>NC_136059.1:541501941-542101941 GCF_964261635.1 Lissotriton helveticus | reverse complement strand
ACATCTGGGGAGATGCAGGACGCCGCACCGGAACCTCGACGAAACAGGAGAACCAGGAGGCGGCCGCCGGCTACTCGGACCCCCTCCGTGTCACAAACTGAACTGGAACGTAAGGAGGCCCTCAGGGCGGTCTCTACTATTTCCAGGATGGCGGAGTCGATGCCGGCGGTGGAGTCGGGCTCCCGCAGGGGCTCTGAGGATGGGACGTCGGAGGGCTCGGGCGGTGGTGGCCCTGCGCCGCCTCATGTCACTCCTGGGACTGCGGATGGCTTGCTTGACGAATGACCCCTGAACCCCCCACTGATGTGGTATTGTAAATGCTGATATGATTTATGCTATAAGTCGGGGATGGGAATGTCTACCCCGGGCTGGCTGAGGGTTGTTGGGCTGCTACCTCGTACACTTCGGGGCTCCTGCCACTGACACAGCGGGGATGTGGGACACCTGGGGAGTAATGGGGGAGGCCGGGCTAACGGTATGTGTGTGCTCGCTGTCCGTGGGATGTGGTGCCGACCCCCCCCCCGATCTCACACTTATTGTGAGACTCTGGTAGTTGCCAGAGGCTGTTTTCATTGGGAATTCATCATTTGGATGGGTTTCTGCGGTTTAGTGCCTATTCTGGGGGTGGGTGGGACGAGGGCTTGTTGGGTTGTTGCGGGACTCAGGTTTTGGGGTACTGTCAGTGCGCCTGGAGCTTTTTCACTAACTAGAACTGTATCTGCTATTTTGAATGGGGACCCTACCTGAGCTGAAATGTGTAACTTGGAATATACGGGGACTGAACTCCATGCTGAAACGTCATAGAGTGCATGCCTATCTTGTTCGCAGGGGGATCCAAGTAGCTTTCCTGCAGGAAACACATATTGACCAGACGGAGGGGCGGGCATTGCAGCGTAGGTGGCGGGGCCAGTTGTTTTATACCACGTACTCGGCCTTTGCAAGGGGAGTTTTAATCTGGGTGAGAGCAGGGGTTCCATTCCAGCCCTTGGTGACAGTGGTAGATCCTGAGGGGAGATTTGTGGCTGTGCAGGGCCGACTGGATGTGAGGGATTTGACACTTTGCAGTGTTTACGCCCCGAATGTAGAGCAGCCTGCCTTTTTTACACGATTATCGGGGAAACTGGCGGCAGTCTTAGCTAACACGGTCTTGCTCGGAGGGGATTTTAACTCTGTGTTAGATGTGGAACTAGACAGATCACACCCACCATTAGCGCAGTCTGCGGCTCACAGGCTGGCGAAGAGCAGGCGAGAGTGGCAAGGTAGTTGGGGCCTGGTCGATGCATGGCGCACACAACCCCCTGTTGAGAGAGATTTTTCCTTTTACTCCCCCCCACATGCTCTGCATGTTCGACTTGACAGCATTCTCAGCTCGCCGGACACTCAGTGTTTGATCCGCCACATCGAATACCTGGCTAAAACGATATCTGACCATAACCCTTGCTTGGTGGTGGTCCAGTGGACTCGGCAGCGCCAAGCTATCCCCACGTGGCGGTTGAACCCGCTGGCGCTGGAGGACGCGGCTTTTAAAGCTGATGTGCGAACCGGGGTGGAAAGTTATTTTACTGCAAATGAGGGCACGGCGTCGAGCAGAGCTCTGGAGTGGGACGCCTTTAAGGTGGAAATTCGGGGAGTTTGTATTTCTGCCACCGCGAGGGCCCGCAAGACCCTCCTGCAGGATCTCGCACTGAGTGAGGATCGCTTGCGCACGGAGGAGCGAACTAGTCATGTGACTACTGAGGCTCACGGGGCCGTTTCGGCCGCGCGCGAGGAAGTTGCGTCACAGATGGAGAAGCTCCGCTGCTTTGATTATAAGGAGTTTCTTGTTAGGGCTCATGCTGGGAGCGACAAGGTGGGCTCCCTACTGGCCTGGCTAGCCAATCCTGGGACTCGTGGCACTCCGATTGTGGCTTTGGCTACCCCGGAGGGGCACCTGGTCTACACTCAGTCGGAGATCAACGCCCAGTTCTTCGCATACTATGAGCACCTCTATAGGAGCACGATGCCGAGTGCACCTGCGGAGCTTGACGACTTCTTGCTTGCGGCACGGCTTCCCCAACTCGATCCGGACCATGTGGACCACTTAGGCGGGGAGATCTCCGAAGGGGAGCTACGCGCAGCTATTAAACACATGGCTCGCCGCAAGACCCCTGGCGCGGATGGTCTGCCAATTGAGTTTTACGCGACTTATGCGGATGTGTTGCTCCCACGGTTGCATGCTGTTTACCGGGAGGCCTGGGATACCGGGGCTTTACCTGCGACTGCTCGCGAGGCTTTAGTGATACCCTTACTGAAGCGTAGCGGCGACGCCGGCTCTCGCTCGGCCTATCGCCCGCTTTCCATGCTCACGACTGACTACAAGATCCTGAGTAAGGTCCTCGCGACGCGGCTTCTTGCTCACATGCGGGCTTTGGTACATCCCGATCAGGCGGGCTTCATTCCCCAACGCACCACTGCCACCTGTGTGCGTTGGCTGCTTCGGGTCATGGGGGGCGATGTTGGAGGCCTCCCGGAGGCCGCTGTACTTTCGATTGACATCGAGAAGGCCTTTGACAGCGTGCAGTGGCCATACCTGCTCCGTGTACTGGAGGCATTTGGTCTAGGTGAGCGGTTTGTGAAGTGGACTGCCTTGCTTTATACTGCAGCCACAGCTTGAGTCAAGATGGGTGCTACGATCTCAGCCGCGTACCGGGTTGGTCGTGGGACGCGACAGGGATGCTCCTTGTCCCCTCTATTATTTGCGCTGGCCATTGAACTACTTGCGGCTCACGCCCGGATGGGCCGAGCTTATGAAGGTCTATCCCTGAGAGGTGATTCCCATTACATCTCCCTCTATGCAGACGACTTGTTGATGTTTTTGGCGAATACCGGCAGTTCACTTCGTGGTGCCAGGCGCTTGCACCTTGACTTTGGCCGCCTCTCGGCACTGCGAGTCAACTGGGGAAAGTCTTGCCTTTTCCCGATAACACCGAAGGAGGACGAATCCCAGCCGGAGGGCGACCTTCGCTGGGAATACCGTTGCCTCCCCTACCTGGGCACGCATGTCCCAGCTACTTGCGATGGAGGGCCACTCTACAGCGCTGGGCGAGGGCTGAGAGTACACTAAGAATGCAACAGGCCAGGCGCTTAGACAACGACAAAGCCTTGGATGTAGCCAGAGCATGGGAGGCCTTGGTGGTGGCGCTCCAACGGCCTGAGGGTAGTTTAAGTGAGGAAGAAGAAATGGCGGCAGCGTAGGAGTGACACTCTAGAGGGTAGCCTACTTCCAAAGAAACACGTGACTAATGCACACACGGCATAGGAACTGGGGTGTCGGTCTCCCCATCGAGTTAGATTGTATCTGGCGGCAAGACTGGAGGGAGAATTTCCACTGGTAATATGCTTACTAGGGAGAGGCGGAGGGCGCACTGACAGGGGTGGGGAGGGTGGAGGGCGGGGAATGTTGTGGGGATTGTTCTGTAAATGGCATAAATTACGAACTGTGATATCATCCTGGATTGTCAATAATTGACGCATCATCTTGCTAAATGTACCATTCTCTTTTTGGATTTGGTTGCCAATAAAAATTGTTTTTACAAAAAAAAAAAAAACAGCTGTCCACAGAACTAAGGAACACTTCAGTTGTAAATTTAGCACCTAACATGCCCTGAGAATTTGGATAGACTAGTGTCCAAATAAAATTGGGAACAATACATTACACATTACAATATGAATGCATCGACCTATATGGGACATGTGGCAACCTTTACCATCTTTCTGCCACTGTATGTATGTGTTTATAAGCGCTGTGATGTAATCTGTAGATCTTATCCTATCAGTTCATTCAGTATTTTCAAATGGAATGTGTACTGTTTGTACTTGAAATTATTGTAATTATGGATTTTTGCAGCAGATTACTTCTGTTACTTCAATAAATATTCTATCTACAATAAACTATTTGTGCTGTATCCTAATGTTGACTTTACAGGACATCATGTATATGTTTCTATTTGATCCCATAATGTGTTTTATATTTTTTTAAGTATTAAACACTTACACCATACCATATCATACCATACCACACCCTACATACCATACTATAACATACATACTACAATAAATACATCATATAGATTATCACTTTGCACTGTTAAAACTACTCACACAGTACACAATTGTATCTCTATTGTCTATTTTGTTGCCACTAAACAGCACCTTAAACAAAAAAATATCTGTGGCATTATCTTCTAAGCATTCATTTAGCACTATTAAAACCCTTTTTCCCATCTACATCTTTCTTCAATATATTTTAGAACCTTCCTTAGATTCAAGTTTTTCAGTACCTAACCATCATAATATCCCATATATGTAAAAGGTATATCACCTCTGTTTCCAGTAACTTGTATTCACCAACACCAACTATAATCAATACCATTTAAGATCCACAAAACTATACTATTAATTCTACATGTTTTATCGTGCAAAGTGTCCCCAATTGTTTGTGTATGTAGCCTCCTGTACAAATACACTAGTTGTACATATGTATAAATCTGTTTCATCATTTTGCATTTTTCAGGTTTATAATACATCTCTGACTATATTGTACATAATTTAGTTCTCACTATATCAGTATGCACATTTTTAAAAGTGCAAGAAGTATACACTCAGTTCCATCACCTGTAAAAAAAAAGCTGTTTGTTTATAATAGATGGACGTAGGGATTTCTGGCACACTCAAATTAGGGCATCTCTGAGTATCAGAAGTAAAAGAGTTCACCTTTGGCACCTGTTTACCACCCAGAGATAAATTTAACAGACAAAGGTTAAGCAAGGGATATATGTATCCCAATGCTTCAACACCTTAACCAATAAGATTGAAGTCTTTTTTAACAATCTATTGGAAATGTCAACCATTGATTCACCCTTATATAACCCATCTGAAGTCTTCCAACAACAGTAAAGAGTTCAGTAGGAATAAACCCCCGGTCTTGGCTTGTGGGTGTGGGGGGTGTTTGGCCAATGGGATTCCCTCCGTAAATGCCAATATTTTAATATTTCATTTTATTTGGAGGTGTCACTGGTACCATAATACCTCCCCAGCATCCAGCAAGGGGCCCCTGTGTGATCTACGATAGATCCATGGATCACACTGAGGTCCGCGATCTATGCCATGGAGGTACTGCGGTACTGGAGACACCCCCAAATAAAATAATATATAATACTCCTCGAGAACCAGTGTGGTTTAAATGGGTAACAATTTCTGCTAAGCCCCCTTCAACTATTGGGGCACTGCACCCTTAAACACCATGCTTTTAGTATTACTATCCTATCTCCTTTATTCTCTCCCCAATCTGCCAATACTACAAAGCAATTTCCTAGCCAACCAATTTAGAGCTCATCACAAACAGAACACTAGTTCAAACCTGCATTAAGCATAGTCTGCTCTACAGTGCTTACACATCATTCCATTGGCAGTCCACAGGCTCTGTTTCAGACTGTAAACCAATAGGAAGCAACCCTCAAGATTCCTTGTTTTCTCAAATGAATGTAGAACATTGGAAAAATATATCAAAGGTCTCATAATAAGAGATAACCTGGCAGTGATATCTGTCAATCAGACCACCTGCCCCACCCACTAGCCCATGAAAATGTTTTTGAAGCTGGGTGCTAAATATATGTCCATGGCTGTCTCTGAGATTTGGTGTTAATATGTATTCTCAACCCCATCCGTACAAGACGGGGTCCTGTGTAGTATTTTTAACTGGACAAGTCTCAGTCGTGCAGGAATGGGTATCAAAAGCCATGGTTGCATCAAGTGAAGCAATGATGGCTGGCTCCTGCAGAGTGTGGGCCCTTGATATCACACCATGCAACCTGCGTAAATTCAGGGCTGTATTTCTGTGGGGAATTAAGCCCGATTGATCTGGGTGGATCAGCCCGCTAATCACTTTCACCAGCCTATTTGATAGAAGGTTGGCCAGTATTTTGGGCTCAGCATACAATAAAGAAATAGGCGTATAGGAGGCACAATTAATCCTGGGTTTACCCTCCTTGTGAATCACCACCACTGACGCAACTCTCTGGTCAAGAGGCAAAATCCCCTTCTCCCGGGCTTCAACAAACATACTCTTAAGGTAGGGAGCCAGCCTATCAGGCCTGAGCTTGTAGAGCTGAATTGGGAGCCCGTTGGGTCCCTGTGCCTCACCAGAGTTCAAAGAGCGGATAGCTTGGGCTATTTCATCAGCTGTTAAGGCACTATCCAGAAAATCATGGTCTTCACCGGACAGACAAGGGAGCTGTATATCACAAAGCAGCAAATGGAAGTCCTCCTCTGGTCGATCTGAGACTGAGGTATAAACAGTTCGAAAATGTGCCGCAAAGCTATCGACAATACTCTGGGCCTCCGTGAGCAACTCTCCTTCCTCTGTAATGAGCTCTGGGACTACACGTTCAGCTCGGTCCTCTTTGTCCAACCAAGCAATAAGTTTCCCTGCCTTATCCCCAAGGTTGTAAAGTCTACCCTGCTGCTCCCTTTCAAGATCCCTAGCCCTTTAAGTAACCAAAGATTTATAGTCATGCTGTTTAAGGCTCAAAACATGCAATTTAGTCTGTGTTACTTCCTGTTCCAATTCCCCTTCCAGACGACTAATCTCAATCTCTGCATCAACAACCTCTCTATTCTTTTCCTTCTTTGTTCCAGCTATCAGTGACAGAGCCTGACCCCTAATGACTGTCTTAAGAGCTTCCCAAAGAGACACGGAGGAGGACACAGATCCTTCATTATCCCTAAAATAATCCTCTAATGCCTTAATGAGGTACTTACGGAGTTTGGGATTATGTAAATACCAGGGGTTAATAGGTGCCACCCTACCTGCCGTTCCTGAAGTTACACAAAAACGGAACCAGAGCGGGGAGTGATCAGAAATCCCCCTAGAAAGATGAACCACCTCAGCAACGTAAGAAGCCTGAGCCGCTGGTACCAAGCAATTATCCAGGCAGGAGAGGCCAGAGTGAAATGTGTACTTTTTCTGGTCAGGGTGGAGCAATCTCCAGCTATCCACTAACCCCATCGCCTCAAGAAAGTCGGGTAGCCATCGTTGAATGCGTCCAGTATCTCGCAGGGGATGTCTATCCATAGCTCCAGAGAGCACTGCGTTGAAATCACCCCCCAGGATCAAGAGCCCGACCGGCAGTTCAAGCAGAAGTTTTCCCAAGTCAACGAATTAGGTGGATTGCATACCCGGGGGACATAGTCAGACAAGAGAGTAAGAACATGCCCCTCCCAACGACCTGTAATTCCAACGTACCTGCCCCTATCATCCTCCCACGTGAAGTCTATCACCAAAGGGAGCGCCTTCCGAATCAGGATGCCCACCCCCCTGGACCCAGATGTGAATCCCGCATGGGCCACCAACTTGTACCCCATTCTATGCATAGCCCTACATGAGTTTCCAACTAAATGTGTTTCTTGTAGTAAGACCGCATCTGGCGCC
The DNA here is from genome assembly GCF_964261635.1 of Lissotriton helveticus. Classification (NCBI taxonomy): domain Eukaryota; kingdom Metazoa; phylum Chordata; class Amphibia; order Caudata; family Salamandridae; genus Lissotriton; species Lissotriton helveticus. The sequence goes on along the minus strand of NC_136059.1, from coordinate 542,094,473 downwards.
TGGCATTTAAGATACTGAAAGACCACACTACGTTTGATTTTGTCCCCCAACCCGTTCACATTCCAACTCAAAACTTTCAGTTCCCTACCCCCCATCATCATGTAGGAAAAGGAAGTGGCAATCTTCTGTCAGCTGCATGTTAATCAAACACAATATAATGATGCCAAAGACAATACGAAATATGAAAAATTCCCCAACTCTCAACCCCCCGCCCCCCACCCTGCACCCCTGCATGTAACTTACGCTTGTCCCCAACTAGCAGTGTGCCTTTTGCCCCCACACTAATCTACAACTAACTGAAGGTAGAAAATAGAGGGAGGGCACTGGCCATCCCGCCAATCCCTACCTCCCCCGCCTCACCATCGCCTCCCCTGATCTGACCTTCAAAGCACAACTTCTTTCAATACTGCACATCAGGGGAGACCTACTTACCCATCCCACCCCCTATTCACAAGTTCTTACTAATTTATTACCCGTTGTCGCCAATTTACAATGATTTATTGTTCGTCCGCTTTGCCTTGGGCTCTGCTCTCCGCCTCGGTCACAAGTACACTGTCCAGCCAGTCGGTCGCCACCTCAGGATTATCGAAGAACCAGGTTTTCCCATTGAGTTCCACCCGGAGGCGGGCCGGAAACATCATTACATATTTCAGTCCTTTTTCTCTCAAAGTCCTCTTCACCGACATGAAGCCCTGATGCTGTTTTTGTACAAATTGAGTAAAGTCTGGGGAAAAGGAGAGAGTAGCGTTTTCGTATCTCAGGGGGGCTCCAGCCCGGGCCGTCTGGAGGATTACATCTCTATCTCGAAAGTTGAGGACCCTTGCAATCATGGGATGGGGGGGGGGGGCCTGGCTTGGGCCTGCCCCCTGGAACCCTGTGCGCCCTTTCCACTGTGAAAAAATTGTTGAGGCCTTTTGGTTTGAGGTAGTTGAGAACTATATTTTCGATAAATAGATCCGGGGTCTGCCCCTCTGATTTTTCGGGCACCCCAAGGATACGGATATTATTACGCCTGGCCCTGCCCTCATATTCATCCACCTTGCGGTCCATAAGGGCCCTTGAGACCTTGAGGTCACGCACCTCTTGCTGCAGCTGGCCCACATCGTCAACTAGACTGGCCGTTTTGAGCTCAAGCGTCTTGACTTTTTCGTTCGCTTTAGAGAGGTCCGCCCGTATCAGCCCCATCTCGATTGTAACAGTGTCGAACTTATTGTCCAGGGCCTCCATCTGCTGACCCAACGACGTCCTCACTCCATTAACGGCCGCCATGAGGTCTGACAATGTCCGCTCATTGGGAGTATGCGTGGCTTCCTACCCTCCCGACTGGGCCTTCCTCAGCTCCCCTGGGGACCCCTTAGATATGGTATATCGGTCCAACCTATTTGATTGAATATTTCTGTATCCCTTAGAGGACCGAGGCTGAGACTTCTCTGAATCCGTTTTCGTCGCCATTTCACTGCCTTCGTACAAATCACCAGACACGACCAGTATCTTCAAATTGGACCAGAGGCCCAGAGCACAGATCTATACACAATGCCCATCAACCGGCCGCACACTATATCGCCCCCTCCTGTCATCCGCCAAGAGTTTCTCAGTAACTTAGGCTACGACACCTGGTGCTTTCCCTGGAGGCACTCCATGCTGAATAGCAACTTATCAGCACTTTCCCGGGGGTTCGCGTCCAGTTCAAAGCACACTGCGAAGACAATGTTGGCAAGTGGTGATAGCAGTGCGCCCCCTCCACCACATCAGAGAGCAGCCCGAAGGCCCCCTTCTGCTAGTCTTTAAACCCAGCTCTCACTGTCTGCAGCGCGGGGCGGCCAAATAGGTTGTCTCTAGGGGCCATCCACGCTCTCTCTCACCTCCACTACAGTTACAGCTTTGAATCTGCGGGCTTCACCACAACGGAGGTCTCCATCCGTATCTGGGCATCACACTCAATGGGCTCCTAAGGGGCGGGGCCACCGCGGTGCTGCACGCCCGTACTTCTCCCCTTCTCCGCCATCTCTCCGCCGATAGCGGTATCGACCCCTGCCCCCGGGTGCACTCACTTGTGAGCGCCAGGCTGACGCTCCTCCATTCTCCGCTGATATTCACAGCTCCGGCAGGTCAGTCTTCTGGTGGGTCCACCAGGCCCCCGGGATATCGCCCCCGCACACTCACAACATCGCCGAGCCTCTTTTCACCTTCGAGGCGTTCCATGGGATTGTGCAGTGTTCGGGACGGCATCAATCGGGCCGCGGCCCTGGCAGACCTACACTTCCGGTCGGATGCACAGGGCAAGGGAGGCCCCTGTCTACACTCCCAGATAGGCCCCGATCTTACGGACAATGGTTCTCCGCCTCCAGATCACGGGGCAGCTCGAAACGGCAACAGCGGGCACCGCGACACTTCCCAGTTTCATGGGAGTGACACCGGTTCAGGATACGTATCAGGATGATGCAGCAGGGAAGGAGTATCGGCAGAGCCAATTCCCTACGCGGCCATCTTTGCCGCCGGCTTGGCTCCTCCCTCTCATCTGAGTTTTTTAATTTCCCCTATAGGCACATCATAAAACGTATCTATGAATTGAATTGAATTTTCGATTTGAAACTACTGCATGAGGGCCTGTCTACTTGAAACCCCATTTCTAAAAGGGTTTTCCTGGAAGTTTGTTCTAGGTCACTCTAATTTTGTGTGTCTAAACGATATAAGTATAATAGTACATCAATATCATTAATATTGAAATAATTTACATTACTTGGCATATGTTTTATATTGGAATCAGTATAACCCACTGGTCAAATCGTGCTTTTTCCGTAATTTTAATTTACGAGTAAACAAAAATAAATAAATCCAAAATTGGGGGTGATTGAAATCACTGGTGGAGCAGAAAAAAGACCCTTGCCTAAAACACAGTTTCAGTACCAGATGAAGTATAACTGGATACATTGATAATGATCTTCTTACCAGCAGTTCCGGTGTTTAGTCATTCTTGTTGGTTCTGTAGTTCTGAAAATTCTGGACTCGAGAATTAAACTTCATCATAGCATGACGATTTTTATATCAAAATACCGAGAATGGCTAGTACACTATGTACAAGCATTTTCGTCATATTCGAGTGACGATTTCACCTCGAAATCGTCATTTGCGTTCTGAACCCTTGGCTTCCATTTTGTGTACGGCAGCCATTTTGTGAGTTGCCCTCACATAGGCAGACGAATTAAGCCAAATTCGATTCCAAAGGACACGTACACCTTAATTGACTTTTCTGTGACCTGGGCAAGCTGGAACCATTGCCCCAGGCCAAACCTGTTTGGTCAGTTCCTCTCCCAGTGGCCGAACGAGATAGCATCAAGGCACAACAGGCCATAACCCCTTTTCATCGCACACACACCGTGCCGAATCTTGCTCACACCTGTCCCTGCTCTTTTCTCTCTCACTTGCTTTATGATGGGGAGGTGCCCGTTTTTATTGGGGGTCCACCGATATCTGATGGAAATGTTGGGCCTTGCCGGGTAATTTGTTGTGGGCTGGACAAACTGAAATGTGGGCTTGTCATCATGACTCTGCTTTTCCTTTGTAGTGAAAATATGCGAATGGTATACTGTAAATCCAAGAATGTTTGCCTGAAGCACAATATTTTGTATAAAAAGAGAAGCCTGGTTTTGTAAGATTGAGCAGTCTCCTGAGAATATACATCCCGTGTTGTTGTACTTCTAGGACGCCTGTTACTTGGCTGCAGCCAATAAAATCGATCCTTGACTTCACCTAGAAGACTCTGAGTTTCTGTGGTCTGAATCAGGAAAGTACTCGAGGTCTTTGGGTGTACCATGACACCGCTGGGTTACCGGTTCGGTACCGGTTCTGAAAAACCCAGTACCTCAGTTGGCGCCCAACGCGGGGCGATACCAGCGGTACCGGTCCAGCCAGAGGTTCGTGAGGAGCTCCGTGTGAAAATTCTGGAGGAAGGCCGCCACTTCATCGACCCCTGCATGTCGACGTGGTCCGAAAGTCTTTACTGCGAGGTTCCCCGCTTCCCGACGGCTACAAAGGACTGCTGCCCTGGCTATCGCCCTGATTTGGACCCTTGAAGTTTGGTAGAGCGAAACGATAAGACGAGTCTTCTGGTGACGTCATCGATATCTCAGTTAAGTATAAGTGGAGCGTCTCCCAGTCCTTAGTTGGTTCTTAGTTTGGGTATCTCCTTGGGATCACTTTGTTTGGAACTTGCAAGTGCCAAAGCCAAAGGACTCGTGTATTCACGAGAAATATCGTAATCGATAATCCTTTGAAGTTTGAAGCTACACTAGAGAGCGAAGATGCCTGGTCTTAGCAGACTTGGAAATTTGTTTTGTCTTGGTTGTAGTAAAAGGGACTCCCGATTGGAGGACTCGTGTCCGGTTCCTCCGATTGGAACTCCAACTTATGAACTGTATGTGAAACATGGAGTAGGCCCCATCACATACAATGAAGTGTGGATCAAATACACCAGAAAAGACGGTGTTTTAAAATGGCCCCAATACGGTAGCTTTGACACGGAAATCTTAGATAACCTTGAAGTTAAACTTTTTAAGAAGAAAGCCCGGCCGGCAATGTTTGACTCTTTCCACCTATGGCGTAAGGAAGCCAAACAAAAGGAAATTAAATTAGCGAAGAAAAATAAGAGAGAAAGGGGTATTTCGATAATGCAAGCTGCCATGCAGTTTAAAGATAATAAAGAAGAACAGATGAGTGAGCAGTTGCACAGGCAACGTAAAATGGTTTTGCCGCCTCTTCAGCAAGATGCAGCAAAAGAGCTTGAAAAAGATCCGTTAATGGCGCATTTGTTAAGTTCGCCACCCCTCTATGCGCAAAATGCTACGGCACCTCCGCAACCTTTGCCTGCGCGACCCGTGGTTGCATTGCCTCCTGCTCCTCCACAGCACCCACCAGCTGTTCTTCAGCTGGCTCCTGCTCCTCCGGTGCAGCCTCCTCAAGGGCCACCGACTTTTACATCTGCTCTTCCTATACTTCCTACAACTTTGACTACTATATCGACCACCACTCCTGGTACTTCTCCTGACACTGCCTCTGCATCTGCCTCGTCTCACCCTGCTTTCCCTCTTGTCTGTTCATCGACTTCTCCTTCTGTTCGTCAGAGAGTGGCTAGTACTGTTACTAGTATTTTATATCCTTTCTTTGGAGCGGCAAGTCCGGCTCCTGTCTCTGAGCATAAACAGTTGCGTAGCCAGCAGCCTGATTCTAGGGAGAAAGAAACGTTAAATCACTTGGCACATAGATGGGTGACTGACCCGACAATATATGATCTAAATTCTGTTATGGATGTCTTCCATCAGTGGGAAGCATCGAAGCAGAGATACGTTTTTGAGAAAATGTGTGTTTTTCTATGTGAAGATTTAGAGGAAAATGATTTGGACTCTAATCCTCCCGAGTTGAGCCATGTACGGTTTGAGTTTTCAAAAGGCGCAATTGTGGGTTCAGATGTTAGGAAAGCAGTTGCGACGTTGTTGTCCCTTAGGACAGAAGGTGTTTCCAAGTCGTTGTTTGAGTCTGATTCTTCTGTCAAAAAGAAGGGAAGACAATATCCCATGAGAGAAGTTCCTCCGGTATGGAAGGAAGAAGTAGCAGCTGGTCATAATAATATTCCCCCAGCTATTCCAGCACATTTTCAGCGTGTGTGGGTACATGTCCCATGGAAGCGGGCTGAAGTTTTGGCCCTTAAGCAGACATTGCCTGATCCCCGTAAAAATCCTGCAGGGTATTACAAGGAGTTGTCACAGACTGCTGCGTCATGCATTATGAATTTAGTCGATATCGATATGTTATTTGAGAATGTTGTCCCACAGCCTCTATGGGGAAAGATCCGTCATGCAGATCATGATCAGGAGTTAGGTGACTCATGGGCTAATATTGCTGCTGCAGATGACCGACAAGTTGGTGGTGCTAAACCTGAGCCTTTAGTAGCAGAACTTCCTGGTAGGATCATTGATTACATGAAAACTATAATGCCTGCGATGCGTGTGAATTGGGACAAGTTGTCTGCATGTAAGCAGAAGAAAGATGAAACGGTGTCTGATTTCTTCACCAGGTTTGAAGAAACGTTTGTCGACCACAGTGGTCAAGATATGAGCACAGAAGGGGGTCAGCGATTGTTCGTCGATAAATTTGTGCACAATCTGCTTCCCGAATTGTGCAAAAAGTTAAAAGATTCAGAGAGTTCTAGGGCAGTTTCCTCTACAGCACAGATACTGGCTACTGCACAATATTATGAAAATCGAGACAAAGACGAGAAAGATAGAGCAGAAAAGAAAACTAAAGAGTTGAAAATGAAGGTTCTGTTACAGCAAGCGTATCCGCCACGTGGTGGTGGCCAGAATAATGGTGGTCAGAGTAACTATCAGAGTAATTATCAGTAGCCTCAACAGTATCAGAGGAACACGCAAAGAGTCGAGTATACTCAACCACGTGTCCCCGTAGGTCCCAATCAGTGTTCATATTGCAAGGAAGAGGGTAATTTCAAGTACAGTTGCCCTGTTCTGTTACAGCGCGCGAATGGTGTTTCAGGTGCACGAGGTCGAGGTGTTCAACAAGCGCCTAGAGGTAGAGGACGTGGAAACATCCCTCAGAACGCTTGTTCCCTTCCGCCTCAGAACTCAATGAATAGGTTTGATCAGCAGAATAACGCGTCTGGTAGGACGGCTCAGTACTATGCTGATGATTACTATGCAGAAGATGAGTATACGGAAGGTAATGATTGCTAGGACAGCCATAGACAAAGAGAGGGAGTTGTTTCAGTTCCAGTAGATCAGAGTAGACCATACGTTGAGGTGATTACATCAGGTGTGTCAGAACCTTTTCTGTTGGATACTGGTGCTACAAAGAGTTCTATTATGCACTCAAAACTCCCTGGCGCACCTTTGTCTGGCGAAATGAATGTTTCAGTAGGTTTTTCTGGCGCCCCGGTTAGAAATCCGATTTCTGACCCTTTGTTTATTTCTGTTGGTCCTTGTGAATTAGGAGCACCCCTTATTCTGACAACAGGTTGTGGTGAAAACTTGTTGGGATTGGATCTGTTAAAAAGATTGTATGCAACTTTGTACTGTTCTCCTTCGGGAGTGCAACTTACACTGGGTAAGAAAGTGGTTTCTCCAATGTATTTGTCAAGGGATAAACTTCCAACAGAATTGTCGTTTCTTCCTGATATTCTTTGGGCTACGGGTCCTAATGATGTGGGCCTTTTGGAAATACAGCCATATGTTGTAACATTGAAAGCCAATGTTAAAATGCCACGCATTCCCCCATACAAAATCTCTAGTGAAGGTGAAAAAGTGTTGCTAGCGATCGTTTACGATCTGATTGAAAAAGATGTGATTGAAGAGACAATAGGCAACGTTTGCAATAGTCCTGTTCTGCCTGTTTTGAAACGAACTGACCCTTCCCAGCCACCTGTTTACAGATTTGTGATTGATCTTAGAGAGGTGAATAAAATAGTTGTGCCACAATTTCCAGTTGTTCCTGACATTACTGCGCTATTGACTATGATTCCAGCTTCTGCACCTGGTTTTCGGTGATTGACTTGAAGAATGCTTTCTTCAGCATCCCGATTGCTGAGGAGAGCAGGGATATTTTTGGCTTCAGTTTAGGAGGACGAAGCTTCCGCTTTAAACACGCTCCCCAGGGTTACTGTGAAAGTCCATCAATATATAGTCAAGCTCTAAAAACACAGCTTGATACGATTGTTTTACCTGAAAGTGCTACTCTTGTACAGTACGTTGATGATTTGCTTGTTGCTGCAGATACTGAGGAAATATGTAAGAAAGCCACGTTGTCATTGTTGCGTCATCTGTGTGATTTGCATCACAAGGTGTCACTTTCCAAATTGCAATATTGTCGACAAGAAGTGACCTACTTAGGTCATCTCTTATCGAAGGAGGGAAGGAAACTGACCCCAGAAAGAATTCAGGCAATAGCAAAATTGAGTGTGCCAAGAACACAGAGAGAAGTGCGTGCTTTCTTGGGCATTACATCTTACTGTAGACAGTGGATTCCAAATTTTTGGTTATTAGCCAAACCCTTGGTGGCATTAACGTGTAAAGATACACCCAATCCCGTTCCTTGGTCTGAAGAGTGTCAGAAAAGTTTCTCTGAATTGCGCACAGCATTATGTTCGGCTCCTGTGTTGGGTACCCCCAACTACAGTAAGCCCTTTACATTGTATGTCCATGAGAAAGAAGGTTGTGCATTGTCCGTGTTGACACAGTTATTTGGAGACAAGCAGCGTCCATGTGCATATTTTTCGTCGACTTTGGATCCGATAGCTAAAGCATTGCCGAGTTGTCTAAGAGCAACAGCGGCAGCAACTGTTTCTATTCGACAGTCTGCTGGTTTAGTAATGAATAACACGCTAGTTGTGATGGTTCCACATGCAGTGGACACGTTGTTAAACAGAACCAAGACACAGCACTTAACTAGTGCTCGATTGTCAGGTTACGAATTAACCTTGTTAGCAAGTCATGTGCACATAAAAAGATGTAACACATTAAACCCAGCTACGTTGTTGCCAATTGTAGAGGAGTTAGATGCTTTTAAACAGCATGATTGTTTTCTTAGAACAGAAGAAGAAACGAAAGGGAGAATAGACCTCCAGGACACTCCTCTTGCTGAATGTGATGGTACCTTATGGGTGGATGGTTCATGCTTCAAGCTTCCGAATGGTGATACGACTGCAGCATATGCTGTCACGACTTTGCATACGATTGTTGAAGCTGCACGTATCCCACATAATTCAGCTCAAGCAGCAGAATTGATTGCACTAACAAGAGCATGTGTGTTGTCGAAAGGAATGAAAGTGACCATCTACACCGACAGCCAGTATGCGTTTGGAGTGGCTCACAGTTTTGGACGATTGTGGTAAGAACGTGGGTTCCTGACTGCGCATGGAGCAAAGATTCAGCATGGTCAGTTGGTGAATGAGCTTCTTGAATCACTGACCTTGCCTCTGCAAGTTGCGATTATGAAATGTAGTGCTCACAAGAAGGTGACTGATGATGTTGGTCGTGGAAATGCATTTGCTGACGAAATCGCGAAAGAAACTGCAAGGAATGTGATGAGCCGAATGTATGTTGCAGGTCCTGCAAGATGGATTGGTGACGTTGGACTGTGTGAAGACACGATAGAGAGTGTAAAGTCTATTCAAGCTGAGACTACAGAGAAAGAGCTGAACATGTGGAGAGAAAGCACGGATAGAATGGATGCAAATGGTTGTTGGGTTGAATTGTCAGAGCATCAGAGATGGTTGTTACCCGATGCGTACGTGCTTGCAGTGGTTACAATGGCTCATGGAATGGCTCATATCAGCGTGAAAGGGATTTGCAAGTTGTTGGCTCCAGTATGGCAAAATTCGGGAATTCCCAAGTGTGCATAGAATGTTGTCAAGAATTGCATGTTGTGTCTGAAACACAATCCTGGTAGGGGAACCCCAACTCCAGCTGGTCATTTTGCACCTCCTACGTATCCGTTTGAGGTTTTGCAGCTAGATTTCATCCACATGGAGAGGTGCAACAACTTAAAATACGTACTCGTTGTTGTTTGCGCCTTCTCAAGATGGGTAGAAGCATATCCCCTAAAGGACAATACTGCCTTGTCCACAGCGAAAGCCCTTGTGAAAGAATTCTTCCCCAGATTCGGAATGCCTAGAATGGTCTGGAGTGACAATGGGAGTGAATTTGTGGGTCGAGTGATGAAGAAAGTATGTGAAGGGCTAGGCATTCATCAGAAGTTTCACGCTGCAAATCACCCCCAATCAGCTGGACTAGTAGAATGTTATAATGGCACGCTTAAGTTAAAACTAGCCAAAATTCAAGCGAGCACTGGTCTTAAATGGTCTGATGCTCTACCCTTAGCACTCCTATCAACCAGAATGACTGTGCATTCGCGAGTGAAACTTAGTCCCTATGAAATAGTTTTCGGCCGCCCGGCCAACATATGGGGAGTGCCAAGGCCCACAAAGTTCCGTGAAATCGAACACCCTGTTTTGCTTGACTATTTGTACGAATTGACGGCTAAATTGCGCGTTTTACATCAACAGGTCCATGACACCCTGCCTCCGGTCTCTGAAACTCCAGGTCATCCCATCGAACCTGGATCCTGGGTTCTCGTGAAAAATTTCCGCGAACCAAGAACGACCTGCCCAGGTGGACCGGACCGCATCTCGTCCTTCTTTCCACAAGATCAGCTGTTCGAGTGGAAGGGAAGAAGCCCTGGATCCACGGGGTCCATTGTAAAAGGGTACCATTACCTCTGCCGTACGACCAGTGGGTCCATAAGGGTGTCGCGGACTCAGAGACTGAAACCGTGCCACGTTTTCTGCCTTTCAGTGATGCACGTGTAAAAGGAACACTTACTGAACAAGAGAGTGATAACATTTTGCAACCAGCTGTATCACCATCATTTTGATTGGACACTACAGAACCTGAACTCCTTTTCCGAGATCACACCATACCTGGAAAACAACGGTATAATCTGAGGCCGAGAAATACGAACTAATAAAAGTGTTTTTTTTTTTTTCCCTCCAAGTACTATTTTTGAAAGCGCAGCTCTCCCATCTGAGAAACTTGCTTATTTTTGGTTTTCGAACCGCCATCCGGGTTCCGCTGCTAGGGCCGCGATTGCCCAAAGTCTTTGGGGTGCAGCTGACGACGTTAGGTCGACAGTTCTGGTTGGTCCAAGGGAGTTGCCCTAGACTGATAGAAGCATTCCTTAGCAGAAACAACCTCCCATCGCGGGCAGCACTTTAGAGAGGATGGAGTTTTTCGAGATGGAGAGACCTGCCAGAACAATGAACTTTAAAACCAGGATTTGTAAAATGATGACAAAGAAAAGCTTTTTGATATTGTGCATTTTCATGTTATTCAGTATGATAATGTTTTTAATAGGATATGTTTTATTCTCTTTTCAAGTGACATTTGCACCCACTACATCGCCCATACCTCCTCCTTCTACTGTTTCCCCACACTCTTTTCAACCTCTTCCTGAACACGAATCAGCTAGGAGATTAGAGTTCATTAATAACTCCTTTGTTCAGCTTTTGCACCAACACCAACTAGTAATGAACATGACTAACTGTTGGGTGTGTGGTCTTATGCCTCACACAACGGATAAAGGTATCCCTTATCTGGTCCTGCCTTTCAGCCATATTGGTTCTATGTGGGCATACAGAACAATGTTCATATATGCTCGTGAAGTCCACCCCCTACGTTATGTAAAAGACAATCCTAAGAATAGTGCTCTGGTTAAGGGTATAGTCGACATGATTAAGGAAGAGATTTCTTATGAAACCACCCCCGAAGATGAGACACTTGCATATATAGGATGGAACGTGACCGGATATGAGCTACTCTGAGTGAGAAACAGCAAGCTAAGAGATCTTCCCTGATTTGGATTGTACCCCATAAGGGTCATCTGTGTCTGCAAGGTACTGGCAAGAATCCCAGAGCTAAGTTAGGGAAAAGTGTCTGTACAGAAACGTATGTTTTTGGGTCTCAGACTTCCCCTGCGTTTTTAGCAGCTAAGGGTACCTATTTCATCTGCCATGATAGAGCCTATACATGGTTGCCCCCTGACTTTTCGGGCTCATGTTTTGTTTCGTTTCTGTTGCCTCCCACCTACACAGCAGCGGCAGACTACCACAAGACAAGGGTAGTTAGAGATGTCTTGAGTAAAGAAGACACTGCAAGTCAAGAATTTGGGGACTTCGCAAAGGGTTTTCTGCCGTTCTGGGGACCCATGGTTAACAGCAGGAACATAAGGCAATTGACAAGGGTGGTTGAGTCCACCGTAATTGAAACTGCTGGTGCCCTTAGTAACTTGACTGCTGAGCTCCAGTCGGATCGTCTTATGACCCTTCAGAACAGGGTCGCTTTAGATGTCATACTTGCAGACCGAGGTGGGGTATGTAAATTGATCCAATCGAGTTGCTGTGTTTTCATTCCAGATAACGCTCCAACAGTGTACCAGGACATCTCCAAACTGCATAAGATTTCCGAATCTATTCATGTGGATAAAAGAGATTGGTAGTTAATGGGATGGTTCTGGGAACTGATATCCGCCTGGGGATGGAAAATTCTGATGGTCATTGGGATGGTCTTAGCCATTCTTTTCCTGTTCTGTCTGTGCGTGCAGTGTGCTCCTGCAATATGTGGCCTCTGTGCTACATCATGTGTAAGGAAACCTGTATCAAGAGACGAACTAAGTACTAGAATGATGTTACAGCAACATCTCAATGACTTTATGAATATAGACCTGGACTCAGATTAGCATGAGATTAGGTTAAATTGCCTATGTAAGGGCAAAAGGAGGGTTTGTAGTTCTGAAAATTCTGGACTCGAGAATTAAACTTCATCATAGCATGACGATTTTTATATCAAAATACCGAGAATGGCTAGTACACTATGTACAAGCATTTTCGTCATATTCGAGTGACGATTTCACCTCGAAATCGTCATTTGCGTTCTGAACCCTTGGCTTCCATTTTGTGTACGGCAGCCATTTTGTGAGTTGCCCTCACATAGGCAGACGAATTAAGCCAAATTCGATTCCAAAGGACACGTACACCTTAATTGACTTTTCTGTGACCTGGGCAAGCTGGAACCATTGCCCCAGGCCAAACCTGTTTGGTCAGTTCCTCTCCCAGTGGCCGAACGAGATAGCATCAAGGCACAACAGGCCATAAACCCTTTTCATCGCACACACACCCTGCCGAATCTTGCTCACACCTGTCCCTGCTCTTTTCTCTCTCACTTGCTTTATGATGAGGAGTTGCCCGTTTTTATTGGGGGTCCACCGATATCTGATGGAAATGTTGGGCCTTGCCGGGTAATTTGTTGTGGGCTGGACAAACTGAAATGTGGGCTTGTCATCATGACTCTGCTTTTCCTTTGTAGTGAAAATATGCGAATGGTATACTGTAAATCCAAGAATGTTTGCCTGAAGCACAATATTTTGTATAAAAAGAGAAGCCTGGTTTTGTAAGATTGAGCAGTCTCCTGAGAATATACATCCCGTGTTGTTGTACTTCTAGGACGCCTGTTACTTGGTTGCAGCCAATAAAATCGATCCTTGACTTCACCTAGAAGACTCTGAGTTTCTGTGGTCTGAATCAGGAAAGTACTGTAGGTCTTTGGGTGTACCCTGACACCGCTGGGTTACCGGACCGGTACCGGTTCTGAAAAACCCAGTACCTCAGTTCATGGGTCAAGATCTACTCTTTGTTCCTCACCCCCTCGTTCCTTTCTGAGACCTCTGCTTCCTCCAGTCCTGTTTCTCTTCCTTTTGCTCTATCCCTTTTGGGATGTTTCTGATTTTGTTTTCCGAAGTCTGAATGTCTCTAAAAAGTGTAGGGTTTGTATAATCCAATGGATATACCAGTCGTCTCGTCTGCTTCAGGGTTCACATCAGACATTCATATTGAGACTAATAGTTCTTCCTGTCTTTGTGCTTGCACAGTTTTTAGTTCTTTTCTGAGTAGATTATGATTCTTTGCAAAGGTAATATTCTGCCTTCAGGTTAGTATTTATTGTCTCTGTGGAATGTATGTCTTTTTTTATTTAACTTCCTCCTTGTAGTTGGTCAGTTTAATTTCTAGTAGATTAAAAATTCCTTTACTCTTTGTAGTTATTGATTTCTTTTTCTAATCTTTACAGTTCCTCTTTGGATGGTTCGAGATCTATCTTAGCATATTTAACCAGTATTTCTTTTTTGCCATAAGTTGTGACCATTCCACTAACAGTCTTGGATGTGGGATCTCGTATGTCGGAACAATGAAAATATGTAGGCTCATGGCAAACATTTAACTTCAATATAGTCTAGCAAGGATGACACCTTCCACCAAAGAGTTTCTATTTGATGGAAAGGTCCGATTATGTGGTGATAGGGTTGTGAGAAGCAACAAAAGTCAATAGCCGATTGTCAGATTTGTAGATGTTGCTAAACGAGCACACTTTTTCATTATTCATTAATCAACAGGAAACATTGCATTCACTACACCGAACTAACCATAATATTGCATGTTAAGATTGGGTAATTAATCAACAGGAAATATTGCAGTCAATACACTGAACTAACCAAAACATTGCATGTTAAGACTGGGTTAGTAGATGTGGAGTTAAGAATAGAAATTGTACAATTATTTTGACGATGTTCTGGTAGGTTATGTGGTGGGTACAATATTTTTGTAGGTTAATATTATCAATATAGTGTCATATACCCAACATGAAAACGCTCCTTGGTTAAGGGCAGAGCAAGTAGATCAGTCATAAATACATGTAATGGAATAGTTCCTCAGTTCTGGATTTCAGCCAACAGATATTCAGATATTAAAAATGGAGGAATACTCAAAGGATCTTTAAGTTTAGCAGGGATGGTGAACGCAAAAGGTAGACTCTTTTATTGTTTGCATTAGTCAGCAGGAGCCAGAAAACTGTAGAGATCCTGCAGCCACTGCAGGCCCCTGATGTCACTCTAAACTGAAAACAGTGCTTCCGGTGCAGCTGATGCTGGAGTGCCCTGGACTGGACTATTCCGTCAGTACGTACAGGACCCGTCAAGAAAGATCCTGTGTCCCAAGAGTGGGTTGTGGAGATAATTTGCACCAGCCTGTCTAAACAGGGCCGTGTACTAGTTTTGCAAATAGGACTTCAGTCGGAAGAATATAAATTACAACATTTCAGATGTTTTCAGGTGGTGCGAAAACTGCAATAGTTAAAGAGTCACAAAACAATACACATTTACCACCTAAACTTTGCAAGGAAAGAAAGCTGTAACAGGAGTTTGAGAAGGCATCAGAAGACACATAAATAACTCCGAAACATGTGAATAGAAGTCATTGTCAAGACACCATTAAAGGATTTTTTTCTTTTTTAAATGAAGAGAAACTTGATGACATGTATCTTTGCACTGTTAGACAATCATGGGATGTGGGAATAATAACCCTCCTCTCTCCCACCCATACCTAAAACATCAAGAATTGTAAAAATATCAAAGTAAGTACATTTCTATAATACAAAACATGCTACCCTTTGTCATTCATCTGTGCTGAAAAGCTCCCTGGCTCTCATTCACCCTCAGTTGACCTTAGACTCACTCTGTCATTGCTTAGTGCTCCTTCTCAGAGTGTGGCAAACCGTATTCATAGATAACCTTGAACTGCCCAACGACCACCATACGTCACCTTCGGATTACAGTCAGAGGACCCATGATACCCTTAGCTAGCCAGAGAGATCCCTAAACAGTTCCATAGAAACCATGAGTTGACCCTTACATTCCATCGGGCTGTACTCACATATATCTAGAAACAAGAAATTTGAAAAAGAGGGTGTAGGGGATAATATTTAATGACCATATGTGCTCCACACCCCTAATCAAATACATAGAATACAGAAAAGGAGCTTATAGGTCAGTTTGCCAAATCTGTTGTGTGAGCTCTAGAGGATGGGAATCATCAAACACAGATTATAAGAGTAGCACTGGGCTCAGATAAATCCCACCAGCCCACCACTTTGGCGGAGCATCATCATCTGGGAAAAGGTGGAATAAAGTCTGTGTACCCGAGCCAAGATTGAAACGGCTATATGACACTAGACTTTTATCCAGTGGATGGTTTAGCCAAAGTGCTCTTAAACCGATGGTGCTGATGGAGTGCAGTGCAGAGAAAAAGTGATGCTTCAAAATGACTAACCGGACAGAAAATATATTTTATTGGGATCCGTCCGGATGTCAAGATTAAAAACAACCTAACAGTGTGAAAAATCACTGTTACTTAGCAATAGGTGAGAGGTCAACATGTTTCAGCCACAAAAGTGATGTTCACCGGCTTTCGTCAGGACCTAAGAAGAAATATAATGCTACTGCAATAATATATTAAGTGATTATAAACAAATTAATCCCTAAGAAAAAGCTATACATAAGTGGTTCAATAACCACCCTCCCAGAACCAAGTGTACATAATGGCGACTGGTAGGTCCATATGTGGTTTTGTTTCCTGCAGTAATGATGAAATAAATACATTAATAAATTAATTCATCATATTAATAAAAATAAACACACAACCTCATGAGCAAACAGAGACAGCTTCACAGTTATCTCAAAAGTGGAGAGGCAAAAAATTAGGGTATTTGTTATTACTAATACACAGCTCCTCCCTATGGAAGGAGACACCCTGTTGCACAGCTTTGTAATTCAGACGAATAAGTCTTTCTGATTAATCATCAAAATTAATTCTTCCTCATATTGGGGTTCCAAAAAGTATTTAATTTTTCATCAAGGTTTCCGTGACATATAAGTTACTGGTTGTATATCCAACATTAACATAATCCAATATCATTCAATTGACGGCTATGCGCGCTTCTAATCGTATCACCTAAGACAGCGTCACAGCTCTTTGAAATTGTTCAGTTGTCCCCTGAGGAAGGGCTTCCACATTAGCCCGAAATGCATTGGGGAAGGAATGATATTGGATTATGTTAATGTTGGATATACAACCAGTAACTTATATGTCACGGAAACCTTGATGAAAAATTAAATACTTTTTGGAACCCCAATATGAGGAAGAATTAATTTTGATGATTAATCAGAAAGACTTATTCGTCTGAATTACAAAGTTGTGCAACAGGGTGTCTCCTTCCATAGGGAGGAGCTGTGTATTAGTTTTGAGTTTCGCTGGGAGGCGCAGACAGCGTCCAACCCTGCTCGCACGCTACAAATGTTTATTGTTGATTACAATCATTGAATTACCGCTGTGCAAGTCCTTCATCTATAGTTTGGTATTTGTTATTATTCATGTACGGGCACAATAAAGTTGCCCTCCAGGACAAAATTTTTCATGACCTGATTGTCTAGATACAACCTTTTAAAAGGCTTTTTGATATACTCACCCAGCTTTGTGTGGGAGAAAGCCTCGCCTCACCTCACCTGTACACTGCTCGGTGAATAAGGCCCGCTCTGTTTGTGAGTAAGCAGAGGAATACAGATCAAGACACTGGAAATGTACCTCTATATGCGTCACAAACCTAATAAAATATTGAATAGAACTTCATTGTTTACAGAATTTTTGACGATCTGCTAGAGGGCTGAAGAAGGATTGCTGATGAATCAAAAATTTGCTAGCATTCGCGACAAGAATTTTCAATTCTATTAAGGACACGGAGGCGAGGATTATGCTTCTCAAACTTTACTGCATCAAAACAGCAGCCAATGAAAATGTATTATTTTCACAACAAACAATAAATTACTACATTTCCCATGAGTACCATGGTATAGGCACGCCCCCACAGTCCATAAGAACCCCTTGCGTGCACTTCACATCCTCTTTCTTTGAGGCGAAAAGTCCAGAACTTGAACAATAACAATCCTCCAACGTGGAAGAACCATCCTCAGATTAATATAATGACGCCCATCGTCTTTCATTCCGACTTCTTCTCAGCTCCTGAAATAAAGGAAATAACACCACCGTAATCACTGAATACACGGGTGGGCAAGCGTATGACATACTGTACATTAAGCCGGGTGGGATAATCCTCGCCTCCGTGTCCTTAATAGAATTGACAATTCTTGTCGCGAATGCTAGCAAATTTTTGATTCTATTACAGGACCGGAGGGTTCTGATTATGCTAGTTTAACGCTGAGTAAACACCACTGAAGTAATATCTCCCACCGGCTTATAATAAAAAGTTTTAAACGTTGATTCTGATGACCAATCTGCACAACGCATGATATCTTGGATACTTGACCCCAGTCCATACGACTTTGACGCCATAGCGCCTCTCACAGAGTGAGCCCCAAAAATCTGTGTATCCACACCAGCCTCATTCATCACATAGCGAAGCCATCTGGCTATTGTGGCAGCAACCACTGGTCTAAAGGGTTTCTGAATAGCAATTAATAACTGAGTGCAACCCTGCGGCCTCAAGGCCTTGGTACATTCCTCGTATGTTTTCAAACAGTGAACCACACATAATTTTTCATTTTCAGGAAAAGAATTGTACGAAATGTGTCTAGACAAAGTTTTAGTACGGCCTGTAATATGAAAAGAAACCCCTTCCGGGGTAAACACTCTACCTGTTACGTCGAGTGCTCTCACATCCGAAGATCTTCTGCAAGACGATAAACACAGCAACATAGCCAATTTCGCCGACAATTGCTTCCTCGACAGAAGAGCATTGACCGGCCAACTGTTGAGTAAGGACAACACTAGAGACACATCCCACAACCCGGTATATTTGGGTTTGGGAGGGTTGGCCACTCTGATTCCCTTTAACAATTTGCACACCACCGGGTGCATGCCTACCGGTTTCCCGTCTATCTGAGCATGCCCCGCCGAAATAGCTGAACGAAAATTATTGACCAACCGGTACGCTAAGCCGTCCCCTGCCTTTTCCGACAGAAAATTCAAGACTTGGGACAACTCTGCCCCCACGGGATCCAAATGTCGTCCCACGCACCAATCCACCCAGTTCTTCCAGGCCGAGGAATAACGTTTCCTGGTGGAAGGTGCCCATGCCTGCTTGATGAATTCGGCAGTCTTGCTCGAAACTCCCGGCAACTGCCACTGTTCCCGGAAAGCCTCCATGCCATCAGCGATAGCCTGCCCTCTAACAGCAACGGGTGTTGCTCCTGTTGAGGGCCCTGCAACAACCACCTCGAGTCCGGTAGCATCCGTGGACGATCGCAGCTCCACTGCAAAAGTTTGGGAAACCATGCCTGCGACGTCCACCACGGAGTCACCATGACTATTTCCGCTTTCTGCCTGACCACCTGTGTCATCACCCTGGGAATCAAGAGGAAGGGGGGAAAGGCATACTGAGTCCCTTGCGACCAGTCCTGCAGAAACGCATCCGTCGCCGTTGCCAACGGGTCCGGTCTCCAACTGAAGAACCGGGGAATTTGAAATGTCAATCTGGAGGCAAACAGGTCCGTCTCGAACGGGCCCCATGTCGCTTGTAGCCACTGGAAGACACGCGGTAGCAGTTTCCAATCGCTGTAATCCCTCAGGTGTCTGGAATTCCATTCCGCCACCTGATTGGCTTGTCCCGGGATGTATTCCGCTACAACCGAGATCTGATTTTGGAGACAATAATGCCAAAAGTCCTTGGCTATTTGGACAAGCATCGACGATCTCGTGCCGCCCAACTTGTTGATATACCTCACCGCTGACACATTGTCCAAACGGAGGAGGATGCAACAAGATGTCTGCCTCGGGGATAACGTGCGAATCGCAAACGACCCCGCCAGTAGTTCCAAACAATTTATGTGCAACTCGAGCTCCTGTGCCGACCATCTGCCGCCTGTAGAAACCTCTCCACAGCGCGCGCCCCAGCCCCACCTGCTGGCGTCGGACTCGATCACAACCTCTGGTTGAGATCCGAAGATCGCCCTGCCGTTCCAGGCATCCACGTGACTGAGCCACCACTGCAGCTCTGTACGTACTTCCTCCGTCAGGGGAACCGAGTCGGTGTACGAGAGGCCCCTTTGTAGATGCCGGATCTTGAGGCGTTGGAGAGCCCTGTAATGCAGGGGCCCTGGGAAGATAGCCTGAATGGACGATGCCAGTATGCCCACAACTCTGGCCAGCGTCCTGAGGGTGACTTCTTGGCTTTCCAGCAACTTCGTTATCTCTTTTTTCAAGTCCCGCAACTTGGCCTGAGGAAGACACAGTTGCGCTGTCTGCGAGTCGATCATGAACCCCAGAAAGTCTATTACCTGTGTCGGAACCATCACCGACTTCTTTAAATTTATCACAAACCCTAAGCTTTGGAGTAACGCAGTAGTCATGGTCAGGTGTCGCAAAAGACTGAGTTGGTCCTGCGCCATGAGCAGTATGTCGTCTAAGTATATGATCAGTCGTATTCCTCTTTCCCTGAGGTATGCCACCACTGGTTTCATCACTTTGGTGAAGCACCAGGGAGCCGAGGAGAGACCGAAGGGAAGAGCCAAGTATTCGTAACATTGGTCGTCCCACATGAATTGTAGAAACCTGCGATGAGGAGGAAAAATTGGAATAGACAGATATGCATCCTTGAGGTCCAGGCGGACAAACCAATCCCCTTCCTGCAGCAAATCTGCAAGCAGATGAATACCCTCCATTTTGAAATGGTTGTAAGTTAGGTATTGGTTGAAATCCCTGAGGTTGAGGACTAACCTGTTGCCACCCCCTTTCTTCTGGACAAGGAAGACATTGCTGAAGAAAGCTCGAGGACCTCTCTGACACCGAGCGATCGCCCCTTTCTTCAGCAAGTCTGCCACCTCTTCGCCTATGAAACTGTGATCTAGTTGGGAAAAATGGAGAGGTGGAGGGGGAAACGCTTGCGCTGGGTGGGAATAGAATTCCAGTTGAAAACCTTGGACGGTCTGTAATACCCACACATCCTGCGTCAAAGCTCGCCACTGCACCAGGCAATGCTGCGTGCGCCCCCCCAATGGAAGAAGGGAAACATCTGTGACACTCACCGGCATTCTGATGCGATTTGAAGTTCGCTCTATTGTTTCCCGACTGGAAACGTCCTCTGTTAAATCCTCGCTTGGACGGGTAGAAGGTGCCACCGCGGGTGGAGTCCCACTCTCCACGCCTGCGACCAAAATCTCCACGTTGGGAGCCTTGCTGGTATCCTCGGCCTGACGAGCGACCCCCGCCTCGCCCGGCCCTGTTGAAAACCCCGTGGGTAAGGGCTCTCTTTATTCCACTCTGAGCCTTATCCAAGGCGGTGAATGTTCCCACATACTTTGTGACGTCTTTAACGAATCTGTCACCAAACAGAAAACCCCCTGCCAGGGGACCTGGCTCCGCCTCCGCCAGTTCTGTCAGATTGCTGTCCATCCTGAGCAGTAGGGACTTGCGTCTCTCCAAGGAGATTGCGCAATTGGTGTTGCCAACTAGACAAATGGCTCGTTGAGCCCAGCCTGCCAGAACATCTGGATCTACCGCTTCCGTTCCTTCCTTGGCCTTCAAGGCCATCTCCAGTATTTTCGCGAGGGGCCCCACGACGTCCAGCATCTTGTCTTGGCAGCCCCGCCAAGCCCTGTCTAGCCCCCTCTTGGGGTCTTTCAAATTTTTTTTCAAGAATGTGAGCATGCTCGCATCAATCTCCGGTGTGTCAGCCACACTATCCGGTACCTCAGGGCACGGACACTCCGACCTCAATCGATTACGAACCTCCCTACTGAAGCCCTTCCTGAGGTTCCCGTGTAGGTATTCGGAGACCGCCGGGGGCGGGACCCAGTCCGAAGACCGGGGGTGAACTATTTCAGAAGGATCAAAGCTAAAAGTCTTGACCTTGTCCTCCGCTGTCTTGGGTTCGACTCTCGCCTTCTTAGGAGGGGGAGGATGCTCCTCCGATGTATCCGTATCGGTACCCGTGTCGGTGTTCGTTGTAGTGGTATCTGTATCTATAGCGATTGGGCGTTTCGCCTTTGGTTTCCCACCCAAATAAGGGCGGTCAGACGAGCCTCACGCTGGCAGGGAAGCCAAAGAATGCGCATGCGGCCATTGTGGTTGCTCGGCCGAGCCTGTGGCGGAAGAAGAGGCTGCCTGCTTCTGTTTCTTCTTCCCCTCATAACCATGGCGTTTCGCAAAACCCTCCAGCTGTTTTCTTATGGGACGCAGAGCCACTGCAAGTGCCTGCTGCACTGTCTGAGGGACTTTCGTCTCCATAGCTTTCGCCACTGAAGCCTGGACCGAGGCATCCAATGCTTCCACTATATTGTCTTCAAGAACAGCATCCTGCTGTCCAGTCATAAGCTCCTCCCCATCATTATACTCCTCATCCTGGTGTTGCACCCAACCTTCCATGATGAAGGCACACCCTGCAGATAATGCAAAAGTACACCCTGGGGGGTAATGGGGGGGGTCAGCCCAAGCACACTGTAGCAGATAATAAAGGCAGGTAACATTTCCCAAACCCCCTCAGCAATGCTGTAGTCAAAGGTGAGAGACCTGGGCCCTATATTCCCTGAGCGTGTGCACACTCTGGGCCCCAATTATTATTACAACCAGAAGCTCCAAAGCGCTGGCGATCACACAGGGGGTCCTGCCGGTGTGTGCAATGCGCGAAATTCGCGTTCTAGGAAGCCAAGGAATCAGACCGAGGCGCGCCGCCCAAAAACGCTACCAATCCTACCAAAAACTAGCCCAATTGGTAAGCGTCTTGGGCGCGCGCGTCGGCCGAGAGCCACCCGGCCTGAGCGTCAGGGCGTACTAGGGAAGCCTCTGCGCGCCCTCAGGCTGCCGGTACCGGGCTCCTGTGATGTGCGCGGCGGCCCCCCCGCCGGTCAAAGACCGCTGTCATCGGCGCTCCAGAAGCGCGTGGTCCCGCGGGAGCAGCCCCAGAACATACGGCTCTGAAAGTGGTTCGATGCAGGTCAGAGAAAGCGCCTTAGTATAACGCGCAACAGAGTACATATAAACTAAACATTTGGCAATTGTAATCCACCTGAACTCGCGGGACGACCCGCTCAGTGCAAGAAACTGCCCCTTAATAAGCACATCAATAAGCACATTAAACCCCACAGGAAAACCCAAACACAAGCAGAGTGAGGGAACCAAAGGGGAGGTGCACTTAACTCTGACTTGAGCAGCAAAGAAAGAGGATGTGAAGTGCACGCAAGGGGTTCTTATGGACTGTGGGGGCGTGCCTATACCATGGTACTCATGGGAAATGTAGTAATTTATTGTTTGTTGTGAAAATAATACATTTTCATTGGCTGCTGTTTTGATGCAGTAAAGTTTGAGAAGCATAATCAGAAGCCTCCGGTCCTGTAATAGAATCAGATGCTGTTGGTGTACTATATTATCTGAGTAAAGTATATTGTCTGAGATAAAAATGCACCAAACGATTTGTCATTACCACGATGGGTAAACCGATAAATTGAGACATAGTGTAGTTGGTATGTATAAAAACAGGTCTGTTGGAAGATTATTGGGGACCCCACAAACCTTATATGCATCTGTACTGAACAGCCCATGGTGCTGAGCAACTGCGGTTGCTATAAGCCAAAATATATGGCCCACCAAGAGCTTGTGCTATTAAATATCGGTGTAATGATAGGGAAGGGGTAGCCAAATGCAGAGCGTTGGTTTAGCAGCTTACCTATCCGTCGGTACCTCCGGTAGAGACCCAGCCGAAGGGGAGGTACCAAACGGAAGACAAGCCCTCCTTAAATACTGTCACTAATTGGCTAGATTGCCTCAGTAATTAGGCTCTCATTGGCAGCAGCGGACAAATCACACTGCAGACGATGGAATAAGTGCCCCGCGATTAACTACGCATGCGTCTAACAGCCGGCTAGTGTTCAGCATATAACTCCGCGCATGCTCAGGAGCGCTAATCTGTGGTAGTTCTTTAGCAGGCTCACTGTGTTGTTGGTGAGCATGTGCACCGCGGGCCAAGCTCGCTTATCGGGCCGCGCTTATTCAAAGAGTGTGCGCATGTGCATGATGAATAATATCTGTATTGTGAGTAGTGTCTTGCCGATTCTTTAGTACGGGGCTGATAGAGTACACTGATCTTTGTGAGATTCAGGAGTGCTCAGAGAGCACTCGAGGGTGCTGTTTCGATAGTTGTTCATCCAAAACATGCTAACAGTGTGGCATTGAATTAGTGTGTATAGGCGCAGTGCGCCAAGCAACTCTTCACAGCCGCGCTTCTAAATTGGCCCATAAAATGTACGTGCTCATAGTGATTGGAGTGATGCTCATAATGATTAGTATAATATTCAGTTTGTCACAGTACACAGGGGCAAAGTTAGCTTTTTACTTGTAGCATGACACAATTGTTTAAAGGGAATAACCCACTGTTTTCCAATTCCCCACAGATGATATATTGAACAATCTAGATGGCAATACCAATATATGTGAAGCGATAGATGCTTAAACACAATAGCCATTGTATCAGCTATCCAAAGACCCAGACACAGAATATATCGAGCCTATAGGTAGTATACGGGTTTGTTACAAAAATGCAGCATAGTTAAGGATATATTCATAAGTATCTAACAATAAATACACCTTACTGGGTGGTGTTAGAGTCATCAAAAACTCGGAAAACTCCTACACTTAGTGGGCATTAATTCACTATTATTATGCTGCATACAAAAATGCAGATATAGTTAGACATATATAACAGTTTGACCTCCAAAAAATGGAATATATGGTCTTTTCTTAGATACCCGCCCGTATTATTATTATTTTATTATTATTATTTATTTAGGGTTTTATAAAGCGCGTAGTAACCCGTAAGCATCCCAGCGCTACGATCAGGACAGTCAGGAAGAGGACAATCAAGGGAGGGGTGAAAAGTGGGGATTTAGGGAAAAAGGTAAGTTTTCAGCAGTTTTCTGAATCAAAGGTGATCTGGTTCGATCCTTAGGTTGCGGGGGAGGGCGTTCCACAGGCGGGCCGCGTTGACAGAAAAACGTCGTCCGCCAGTGCGAGCTCTCTTCACTCTGAAGATAGTAATCAGGTGTTCATGGTCAGAGCATAGAGATCTTGTGGCTTTGTAAGGCCTGATGAATTTTTTTAGGATCGGAGGGCCTTTATCCTGCAGGAGTTTGTGGGACAGACAGAGAGCCTTGAATTTGCCACGCTCCCTCACTGGGAGCCAGTGGAGGAGCTTAAGTGCTGGTTTGGCCGAGGATCTTGCCGACGTATTGGTGAGGATCCGAGCCGCGGTATTCTGGATCCTTTGCAGTTTGTTAAGGGTTGTTTCGGGGGCACCCAGATAGATGGCATTACTATAGTCCAGCCTTGAAAGGATGAGGCCTTGTATAAGTAATTTCTGGGAGACCGGAGGGAGCAGGGGCAGAATTTTCCTGATGGATTTAAGGAGCCCGAAACAGGTCCCCGCGATTTTTTTAGCTTGGGTCTTGAAGGACAGGTCTTTTTTTAGCCAGATTCCCAGGCTCTTGATCTCAGTCTTGGGGACAGGGGGTTCACCCAAGCAGGGGGGCCAGATGTTAGGAGGGATGGAGTTCTCCTTTTGGCCTAGCAATAAGATGTCGGTCTTAGATCCGTTGAGTTTTAACGAAGATCTGTTCATCCAGCCCTGGATTTCGGAGAGGCAGCTGTGGAGATTAGAGGGTTCCTGGTTGGGGTGAGACAGAGACACCACTAATTGAGTGTCATCCGCGTAGCTGATAATTTCCACTCCAAACGGGATGACCACCTCCTCCAACGGGGACATGTAGACATTAAATAATGTCGGGCTGAGTGACGAGCCCTGGGGTACTCCACATTGGAGGGGGGTTGTGGGAGAGCGGGTGTCGTCCTCCCAAACCTGGAAGGAGCACTGGTCCAGAAATGATTTGAACCAGGCAAGGGCGGTGCCCTCCACCCCGATGTTTTTGAGTCGCTGGATTAGGACCGGGTGGCTAACAGTGTCGAAAGCCGCACTGAGGTCCAGGAGGATCACTGCCACTGATCCTCCCGCGTCCAGAATGATTCTGGCCTCCTCCACTGCCGCAAGCAAGGCGATGTCAGTGCCTTGCCCTGGGCGGAATCCAGATTGTGAACTTCTGAGCAGGTTGTTAGACTCAAGAAATTGCGAGAGCTTTTTGTTGACCAGCTTTTCGGTGATTTTACTTATTCCGGGGAGAAGGGAAATAGGCCTATAGTTGGACATGTCCAGGGGGTCAAGTGAGGGTTTTTTTATGAGCGCCTTGACAACTGCTTTTTTCCAGCTGGGGGAGACTTTTCCCAAGAGCAGTGAGGAGTTTATGAGATCGGTTAGAGGAGGGGCAATCATAGGGTCCACTTTTTTTAGGATGCGTAAGGTACCGGGTCTCTAGGAGAGCCGCTTTTGATAGTTGCAAGCGTATTTAGGATCTCTTCCATAGTTACCGGCCCGAGAGAATCAAGTTGGATGTTAGTTAGGGGCGGATTAGTGCAGTTCTCCTCCGTGAGGCTGGGATCGACGGGGGGAAGTGAATCAAGAATTTTCTTGATTTTCTCATCGAAGAAATTGGCCAGCTTGAGACATTTCTCTTTCGAGATATTAGGGTCGGGAAGTGTCTCATGGCGCGGATCTGGGACTTTGAGCAGCTCTTTTAAAATGATGAAGGTTTCCCTTGCAGAGCAGGAGGAGCTTTTTATCCTTTCATCAAAATATAAGCTTTAGGTGCTGCGGAGGGCGATTTTGTAGTTTTTTAAGGAGGTGCGGAAGGCGGCTTTCTTTCCTAAGGTTTTATCCTTCCTCCAAGAGCGCTCTGTTCTTTTGCATTCCTTTCGTAAGATGTTAAGGTCGGGTGTATACCAAGGAGCCGGGTTTACTCTTTTGACTCGTCTTAAGGTGGTTGTTTTGGGGAGGAGATCGTCAAGTGAGTGGTGGAGCCAGGAGTTAAACTGGGTGTCTGCAGTGACTGGGTCAGCGGCCAGGGATGGAGAGGTGACCCTGAGAGTGGCTGCCCACTTTTCTGGTGAAAGTTTGTGCCAGCGTCGATCAGTGATCCGGGTTTTGGCCGGTAAAGTCGGTGGGACAAAAAGCTGCCAGTAGATGGGTATGAGGAAATGGTCTGTCCAGGGAAGGGGAAGGGGGGGTGCGGGTTTTGAGGTCGGAGATGTTGGTGAGGATAGGGTCCAAAAGGTGTCCCTTATCATGGGTGGGTTCTGAGTTCACTAGTCGGATGCCAAAAGACGTGAGGTCCAACAGAAGTTCGGAAGCCGTTGTGTCCCCGGGGTCTAATAGATGGAGGTTCAAGTCTCCCACAATTAGGAAGTTGGGGGTGGTGGATGCCATTTGGGAGATTGTGTCGACGAGGGCGCTTGAGAATTTGTCTGGAGCTCCCGGCGGGCGATATATCAGTAAACCGGAGAGGGAGGATACAGGAGATAGCTGTAAGGCAAAGTAGCAGCTTTCACAGTCGTCGATCTTACCGTCATTGGTTCTGCAGGAGAATCGTTCTCTGTAAATTATTGCCAGGCCACCTCCTCTGCCAAGGGGACAGTGCTGTGAATGAATTTGATAGCCCGGTGGTACGGCATTGACAATGTCAGAGTCAGAGCAGGGGGTGAGCCACGTTTCCGTGAGAAACAAAATATCGATGGCGTGGTCGTGTATCAAGAGGTTGATTTCATGACAATGTTTGGGGAGGGATCTACAGTTAAGGAGACCAAGCTGTAGGCCGCCCCGTTCAACGACGGTGGGGGCTATATGGCAGAGGTCACAGTTAGTGAAAGGTTTATCCCATGAGTAGATATTGTTACAAATGGAGTTTTTAGGGGGGTTCAGTGCAAGGAGCCTGTCTCTGGTATAGGTAGTTCGCCCCGCTGGAGAAAGGGGCATAGTGGCTGGGCCTCGGGCCGTCTGGGCCCGGACGGGCCCAGACGGGCTTGCCTTAGGCGCGCCTTCGGCGCGCAGACGGCGCGCCCGCTGCGCCCGTCCGCTGCGCGTACGTGGGAAACACATGTTCTTATAGGGGAATAGGGGGCGTGGCCTCGTGCAAATGGGCGTGGCCTGAGGTCAGGCTCACTGATGGCGGCAAGAAGGAAAACGAAGCCTGTCCCGGGCAGCGTTTAGCTCGGCTGCGCGGGGTCAGGGATGCCAACAGAGACCTCCTGAATCGAGGTAGGAGTGTGCACGATTAAAAAATACAAATTATCACACAATTTTTTAAATGTTCTAAAATGACAGTTTAGGCGCGTTAAACTAAACTCCCTGCTGTGCCTCAGGAGTGTCTAGATCTGGCGAGCTCGTAGTCAGCTCTGTTTATTTAGCAGCGGGGGGCGTGGCCTCGTGCAAATGGGCGTGGCCTGAGGTCAGGCTCACTGCTGGCGGCAAGAAGGAAAACGAAGCCTGTCCCGGGCAGCGTTTAGCTCGGCTGCGCGGGGTCAGGGATGCCAACAGAGACCTCCTGAATCGAGGTAGGAGTGTGCACGATTAAAAAATACAAATTATCACACAATTTTTAAAATGTTCTAAAATGACAGTTTAGGCGCGTTAAACTAAACTCCCGGCTGTGCCTCAGGAGTGTCTAGATCTGGCGAGCTCGTAGTCAGCTCTGTTTATGTAGCAGCGGGGGGCGTGGCCTCGTGCAAATGGGCGTGGCCTGAGGTCAGGCTCACTGATGGCCGCAAGAAGGAAAACAAAGCCTGTCCCGGGCAGCGTTTAGCTCGGCTGCGCGGGGTCAGGGATGCCAACAGAGACCTCCTGAATCGAGGTAGGAGTGTGCACGATTAAAAAATACAAATTATCACACAATTTTTAAAATGTTCTAAAATGACAGTTTAGGCGCGTTAAACTAAACTCCCGGCTGTGCCTCAGGAGTGTCTAGTATTGGAGTTGTAGCATAGATAAAGACTGGAAGACTGCCACATTATAACGAGACCCACGGAATGCTGTCGTTGAGACCATTCGTGTCACATTTCAATTTGAAAATCCACTTTTGTTCTTTGATGAACAAAAAGCGTGAGATATCACTAACATGTGGTGGGATGAACGGATGTTCCAGAACCAGCCACCGCATGTCATCCGCTTGGGTGCCAAAAAATGGTTTGTCATGCACGTGGATTGTTTATTGCAGCGAATGGTACTTTTATGTTCGCTTATCCTGAGTTTTACTTTCTGGGTTGTGTGTCCAATGTACCTTAGTGAACAGGGGCACGTGATCATGTAGATAACACGTTCAGAATTACAATTGGTGTGGGTATTGAGGATCCATGGTTTCCCTGTACCGATGTCTACTGATTGTGTCTTACATGTTTGTGGACAGACACTTGTGGTAAATAAATAAATAATACCTCTCTTTTTGACTAGACATATATCATAACAGATAGCTCTATAAATAAGAGTCAAGATTCGAGGTAGTAGGAGTTTTGCAGGTTTAATATAGCATAAGGACAGGAACAGGACAACCTGCATTGGAATAGGATGACAGGGCCCAGCAGCTGCTGGGGCTGGATCTGGGATGAGCGCGCTGACCTTTAATAACAATACATGAGCATATATACATAACGCAAACACATAGCATTACATTGCAGTAGGCGTAGCAGTGGGTGGAACAGAAGGCGTGACGCGTAGCAGTCGCGAAAGATAAGGGCGAAAGTAGGTGTAACTGGGCGTATACATGGACATGTGGTGCAGACGTAACAGGATATGTCATGAATGGGGCGGAAACCCTGGAGGGGGCTACCTAAGGAGCCGGGACCTCTAACCTGATGGTGCGCGCAAACTGGCAATGACGTATCACTAGGAGAAGCTGGGGGCTATGAACTCTGTGCTAGGAGCAGAGACTGAAGTCTGGAGAGTCAGGGCGACATGTACCTAAACAGTATCTATTATCTGATGTTTAGAGAACATGTTGATATAAACTAGAAGTTAGGAGGGGAAAGGCTAACGTGATTCTGAGACTGGACCATGCATTATTCTACATGTAGTGCGTGATGAAGAATATTAAATGACCATTAAATGCAGTATTTCTCTAACGTGGAGACGTGAAGGCTAGAAAATGACGGAAACTAATGATGCAGTTCAGTAGCTTAGGAATGCAGGGAAGGAGGGCTGAACTGATAACTGGAATCATAACATAGTCTTGGCAGACTCAGAGGCAGAGCCAGGCTGGACCGGGCACTGCGAGGCAGGAAGTAAGTGAAGGGTCGAGGATACAGGTGGGGGCTGTATCGCTCCTCAGCGAGGCTTCAGGAGACAGGAGCTGAATCTGGTGTCCGGGCCCTTTTGAGGCCTAGAAACGGGGACTTTATAATAGAATAACGTGCACACTGAGAAACGTGGCAACGTGGCTTTACATAGGCCTGATATTCGTAGTATTCACGAGGACTGGAAACTAGCATACTAGAGGGGGACACAACTGTAATTGCGTCATTAATCAGACATGGGGAATGCATATGCATATTTAATCATGCACACATAACATATGATGGATGACACGTAGGGACACAGAACATGGCAAAATTTACTTTTCCACATTCCCTCCTTGTCACTACGTTTCCATCAGGAAGCATCAATATTCATGATACCGTCTATCATTTCATACAGTATCATTTGCTCGTCTCGAATTCTCTTAGAACGGGATTTAGAACTGGGCTTGGGACTAGGAATACAAGAGGTAGCACAAATGCCGCAAATCGCAGGGCCACATTGTATACAGAGGCAGCAGCTGAATATGATCGCTACTGCAATACCTAGAAAGGACAATATTTTCCATCCCCATGCGGAAATTATATTCCAGAACCAACCGGACCATGTCCAGGTGCCTGGATCTTGGTGTATCAGATGGGCAATTTTATGGAGTCTGGTTATAGCTGAATAAACAGACGGCGCGTTATTTGGAATGAAAATGCAGCAACTAGATCCGATGACTCTACAGGCCCCGCCCCTATCGGCCAGTATGACGTCAAGGACGAGACGATTTTGCAAAACGACAAATCTCATAGCAGATTGCTCTTCGGTTAGGTTACCTAGAGCAGAGGCAGTCTCATTTACTACAGCTTCAAGGGTTCTTGTTAATCTACGGATTAACTTACTATTCTGGACAGGGCCTATAAAGAAGAAGAAACCTTTATTGAAATCGGTATATTGTTCTAGAGTAGTTTCAGTATAATCGACAATTGGGGACTCCCTTCTATGTCTAACGTGTACTAGATGTGTATTTCTATGATAATCAGGTGGGGCTAGGAAAACTGGTGGCAGTAGGAAGGCAATGTAACAGGTTCCCTCCCAATCGAGGGGCAGACGAACATATGCGGTCTGACCACAAATGAAATATGAATGACGTGAAGCTTTGAAAATAGATTTCCCACTGTCACTATACTTGACAACAGTAGTACAATCACTATGTCCTACATGTATGGAACCATTATTTCGGACACATAATTCGCCTTTGACTGGTAGTACTGAAATAGCAGGTAAGTCCGGAGTAGTATCAGACTGAACATTCAGGACCATAAAATTCGACGAATAATTACCTAAATTATACACTTCATTTTCTAGATCTAAACCTGTTCGGTGAGGGAGACCTTGCTTGTCTGGGAAACATGTACTGTTAAGAAAAGACATATCTGTTGAGGATGACGTTAACGTGGACCATG
The DNA here is from genome assembly GCF_964261635.1 of Lissotriton helveticus. NCBI lineage: Eukaryota > Metazoa > Chordata > Amphibia > Caudata > Salamandridae > Lissotriton > Lissotriton helveticus. The sequence goes on along the minus strand of NC_136059.1, from coordinate 542,063,407 downwards.
CTCCACACGAACCATTATGTGAAAATGGATAAGGAAAAAGTGGCAGAACTCCCTTTGGTGTCTGGAAAGGGGGGAGTCGACCACATACCCAACAATTAGTGGCATTGCTGGTCTGGTGTGAGTAATGTAACATACGGATAAATGAGTTATTACGCATAGCGAGGCGGTAGGACAGCTCGTGAGGAGGCAGATCACTAAACGTGTGCTCTACTGTAGCATTAGCAGACTTATTTACATGTGAAACTGGGAAACATAGGTAAAATGCATAACTGGTGCAGGAAATCATAAGGCTGGAAAACAATATGAAACATAGAAAAACGATACATCGGATTGAGTTTTGACTGACTCTCTCACTATGGGGGTCTATTTTATACATGTCAGAAACAGTCTAACCGTTTCACCTAGGGGAGGACTTAGACAATCAAACTGACTGACTTAATTTACTAGACCGTAGTTTCTGTTTATACTCCTGCTGCGGAGTTTTCTCTAACAGGGGAGGGGTTGTAGCAATGTCTTTTGCGGGACAGTCCTTGAGAACAATATTTTGGCAATCCTTCAAATCCTGGGAAATGTTCTTTAAGACGGGTTTCAGTTCATTAAAAAGTTTAACATGAGAAAGGTGCACCCAGCCCTTGCGTCCTTCCAACTTCACGGCTGTACGGGTGGTGAGGAGGACCTGTCGGGGCTCTTTCCAACGAGGCTCCAGCGGACTTGATCTGTCAAAGTTCCTCACCATCACCATGGATCCTGGAACGATTTCATGCGGTGCCACCTCGGTATTGTCTGGAAATGCGGCGGCAACCTGTGAACGACATGAGTTGAGGGCAGACATCAAGGAAGCTAGGTAATCTGTCAGCATATTACTTGAAACATCGGTAATACTTCGGGGTCTAGGAGTACCCCACATGTTAGGGGGGCGGCCGAAAACGACCTCATACGGGGACAGACCTGATCTGGAATGTGCGACCATGCGCATATAAAATAAAGCGACTGGCAGAGCTACTAGCCAGTCCACACCTTTTTCTTGACAGACTTTGGCGATGCGGATTTTCAGGGTTTGATTATGTCTCTCAACGAGACCGGCTGCTTCAGGATGGCGTACACAATGGAACTTCCACTGGTACCCTAACAAAAGGGAAACATGCTTCATTAACTCTGAGGAGAATGGCTGGCCGTTATCAGAATATATGACTCTAGGGAGTCCATAACGAGGGAAGAATTCACGAACCAACTGCTTGGCAGTGGTCGCGGCTGTGTAATCTGGGACTGGATATGCTTCTGTCCACCTGGACAAAGCGCATACAACTACAAGGACATACTTGAAACCTCGACATCGCTCCATCTGAATATAATCCATCTGGAGGACTTCAAAAGGGTGGTCAGGGGGCTGGAATCCACCTTGTTCCACCGGGACACTTTTACCTGGATTGAACTGACAACATATCATACAGGTACGGACTTTCTGCTTAGCTGCAGCTCGTAAATGCTTGTTGAACCAAATGTTCTGGATACTGTCTAACATAGCTTTTTCTCCTAAATGTGCTGGACTATGTGCGGTATTGATAATGACTTGAACCATAGAGTCGGGGAGAAACCATGTGGTTCTACCCTTCGTTACCCATCCTTGATCTGTCTGGACCCCTCCTTGTTCGGACCATTTCTTGATTTCATCGGGAGTAGCATGTAACTGGATATCTATGACATCTTGAGTAGGGTCCTTAACTGTCATACATGTAGTCGGATCTGGAGTATGTGTCTGATTAACTGGAATGTCTAGAGTCTGTGCTGTAAGCTTGGCTGTGCGATCTGCTAGATCGTTACCCTGGGAAATAATGTCAGTGACCTTCGTATGTGCTTTGCACTTCATGATAGCAATAGATGTCGGCAAGTGTATGGCATCTAACAGAGCTTGAATAAGGAGACCATGCTGAATCTTGGTTCCATGAGAAGTCATGAAACCTCTCTCCTGCCAGAGCACTCCGAAGTCGTGTACAACTCCAAATGCGTAACGTGAATCTGTGTAAACATTAACTTTCAGGTTCTTGGCGTGTATGCAGGCTTGTGTCAGAGCAACTAGCTCTGCTGCTTGAGCGGACAGGGTGTCGATGCGGTGTGTCTCAATAACTTCAGTGTCAGTAGTCACTGCATACGCGGCGACTAGTTCTCCTGTACTAGTTCTCATACATGAACCATCCACATAAAGTGTCAGGTCAGGGTCTGGTAATGGAATATCTGTCAGATCTTGTCTTGGCTTTGTCGTAATGTTAACTACTTCCACACAGTCATGTGGGTCAGGATTTGATTTAGCTGATGGTAACAGTGTAGCAGGATTTAAAACGTTGCAGCGTCTGATTTCTATGTGTGGCTGGAACAGTGTCAATTCATAACCTGTTAAACGTGCAATTGTCAAGTGCTGAGTTTGTGTTCGGTTCAGAAGAACTTCTACGGAGTGTGGAACTTGTACTGTCAGGGAGTGTCCTAAAACTATGGAATCACTTTGTCTGATAGCTAGTGCTGTGGCTGCAACTGACTTGAGGCACGCAGGCAGAGCCTGGGCTACTGGATCTAATGTGCTCGAAAAATAAGCACAGGGCTTGTATTGTCCTGCTTGATCTTGTGTGAGAACAGATAATGCTGTACCTTCACGTTCAGTAACGAAAAGTGTAAAAGGCTTACTGTAGTTCGGTGTAGCTAGAACTGGAGCTTGGCATAAAGCTTTTTTTAACTCGTTGAAACTAAGTGTATGTTCAGATGTCCAAGGGAGAACAGTCGATGCGGCTGCCTCCTGTGTCGTTAACTGTATCAGTGGTTTGGCTAGAAATGCATACTGGGGAATCCATTGTCTACAATAAGAAGTAAGGCCGATAAAAGCACGTACCTCCTTCTGGGTCTTGGGCTGAGGAAGACTCGCTATTAACTGGATACGGTCTGGTGTCAACTGCCTACCCCTCTTGGACAGTAAGTGTCCTAAGTATACCACTTGCTGGACACAGAATTGAAGCTTCGAAGGGGACACCTTGTGCCCCATCTCGGCCAGGAAATACAGAACCGTTAGTGACGCTCGCTCGCAATCACGTTCAGAACGGGCTGTGATCAGTAGATCATCGACATATTGGAGCAGGGCAGTGTCAGCTGGCATGTGAATGTTGTCTAGTTGTCTCTTAAGTGCTTGACTGTAAATACTAGGACTTTCTGTGAAACCTTGAGGAGCGCGTGTGAACATATAGCTCCTTCCATTTAAACAGAATCCGAAAAGAAACTGGCTGTCTGGATGAATAGGGACACTGAAAAATGCGTTCTTGAGGTCTATGACAGTGAAGAACGTGGCTTCGGAATCAATGGCTGTCAATAGGGAAGAGATGTCTGGGACAACTGGGTACTGAGGAATAATACATTTATTAAGTTCTCGTAGGTCGATCACTAATCGATATACTGGGGGTGCATTTGGATCAGTACGTTTCATAACTGGAATGATCGGAGAATTACATACATTGGAGTCAGTTTCTACAACTACTCCTTGAGCGATGAGCTCGTCTATAATTTTGGATAAGGCTGCTACAGCCTCAGGTGGCAATCTGTACTGTCTGATTCGTGGTAACACTACACCTGGCTTGAGAGTCACACGATAGGGTGTGATTTGCATATAACCTACATCAGTTGGACCTTGCGCCCATAAGTGCTGCGGTACATTAGACAGTCTTGAATCAAAATCTCGTAATACATAGTGACCCTTAAAGTCACGTAGGAACAATCGTATTCCCTCTGGGGAACAGCATATAACTGCACCTAACTCTTTCAGTGTTTTAATGCCTAATAGATTTTCTGGACATGACTTAGTAAGTAACAGATCAGTAGTGCGGGACAATGGACCTACTTCTAGAGTAACTGGCTTTGAAATCTCATTTACGATAGGTTTTCCTGAAAATCCAAGGGAAACATTTCTTGAGCCTGAGAGCGGAGCCCCTGGAACTTCGGCGTGACTAATTGTGGTCCTACTTGCCCCTGTATCAATCAAAAACTTTCTGTCTTTCCCTAATACTTGACTGTGAACATAGGGACCTTCTTGATCTACAGGTATCTCGATGAGAGGCAAGCCTACCTCCCTCTCTAGGCTGTTTCATGAATACTGCTGGTACTCTGGATACTCAGACTGTGCATACTGGTACATCTGCGATGTAACATGCTGTGTTGCAGCAATAGGCTGCGGTGCTGTAACTGTCTGTGGTGCATTCTGTGGCTGAGCAGTCTGTGAAACTTGCTCTTGTCTAGGCGGACGTGGTCTTTCTTTTGTTTTACCAGTAGCTATGTTGTGTTTCAGAACTGCACACTCATTTATAAAATGACCTGGCTGTTTACAATAATTGCAATTCCCTTTAACAGGAGCTGCAGGATGACTGGCTTGATTCGGACCCCTCTTCTGACTGTCTTGAGGAACAGATTGTGCAACTAGTACTTTCATTTTCGTGTCTTTCATACGTTTTCTCTCGTGTTCTTGTTCTTCCCTGATTCTATTCTGGTGGTACTGGAGCATCTGCAACATCTGGGACGGGGTATTAGCTTGCCAGGTACTTTCGACTTTCAAAACTCGATTTTTAACTTGTGGACTTGAATTCTCGACTAATTTAGTAACAAAGAGATGAGGGTATGACTCGCTACTTGTCTTGAGGCCACTATTGATGCTAAAACATTTTTCAAATCTAGAATAAAAATCACTAATATCTTCGTCTTGCTTCTGTTTACAGGCTGAGATTGCATCCCAGTCTTCCTTTCTAGTTGTCAATAATCTGGGTAAAACTTGAATCAATAATTCTGGTAATTCTTTACATTTCTCTCCTAGACCAGTACCTGGTACTCGTGCCTTGTCTTCAGCTTCTAGAACTGCCCAATCGATCTTTTTCTCTCCCACCTCCCATTCTTTTTCCTTTAGCTTTTCATACACCCCTGCGGGCAACAGGACCTTTAACATTTTAATGATATCTGGGTAAGTGTATTCTCCCATACGGAGCATGTCTTTTAATTCTCTATGGAACCCTGCTGGATCTTTGTCATGACAGGGAATTAATTTCTTCATTTCGAGGAGTTCCATCTTTGTAATCGGGGTGTAAACAAACACTCGTTGCATTTCACCGTCCTCTGTCTTAACTGGATGCACTTCTCGTAACGGGTTCTGTCTTTCCATGTAAAATGGTTTACTTTCTGGGGGTGAGACATGAACAAAATGCGGATTCAGGAACGTTCGGTATTTGTGACGCTGTTCTAGAATGACACTAATTAAATCGGTACCTAGACCTCTCCATCTATACTGGAGTAACTCGTTCAGGATATCGTGTAACGGACCTGGATCAGAGTGCTGACCCTCATACAGAGTAATGAGGTGCTGGATCATATACATACCCACCAGTCGCTGCTCGGCTGGGGGCAATTTCAGAAACATTTGTGCCACTATTTCGTCTGGAAAAGTGGTAGAATCAGTAATCCATCGGACTGCTGATCGGGCTAGTTCCTGTTCATGCATGGTACTTAACTCACTGTAACCGATTTGTGATTGTAGAATGTGATCGGTAGCTTGGAACACTTGTTCTAGGGAACCTTGTTCTGGTGCTGAATGATGGAAAATTGACTTGTGTTCTAGGCGTAAATGGCGATCTGGAAATCTAGATTTTCCTACATACGCTATCCTGGCGGTATTCTCGTCCTCTACCTCTTCAGTATCAGAGTTACTTTCTTTCTCGCTTACTTGTGCTGCTTTACGTTGTTCGTGTATCTTTATTATTTCTCTACGGATTTTCTTGTACATACTCTCCATGGCACTAATGGTATTGTGCTTACCCTCGGCTATATTATCACTCCACTTTGTCAGGATTTTCATTTCGGCCTGATCTTTAGACGGGTAATCTTGTTCTCTTATTAGACAGTTAATTAAAAACTTTAATATCATACGCTGGATCTCAGCTTTCCTTTGAGACATGGCATCACTAATACTTTCTGGATCATCCCCTGTACGGATGAAACGATATATTCTGTCTAGATCTTCTTTCATATTGGGTAGGGTGACTAGATACTCGGTCACCCTCCTTACGCGTACTGAATATAAAACCATATTATTCTCGCCTGGGACTGGGTCATAGGCACATTCGCCAAGGGCTTGCCTGATTTCTGCAACAGACTTATTACTCTTGGGAGTACGCTGTGATGCTTGAGCATGTAATTCGAGTGCTGATAAACGCTTGCGTGGCGGCGGGGTTTGAGGAGGACCTCCTCCTGCGGCCCCTAGACTAGAATCATCGACTGATATTCTTCGTGGCGGAGCGGGAAATTGAAATGCTGGCTGGACCGGGGGTACCGTAGCAGGTACTGCATGGGGTGCCCCGGTGTCTGGAGAAGCAGGATGTGCCTGATTTACTGGGACTGGCGGAGCGCGAACAGGATTTGCATATTCAGGGACTGTGTCGTCCAGATAGGACGAAATGAAAATATCAGCTGCGGTCGGTTTGTGACGTAGCTTGGTCGGAACTAATGGTGACGGAAAATTACTGGATGCCTCCGGGGTCGCTTTTGGCAAGCCCTCGGCAAGAAGAGGATACATACCCTTAATAAGGGCATTCCTCTGTCTGTCTCTCTGTTCAGTTTTGACTTGTTCACCTATCTCGATTAATTCTTTTTCTTGGGCTCGCTCTTGGGATTCTCTACTTAATTCTGACTTTCTGATTTCTTTTTCGGTTCTTTTATGAGCTTCTTTGCGCCATAACTCGATGGCATCTTTCTGTGACTGTCTGGCTTTCTTTTTCCATAATGCCTCTTCTACTCGCATGATGCACTCAGCATCCCATGTACCCGATACGGGCCATCTATACTTTTCTTCTAACTGTTTGGTATACTCTACCCATAAATCTAGATACAATATGGCGCTTATGCCATGTTTCTGATACATAAAGTGACCTGGACTGTCCCTGGGCGGGACGGGAACTGCTGCTTCCAGCAGACCCTTTCTAGTTTTTAACTGACGTAACTTGGAAAATATGGGCATGACTGAACTGTAATCTAGACACAATACAATACACAATGAACACGATACTTATTCCCCATTCATACCACGACATTGAAATACATGAAAAACATTTAAAATAACAGTTCGAACAGAATACTACCTGGAAATACTGAGAACAGAACACATAGATTTTCTCGAGAACAGAAACTGACTAGAACAGAAACTAGATGCACTGCTGAAACAGTACGAAACTTACCGGTCTCATCAAGAGACACGTCAGGACCCGCATCCACCGACGTGGACACTTCGTTTGTGGGACTGTGTACCACCAACCCACAGACCAGAGTCAATTAAATTGACCCTGTCTAGATACCACCCCAGTAACGGTACTCACCGGGCAGCAAGAACGGAAGGCCTCAGACTGGACTGGACTGCTACGACGACGGACGACGAACTTCGGACTTCGGACTTCAGTTACGGGTGGACCTCCGGATACCTCGGACCTTGGACTCTTGGCTTGGGCTCTGGTCGGGACTCGCCGCGTTCCTCCACCGTCTCGTCTGGATGCTGGACCGCCTCCTCCGTCTCCTCCGTGGGCCTGAGGGATACTTGAGCAGAAATATCTGCCACTGCGCAGAAGAGTTCCGTCACGACTGCAGAGGGTCAGGGGGTCGGCGTGGCTTCACCGACGCGTGGGGAAAGGGCAAGTCCCTGTTCGGGCGCCATTATGTGGTAAATAAATAAATAATACCTCTCTTTTTGACTAGACATATATCATAACAGATAGCTCAATAAATAAGAGTCAAGATTCGAGGTAGTAGGAGTTTTGCAGGTTTAATATAGCATAAGGACAGGAACAGGACAACCTGCATTGGAATAGGATGACAGGGCCCAGCAGCTGCTGGGGCTGGATCTGGGATGAGCGCGCTGACCTTTAATAACAATACATGAGCATATATACATAACGCAAACACATAGCATTACATTGCAGTAGGCGTAGCAGTGGGTGGAACAGAAGGCGTGACGCGTAGCAGTCGCGAAAGATAAGGGCGAAAGTAGGTGTAACTGGGCGTATACATGGACATGTGGTGCAGACGTAACAGGATATGTCATGAATGGGGCGGAAACCATGGAGGGGGCTACCTAAGGAGCCGGGACCTCTAACCTGATGGTGCGCGCAAACTGGCAATGACGTATCACTAGGAGAAGCTGGGGGCTATGAACTCTGTGCTAGGAGCAGAGACTGAAGTCTGGAGAGTCAGGGCGACATGTACCTAAACAGTATCTAGTATCTGATGTTTAGAGAACATGTTGATAAAAACTAGAAGTTAGGAGGGGAAAGGCTAACGTGATTCTGAGACTGGACCATGCATTATTCTACATGTAGTGCGTGATGAAGAATATTAAATGACCATTAAATGCAGTATTTCTCTAACGTGGAGACATGAAGGCTAGAAAATGACGGAAACTATTGATGCAGTTCAGTAGCTTAGGAATGCAGGGAAGGAGGGCTGAACTGATAACTGGAATCATAACATAGTCTTGGCAGACTCAGAGGCAGAGCCAGGCTGGACCGGGCACTGCGAGGCAGGAAGTAAGTGAAGGGTCGAGGATACAGGTGGGGGCTGTATCGCTCCTCAGCGAGGCTTCAGGAGACAGGAGCTGAATCTGGTGTCCGGGCCCTTTTGAGGCCTAGAAACGGGGACTTTATAATAGAATAACGTGCACACTGAGAAACGTGGCAACGTGGCTTTACATAGGCCTGATATTCGTAGTATTCACGAGGACTGGAAACTAGCATACTAGAGGGGGACACAACTGTAATTGCGTCATTAATCAGACATGGGGAATGCATATGCATATTTAATCATGCACACATAACATATGATGGATGACACGTAGGGACACAGAACATGGCAAAATTTACTTTTCCACACACTGCACGGTCCGCATGGATGATGACCGCGGACCGAAGGGAGATTCCAAAGTGTGCTGGTGTTATCTTTTGGCTGATGTTTGAGTCTGGTGTGCACCAAGCTATCTCTTAAGCTTGGACCCTTTCTGAAAGCAAACAATGGTGGAGGAATATTCCCAGTCGCAGTGTTCAAGATGCTCCAATGTTTGCGTACGGTTTTCTGCACTCTGTTAGAAAATGTGCAAAAGTAAACCATGGATCCTCAATACCCACACCAATTGTAATTCCGAGCGTGTTATCTACATGATCACGTGCCCCTGTTCACTAAGGTACATTGGACACACAACCCGGAAAGTCAAACTCAGGATCAGCGAACATAAAAGTACCATTCGCTGCAATAAACAATCCACATGCCTGACAAACCATTTTTTGGCATCCAAACACAAAGCGGATGATCTGAGGTGGCTGGTTCGGGAACATCCATTCATTCCACCACATGTTAGTGATATCTCACGCTTTTTGTTCATCAAAGAACAAAAGTGGATTTTTAAATTGAAATGTGACACGAATGGTCTCAACGACAGCATTCTGTGGGTCTCGTTATAATGTGGCAGTCTTCCAATCTTTATCTATGCTACAACTCCAATACGGGCGGGAATCTTAGAAAAGACCATATATTCCATTTTTTGGAGGTCAAACTGTTGTATATATCTAACTATATCTGCATTTTTGTATGGAGCATAATAATAGTGAATTAATGCCCACTAAGTGTTAGAGTTTTCTGAGTTTTTTGATGACTCTAAGGTGTATTTATTGTTAGATACTTATGAATATATCCTTAACTATGCTGCATTTTTGTAACAAACCCGTACACTACCTATAGGCTCGATATATTCTGTGTCTGGGTCTTTGGATAGCTGATACAATGGCTATTGTGTTTAAGAATCTATCGCTTCACATATATTGGTATTGACATCTAGATTGTTCAATATATCATTTGTGGGGAATTGGAAAACAGTGGGTTATTCCCTTTAAACAATTGTGTCATGCTACAAGTAAAAAGCTAACTTTGCCCCTGTGTACTGTGACGAACTGAATATTATACTAATCATTATGAGCATCACTCCAATCACTATGAGCACGTACATTTTACAGGCCAATTTAGAAGCGCGGCTGTGAAGAGTTGCTTGGCGCACTGTGCCTATACACACTAATTCAATGCGACACTGTTAGCATGTTTTGGATGAACAACTTTCGAAACAGCACCCTCGAGCGCTATCTGAGCACTCGTGAATCTCGCAAAGATCAGTGTACTCTATCAGCCCCGTACTAAAGAATCAGCAAGACACTACTCACAATACAGATATTATTCATCATGCGCATGCGCACACTCTTTGAATAAGCGCGGCCCGATAAGCGAGCTTGGCACGCGGTGCACATGCTCACCAACAACCCAGTGAGCCTGCTAAAGAACTACCACAGATTAGCGCTCCTGAGCATGCGCGGAGTTATATGCTGAACACTAGCCGGCTGTTAGACGCATGCGTAGTTAATCGCGGGACACTTATTCCATCGTCTGCAGTGTGATTTGTCCGCTGCTGCCAATGAGAGCCTAATTACTGAGGCAATCTAGCCAATTAGTGACAGTATTTAAGGAGGGCTTGTCTTCCGTTTGGTACCTCCCCTTCGGCTGGGTCTCTACCGGAGGTACCGACGGATAGGTAAGCTGCTAAACCAACGCTCTGCATTTGGCTACCCCTTCCCTATCATTACACCGATATTTAATAGCACAAGCTCTTGGTGGGCCATATATTTTGGCTTATAGCAACCGCAGTTGCTCAGCACCATGGGCTGTTCAGTACAGATGCATATAAGGTTTGTGGGGTCCCCAATAATCTTCCAACAGATCTGTCTTTACACATACCAACTACACTATGTCTCAATTTATCGGTTTACCCATCGTGGTAATGACAAATCCTTTGGTGCATTTTTATCTCAGACAATATACTTTACTCAGATAATATAGTACACCAACAGCATCTGATTCATCAGCAATCCTTCTTCAGCCCTCTAGCAGATCGTGTAAAATTCTGTAAACAATGAAGTTCTATTCAATATTTTATTAGGTTTGTGATGCATATAGAGGTACATTTCCAGTGTCTTGATCTGTATTCCTCTGCTTACTCACAAACAGAGCGGGGCCTTATTCACCGAGCAGTTGCCGGGTGAGGTGAGGCTTTCTCCCACACAAAGCTGGGTGAGTATATCAAAAAGCCTTTTAAAAGGTTGTATCTAGACAATCAGGTCATGAAAAATGTTGTCCTGGAGGGCAACTTTATTGTGCCCTACGTGAATATTAACAAATACCCTAATTTTTTGCCTCTTCACTTTTGAGATAACTGTGAAGCTGTCTCTGTTTGCTCATGAGGTTGTGTGTTTATTTTTATTAATATGACGAATTAATTTATTAATTTATTTATTTCTTCATTACTGCAGGAAAGAAAAGCACTTACAGACCTACCAGTCGCCATGATGTACACTTGGTTCTGGTAGGGTGGTTATTGAACCCCTTATGTATATTTTTTTCTTAGGGATTAATTTGTTTATAATCACTTCATATATTATTGCAGTAGCGTTGCATTCTTCTTAGGTCCTGACGAAAGCCGGTGAACATCACTTTTGTGGCTGAAACATGTTGACCTCTCACCTATTGCTAAGTAACAGTGATTTTTTCAAACTGTTAGGTTGTTTTTAATCTTGACATCCGGACGGATCCCAATAAAATATATTTTTTGTCCGGCTAGTCATTTTTAAGCATCACTTTTTCTTTGCACTGCACTCCATCAGCATCATCGGTTTAAGAGCACTTTGGCTAAACCATCCACTGGATAAAAGTCTAGTGTCATATAGCCGTTTCATTCTTGGCTTGGGTACACAGACTTTATTCCACCTTTTCCCAGATGATGATGCTCCGCCAAAGTGGTGGGCTGATGGGATTTATCTGAGCCCAGTGCTACTCTTATAATCCATGTTTGATGATTCCCATCCTCTAGAGCTCACACAACAGATTTGTGCAAACTAACCTATAAGCTCCTTTTCTGTATTCTCACATATATCTAACCACTTATATTATGCATGTATGATTAATTTCATATTATTCAATGAACATTCGTCTTTCAATGCATTTAATGAAGACGATATGCAACGTGTGGTTCCTCATGTTCTTTTAGTATAACGCACATTTACTATGAATGTGCTTTATACATCCTTTTTAGGGACTTTAATAACTTAGACCACTTCTTGGACAACTGTTGGAGTGCCAAGGTAGGCAGAGAGCATCCTTGCTTCCCCTGACTGCCTGCTGAGTCTGGTGGCCACGAGTGAGCATTCAACTTTCCTGCATGCGACTCCTGACCTTCACGGGGTGCAATGAAGAAGTGGGCTTGGGGCTTCTGTCTTTGTTTTCACATTTTCTGACCTTGCTTAACAGCGTGATGCATTATATGCACCGGGTTGGTGAGCTCTGCCTGCAGCCTGCACGGTCCTTCTCTGTAGATCTTGCTCCTTCCAGATGTGGTCCTCGGAGAGGAGCTCATCACAGTTTGAAGATCACTGGCCGAGGCAAAGTGACAATCTCCAACTCCATCTCTTGGCAACATGTACTGTTTGTATGGAAAATCCAGCATCCCTGCTGCTGGTCTTGGACAGGTTCCTCCTAGTACACTTCCCTTGACGTAAGGCTCCTTTTTTATGGCCCCTTATCCTTATGCAACTATTGACATCAGTTCACTGCTGTATAATGTTGCATATTCTGCGCACTTGGTGGACTCTAAGGACACTTATTTTCTGTGAAAAGCGAGTGAGAAGCACAAGAGGTAAGAGCCTGTATTACTGTACTGAACTGGGGTCTCTTTGTCCTGCTCCACACTCTGTTAACTGATATATTGAGTGTGCTTTGTATACTTTGCGTGTACTTTAGTTCTCTTTTTATATTTTATTATTTTGGAGGTGTGCCATCCATTTTCATGTTAGAATCTGGCTCAGACCAACCATCTGTTCCTTGGGATTTGGATCTGGCCCAATGTGCTAGCTGTGGTTGAAAGTGGGCCTGTGTCTGAGCAGGAAACCGGACTTCCTGTCTTTAACGTGGATTTATGGCACCAGGGCAATTTGTACATGAGCTCATTTTGTATGGCATGGCGTAAATCTTCTGTGCTGTGCAAATGCACCTAAAAACATTTTCACAGCCAACCTTACCCTCGGTTAAACCACTTATCAGCTCTCTGCGAGCCACCAAAATGTCCCCCGCCTCAAGATCATATAAAGACATGGGGAGAAAGTCATTACGGGGTAGGTTAGGTGGCAGATGCAGGGAACCTTTTACTAGGGAGTGAGGTAACAGCCAGCATGGGCTGTACTTTGAAGGGAATGGGAAACTAGGCCCAGGAGACATTTTAATTATGCCAGTATGATTTTCGTCATTTTGTGACTTACAAGTTATGCTTGTTATGCAAAATTCTTGAAATTACGCGATTACACCACAACTCTTTTCGTAGCATAATTACAGCGCAAGAGCGTAAAAACAACACAAACAACCAGTTCGCGAGTGGCAATTGTTTTAAATGCCATTTTTCAAAAATTGGTGCAAGGACACATGTTGTGCTAAAATATAGAGCTTAATATTGGATCTGAATTTCATGAAATTTCACGTCAGAAATTTCACATAAATACGCAAAAACAAATTCCGCACATTTTATACATTCATGTACACATGGTGACCGCCTGGACCTCGTCCCGAACGGTTGCACCCCCACGCTCCCTGGCTCCTGCTTGCAATCTTCTTTCCAGCGCCCACAGCTGAAGCGCTTTCAATCGGCCCTCGTGTGTGGTATCGTAGCTCTTGTGATTCTGTAGCTTCACTTATTCATAGCGCTTTGTGCTTTGCTCATTGTGGTAGCGCTTTAACATAACTGCATTTGCCCACAGCTGAAGCACCTTCAATCAGCCCTCGTGTGTAAAATCATAGCGCTTTGTGCTTAGCTCATTTTGGTAGCGCTTTAACTTAACGGCATTTGGTAGCGCTTTTACATATTCGCAGCAGTATTCAGTCCTTTGCGCTTTCACTGCCTACAGTGCATTCCTTCATTGCTGGCATTGTACTGTGTTGGTTTCGATTCCTATCCCTCCCACCATTTTGTTGTTGTGCTTTCCCCTGGCCCGCCTCCCCGCTACCGCCTCCCAGCTGACCCTCCCACGCTCCGCCCCCCCACTTTCCATTTATGGACAGATGGACCTACGTGCAGCGTCCACGCGCTGCGGCCGCGCCGAAGGTGCGCCAAAGGTAAGCCCGTCTACGCCCGTCCGCGCCTGGACCGCGCCTAGCGCCAGACCCCCTGGTCCCCGCACCACCCACCCCTCCCGTATTACATACAACGCCTCCACCCTCCTAGCACTAATCCCCGGTCTACTCCCCAACTGCGCCCAAGCCGCACCTGGACACACCCATGGACCCTTCACATGCAACTCCTGCAAGTATGACGGCACCAAGACCAACTCCACATCCACAAACACCAAACAGAGATCCGACACTAACCACCTTAAATGCATCCTACTCAACACCCGATCGGTCCACAGCCATGCCATCAACCTTTGGAATCTACTAGACACCATCTCTCCAGACGTCGCCTTTCTAACAGAAACTTGGATGAACGCCTCGTCAGCCCCAGACATCACCATAGCCATCCCGGAAGGCTACAAGATCACCCGGAAGGACCGCGTCAACCAGACCGGAGGAGGCATCGCCATTGTACACAAGAACACCATCCGCATCACGACCAGCTCGGACGTCAACCTCTCTAGCGCCGAACACCTTCACTTCCAGATCCACACCGACCCCAAGACCACACTCAGAGGCACTCTCCTCTACAGGCCACCAGGACCCCGTGCACAATTCACTGAAGACATCACTGACTTCATCACCCAACACGCCCTCTCCTCCGAGGACTACATCCTACTGGGAGACCTCAATTTTCACCTGGAAAAGAGCAACGACAACAACACCACCACCCTTCTGGACAATCTCGCCAACCTCGGACTCAAACAACTTGTTAATACCCCCACACACCACGCAGGACACACTCTCGACCCTATCTTCACCTCCAGCAAACATATTTCCTTCAGTCACACCACAGTTCTCCAATGGACGGACCACAGCTGCGTTCACTTTGTTTACAATAAGACCACAACCCACAACCATCCTCAACCTTCCCTGCGAAGAAACTGGAACAAAATCACCATCGACCAGATCTCCACATCGCTTCTTCAAAACCCCCCTGCCCACTCATCGAACCCCAACCAAGCAGCCATTAACCTCACTCAATGGCTAACCAACACCGCCAACAACCTAGCACCTCTGAAAAAACGTCAAATCAAACTAGGCAGCAAAAACGCCCCCTGGTTCAACGAGGATCTTAAGAAATCCAAGAAACTCTGTCGCTCCCTTGAGAAGGCCTGGAAAAAAGACCCAAACACCAACACCAGGGACGCCTTCAAAAACGCCACACGCATACACCACCAATTGATCCGGACTGCCAAGAAAACCGCATTCAAAGACCGACTAGACAAAAACGCCAACAACAGCAAAGAATTATTCAACATCGTCAAAGAGTTTACCAACCCCACTGCCAACTCCAACGACATCACCCCCTCTCAAACCCTTTGCGACTCCCTAGCTTCGTTCTTCCACGACAAAATCGCAGACATCCACAACAGCTTCGACAACAAACCCGGAGACCAACACACCCAACCCTCTGCCGTACCTTCACCCCCCTTGAACATCCTTAATGACTGGAACCCAATCTCCACTGAGGACACCATCCGCCTGATGAACTCCATCCACTCAGGATCCCCCACAGACCCATGCCCTCACCACATCTTCAACAAAGCAGACTCCATCATAGCACCACACCTCCGAGACGTCATCAACTGTTCCCTCAACTCCGGCACCTTCCCAGAAAGCTGGAAACACGCCGAACTCAGCGCCCTTCTGAAAAAACCCACAGCTGACCCCACCGAACTCAAAAACTACCATCCCATCTCGCTCCTTCCATTCCCGGCCAAGGTCATCGAGAAGGCTGTCAACAACCAGCTCGCCGCCTTCCTCGAAGCCAACAAATCCCTCGACTCCTAACAGTCCGGCTTCCGAGCCAAACACAGTACTGAGACCGCACTCATCCCAGCAACAGACGACATCCGAACTCTACTGGACAATGGAGACACAGTCGCCCTCAACCTCCTCGACCTCTCCGCAGCCTTCGACACAGTCTGTCATAACACCCTGTTACAATGACTCAGAAACATCGGAATCCAAGCAATAGCACTGGAATGGATCACCTCATTCCTTGCCGGAAGAACTCAGAGAGTACGCCTCCCACCATTCAAATCAGAGGCCACTGAAGTCATCTGCGGCGTGCCACAAGGATCTTCCCTCAGCCCCTCCCTCTTCAACGTATACATGAGCCCCCTCGCGACCATCGCACGCCAACACAACCTCAACATCATCTCCTACGCTGATGACACTCAACTGATCCTCTCACTCACCAAAGACCCAAACATCGCCAAAACCAACCTACATGAAGGAATGAAAGAGGTAGCCGAATGGATGAAGCATAGCCGTCTGAAACTGAATTCTGACAAAACAGAAGTCCTTATCTTAGGTACCTCCCCCTCCGCCTGGGACGACTCTTGGTGGCCAGAAGCCCTTGGAAAAGCACCCATCCCGACGGATCACGCACAGAACCTAGGCGTCATCCTGGATTCCTCACTCTCGATGACCAGACAAGTCAACGCCGTCTCTTCATCTTGCTTCAACATTCTTCGCATGCTCAAAAAAACATTTCGCTGGATCCCCGCTGAAACTAGAAAAACGGTCACCCACGCACTGGTTACAAGCCGCCTGGACTACGGAAACACCCTTTACGCCGGTACCACCGCAAAACTTCAGAAAAAACTCCAACGCATCCAGAACGCATCAGCCAGACTCATATTAGACATCCCGCGTAAAGAACACATTTCTGATCACCTGAAAGACCTCCACTGGCTCCCCGTCAATAAGAGGATAACCTTCCGCCTCCTCACTCACGCACACAAAGCTCTTTACGAACTTGGACCCGAATGCCTCAATACACGTCTTTCCTTCTACACCCCCTCCCGCCAACTGCGTTCTTCCAACCAAGCCCTCGCTGCTGTTCCCCGCGTCAACAAAACCACCATGGGAGGAAGATCATTCTCCTACCTAGCAGCCAAAACCTGGAACTCACTTCCCATGCACCTTCGCCTCACTCAAAACCACCTAGTATTCAGAAAGCAACTTAAAACTTGGATATTCGAGAAGTAATTCCCCACCCCTCTTCAAGCGCCTTGAGACCCTCTGGGTATGTAGCGCGCTATATAAATTTATTGACTTGACTTGACTTGACTAATAACATAAGAGTATGCAAAATAGTTGTATGTACATCTGCGAGAGTGATCAGCTGAGAAAGACTTATTCTGAGGCACAAATGAAATCAAGGGCCATATTACAGGGACCTTTGCTCTGGTGCAAAATCAGGGCTAATCTCTTTTGTGGTATCCGCAACGAGAAATGGAGCAAACACATTTTGAACTCATTTTATTTCAGTCCATAGCAGGGAAACTAGGGGTGTCAACGATATTGCTGGGAGTGACTGATGTCTGGCTCGGTGGAAACTGCCCAGTCTGTATGTCAAATGATCAGTAGAAGCTGGTAATCTTCTAGCTTAGAGTCAGTCAGATTGCAAGGAGCATGCAGTCTGCATTGGTCCTGGTGCGGTGTGTGTCACGCCATGTCCGAAGTTTTCCCGGATTCATATCGCCCAAAAACGTGCCTTGAAAATGCCCAA
Organism: Lissotriton helveticus; assembly: GCF_964261635.1. Lineage (NCBI taxonomy): Eukaryota > Metazoa > Chordata > Amphibia > Caudata > Salamandridae > Lissotriton > Lissotriton helveticus. The sequence continues at coordinate 542,045,586 of NC_136059.1, read as the reverse complement.
TCCTGTGAGCCCAAGGGGGCGAAACACTTGTTGGCTGTTTGCTGCCTAAGGCCATTCAATATATATAAAAAATAATTAAATTGGCTGTTGCTGTTCACAATGACAAAAAAAGAAAATAATACGAAAAATACAACTCAAACTACTTTTAATGAAATATGCCATGGAGTAATGTATCAATGCAATCAATTTACATCTAATTGATTTCCCCTTCTTAAATATTGTGCTTGTATTCTACTTTTTAATGTGAAACCCATTTCTCGTAAAGTAAGTCCTACTCATGGTCTTTAGAATGCGCATAGACACTCACCATATGCATTACTGAACTAAATTTAGCATTATGGTCGTTCTTGGGGCTCCCAATACCCTCCACATATCATATAAATACTTTTGCATCTGGCAAGTATTAAGGAAATAGATTGTAGAACTATTGTCAAACATGCACAACACATACTTTGCAAGTTATTTTACGTCTGTGATAGATGTACAAATAAATCAGTGTTCTGTAAGTAACTTTTATTGCATTTCTTTAAATAGAAAATAATAGGTCAAACTGTTTTTGCATTATTTTACCTACTTACATAATGTTTAGTTCCAAACTGCTTCTGCCTCAAAATTAGTCCTGTCTTTCAAATTTTAATAGTGAAGAAAGTACCCTTTCACTGTTTCTCGTGCAGCACAGCAAGACTTGTGTGCAATCGGTTTGCTCCTATGTTTTGACCATGGCTGAAGAAAGGGCTGTTTGCTTAATTCCCAAGCACACAACCAGCCAAGGAATTTGCTCTGCTTTTTGCATAATCAGTATAGATGCTGAAAGTAGGGGTGCTGGTGGCGTTGAAGCACCCCTAAATAACGACGCTGGAGTTCAGAAGGTGAATGTACATTAAAGATGCTTTTAAATTGTGTTTCTATCTTGTCACTGTTGCTGTACCTTAAAAGACAGAGACCAATTGTCAGGCTATCTCTTCTGCTCATTTGCTGCTGCTTCTTTTCAGATGTTGACTGATGTTTACTTTTCTTTCTCTGACTGCAAAGTGAAATAATTTTTGTTAAGTAAATTATGTGTGAAAGGAAAGGTTCAAGACTACAATTTTGTGTAACACGCAACAAAATTTAAATACCTATAAATAACCTGAACACATCTTTCAAAATATGTCAACCGTTAGGAAAGCACAAAGGAAGCACATTTTTGTTGTGATTCTGAAGTGTGATAGAAACAAAGATTTTAATAGGATAAAAACAAATTAAGACACTCACTTAACTTGGTGATGTGCAAATGATAAATATTAGATGAAACCCGATTCCAACATTGTTTGTGCACTGTTTCGATTTATCAGTAAAACTACATGCCCGGGCAAATTTAGTGGCCCTTCCAATGTCTTAAATTATAGTGCGCTACCACACCATGCTTTAGTAATATATTTGTAAGAGTGCTCCAAAATACACATTGCTTCATACCACACCCTTACCACTCTCCTGCTGAACGGGTGTGGCTCATTTGCTGCACATGGTCTTTGTGAAACTCCTCAATTTTTCACAATCTCAATAAATTTAGTGTTATCACATTGATGGCAGCACCCCCACTCCGAAAGTTGTTCCAGTGCCACAGTAAATCAACCCATTTTTCAGTTCTTCTTGAAGTACACTGAAGGTTTACGGTTTAGAATTTAGGCGGAAGGATTGCAGCATATTGTGACGACCTCATGCTTCAGGTATGTTGTTGGCTAACACACTGGCCTTTCAATGTACTGGGTCGCAATTGTTTATTAACAAAGCAAGCTCTTGAAACTTGATGACAATTTCGGATTATTAACCTGTGCCCTGCCAAGCATTGTAGCAAAGCCATTCCAAACATGCCTTGGGTGATCCTTCTCTGTGACAGTATGACATGGAAAAGGTGGAGATGAGACTGAGACAGTTTTAAAAATGTGTATTAATTACTAGCATTTACAGATATAAAACTGCATTTATTATAGAACTGTATTACATAGTGGCAAACCTATGCACATGCTGAAATGCAGTTGGAGGCCCAAGCGGCACAGCTGAAAGGGGCCCTGGTCAACAATGACAGCAACAACTCCAATCGACAGCTTACACGGATCCGCAGAGAGATATGCCAGATCTCACTGGAGTCCGCTAAAATGCTTTGGCCCTCCTCTGTGGCACGTGTGTATGGTTGGGGTGATACAAATGCCAAATTACTTTACAATTTAGTGTCTTACCCCAAAGCCAACCGCATTATTCCTGAGATCTGTGATGAGACCAGGGTTCACCACGTCACCTCCCAAGCCATCGCCCAAACTTTTGCGGGCTACTTTGTTGCCCTCTATGCGGCCCGACCTCCCAGAACCTCTGTGGCTGATTTGCTATCGGAGACTGGGACTCAGCTGCCCAGCCTCTCCCAGACGGTCTCAGAGACTCTGGATCTTCCCTTCACCCCTGGAAGAGATACAAGGGGCCATTTCACTGTTGCTCTCCGGCAAGAAGCCCGGGCCCGACGGTTACCCCTAAGAATACTATGCAACATACCGTGACACACTGGTCCCACATTTAGTGGAACTGTTTAAACATGTAGTGGACACAGGGTCCTTCCCACCAGAGACTGATGAGGCCACTATTGTGGTCCTCCCAAAGACACAGCCGCCCTCCCTTGCCTGTGTGGACTACCGCCCCATCTCCCTCATAAATACTGAGGTAAAACTTTTCTTCACGCCAATGACTCTGCCCCCATCTGCAAGATTTGGTTCACCCAGATCAATGCGGCTTTATGCCTGGCCGTGGCACCCGGCACTGCATACGCCACCTTCACCTTGCTCTTGCACACCGCCCTCACCTCACCCCGTATCTGGCCCTGCCTTTCATAGATTTTGAAAAAGCATTTGATACAGTGGATTGGAGCTACCTTGGGAACGTGTTGGAGGGGATGGGTTTTGGCCCCCGTTTCGACGCCTTATCGGGGGTCCTATACTCCAGTCCCAAGACAAGGGTCCTCATTAATGGCGTGCTTTCGGAGATGTTTCCCATCCAGAGGGGCACTCGCCAGGGCTGCCCGCTCTCGCCGCTCTTATTTGCGTTAGCGATGGAGCACTGGCCTCCCTCGTCCGTAAGGACCCCCTCATCCAAGGTTGGGCTTGGGACCCAAGGGCTCGATTCACAGAACTAACTTAAGACAAAATCCTAAACTTATTACCATTTTGGTATTCACAGAAGGCACTTACTCATTTTGGTATTCACAGAAGGCACTTACTCATTTCGGTATTCACAAAAGTTAGGAGTCCTAACTTTAGGACTCCTAAATACCTTCTGTGAATACCGAAAGTCTTTTAAAGTTAGGAATTTTCTCAGTTTAGGATAGTAAAGTTAAGACTCCTAACTTTAGGACTCCTAAATGCCTTCTGTGAATACCGAGTCTTAAAGTTAGTATTTTTCTCAGTTTAGGAGTAGTAAAGTTAAGACTCCTAACTTTAGGACTCCTAAATGTCTTCTGAGACTACCGAAAGTCTTAAAGTTAGGATTTTTCTCAGTTTATGAGTCCTAAAGTTTGGTGTCCTAACTTTACTACTCCTAAACTGAGAAAAATCCTAACTTGAAGACTTTCGGTATTCACAAAAGGCATTTAGGAGTCCTAAAATTAGGACTCCTAACTTCTGTGAATACCGAAATGAGTAACTGCCTTCTGTGAATACCAAAATGAGTAAGTGCCTTCTGTTAGTAAGTTTAGGATTTTGTCTTAAGTTAGTTCTGTGAATCGGGCCCCATATCAGATCAACAAGATCGCCCTATAAGCCGAGGACGTCCTCTTTTTCCTGGCAGACTCAGAGAGCTCAGGCCCAAGATGCTTGGACGCCCTCTCTGCCTTTGAACGGATCTCCGGCCTCAGGCTCAACCTGGTGAAGTCCACACTGGTTCCTCTACACCTGTCCCGGGCTTGCTTCGACTGGCAAATGACCATTCCCCTGCGCAGGCAGTCATTCAAGTACTTGGGGGTGTGGGTCGCCCTCCTTTCAAAACTCAAATGGGCCCTGAGCATCACGCCCCTGGTCACCAGAGTCAAGGCGCACCTTAGGAAATGGCAATCCCTCCCTCTCAACCCCCTTGGCAGGAGTACCCTTTTTAAAATGTTGGCCTTCCCCATTTTTTTATACATTTTACAAAATATTACCCTTCATCTCCCAGGGAGTTGGTTTTGGGAACTAGGCAGTGCCCTCACCCGGTTTTTGTGGGGAAGCTGGAGGCCACGAATGTCCCTGGCACACTGCCGCATACCTCCCTATGATGGGGGCATGGGGGTAACCAATCTCCACCTCTACTACCTGGCCACGAGGCTAAGCGTGATCCATGACTGGTTCCCGGGCGGCTGGTCTGACCCGGCGTACTGGGTAGAACTCAGATCATTGGACTTCCCACAGCTCCAAGCCTACCTGTATGGGACCCCCGGGTCACAGGTCCTTCCCCCCGTCACCAGAACGGTACTTATGGCCTGGCGCGCAGCCTTACGCCACACCAAATGGGACCGGAAGCTCACCAGGCAGACGCCTCTGTGGAGTGGTGTTTGGCTGGAAGAGATAAGGGCTGCACTCTCAACACTGAGAGATGTCCTCTAGGATCCAAAAATGTCCTTGAATCAAGGTTTCACAAAAAGATTATGACTCTACTCCAAAAGTTGTAGTCTGAATGTTTTATTCACATGTGTTCATAGCTTGTTATGTTCACAAGCGTTTGCTGCTGTTCCTGTTCCATTAACATTTTGCACTCATACCATCCCAATGCATTTCGGCATTTCCATTATGCCTTCATCTGGGGATATATTTCTAAAAACGAAGAAATGCTTATATTTTACATCATGTAACAAATAGTTCGTAGACTGCCTAATAGATGCTAAATAATTATACAACAACGAATTCATGCAGTGTGAGTGGTTAAAAAACCGGTTTGTCACAATGAAGGTGATATAACGTGAAAGAAAACGATTATAGTTGAAATAATAAAGTCTAAAGTGCAAGGTAAAATAACATGTGCGTGAAGTTGACTCGTGCTGGTAAGAAAATAACTAGTGCATTTCAGCTGCTTAACTAAAGTAGACGGAGTGCTGTGAATTATATACAAATAAAAGCGGGAATTTAGCATGTGAAACTCCTAAGCTTGACATTATTCAAACACCTAAGTGTCTTACAAATTCAGTGGCTAAGGGAAACGCTTACCGCGAAAGAGCAAATGTGCGTCTGTGATGGTAAAGGCTGTAGCTGGGTTCGGCAAAGGTCTATGACCCGGAAATAAATATACAGAAAAAGGTTACGTAAGGGCGCGACCTGGTAGGGACTGTGTTCAAAGTAAAATGCAGGGGTGAAAACGGGTAGGGAGCGTGTTAAAAAAGTGGGATGTTTGAAGGGTGGTGAAAAAAGCGTGGTGAATGAAAAACGGTGGTTCACTAGAGATCACAATGAATAATGTTACTAAAACTAACATGTAGTATAATAATATCAGGGAATGTAAACAAACTAATATGATTAAACATGAATTACAAGCTTTGAATGGTGGGATGAAAAAACCACTCTGCGCAGGTAAGGAGTCATTGGCTGGGGCCCCAGCTCTTCAAAGATAACATAAATATTCCACTCGGTCATTTAGGCCGAATGGTTTCATGCTGCTTAAGGTGAAAATCCAATAATTTTCTCTTTTTAATAATTCCTGATGATTGTCCTTACCCTCTTGTTGTTTCACAGTTTCCAACACGCAATATCTTAGCTGGCTGATGCCATGACCAGCTTCCAAGAAATGTTGAGCTACAGTGGATTTTAGGTGCTTGTTTCTTATATTAGATTTATGCTCGGTCAGTCTTATCTTGAGTTTTCTCTGGGTTTGTCCGACATAGATCTTGCCGCATGGGCATTTCAACATATACACCGCGTTGCTGGTGTCGCAGGTTGCTGTGGCTCTTACTTTAATTTTATTGCCCTTCATGGGGTGGTTGATTGTAATCCCTTGGATAACATTATTGCAGTGGTTGCAGTTTCTGCATGGGATTGTTCCTTTGTATTCCGTGTTGGTTGAGGGAGTTTTTAACAGTTCTCCTAGGTTTCTTGCTCTTGTGAAAGCAAAGGTGGGTTGAATGTCAAAGATTTTGTTGAAGTCAGGCTCTATCCTTAGGATTTCCCAATGTTTTCTGATTATTTGTTTGAATTGGTGACTTGCTGTGGAATATTTGGAAACTATGGTGATGGCTGGAAGAGATCTCATCTCCCTTTCGTCGATGGAACCACATCGGGATCTCGCTATTAGGAGACGTCTGGGTGGGGGACCACATCAGATAGTTTGCAGATTTACAGCAATGCTACTTCCTCCATTCCTCCCAATTTTATAAATATTTACAGTTAAGGCATGCCCTCCGAGTACAAATTCCTTCTCCCACCTCCTTCCCCGAATTCATCCCCCTGGAGGCCCAAGTGATGATGGGGAACCTAGGCAGAGGGGGGGGGTGTCGCAGATTTACAGCTCCTTAGTGAACAATGGCCACGCATCCCTAGACCTGCTACATATTAATAAATAAAACGAATTTCGTTGTTTGCACTGCATCACCAAATGTGATGAAGTGCGCGCAACGAAATTCGTTTTATTTATTTAAATGTTTACTTACCTGTTAAAGACCGTAATCAATACATTACTACCCCCCACCCTGCCCCTCCCCCTCCCCACGTCACCGCCCTGCAGTTACACCTACTACCGGCCGTAGCTGCTACACAGCGCCCATATGCGGCCTTCCCCGTCCTGCACGCGATGCAGCCACGCTCCTACGGACTTCTACCACATGGTTTGGCAATGCCCTGTCCTTCCATCATTCTGGGCGGGGTGGAACTAGAGCTTACACAGAACTTAGGGTGGGAGGTTCCCCACGACTCGCTACGCCTGATCCTGGATGTGTTCGACGGCCTCGATGGTTCCCGGGCCGATAAGCGCTTCCTAGGAACGGCGGTGACGGTGGCGAATCGCGATATAGCGCCACCCTGGTCCCAGGCCAAGCCATCTACTACTTGGAGATGGAGACGGGGAGTGGATTGGTGTGGAACTCAGGAGGAACCCCTCTTTGAGGCCCGGGGCTGCCCCGAGCTTTTTGGCAAGATATGAGGCAAATTGTTCAGCTTAATGCCCTGAGGGGCTCAAGTGTGTCGTGTACAAGAATGTTTATAAACAAGTGTTTTACTCACTCCAGAAGTGCGTTACAGGTCTATGTCGTCTTTCTTTCAAATGGTCTTTGTCTAAATAATGTGCTTGATTTTGCTGCAACTGTATCTTGTAATTTGTTCTACAAAACCAATAAACTTGATTATCAAAAAAAAAGATAAAATGTATATGGTTGTGTAATGCGTAGGCCACATGAATTTGACAATTTACGTTAATACCCAGTTTAACCCTGCTTGTAAAATGAGATGGTTGGGGGATGTAAAATGGTCTTGCATATATATGTACAAATATTTCCATAACTCCAATCGCACCCCAGCAATGCAAGGCTGAATCAAGGAGGAGAGACCACCTCGCTCCAGTTCATTTCGGATACTGCCTTCAGACCTGAGCTTTTCACCTACCTAGCAATAATTGATTCAATGTTTGGTAGTTTAATTTGGAAGCTAAGCAAGACTACAGCACCCAGGATGCATTAGGCTATAACATAAAAATGCTGGACTGGAAGCAGTGTCACTAATTAACTAATGATAGGTGGTAACCCTAGGTACAAGGGGCCCGATTCACAGAACAAACTTAAGACAAAATCCGAAACGTAGTACGATTTTGGTATTCACAGAAGGCACTCACTCATCAATGAGTAAGTGCCTTCTGTGAATACCAAAATGAGTAAGTGCCTTCTGTGAAAACCAAAATGAGTAAGTGCCTTCTGTGAAAACCAAAATGGTAGTAAGTTTAGGATTTTGTCTTAAGTTAGTTCTGTAAATCGGGCCCAAGGTGTGCTGGAACTGCCTCCGTGTCTAGATGCTTGGACTAGGATGGTAATATTTATTGTTTAGGTACATTGAGAATAACCCATACTGTGTATGACTACAGAATGTTCCGAAGCGTTAGGTGAGTCATTTTCCTATAGTTTTTCTTATGTAATAATGGTATGACTGGTGACGTGGAAGGTAAGAGTGAGTTGCCGTAAGGCAATTATTGGGCTCTGTTGTGTTAGCCCAACAAACAAATATAAATTATTTTGAAATCAAAATGAAAAGGAGAGCTAAATTATAGATAGTGTCTCTGCAATTCATCAGTCATGTCTGAAAATGGCAAGAAAAAATGAAGAAAAAGTCATCGTATTGTTTAAATAGTTGTAACATGCCATCCAGGGATTGTTCGTAGCTTTCCTGCGATGCATTGAATTGCGGTCAGCCCATTTCCTGTTCTACTAGAATAAATTCGTGCCATGTACCGACTTTCATTGCTTGCTTTGGAACACACGAATCAAGCAGCCAATGTTTCCTTTTCTGCTTTTTATGAGCTGTTTATTCAAGCAGGAATCGAATGCAAAACTAGGGCGACTGTGGGGAGACTTTTAATTCTGTTGAACCAGTGTCTTGACGGTGGAGTTCCTCCTGTGCAAATCATCAGATAAATGTCGAGGTAAATAATCAGAAGGTTCAGCAGAACTTTCTGAAACCAAGTGTGGATATTTACAGAAGCAGAATTAATTGTGAAATGGACGCAAACCGAATGAATAGAAGCTTTTAAAATGCCAGCCTGACTGACAGCCGAGTGCTGAAGGTAAAACCTTAAATTATGAGATATAAAACATTAGCACTGTTGGAATCCCGGATCAAAAGCACTATGCATTCCTGCAAGATGTAGTCACATTCTATGTCAAAAGATTCATTTTTAATCCAAATATTCTCGGAAAATGTGGCCCTGTGTGCACTTCCATCTGAATGTGCAGACACTTCTGGGGAGTATAAAGAGCTTCTGTTCAGTCCCGGATCACTCCCTGCGGTGACTGGCCCAGCTGTACTCGAACAGCGTCGCTTTTACAACCTTCGGGCATTAAAATGAAAGCGAGGCCCAAGCCTTCGGAAAGAAAGGTCTGGCCCTGCCTGGCCGAGTTTTTCACATCCATTACAAATGTGTGGCATCGGGTTTCCCACGAGAAAGGTTGGGTCGGTGCAGCCTTGGGTTCACTGTTATAAAGACCCGGGCACAGTCTGGCCTGTATTGTGCCATAACACGAGTGATCTCCAGGTAAAAGATAACAACTTAGACCCCGCTGGAATATTATTTTATTTCAACTTCAATTGGACGGGATCTGTAAGCTAAGAAGGGGAAGGAGAAAACAAGCTTACTACACGAAAAATGAACATATAAAGATATTCACGGGCAATCTGTAAGATGTCTGAAATCTTTACGCACATGAAACCATGCAAAGTACCATCACTTAAACAAACATTGAATACCAATACATCTGACTTATTATACCTACTAAAAGTGCCTCTTCGGTTTCTGGTGAGTGAGGTACCTAATGCCTCATCACATACCCACTCTGTCACGTATCCTTGCACTCAAGGATCCAGTCAACCACTCACGCCCTTAACCTTACATTCATCCACTCACCTATCCTTGCATTCATGTGTCCATTCATCCTCCCACTGACTCATTCTTACATTTATCTACTCACCAATCCTTGCATTCATGTGTCCATTTATTTTCCCACTGACTCATTCCTACATTCATCCACTCACCTTTCCTTGCATTCATGTGTCCATTCTTTCTCCCACTGACTCATTCTTACATTCATCAACTCGCCTATCCTTGAATTCATGTGCCCATTCATTCTCCCACTGACTCATTCTTACATTGATCCACTCACCTAGCATTGCATTCATGTGTCCATTCATTCTCACACTGACTCATTCTTAAATTCATCCACTCACCTATCTTTGCATTCATGTGTCCATTCATTCTCCCACTGACTCATTCTTATAGTCATACACTCATCTATCCTTGGATTCATGTGTCCATTCATTCTCCCACTGACTCATTCTTACATTCATCCACTCACCTATCATTGCATTCATGTGTCCATTCATTCTCACACTGACTCATTCTTAAATTCATCCACTCACCTATCTTTGCATTCATGTGTCCATTCATTCTCCCACTGACTCATTCTTATAGTCATACACTCATCTATCCTTGGATTCATGTGTCCATTCATTCTCCCACTGACTCATTCTTACATTCATCCACTCACCTATCATTGCATTCATGTGTCCATTCATTCTCACACTGACTCATTCTTAAATTCATCCACTCACCTATCTTTGCATTCATGTGTCCATTCATTCTCCCACTGACTCATTCTTATAGTCATACACTCATCTATCCTTGGATTCATGTGTCCATTCATTCTCCCACTGACTCATTCTTACATTCATCCACTCACCTATCATTGCATTCATGTGTCCATTCATTCTCACACTGACTCATTCTTAAATTCATCCACTCACCTATCTTGCATCTGTGGAGAAGTGTGGCTCACTGGTTAGAGGAGGCAGACCTGGAAGCAGAGGTCAGCCCGGGACCAGGGTTCAATTCCCGGCTCGGCGGGGTCTTGAGTCCTAAAATGTCCATGGACTTGACAATTCTCGCTCCGGTGCCTACTCGATTCATGGGTTCACACTCTGCGACTCTGGGCAATAGCTTGCTTAATCTCCACAACGGCCCCTCGCTTTCACCTTGCGGATACCCTGCCGGGGTTATCTCACAGGGGAATACCAGGACGGGTTCCCTAAGCAAGCGCTTAGAAACCGCTTGGTGATTTGCGCTATATAAATTCCTGCACATTTACATTCATGTGTCCATTCATTCTCCCACTGACTCATTCTTATAGTCATACACTCATCTATCCTTGGATTCATGTGTCCATTCATTCTCCCACTGACTCATTCTTATAGTCATACACTCATCTATCCTTGGATTCATTTGTCCATTCATCTTCCCACTGACTCATTCTTAAATTCATCCACTCACATATCCACTATGGTACACAGACAAAATGTCGAGTTTTAAATTTCGATATACAATTATATCGAAGTTTAAATATCGAAGGGACATAATATAGAAGGTAAGTAATATCGACACTCTTAATATGGATATTAGTAATATCGAAGTTTTAAATATCGATGTCAGTAATATCGAAGTAAATAATTTCGATGTTACTAATATCGATTTTTAAATACATTTTGTGTATATTATATTGTATTTATTATGTTTAATAATTTATTTTTAATGTAATTTAATTAAATGTTGTCTTTTAGTACTGTAGCGGGTTGTGGGTTTATAGGGGAATAGGGTGGGAAGTAATTTAATTATGTTAAATTAATTATTAATTAGTAGGAATTATAAATTAATTAATTGAGAATAATTTTTAAATAATTATAATTAATTGAATAGTTGATAAATATGTTCTGTAGCGGGTTATGGGTTTATAGGGGAATAGGGTGGGAAGTAATTTAATTATGTTAAATTAATTATTAATTAGTAGGAATTATTAATTAATTAATTGAGAATTCTTTTTAATTAATTGTAATTAATTGATTAATTGATAAATATGTTCTGTAGCGGGTTATGGGTTTATAGGGGAATAGGGTGGGAAGTAATTTAATTATGTTAAATTAATTATTAATTAGTAGGAATTATTATTTAATTAATTGAGAATTATTTTTAATTCATTTTAATTAATTGATTAATTGATAAATCTGTTCTGTAGCGGGTTATGGGTTTATAGGGGAATAGGGTGGGAAGTAATTTAATTATGTAGAATTAATTATTAATTAGTAGGAAGCATACATTAATTGTTATTAATTGGTAAATAATTAAAATTAATTGGTAATTAATTTTAAATAATTCATTAATTGATAAATGTGTTCTGTTGTGGGTTGTGTGTTTATAGGGGAATATGGTGGGAACTAATTTTAATGTAATTAAGTAATAATGAATTATTTTTTATAAGTATGTTATTTCAACCCCTACGCTATCCAACACTTTCCCTACTGTTGCACTCTCTGGAGTTGGAATAGTAATTTTTACCCCTACGCTATCCAACACTTTCCCTACTGTTGCACTCTCTGGAGTTGGAATAGTAATTGTTACCCCTACGCTATCCAACACTTTCCCTACTGTAGCACTCTCTGGAGTTGGGATTGTAATTTTTAATCCTACGCTATCCAACACTTTCCCTACTGTTGCACTCTCTGGAGTTGGAATAGTAATTGTTACCCCTACGCTATCCAACACTTTCCCTACTGTTGCACTCTCTGGAGTTGGAATAGTAATTGTTACCCCTACGCTATCCAACACTTTCCCTACTGTTGCACTCTCTGGAGTTGGAATAGTAATTGTTACCCCTACGCGATCCAACACTTTCCCTACTGTTGCACTCTCTGGAGTTGGAATAGTATTTGTTACCCCTACGCTATCCAACACTTTCCCTACTGTTGCACTCTCTGGAGTTGGAATAGTAATTGTTACCCCTACGCTATCCAACACTTTCCCTACTGTTGCACTCTCTGGAGTTGGAATAGTAATTTTTAATCCTACGCTATCCAACACTTTCCCTACTGTTGCACTCTCTGGAGTTGGAATAGTAATTGTTACCCCTACGCTATCCAACACTTTCCCTACTGTTGCACTCTCTGGAGTTGGAATAGTAATTGTTACCCCTACGCTATCCAACACTTTCCCTACTGTTGCACTCTCTGGAGTGCGAATAGTAATTGTTACCCCTACGCTATCCAACACTTTCCCTACTGTTGCACTCTCTGGAGTGGGAATAGTAATTGTTACCCCTACGCTATCCAACACTTTCCCTACTGTTGCACTCTCTGGAGTTGGAATAGTAATTGTTACCCCTACGCTATCCAACACTTTCCCTACTGTTGCACTCTCTGGAGTGGGAATAGTAATTTTTACTCATACACTATCTAAAATGTATTTAGCTTTTTTATTAGTATTATGTTGTTATTAATTGTTATTTATGTGATTATTGTATGTATATAAATGTATTAGTAATTTATTATATTTTTATTTTTTTATAAGTTATGAAAATAATTAATTTAGAGTTAATATTAATGAAAAATATATTATGTATTATATATTTATTAATATTAATTTGTATTACATTATGTATTAATTTTAAATATTATAGTACCTTTTTAAATATGTTTATTACATTTATAAGTATTATTTTGTTAATATTAGATTTTTATTTATTAAAAAAAAAACGATATTTTACAAAAAACGATATTTTTGTCATTCTATATATTTTTTTCGATATATTTGTACTTACCTTGTTAGGGATAGGATTCCTATATTTTTGACTTCGATATTTTTGTTCCGATATTTTTGTATATCGATATTTGTGTTATCGATATTTTGTCAGACATTCATCCACTATAAAATACACACACAAACTCAGGCTGCATATGCAAGATACATTAAAAGCATAAAAGTAGAAAAAAGAGAATGCTACCCCATTAGTGTGGTATGTATGTGCTGGCAAATAAGAACAGGTAACAATTAAACATAGCAATTTCAGTGGAAGCATAGACTTTACAACAAGGCATAAATAGTAAATTGCAATACATGCATTATTTTTCCGTGGAAGCACACAGCTTTCTACCCAATCAAATGCTGTGAGTAAGGCAAACAACGTGTAGGAGGAGCCAAAGCTCCTCTTCAGTACTTTTTAATGAAGCTCTTTTTTCAGTTGCTCACATAAGGTTTAGCAACAGGTCTGGTGACAGCTGCACTGTCAAGCCACACCTATACAGTGCTGAAATGCCCACTTCTTCACAAAATCTTTCTCAAACATAAGCAGTGAAAAGTTCCCTAATAGTCCAATTGAGTTTCCATATTTAAATTCTCCACGGTCAGCCATCTCTTTCTCAGCAGGTAACTAAGGAATAATCACTTGCAGTCGCAAATCACACCCCTGCTTTTCAGCATGGATGCGATCTCCCCAATGAACTGTGCCAATACTTTGCCCATTTGTCCAGATTTACAGGTGGGTTACTTGATGCACATTAAATATCTTTCCAGAATCTTCTTCTCTGTCATAGCATTGCTAGCCTTGCAGTAGAAAACAGACTTTTTCATGCACCTCTTCCTTATAATCCTCCACACTCTGTCTTTCCCACTTCTCCCACTTAGCACAACTTTGAGAATGCTAACCTCTCCCAAAGGGGTATGACTGGGATCTTTCCTAAGGTACTATGGGGTATTAAGCGGTACTCCCCAAAACCTTATTTACAGCTTCCTTCACCGTGACCTTTCCCACCTGAGCTGGGTTAGTGTTTTTAGCCAGCCTGCTGGCATGTTCCACCTGCCTGTTTCTTCATGGGTGGTATATGGAGGTCTTAACTATGTAATACCACCGCCCTTTACGAAATTAGTCATCATCCCATGATAAAAACTGAACCCAGTAGTCACTCACCATTTGGTTTGGAAAGTACTCCCTTGAAATATTTGCCAAATTAATTTGACCCCATCAGTTGCAGGTTTGATCAGGAACCCATTTACTACAATAGCCTGCAAGGACTATGTCAGTCTGCATGCAACTGGGCAACCCTTTCAATGAGCCAATGAAATCAATGCTGAGCTATTGCCAAGGATCGAAGGCATTTTGAAATGTGTGAGAGGATATGCTCATACTCTGAGAATTATTTGACAAACTCAAGGGCTTTAGCTCTTGAGGCTTCCATTTAGATTATTACAATGTAGAGATACACATTTTCGATGATTCATATCTCCAGGTCCTTTAAAACCAGGCTTTGTTTTTTACTTCATCAGCCCACCACCTTTGTTAAGTCGCCCATATCCTGAAACTCTTTCATTGGCCTCTGATGCAGGTTTGGATTTTGCTTGTATTTCTCTGCATTGTACATTGCTTCCTATACGGCATTATCCCGCTTGTCTGAACTAAGCCACTAGCTAAATATATACACCTATCTGATCCTGAAACTCTTCCAATCAATATCTCTCAAAGTCCTAAGGTTGTTTTGTAAGGCTCCCTCAAGAGGTCAACCCTTTTCCACTCTTGCTTCTACCTTGTGGAATACTTTACCTCTAGAAATGAGAAAAATATCATCTTCTCTGATTTTTAGGAAGACGTTTTATAGTATACTTTAAGTGAAACGAATTAACCAATATAGCCTGGAGGGTAGTGCATAACATATTTGTTGCCAGCTTTATTGGCTTTTAGCCATCATTTTTGTTAGTTAACAAATGCAGCCACAAGCCCCTCTACCAGGCCAAACTGTATCCATATTAATGTCATTCTTCCATCTTCCATGCTGATATTTTTCATGTGCCGGGGCTTGTCACAAAGGGTCCGCCTAAGCATCCAATTTCCCTTGAATAGCCTCAACATTGAGGGGCATATTTACTAACTTTCACGCAACACAGGACAGACAGTTGCTGCACTGCATTGTGTGAAAGGGAGAAAGCAGAAAGGCGCTATATCTAGTAAGACATAGCGCATTTCTACTGTTTCCTAGCACTGACGCACTTGTGCTGCCTAGTACCAATTGAGGCATCCTTCCTTTATGTTGCAAGGGTCTTTGTCTTACAGGTAAGATTGTACAAAAACAATCCTTAGAAGCAATTCCCTCTATCCATGTGTCCTGCAGAACGCAGCATGCATAGAAAGAGGAAGTAATGAGGAGAAAAAATATATTTCTCCTCGTTACTTCTGCTTAAGGGAGGCATAGCTTTTTGACACAATATCAGGTTTGCTTACCTTAGTAAATCTGGGACTGCGTCAAAATCCATGAGATGATGCATGAGAATGTCCATGGTCCACCCATGGAACACCTCTGTGATGCAAAGTAATACAAGGCAGCACTATGAGCTGCCTTGCGTGACCTTGTATTTAATAAACCATGCAAAGCCACACAAAGTGGCTTTGCATGGCTTAGCCAATGGCAAAACTGATTTTGCATCGGGGCTGCACCATAAAAGTGACGCAACCCTGATGCAAAACGTTAGTCAATCTGTGCCAAGAAAGCCTTGTCAATTAACGTCTACGCCAACTTTGCCACTCTTGTGGACCCATTGCAAGAACCGTTGCCCATGAGAATGTTAACAAGGGGCTTTTGATTTTTTTACCCCAGAGTAAAATAAAAAAACTCCTCAACCAGTCAAACACGCATCATCCATTCTCATGCAATCAAAGAAGATCTGGTCTATTAGTTTACAAGAGGCCAATGCAGTTGTACGTTCCTCTGTAGCACCACTTTGACTCAGGACAACTACCAATCTCGCATCAACAATCCCACTCATGTGTAATGCCTCATGAAAAGACTGCAAAGATGGGGCAAACTGCAGTACATTTTTTATCCCTCTCATACTTTGCCCACATGTAGCGACCCACCTGAAATCCCACCCCTTTTTTTAATCAAAGTTCACATGGGATCGACCTACTCTGCATAACCACTAAGGAACTAGGAACAAAATTGACACATGATGAAAAATGATGCGAGTTCCTCCCTGTTGTTAGGCAAAGGTGACTAAACAGTAGCAGAAACCAGGGATGGCTTTAGGTTAATTCCATTAGCCCCAATCACATAAATCTCTCTGCTTCTGGCTGCTTAGCTTTACATTTTACAATTCTTTACAAAACATTTAGCTAAATCTCATTGCATTCTTTTATAGTGGAAGTATTGAATTCAAAAGTTTTCAATTAATTCCAAGACTTTTAATCATCCTTTGAGAAACCGTTTATGCAGAACTCAGCAAAACAAAACTGGCACACACCTTCTGGTGTTACCCAGGCAGTTAGTTGGTGAAAACATTTGTGCTTTTTTATATATGCCACAGTAAATTTTAATGTGATAAAAAACCGTTGCTTCCCCCACAGTCATGGTCATCTCATAAACAGCGTGGAGGGAGTGGAAGCTCTGGAGAACGTGGCGGTGGAAGATTGGATGGGCTGCTAACTCCTGGGAATACACGCTCACTCACTTCCTGGTTTAAGGTCATTTCCAGGTCAGGATTGATAGAGTCCTATTAAGACTGCACCAGGCCATGGCTCAGTGCCTGCCAAGGAGTGTGTGGTTGCACTGGCTATTCTAACCTCACGTTTTGGCGTCCTTCTCTGTCTGTTGTTTTCTCCCTTTCACTTCTTTTAGGTCCTTCGTTCGATTTGCCCTTTTGGTGGTCTGTCTGTTAACCTTGCTTCTAGTAGAGTCTTACCAGCATGTGCCCTGCAGCATCTTGTGCTTGCTGATGTTAGGCATCGTGACAAGTAACAGAAGGCCAATTGCATGTGCTTGATGTTAGGACTCGTTCTTTTCCTTGAATCAGAGCATCGTACTCCAACTTTATTTCCAACTTCTCTGCCGGTTTTTTTTAGCTCCGCTTTCTTGTAGATGTTTGGGCAATTTTTTTTGTGAATTGTTTCTTTGGAAATTTTAATTGGAATGTTGTCTGAACGTTTTTGTAAGGTAATTGATATATTTATTTTTTAGACTGCAAAGGGTTCTATAAGAACTCATCTTACTCTGGAAATATTGGAAACATGGTGTAAATTCTCAAACATTGATCACTATAAACAATATATAAACATTTATCTGGGCTGCGGGTCACCCTTGGGTCCGCTGGGACACTCTGGCTCCTCCTTATGACTGCTGCGGATTTAGGGTCCCCGATCTCCATCTCTATCCCAGCCCCAATATGCGTATTGGTGGTATCATCTAGACGCCCGTATTCCATAGCTGGAGCTCGAGCAGGACCAGCTGGGGCGCCTCCTCCACTCCTCTATCCTACCGAGGGATGTCCCGGTGGACGCCAGTGACATTCAGACTGAATCCATGACATGTTGTACTTGGCGGAGGCTAAGGCAGACACTGGGTGGCGGACCTTCTTATTCTCTCGCTCTCCCATTTCTAGACAATCCCTGACTACCACTCATGGGTGAAAAGTTAGTACAGCGCACACTTCGTCGCCGCAACCTGCTTACCCTAGGGGGCCTATTTCCCAATTAACATGTCTTGCACCACCCTGATGATCTTGGCTTTCATGATGTTTCATGCATGTACTGTTTTGTTCTCTAGGGATTGCATAACATTTTATGATCTCTCCACCCATCTTAACCATTGGCCCCAGAAGATTTGCCAGCTTTAATGCTTGTTATATTTGACTCAGATGGTGATCGGATGATTTCCAGACTATACCGTCTCTGTATAGCTGTGAAGCAAGATGCCACTACATGTGTATGAGAGGGCTGGGCGGCGGAGCTGGGGCCCCACTCACAGATAAACTATGGTCTTATTGTTGCTCATAGACCCAATGCCTACATTTTAAATTCCTGCTCCGCAACTATCTCTCCACCTCTGACATCGCCAGTTTTGATTGATTCTGCACAGCTCGACCATTGTCTTAAATGTCTTGCGCCGAAGACGGATTTCATACAGCTGGCATGGACCTACCCAACGATATCCTTGTATTGGGTATCTGTTTTCACTCATATTTTGGCCATGACTGGTGAAGTGATCACTCCGGATCTTTTAGAATATACCAGAGATATACCGAGATCGTGCATCGATTGACCTCAGTGGCATTCCACTTTGTCAAACGTGAGATAGCGATTCACTGGGGTAGCACTAGGGTTCCTACCCCTTCATCCTGGCTTAAAAGCATGACATATTGCGCCAACTTTAGTGAAAACTATGCACTCCTACAACCCACCACATCTCGCCCTAGATACTTTTTGCAACCTCTATGGGACTATTTACGTTCCTTTGAACATGATTCCACAGATTGAACTAGGCACTCCCCCTTCATTCACTCTCTCAATTCTTTCCTCCCCAATATATTATTTACCGTCTCCATGCACCACTACTTTATTTCTATTTTACACTATGCACATAGACCTTGTTGATATGCAATATCTTCTCCTACATCATTTTGTATTAATGCTCTATGTTTCTTACTGTATCCTCAGGATAACTGTTGTTGTCTCTTTGTTTGTTGTTTCTGAAAATCAATAAATACATAAAAAAAATATAAACATGTTATCCTAAAGAAAAGGCTGAAGACCTGCTCTAATGAAATTCTCATGTTTTGCATTTGTTCAGGACTGGTTATTATATGAGGCAAACATTCCTACATCGTCAATCTCACGGTATACAGGTGGAGCTTACAAAGAGTTCTTATTATTTAACCTCTAGAAAATTTCTTTTGTTCAATTTATAATATGTGTTTTTTTCTTTAATTAAATACTGTGTTTGAGTATGGAACCATATATATTATTGGCAACATTAGCTTGATCAGGTGCATTGTCAGAAGGCACTTGGTTTGCAATTGTAAACTATTTTATATTTATATATGTTTGTGCTTTAATTATTAGGGTGATCTGAATAAGATCAGTGGGGGAACAAAGGCCTCCACAGCCCCCACAGGGCTGAGGGGCTCCTTCAGCACAGTAACCTGCCCTAGGAGCTCCTGAGTGAGTCCGGGGAAGGGGTGGGGGTGGGTGCCTCAATGTACTTTGTAGGGGGCCCCCTCAAGTTTCATTACACCACTGATGAAGGTGTCTATATAATCAAGTGCCAATTTGGTAGACCTGTTATCTTTAGGGTGGTCTTCCTCCAAACGTTTTGCCTGTTTACCTCCTCGTTTCTGATTGTTTTTGTTCTCCTTAGTACTGTGAGTACTTTACCACTGCTGATCAGTGCTAAAGTGCATGTGCTACTCCCCTAAACATGGTAACATGGGTTTATACACAATTGACATATTTAGTTTACTAGTAAGTCTCTTGTAAAGTGATGTACCATATACACAGGGCTTGTAACTTAAATGCTATGATTGGGCCTGCAGCACTGATTGTGTCACCAACACACAAGTAAGCTTTCAACCCTGCCATTGCAGGATGTGTGTGTGCAGTTTACTGCCACTTCAACTTGGCATTTAAAACTACTTGCCAAACCATAAACTCCCCTTTTATTAAACATAAGTCACCCCTAAGATAGGCCTAGATAGCCCATAGGGAAGGGGGCTGTGTGAAAAGTGGAACATGTCCTTTTAAGTTTTGCATTTCCTGGTAGTGAGAATCAGCCAAATTCGTTTTTCATTAGTGTAAAGCCTACTCCTCACATAGGTCAATATTGGAAATTCCTTCATACACTTTTAAGTTGTAATTCCTGATTAGAAAGGAGTGGATGCATCATGTTTATTATCTTTGGAATGTAAATGATAAAGCCTCTTTACTGGCAAAGTTGGAATTAACATTACTATTTTAGAAAAGCCACTTTTAGAAAGTGAACATTTCTCTGCTCTGGGTGCCTGCAGCCTGCCTCCAATGCACGCCAGATGTGGGTCACAGCTGCAATTGGTGCATTCCCTCTACACAGCTACAAATGCAGGAAGGTTAAGTATGTCTGCATATTTATTTGCATTTTGATGGCTCTTCCTGAGCGGGAAGTGAGAGGGGAGCTGACACTCACACCTGAATAGGCCGTGTTCTGTTTTGCACACAAAGGTCTCATTACCCCCTACTGATAGCCCAGAGCCAGTGCTCGGAAAAAAGGAACTGCGTGCACTTCAAAGATAGTACACAACTGGACCTGCGAAGAACCCTTTCAGGAAGCAGGACTGCTGTGCTGCTACAAGGACTGCCACTCTGCTGAACTAATGCTCTGGAAGAACTGATTTCTGTTCTGATGTGCTACCTGTTGCCAGCTGCTTGATATCCTCTGCCCTGCTGAGGAAAGGACTGGACTCATCTTATTTGAACCCAAGGTGATTCCAAGGGCTTGCTGGCTTGCCCCCTGTTTGGAAGTCTCAGGGCCATCAATGACTTCCTCCAACCCTGCAACAGCACATGGACTCTGCCATCTGTGAGTCGCGCCACAGCGAGTGGTGCCACTCCAGTTCTGTGCCCTTGGAAGTGCTTGTTTCTGTGCTGAGCCAGCAGAATCTACGCAGCGGCTGCCCGAAGACATCGCCTGCATTGCAAAGGGGTTCCTTGATGAGGCTTCACTGACTGCTTGGATTGTAATGACTCATTGCCTACATCCATGGGATCGACGACGACGCATCATCTCGTCGGCTCCTTGCATCAGATCTTCTACGTCGATGCTTCCTCCATCCAAGGTACTTTTTAAGCAAGACCTACGTGAGTCTTGTAGCCGGCCTACCCTCCATCGCGGTTGGCCTGAACCTTGCATTTATCCCTGTCTAGCACTACAGATGTCCTCAGTTGGCGCTTCATAATTTTGAGCACTATAATTTGATTTAGGGCCTGATTTAGATGTTGGTGGGACCGTGACATAGTCACCTTTTTTGGCTGTCTAATAGCCACCAAGCCAGCGGTCCACCCACCCTATTTAGATGTTGGCTAGCAATGGGAGAAAAGACTGCCACGGTCCAACCGACTCCGCCAAGACTTTGCTCTCCGCCCCTACGGCGCAATGGGCTACAGCAGGTGGCAGCGGGCCTACAACCAGGATTACTGCCCTTCAGATTTGCATGTGGCCTGTTTCAAAAGGGAATTCTGGTGGGAATCCCCCACTTTGAGTTGGCGGAATGGGAGGAAGAGGGGTGAAAACTCATCTTTTCATGGGGTACAGGTGCAATTACATCCACTTTGCCATTGTCCAGGTCCTCCCTGTACTTTTGCACCTTGACCACGATGAACCGGCACCCTGTTTTGACAGAATCGAAGGTAGGTGTTTGTGGTGTGTGCAGATATTCAATGCATGATGTGTATGTTGGTGGGGTGCAATGCAGAATGTACAAAATATGCTCACTACACCTAACCTACATACACCTATGTACACAAGCACAACATATATGTGTTTTACGTAAAAAGCAAAAAGAATCCCACCTATCTGTCCCTTCAAAACCATGGTCGCCACCTTCAGTACTCCGTTGACAGGACACCACCAGCCCAACGGAACCATCCAAATTTGCTTGTGGGGCCCTGCCATCCAGATGCCAACGGCAGGCGCCTTGCCAGTACAGATGACCGCTGCCATGGCTGTTTTCTGTGTATCGCTTATGCATCTAAATACGGCGGGTGGAAGATCGTCAGTTCGACGGAGTACGTGGACCCGTCACCACAACGGGACAGCAGTAAGATCACCAAGACCTACATCAGGCCCAGGGGAGAGGGTGCAGCCTTACGGCTAGAGTGGTTGACGTCGAAACTGGGAAACCGGGTTCGAGTCTCGGCAACGACACTCAACATCCTGTGATTGTGGGCAATCACTTAATCTCCCTGTGCCTAACAAAAATGAATGTGTCCTCATGTAATGAAACTGGTGCTATGTAAACGCTCTGATACCCAATATCTTCGAGTCTAGTTTGCGCTATATATAACTCTAAAAATTTAAATTAAATAAAAAAATAAAAATGAATCTTTTAAAATGTATAAATCTTGACCTACGTATTGGATTTTTGTCATTTTGGTCTTGTTTTACTCATAAAAATATAATCTATCTGTCTAACTCTGTGTGGAGTATTTTTGTGGTGTTTTCATTATGATACTGTTTGTGTTGCACACATACTTTACACATTACCTCTTTAGATAAGCCTGACTGTTCTGTGCCAAGGCACCAGAGGGTGAGCACAAGCTATCTTTAGTGTGTATCTAGCTTACCCTGACTAGAATTGTGGCTTCTACTTTGACAGGGTGTATACCTCTGTCAACCAGAAACCCCATTTCTATCACTGGTGATCTGCGTTGAGGATAGGTCTTGTGTTTGTGCAATACCTTATAGTAACTCATTCCTCACTACAACTCTATAATAAGACCAATTCAAGCCTTTTTCAATTCTCCCTGATTAACCTTTTTATTTTTTTACTGAACCATGTCTGTCTCTGGAGACTGCACACCTACACCTGGATCTGAAGTCATTGATTTTGAACTGGTCATGTTAGATTCCTATACTGTGGCCTGGCTTAAAGATTTTTCCAAAGAATTTCATGTGTCCATGAGAGGTTTCACCCAGAAGGTGGAGCCGCAGAAAGCTCTGAGATTATGGGCATTGGCCCAGAAGTCAGGGACTGAGGTCCCAGAGGAGGAGGAGGAAATTACAGAGGAGGAGGATGACCTGATTCTGGAGTCTGAGGTGGCTCCAGCACTGCATATGGAGGGGGCCAGCAACTTGCTGGGAGCAGTGGTGATCCCAAGAGCAGGGAGCAGTGTCTCCACCAAGAACCTATCCCCAGAGGACTGGCAGACAGGAGGGAGGAAAAAACTAAAACTGGAGCAGGCACAAAAACTTAGTGGAGAAGGACCAGGCCATTGCTAGTTTAGAGAAAGAACAAGTTATATAGGAGAGGAGACTAGCCACGAAGGAGAGGAAGGTGTCCCATGAGCTGGGTCTCAGAGAGCTGGACATAAGAGCCCTACAAGTGGAGTCCAGCAATAGCAATGGTGGCAACATACCTGTACTGTCCACTGGTGTGTCCAGAGTCAGGATATCCAAACATTTTGGTGGCCAGTTATGGAATGTGGGATGACATAGATAAGTGGTTTGCAGTCTTTGAAGTGCCTCTGAGAGTGCACAAGGTCCGAGGGCAGTTCTAGGGTGGTCGTTTAGGGAAGTATATTCTCACAGTGGGAAGGAACACACTTCTTACACTAGAGGTAGAGAACACAGACATGCTATGCTGCTATGAAATCCAGCTTAGTCAGCAAGTTTGAGGTGACCACTGAAAAGTATTAGCAACAGTTCAGGGCCAGCCACAAACTCTCCACACAGACATGGATGAATTCTTGGATTATACTAGAAAGGCATTGAAGCACTAAAGTTGGGTGAGGGGCAGCAAGGCTGATGATTATTCAGGGCTGTCCAACTTATTTTTAAAGGAGCACATACTTGATACTTGTTTTCCAGATCTGCGTCAACACCTAGTTAATAGCAAGGTTACTGACCCCAGGAACCTTGCTGAGGAGGCGGACATCTAGGTCAGAACCAGAAAGTCCGAGAAGGCATCTGGGAGAGAGGGGGTCAGAGTTCCACCAGAAGAAGGAGGGGAAGCTTAAAAGACAGACAGCCTGATTCATGTAGGCAATAGCGCTCGCAAAAGGGCCAGATTCTGAGAATCTGGCCCTTTGCGAGTGCGATTTTTGCATTTGGTATTCATGATACCAAATGCAAAAATCGCTATTTAAGAATTCGCATATTTGCGAGGAATGGCATTTAAGGAATCTCTAATAGAGATTCCTCAAATGCTATTCATGAAACATCAAGAAATAGCGATTTTGAACTTTTGGGGCCGCTATTTACCGAGAGGTCAGACCTGTCGGTAAATAGCAAAAACTCAGAAAAATGCTTTTAAAAGCATTTTTCTAAGTTGCATGTTGCACACACACATGTCCTTTGGACATGTGTGTGCGCAACACCTGTTCAAATGTGCATTTTAGGGGTGCTACAGGGCGTCCTTTGGACACCCCTGGCACCCTTAAAATCGCTATCTTATTTGCGAGTAGCAAATTGCTACTCGCAAATGAGGGATACTCCCCATTCATTCCTATGGGCCTCTTGGCCCATAGGAATGAATGGGGAGTATTTGCGAGTAGCAAATTGCTACTCGCAAATAAAGAACATGTAGGAATCGCTATTTTATTAGCAATTCCTACATGAATGCCGTTTTGCGTGTCCTCAATAGCGAGTCGCTATGATTCGCTATTAGGGACACGCAAAACGGCATGTACATGAATCAGGCTGAGAGTTCTTTAAAGACTACCAAAACAACTCACAGTGGAAAGTGTGTGGTTCTCATTCCCAATGTGGCCATCAGAAGAAAAACTACCCTGACAAGTCAGCAGCCCAAGCACAGCAAGTGCAATGAATGTTTTAAGTATGGACACAACAGGGGAGCGCCACAGAATGAGCGTGCTCTGCTGGCCAATAATTAATTCTTTAATTCTCCATGCAAATGGAGTGTCATAGCACAGCTGAAACTCCTCTAGGCATCACCTGGGAGGTAAACCTTCTGGGGAGCCGTTTGCCGTGGCTGGAGACCGTTCCTGTGACGAGCTGTGAGCCTGGGTGTAGAGCGACTTAGCGGAGTACGCCGGATCCCTGATGTCGGCGTAGGATTGAGGCGCAGCCTGGCCCTAATGTGAATCCCCACCCTAGTGTACAACAAATTATTGAGGGACTGGTGAAGCGCCTCCTTACACCCAAGCGGGGTTGAGGTGGCGCCCCAGCAGGAGGTGGAGGTGGTGCTGTGCAGCTGAAGCTGCACTGTTCTGTTTGTGCGGGCCGGGGAGCTGCTGCATCGGCCCTATGCGGCCGCGAATTGTGCCTACTTGAGAGCCCTGGTGGCTCAGATTGCATTCCAGAGGCCCTGCTGGGCTGCGGCGGTGTCGCCCAAGTCTCGCTGCCCTCCCGCACAGCATTGCCAGCAGTTAGAGGTCCCGCAGAGGTGAGGACGCGGGCCTGTGAAAAGGAGGTGTGGTCACCATCTTGTAATTCGGCGTTGCGGGTCCTGCTGACCCAAGGACCGGAGCCCCGTGTTGTGGACTGGTGAAGTGCCCCAGCGGGAGATAAAGGTGCAGCCGCGCGCAACGTGCTGCACTGTTCTCACTTGTAAGGCCGGGAGGCGATGCTGGCGGCCGCTTTGTATGCTCAACGGTTGGCCTTCGAGACCCAATCTGCACCCATACTTGTTTTCCAGATCTGCGTCAACACCTAGTTAATAGCAAGGTTACTGACCCCAGGAACCTTGCTGAGGAGGCGGACATCTAGGTCAGAACCAGAAAGTCCGAGAAGGCATCTGGGAGAGAGGGGGTCAGAGTTCCACCAGAAGAAGGAGGGGAAGCTTAAAAGACAGACAGCCTGATTCATGTAGGCAATAGCGCTCGCAAAAGGGCCAGATTCTGAGAATCTGGCCCTTTGCGAGTGCGATTTTTGCATTTGGTATTCATGATACCAAATGCAAAAATCGCTATTTAAGAATTCGCATATTTGCGAGGAATGGCATTTAAGGAATCTCTAATAGAGATTCCTCAAATGCTATTCATGAAACATCAAGAAATAGCGATTTTGAACTTTTGGGGCCGCTATTTACCGAGAGGTCAGACCTGTCGGTAAATAGCAAAAACTCAGAAAAATGCTTTTAAAAGCATTTTTCTAAGTTGCATGTTGCACACACACATGTCCTTTGGACATGTGTGTGCGCAACACCTGTTCAAATGTGCATTTTAGGGGTGCTACAGGGCGTCCTTTGGACACCCCTGGCACCCTTAAAATCGCTATCTTATTTGCGAGTAGCAAATTGCTACTCGCAAATGAGGGATACTCCCCATTCATTCCTATGGGCCTCTTGGCCCATAGGAATGAATGGGGAGTATTTGCGAGTAGCAAATTGCTACTCGCAAATAAAGAACATGTAGGAATCGCTATTTTATTAGCAATTCCTACATGAATGCCGTTTTGCGTGTCCTCAATAGCGAGTCGCTATGATTCGCTATTAGGGACACGCAAAACGGCATGTACATGAATCAGGCTGAGAGTTCTTTAAAGACTGCCAAAACAACTCACAGTGGAAAGTGTGTGGTTCTCATTCCCAATGTGGCCATCAGAAGAAAAACTACCCTGACAAGTCAGCAGCCCAAGCACAGCAAGTGCAATGAATGTTTTAAGTATGGACACAACAGGGGAGCGCCACAGAATGAGCGTGCTCTGCTGGCCAATAATTAATTCTTTAATTCTCCATGCAAATGGAGTGTCATAGCACAGCTGAAACTCCTCTAGGCATCACCTGGGAGGTAAACCTTCTGGGGAGCCGTTTGCCGTGGCTGGAGACCGTTCCTGTGACGAGCTGTGAGCCTGGGTGTAGAGCGACTTAGCGGAGTACGCCGGATCCCTGATGTCGGCGTAGGATTGAGGCGCAGCCTGGCCCTAATGTGAATCCCCACCCTAGTGTACAACAAATTATTGAGGGACTGGTGAAGCGCCTCCTTACACCCAAGCGGGGTTGAGGTGGCGCCCCAGCAGGAGGTGGAGGTGGTGCTGTGCAGCTGAAGCTGCACTGTTCTGTTTGTGCGGGCCGGGGAGCTGCTGCATCGGCCCTATGCGGCCGCGAATTGTGCCTACTTGAGAGCCCTGGTGGCTCAGATTGCATTCCAGAGGCCCTGCTGGGCTGCGGCGGTGTCGCCCAAGTCTCGCTGCCCTCCCGCACAGCATTGCCAGCAGTTAGAGGTCCCGCAGAGGTGAGGACGCGGGCCTGTGAAAAGGAGGTGTGGTCACCATCTTGTAATTCGGCGTTGCGGGTCCTGCTGACCCAAGGACCGGAGCCCCGTGTTGTGGACTGGTGAAGTGCCCCAGCGGGAGATAAAGGTGCAGCCGCGCGCAACGTGCTGCACTGTTCTCACTTGTAAGGCCGGGAGGCGATGCTGGCGGCCGCTTTGTATGCTCAACGGTTGGCCTTCGAGACCCAATCTGCACCCATATAATTGCACTGGACTGAGTCCGTGTGGCCCAAGATTTGCTGGCTCCCCACACATCATTATTGGCTGTTGGCGGCCCCGGAGAGGGGGAACAAGCAGACCCGAGGCAGAGAGGTGTAGGTGCCATATTATGGACAGGCACTGTGGATCTCGCTGGTCGGTGGGCCCGAGCTCTGGGCTGAGTCTGTTGGGTGGTCCATAAGAGGACTGAAGAATTGCGTTCCGATAAACGCGGACTACTGCACACTGTTGGTCCCAACGCATGGGGCATATAGGCACTCCTTCAATGTATTAGCGGGGGCCGTCCTGGACAGAGGTTTGCCTGAGTTCTTTTATCCCTGATGTTGGTGGGACTGCAGGTATTTTTGGAGGTGACTTTAAGCTGCACGGGCTAACACAGCAGTGGACCTGGCATCATTGAGCTTGCATACCTCCCTGGAAGTGCTGCAATCTGCTGGGCCTCAGGTTCTGTGGGGCCCAAGTTAACTGGGTGCACATTGCTCCCCCTGCACTCCAGCCATAGGTAGGTCACCTGCATCTCTGCAGCGGATTCACGGTCAGAGGTCCACTGGCGTGATTTGCCTATGCTGATGCCCGTGAGAGGCTCCTTTGAAGTTGACTTGGTACGCCTTGGTCCACAACCATGGGTAAACAGGATGCAAAGCAGCCAAAGTTGAACTTTGATGGCAGAAGAAGTACCAGACTCACGGAGTGAGAACCAGAAGCAATCTCAGAATGACCGACTGAGTCACAGATGGAGGACAGAGGTGAAGATCTACGTACCTTGATGTTGGAGATGAGATCTAGCCTTCGTACCATAGATACTAAGCTGGACGTACTTACTACCCAGCTGGACGCCATCAAAAAATCACATGAGACTCGGCCGGATGTCCTCGAGAATTGCAGTTCCGATTTCCATGAGTTCCAGGTAGAAACTAAGGAGCAGCTGCTCCACATGGACAGAGTGCTAGGCCTGATCAGAGCGAAGAACGAAGACCTAGAAGCTAGGTCTCGTCGCAACAACCTGAGGATCACGGGTATGCCCCAAACGACAGCCAAGACGGAGGTTTACGTCACAGACCTGCTACATGAACTCATGCGTTGGGCCCTAAACCCCCGGTGGGTGCCACCCCTTGACCCATTCTAGCTAGAATCTTGGACTACCAGGAACAGGATCTCATCATTCGCCTTGCCCTGGAGAAAGGGAACATAACACATAAAGGGAACAACATCTCCTTTTACCCCGATTTTACACCGGCTGTGCAGGTGGCACGCCGGGAGTTCCTACCTACGAAACGCATCTTACTTCAAGCCCAGATTCCCTACTCTTTGTTGTACCCCGCAAAGCTCAAGGTTACACATGAGGGCAGGGCGCATTTTTTACGGACGCCAAATCCACACGAAAAATTTGCAAAACATGTTGGGGGAAAGAAGAAGTAACAAAGCCCTCCTGCTTGGGACTCCACATTGGACAGACTGAGCGACAATGATTAACTGGTGTTTTACAATGCTGTGCTTATAACTGTGCCTTGTCTGCTCTAGCATGGTTCGGGCCCACAGGGATTCTAATGTTTGGGGTAGCTCGTCCTAAGGTTCCTTTAATCTTCTTTGGAGTTATGGCAAATTGGTCCCTCATCCAATTCTTACTTGATAGGCTTGTC
Organism: Lissotriton helveticus; assembly: GCF_964261635.1. Taxonomy (NCBI): domain Eukaryota; kingdom Metazoa; phylum Chordata; class Amphibia; order Caudata; family Salamandridae; genus Lissotriton; species Lissotriton helveticus. The sequence continues at coordinate 542,016,489 of NC_136059.1, read as the reverse complement.
CCTCTGCAGTCCTCTTGGCCACCCTGCCTTAGGTAGGGAAGAATGCCAGCGTTACTGTGCCCCACAGGGAGAGCTCCCACTTGTTGTTCTTTTGCTTCATTGGGTGGAATCCTGTTTGGTGCTCTGCCTGTATAGGACACACATTTCTTCCTATATGTTGCTTGTGGTGGGTTTAGCACTACCAGTTTGGGGGTTGGAGTAGGTGGGTGGGGGGATGGGGAGGGGTAAAGTTATGTTTATAGCCAGTAGTCTGCTATACAGTCTCAAACAGTACAATTGTATATCACTGTCAATCTCTGCATGCTGGGTCCACACTGTGTTTCTGCTTAGACACCCATTAGATCAGAAATGTCTTGTTAACATTTTTTAACATGGGACATTCGCGGTCTAAATGACCATAGAAAGACAAGATTGGTCCACACCTATTTAATACATCACCACATTGATGTGTGTATGCTACAAGAGACACACCTGAATGCTATATCCTCCACTAGACTTCAACATGGGCGTTGGGGTCATGTCTATTCATCTATCTATTCAAATTACTCCTGGGGGGGGTCGCTGTGCTAGTGCGATAGGGGTTGGAATGGAGGGAACGTGAATCACAGGTTGATCCAGAGGGCAGATTCATCCTGCTATGTGGTGCCTTGGGTGCCGACGTGGGGTGGGGGAGGGGCAGGTAGAGGGGTAGTAAACTACAGATTACGGCCGATTAGAGGTAAGTAAACATATAAATAAATTTGAAAAAATTGTTGCATGCGCTGCATCGCATTTGGTGATGCAGCGCGTGCAACGAAATTCGTTTTATATATTTATATGTTTACTTACCTCTAATGCTGCTAAAGGCTCCATCGCTATTGCAAATAGCAAGGGGGACAAAGGGCACCCCTGCCTTGTGCCACGCGATATATCAAATGGGTCTGACAACATGCCATTCACTTGAATCCTTGCAGAGGGCCGTGTATATAGCAATCGCACCAGACGAAGGAACATAGTTTATTTATTTATTTATTTATTTTGAAGGTTTTATATAGCACTGGCTAGACCTGGAGGTATCAGAGCGCTTTACATGAGTATGAGATCATAGTTACAGGTTACATCGTTACAAAGGTTACACAGTTATTAGAGTATGGCAACATAGTTACTTATAAGGTCGAGATAAACTTTAAGCACAAATACGTAAGGGAAAAAGCAGGCAAGGGGAGAGATTCAGGGGAGGGGGGTAGGAGCAGGAGAAGTAGACAGATAATGAAGGCGGGAAAGAGGAGGGGCGGATGAGAGACACAGCATGGAAAGAGGAGGGAAAGGGCGACGGGATCACAAGCCGGTAGATGAGTCAAAGCAATGTCCAAAGTCCAGTAAGCTGTGATCCCAGGGGAAGTGGTATCACTTCCTTATCTCTGTTGCGAGAGGCTGCCTTTACGCAGTGGACTCTCTCAGAGGGGTCTCTGAGACTCCAAGGCCTACAAACTGGATCCTTCCCCAAAAAGGGGAGAGGGAGTGCTTTGGCAAGGGGTGCCATACCATACCTCAGCTGTGAGTTGTTCCCTTGGCGCAGTGGACTCTCTCAGTGGGTTGGCTTAGACTCCAGCGTATAAATATTGGATCTTTCCCCAACAAGGGGAGAAGGAGTGCTTAGTCAAAGGGCACAAAGGACAGGGGGCTAGGCAGAGTAGCAGGCAAGGGGAGAGATTAAGGGGAGAGGGATAGGAGCTAGGGAAGTAGTCAAATAGAGAAAGAGTACTAAATGGGAACACATTTAATTAATGAGTTTTATATAGCGCTGGTTAGACCCGAAGGAATCAGAGCGCTTTACATGAGGAACAATAATGTTGCAATTTACATCAGTTAAAAGTTACATACGTATCAAGAAAAGCATGTAAAGAACATAGGGGACAAGGTGGATGGAGCAAGGAATGGTACGGGGAACATAGGGGACAAGGTGGATGAGGTAAGGAAGGGTAAGGGGCAGATTTGAAGGCATCAAGAGAAGCACTGATGACAGCTTTAATGTTGTCACGCAGCTCTCTTTTAAAGTCCCTGAGTGTGGCCAGGAGATCATCGCGGCTCAGCCCCATATTCTCCTTTGGCCGTTTATGCCCTAGTTCTTGTCCGTTTCCCGTGTTAGAGTTTCCAAAGTAGCTTATGACCTTGTTGGCTTGTGATTTTTTGAGAGGCATACGGGCAATTCCCGGGGTCAAGCCGCACGTTGGTGCGCTCGTGTGTTCCCCCTCTCACTCAGCTGTGGGGATTAGACTTGTGGTTCTCAAGTGGCACTGTAGGTCAGGGCGTCTTTCCTTTTGCGGTAGCACACTCCTCAGGGCCTCTGGGCAGCGTCCTGCGAGTGGCCGTGGCCTATTGTATACCCCCGGGTGCCTTAAGAGCTTGCGATATTAGGGATTGAGCCACCATCTTAAGATCAGGCAAGCCTTTTCTGGGGGCTTCTTCCTTCGCTGCAGTATCCCTGCCTTCAGCCCCGTTGCTAGTGGTTCCACTCAGGCTAGCGCGCCACTGATCGGGAGGCGGGAGTCTCTTGACAGCTAAGTGGGGCCCCCCTGGACCTTCAGGGGTATCGCTCTTGCTCTCACCTCTCATTGTAGCTGTAGCAGTTTCCGCAGTCAGGGACGCCACAGAGGAACTCGTGATGGTGTAATTGAAAGGTAAGTAAAAAGAAAAGGGAGATCTCCTTTTTAGTCTAGTGAGGGACAAGGAGAAAAGGAATGAAGAACTTAACAAGTCCCAATATTCAACTCTTGAAGAAACCTCTTGTATATTGCCCTCATAACTCAAAGTGCCAATTGCATAGAAAAGTACACAATATTGAACATACAGTGAAAACAAAAGGATTATAAAAAAATTAATAAAACATTGTTTGTTTGTTAAAAAATTTAACATTTTATTACAGATCCATAAAATAGATGTTTGAATAACATCAGTAAAGTGCCATACAATAAAATGTAAATGTTTTTAAAAGTGCCAATACACATATGCAATGATTAAAACCATAAAGTTCAGAATTGTCAAAATTGTCAAAACCACAGAGTTTCAGAGTTGTCAAAGTTGTCGATGCAGCGTTTCGGTGTATTGCGATATCACCTTCATCAGGACAAACAATTCTATACAGAAAAAGTGTACAATTAGATACATCCATAGATCTTATTAAAAAAAGCACATTACTTTTACATTTTCACGGCACAGTCATGTTTTCACAGCTTCTTATACTTTATTTTCTACACCAATATACATTCCTATTATTTAGTATTCTGGTATTTGAGTTACAACGGGCTATATAGTTAGGGTCCTAACTGTGTGACCTAAAGTCACTGTTCGGTAGCTTTTAAAAGGATAAACCATTGTGCATACCTGCGGAAAATAATTATCCCTCTCGTTTTAATTGGAGGTTGTCTGTTCGTTGTAGATCAAGGGGAAGACGCTCTGGTCTAACAAGTCAAATGTAAAATTCCTTTCTGAGAAGGCATAAGATAATAGAGAAACGACTATTAATTGAGTATCCCATTATCATTCATCAATTTGTGCCCATAGTTTATAAATGACTCTATCATATTCTATTACCTGTCAATTTCAGGAACTCAGTGGTGAGGGTAAGGCCGGAGGGGGGCCACTGTTTTAAAAAAAAAGTATATCACTATAAGAAAGCATATGTCTACATATTAAGATATCTTGTGCATTAGTTGATACTATACAAAGTGTGGTTACATGCAAACTACTATGAAGCAGGTCATGATTCAGGTATTATGACAGTTATTAGCTGCACTTCGAGAAACTACAGAGTCTTTATCTCACGAACCTAATGTGGTCTTCTAGTTGTTAACTATTTTGAGCATTGTACTCACCCTTGAAAGGTAGCCTTTACCTTGGTCACGATTGTCTCTCCGTGACTTCCTCAGCCACATCAGTAGGCTCTACTGCATGGGGCCTTCACTCGGGGCCTTCATTCCAAGGTAGCTGCCACTTCCTGTTCGGCGTCACACTTCCTGCATAAAGAACATTGCCACCGATTTTGCACCCTCTCATGTGACAATCCGTCTCACCAGCGCCATGGCACTAGAGGTAGGTCACAGCACCCAATCTGCTCCGGTGCCGAGGATCGCGCTCCGGCCCCCAGCAGCATCTTAACAGCGGAGACCGGCCGCCATGTTCTTCTCGCAGCCGCGCTCCATCCAGACCGCAACGTCGGGACCATAGCACCTGCGAGGTCTCATCTCTCCCGGTCCTTATCTGACCACGCTCCTTGTCTCCTGCGTTTGAAGTTACCAAACTCACTCCCCAAAATGTTTAGTTGGCGGCTCCCACCTAATGCCCTTTTAGATGAGGCTTTTAAGGAGGAGATAAGAGGGGACATAACTGATTATTTTGCTCCTAATGGTGGCTCGGTCTCCACTCAGGCCTCCTTATGAGAGGCATTTTAGATGGTAATACGAGGTAACTGCATAGCAGGTCAGGCTGGAGCATTGAAGGGTTTACGTGGTATGCTAGCCTCCCTAGAGACACAGATCAAGGAGCTCAAAACACTGTTGTACTCCACTGAAGACCACACATTTGTAGCCCGCCTAAAGGAGAAACTGTTGGAGTTTGAGAAGGAGGCCCAAAGTGAGGTGCAATTCTTAGGGAAACATGCCCAGGCTAGGAGGTACAAGGAGGTACAAGGAGGGGGATAGACCTGGAAGAATTCTTGCGTCACTGCTTAGAGCCCCTCATTACACTGCCTATGTTATTGTACTTAAAAGTGTCGTCCCACCCGTGATTAGAGGCCCAAAAGAAATTCTAGACACGTTCTCACAATTTTACGCTAAATTTTATTAGACTATTCATGGTTCTGTACAGGTGTGGCTTCAGCCCTTCGTAGATTCGCTGGAACTACTATGGTCGAGTCAGGGACTTAGGGAATATTTGGATGTTCTTTTTACTGTGGAGGATATCACTCAGATAACTAACAATTGCCATTGGAGAACGCCCCAGGATCTGATGGCTGAACTGCGGCCTTTTACAAAACTTATGTTGAAGAACTTGCCCCTCATTTGCTATTGCTGTATGAGGAGGCTCAAACTACAGGGATTCTACCACCGATGATGCGTGATGCAATCATCATCACCCTGTTAAAACCCGGGAAGCCTGAGGATGAATTTGACTCTACAGGCCGCTATTGCTAATCAATGTGGATGTGAAAATCCTGGTGAAATTGGCGTTTGATAGGCTGGAGTGGTCATATCTCTTTGCTGTCCTGGAGAGGATGGGATTCAGTCCTATGTTCCTTCGTCTGGTGTGATTGCTATATACACGGCCCTCTGTAAGGATCCAAGTGAATGGCATGTTGCCAGACCCATTTAATATATCGCGTGGCACAAGGCAGGGGTGCCCTTTGTCCCCCTTGCTATTTGCAATAGCGATGGAGCCATTAGAAGCACGCATTAGGCAACATCATACTGCTATGGGGCTAGGGTTTAACACGAGGGGCCTTCTCTTTTCTTTATACGCAGATGAGGTAACACTGTACTTTACGGATCCGGAGACAAATATGGCCCTAATCCTTTGAGAATTCATTTAATTCGAAGGGTTTTCTAACGTCTCCATAAACTGGAATAAATCTACAATTTTTCCACTGACAGATGCCACCACCCCCTTTCCATCTGAGTTTCCACTTAAATGGGCCAATGGCCTGGTGAAATACCTTGGTGTGTGGCTCAGTAGGAACATACAGGACATCTGGGATATGATATACGGATGTATTGTGGAGTGGCTGGATGAAAAGGTTACCGCTGGGGCTAGGAGAATTGCGATAGCCAAGATGGTGGTCTTGTTGAAGCTGCTGTATTTATTTGTAAATATTCCCATTCACCTTACGCAAGCCTTTTTTCAAACTATTCCTTCTTTACTTATCTCCATGGTCTGGATGGGTAGACGGTCAAGGATTTCATGGGAACTTTTGATCCTACCTCTGCACCAGGATGGTTTGGGCGCCCCGGACATACAACTGTTTACGCTGAGTGCACAGGCTCAGTTTTTGTATTACTGGGTAAACCCAACTCCTTTCCAGCCACTCATGGCTGTGGAAATGAATGTGGCAGCACCGGTCCCTCTTCAGGTAGCATTATATCCGGCCTACAAACAACCTCGGGACAGCATTGATACGGTGGAAACTCTGCACTGGGCGTGGGATATATTACGGGAGTGAGCAAAATCCTATATGCCCCGTCAATTCCACTGGCACACAATCCCATGCTGTCCACTATGGAGGAGGGCGCAAGCAGAGCATCAGCACAAACAATGGGATTGCATACATTCGCAGACATATCCTGAGGAGCTTTTTAGGTCCCCCCTGAAACTATAGATGGGAGGGCAGTACCCTTTTCTGAACGTTTTGTATTATAAACTCAGGGCTACTTGCAGATCCCTGCATGATACATTCCCAAGTCCCCCACCCACACTGCTCGCGCTTGAGAATGTGCTTAAGTCGGACTCTCCTTGCAGGATAATTTCCCGCATTTACAATTATACGCAAAATTCTGCCCCCTTGTTGCAACCTAGAGCCCAGCAGGCTTGGAATGAGGAATGGCAGACCCCACTCAAAGAAGACCAATGGACCTATTGTTGTGCCCAACTCATGGCCCTGTCCCCAACTACAAGCTTTGCTTGATTCATTTTAAATATCTTCACAGATTCTATAGGACCCCCTCAACTACATCGCATGGGGATTAAGGAAGATGATAGTTGCTGGAGATGTGGCGTTGTAGTGTAGTTCCTATTATCCCAATAGGCTCTGCGCATTGGAATAATACCTTCAATAGTATAGGCCTAGACCAGACGTTAACTAGGTCTTCTATTGTCGATATTAGACTTAAAGTTTTGGGTTTGCCAGCTAGCTCAGAGTTCACTAGAAACTTTCTCGAATAGGCAAGGAGGAGTTGAACCTCCCTGGATAGACAAGAAGGGATTTAGTTTCTGACAACCATAGAACATGACAACTTTGCTCTCCCCTAATCAAGAGTGTATCTCTAGAGTCGTGTGAAAACAAAAGACAACTTATTTTACTCAGTCAGTACGTGCATTCTTAGTCTCACCAGATTGTAGAGAAAAGGAAGAGACGGGCGTGCTCAATAAAAGATGTTATTTATTGATCAGTCTCTTTTCTCGTACAAGAGAAATGGATCGATATTATCGCAATACTTATGGTTAAGTAAAGTGCATACAATAAAAGCAGAAGTATAAAATAATACTGTAAAAACATTTATATGGTTTCTAAGCCATAAGGTGGTTTAAAATTGATAAAATAGATATATACATACATACATTTGACTAATCGTACTCAACTGGTGTTTCTAACTACGCCTACCCCGGTGTACCTGACGGTAGGCTGACAAAATATCGAAAATAAAATATCGATATGCAATAATATCGATGTTTTAATATCGATGGTATAGTATATCGATGTGCCATAATATCGACAGACAGAATATCGAGATTAAGGTATGTATGTTAGTAATATCGAAATTTTGTTGTTTAGTGTTATGTATTTTATTTTGTTGTTTATATGTGTGCTAAATATGTTTAGAAATGTATGTTTGAAAATTAGTAATTTTGTTAACATTTTGCGTTTTAGTATTAGAGCGGGTTGTGGGTTTATAGGGGAATAGGGTGGGAAGTAATTTAATAATAATTAATTAATTAATATATGTTTGTAAATATTTTTTATTATTAATTAATTGGTAATTAATTAATATTAATTAGTTAATTAATTAATATAATTTTGTACATATTTTTAATTAATAATTAATTGGTAATTAATTAATATTAATTAGTTAATTAATTAATATAATTTTGGACATATTTTTAATTAATAATTAATTGGTAATTAATTAATATTAATTAGTAAATTAAATTAATTATAGCTAATGTGCTAATATATTTACTTTAGTGTTATTGTTAATTAATAATTAATTGGTAATTAAATAATGTTAATTAATTTTGGGTAAAGGAGTATTTTTAGGGTTCAGGGTCAGTTTTCAGTTTTTGGGTAAAGGGGTATTTTTAGGGTTCAGGGTCAGTTTTCAGTTCTTGGGTCAAAGGGTATTTTTAGGGTTCAGGGTCAGTTTTCAGTTCTTGGGTAAAGGGGTATTTTTAGGGTTCAGGGTCAGTTTTCAGTTCTTGGGTAAAGGGGTATTTTTTGGGTTCAGGGTCAGTTTTCAGTTCTTGGGTAAAGGGGTATTTTTTGGGTTCAGGGTCAGTTTTCAGTTCTTGGGTAAAGGGGTATTTTTAGGGTTCAGGGTCAGTTTTCAGTTCTTGGGTAAAAGGGTATTGTTAGGGTTCAGGGTCAGTTTTCAGTTCTTGGGTAAAGGGGTATTTTTAGGGTTCAGGGTCAGTTTTCAGTTCTTGGGTAAAGGGGTATTTTTAGGGTTCAGGGTCAGTTTTCAGTTTTTGGGTAAAGGGGTATTTTTAGGGTTCAGGGTCAGTTTTGGGTTTTTGGGGTACAGGGGTATTTTTAGGGTTCAGGGTCAGTTTTCAGTTCTTGGGTAAAGGGGTATTTTTGGGGTTCAGGATCAGTTTTCAGTTTTTGGGTAAAGGGGTATTTTTAGGGTTCAGGGTCAGTTTTCAGTTCTTGGGTAAAGGGGTATTTTTTGGGTTCAGGGTCAGTTTTCAGTTCTTGGGTAAAGGGGTATTTTTAGGGTTCAGGGTCAGTTTTCAGTTCTTGGGTAAAAGGGTATTTTTAGGGTTCAGGGTCAGTTTTCAGTTTTTGGGTAAAGGGGTATTTTTAGGGTTCAGGGTCAGTTTGGGGTTTTTGGGGTACAGGGGTATTTTTAGGGTTCAGGGTCAGTTTTGGGTTTTTGGGGTACAGGCGTACAGGGTAAAAATAAAATAATTTTAAATTTATTTTAAATCAATTAAATGAAATTAAAAAAAAACATTACATTAAATTATTAAGTTTTTAATTTATTTTAAATGTATATGTATTACTTTTAATTTTTAAATTATGTTATGTTTTTATTTAATATTTGTTAAATTATGTTTTTTAAAATTATTTTTACATTATTATTGATACATTTAAAAAAACGATATTTTTTAAATTTCGATATTTTTGTACTACGATATTATTTTTTCGATATTTTTGTACTTACCATTATGTAGATATAATGTCGATATTTTTGACTTCGATATTTTTGTCTCGATATTTTTGTAGGTCGATTTTCTGTCTCTCGATATTTTGTCAGACATTCGTACCTGACCTAAGCCTAATACGTGGGCGGGAATAGAAAGTAGCAGTTTAAGTTAAGTTTGTTTTGCCAAGTGACTGATTCAAGAATTCTCTGCGAGGGGTTATTCAGTTCTGTACCTGGAATCTAGGATGAATGAGGGATGGTATCTCTCGTCTCTGGTCTCGATATTCCAGGCTGCCTGCGAGGGCTACCCGGAAGCGCCGGAGCTGGATTTCTCGGCAGGAGAAAGCAGCGTCTCGTTCTCAGCGCGTCAGGAAGGCGGGGCTGCGCCAGCGGGGTCTGCTCTGCTCTGGGCTTCGGCAAGTCTGGCTGCTCCGATCTCGTCACCACCGCGTGTGTTTGCTTAAGGCAATACCGGTAATATTTATACCTGTAAGGTGCCGAGATTGACGTAAGGATGGACATAGATACGTCAATAAGGATGTCATACGACTTGGTCGTTAGCACATTCTTTTGCTGAAGTTCTCGATGAAATCAAAACAATGGCCGCAGGGTTTTTCCCGGGGTGTCATAGGTTTGATTTGTTTTGAGAACTCCGTATGCCTTATCAGGGGCTGGAGGAATATCGCTTGTCTAATTAGATGGCAAGCGTTATGACATAATCAGATAACACGTTCCTGTGCCGTGGTGTGGCTTCATCAGATAACGGTTTCTGCATCATGGGATGGCTGCTAGTTAACTTGTTAACCAGAACAGGGTCAGGAATAGGGGGATCGATACAGAACCTATAGGAATACATCACACCCACTCCACGCTAACTATGGCCATGTTTACGAATCTAGGCATAGTAAAACATACTCTAGAGTATTGTGTATACCTTACCACCCCAAAATACATATAATGCATTTCGAATTTATCTAATATACGAAAAAAAGTCACATGTATTATATGCACTCAAGCTGTAGAATAATGCCAAAGTAATCAAGCATATGTATACATTATTACTAATCGAATATGAGAATTACACATGAAATGGCTCTTAATACAGAAGAAAAAGTTCGAGACCATTCCATCACAGAATAAAATAATTATGAACATACCAGCGGGCAGCTAATGTCTATAAAGCATCTAAAAATAGAAAGTTTAGTTCTCTAAGAATAGTTCTTACTTTAAGCAGAAGATAAGTGTCCCGAAAAAATTGTAAAAATATTTTGGGGCTGCTGAAAAAATTGCTGTCCGTGAACTGGAGGGTAAATTGTTCATGGTATTCTGTTATTAAAGTTGAAGAGTAAAACAAAAGATTTCCCGATGGGAGATATTATTTCCTGCTCATAAGTCAGGGCACAACTCTCAAACACCATTCATACCATTCATTTTTGTGGAACGGGAAAACACTCGCCAGAAAGGAAAACCACCCAGTCTAATGATACTGTAAAAAATATACACTTTATTCTAAAATATACAACATATTGGTGCTCTATTTCCCTTTGGGTTACTAAGAGCCCCTCTCTTTCCTTTTTACCATTAAAGTTGAAGGCCAAATTCAGGGAACGCCGTGTGCTAGCTTGCTCAAAAGTCTCTATTTCTGCTCTGGGGAGAACATCATATCATTTAGACTGTCGAAAAAGCTGTCAACAGCTTCCTGTGAGAGTTCCACTAACTCGGAAAAGGATGTAACCATGCATTCATGAGCATGATTGTCTCCATTGACGTTTTGATTAATATTGCTGACAGAAGGTCGTACCTGATCGATGCTGCTTTCATCTTGAACTTCACTACCCCTTAATCGTAGCGGTGAAGTCTCCACGAATGCCGTCATCAGGATTGGCAGCCGTTGAGGGCAGCACAAAGCATGAGCCTTTATTGGGCTCAACAATGTTTCTGCATCCATTGGCGCATCCGATTGTAGCGTCAGACAGGTGTCCAACACGCATTCTTCTCCGCACAGCATGCACCTTAATACAGGTAAGACACATCGATGCCACATTGGTCGAAATGAAAGAAACCAAGTCATGTTCAGGTCTCTAAGCCGGGTTAGTCCCAGGATTTTTGATATCCGGTCCCGGTATCCAATGGCTCGGATTGTTTCTTCCCTTGTCGCAGGTGTTTTGTCTGTGACACGGTTTGCCATAACGAAATATAAGGACTAAGAATAGAATTCCTGCAATTAGTCCCAAAATGAGGGGAAGTCCGCCAAAAATCGAATGGACGAAGTCTGGAAAAATACCCAGTATGGCTTTGAATGGTGTTAATGCCATCGAAAATACTGTCTTAAATACTTTTGAGACTCCACTGGTATCAGAAATATTTAAGATTTCATTCAGGATTTCTGCGAAATGTATGGGGGAATTAGTTGATAACAATGAGTGAATCTCTGCAGTCGTCCTTGCGACTAGGAGATCATACGTTTCTTTTGATGACGTGAGCCTGGTTGGCGTCTGAAGAAGCACTGTTTTCATTCTGCTTAAAGTGTCTATTCGAATAGAAGTAATTTTCAAGTTGGGCCATGCCCTTGCCTCCCTGTCTGGAAAGGAGCTGGGGAACAATAAGCGTCCACACCACTTGACCTTCGCAGTCGTAGTTACGAGATAAGGAGTCCCGGGCATAAGACTACAGCATCTGCGGTCCACAATTAGAATGTAACTCCCATTATAGAGTCTTTGAAAAAACGGTTCTATCTCTGTTGCAGGTGTGCCTAGCTGGTGACATGAAAGGTTATTTGAGTTCCCTTCACAGGCTCCATGCAAACTAATTCCATTACACAGAAGTGTACCGCTTAGTGACATCGCACAATTATTGCCACTAAGAAACACTTTCTGTCCTTTATTACTGACACATGCATGTGAATAGGGCAAATTCCATGTTGTCTTAATGTACCCCTTTCCCAATTTTTCGTACATGCCAGCCTGTATATATTTTTGGCAGTATTGAAACCTGAAGGTTGATATTGGAATATTAATTAATCCATGTATTATCCATTCACTGACAGGTCGTTCTGACATTGTCACTGGTAATCTCTCGAGTTTCTCAATGCTCAGGATTGTATAATCAGCACCCTTTTGTGCCATACTGATTTGTTTATCAGTAAGGTTAAAGATATTGAATAGTGACGTTGTGTTGATTAAACGCCAAGGCACATAGCCTGAACGCAGATTTTGTAACGTCCAGCCAAGCTGTACAATAGAACGCAATTGAGACTGACCGTGTTGTAACAACAGTAAGTCTTGCGATAAAATGTCGATTGCTGAAGACACAATGCTGTCCAAAGAAAAAATTCTGGAGGACAGAGTCATTAACCCATTCTCCACTACAGAAAGTGATTTTTCCAAATTAATACGGTCAATTTCCCGTATACTTTCTGCTGTCTCAATTTGAGTCACCTTCCAGGCCTCGTTGTAAGCTGCATATACAGAGGCTGCTATGAAACGTTTCTGACGCTGTTTGCGCGGTCCCATAATGAAATCACGCAAGTCAGCACCATCAGTAAGTAAAGTTAGGTGTTGCTTAATTTCTGTCAGTGTGGAAGTTTGTAGCCATTGAAGGCATAATTTGCCCACACTGTAGGTGGTTATTATCCCTGGGTGTTGTCTTTGGGAATATCTAGGGTCTGGCCTGGTCAATGTGAACCCCTGTGTTTTGTTCAGGAATCTATCTTGACAGTTATTAGTATCTGTGGGCCAGATCAACCATTGTTTCCAATCAGGATGTGTTCTGTTTTGGTTTAATACATAGTTTACGTCTATCTCTTCATCTGTAGAGCTATTGCTGTCCATTGTTGGCTTTGGAATAGACGGTTTATTTAACTCTTTGATTTTGGCTAAGCCAAGACAGGTGGTTTGTTGAACAGTGTCATTCATAATTTGTTCTGGGATCATGCAGGCTCTAAACAATGATTCTATACCTTGTACTTGCCATTCTTTTGTACCCCAAACACTTTTTACTTCAACATTTTTGTCCCAATAATCAAAACCAAAAGTATTCATTTGTTCAAAAAATGAGTCTGAATATATCAATTTCGTGTTTGTTAGCATGATCTTTGTCCCTGTCTTATTTGACAATTTGAAATAAAATGTTTCAGCATTACTTGTGTTGAACCCTGAAAAGTATGAATATTTGTCGTAAAAGGTTCTTGAGCTTCCTTTTGGAGGGGTCGCACAATGTTCCCATTGATTATAATTTAAAACATTTCTAGGTTGTGCAGATTTATGTAGAAAATGGTTACCATAGTGGTTGTAACAGTACATACTATCATAATTAGTCGAACCCTGCAAATAATCATGTTTGGTAAATTTAGCAGACATCACTAAGTCAGACATCATATCATTTATGTTTTCAAAGTCCCAATCATCAGCAAATGAGCTTGGTTTTACAAAGTCACTTAACGAGATCTTAATTTGGTGTGGATATTTCAGGATTTCAACCGGACCATAAATTTCGTAGTCAGTATTGTCCCATGCTACCCCACCTGGTATAGGATTGGCTGTGAAGTTGACTGAAGAAAGTTCTCTTTTCTCGACGTGTGAAGATGTGTGTGGCTTGAGGATCAAGTTGATTTTCTGACTTGCTGTGTCCATTTTAGCATATTTTCCCTCAATGAAGCGTCCCAAAGTTAGTACCATGATGAGCCAAAGTATGAGGGTAAATGCACCAAAGCCCACCCAAAATTCAATCCATGGAGAAATCAGATAGGTTTCTTTCAGTTGTTTCAAAAGTTCCTTAGCTTTATTTTTAAATGTTTTTGTTGATGGCTGTGTCTTCGATTCACTTAGGTCTTCAGAGGAATCATCGAAGTTTATGAAGTAGCCGGATGCAGTTCTGTCAATTGTTCTAATTGCTTCAGGATTACTGTTTCTTGCATATTCGTTTGTTACTTCATTGTAGGTTGGTGTGTCTCTACTAAATGTTTTTATTTGGGTTGTTAGAGGTCTGAGTTCCAATGCATTGTTGCATAGTCCTTGTTGTTGTTCTGTAGGCGTTTCGAATGTGATTAGCCTCTTAGTTTGGACCTCTGTATTTGTAGCAAACCTTGGTGTTCTGCTACTCATCGGGAGTCCACTTGGCCTACTGTTTGTTATCGGCCACATGATTGTGGTTTTACCAGGTCGATGGATACAACTCGGTTCTCCTTTTTACCAGCAAGCGGCGGTAGTACAACTGATCTTGTCCCGTTGATAGACAAGACAGGAACTGCTTTTCTTTAAGAAGGCCCAAATTCCTTCTTTACCGCGATCTTTCTCTGACTAGATCCCCGACTTATGGAATCCAGACAGGTCTTGCTGGGACAGGTGGTGGTTCTTCAGTGGTTGTTGGCTGCTGTTTCCACTTTATGTTGCTCAGGTCTTTTCTTGTTTTGTTTAAGTCCTGTAAAATAGCCAAACGATCTTTGATATCAAAGCTTTTTTCCTTCACCACTGAAGTCTGACTGTCAAGATCTAAGACTAACATCCTAGTTCCAAACAATAATTCGTACGGACTGAATCCCTTCAGAGAATTTCTTGGCAAGTTATTTAGACTACGTTGGACACTTATTAGATGTTTGACCCACCCAGCTCCCGAACCTAATACCTTAGCTGTTATAGATTGCTTTATGTCACGGTTTTTTCTTCCTACAATTCCGTTCCCCTCAGGGTGAAATGGACAAGAGTACCGCAATGTAACGCCCATGCTGACCATGGCCTCCTTATAAGCTCTAGAGCTAAAAGCAGGACCCTGGTCCGAATGCAGCATGCCAATTGCGTATGTGCCGATAAAGACTCGCAAATCTTTTATAACAGTTCTGGCGTCAGCCGTTCGCTGGGGCCACATCCATATGAATCTCGTGCATGAATCCACTGCGACCAAGATATATTTATAGTTACCATCCCTTTGTAAGGGACCACAGTGGTCCAGATAAACACAGGCTAATGGTTTATCTGAGATTAGAAGGGGCGTCTGCGCTGGTCGTCTCACCGTTGATACTTTCATTCTTTGACATATTTCACATTCTAAAACATAGTTCCTTGTTTGTCTTCTCATTTGTGGCCACCAGTATCTCTGTTTTAACAATGATACTGTGGCTGAGACGCCAGCATGTACAGAAGCGAGCCCTTCGTGTGCCGCTATTATTAGTCCTAACCTATGTTCCATGTTTGGAATTGCCCTATCCCCCACTCCAGGGATTCGAGCAAACGGAACATTATTTGCATCAGTTATGTATGAGTATTTTACTGGAAAGCCTTTCGGGAGTGTTTCTATCAAATCCTTTTCTGTAGCGCTGACAGCTTGTAATATCTCGCTGTCTATTTTTGTTTTCGACCGTGTGATGGCAGCTACGGAAGCCGTTTGCACAGCTGCCTTCGCGGCCTCATCAGCCAATGAATTCCCTGCAATGTGAACGCCATCACGTTGATGACTCAGTGTATGTATCACGTGAGTCTTTGGTAGTTCTTTCTGTAAAAGAACTACTTGTTCCCAGAGCATTTTATGCTTGATTGTGCCTCCTTTTGCATCCTTAAAACCATTCTGAAGCCAGATCTGTAAGTATTCATTGTAAGACTGAACGCAATAATACGAATCGCACACTATGAGTGTGGGGAATTCTCGATCGGTATTTTCAAGCGCCATCTTGAATGCCAGTAGTTCAGCTCGCTGAGCTGTACAATCTCCCAGAGATTGTGTTTTGGTGATGGCTGGTTTAAATTTCCCTTCGTGCCAGCGACCTTTAACAATCGCACACGCAGCACAGTAAGCTTGTTTACGCCCCACTGCGGGTTGTGCTGATCCGTCTGTATATATTATACAGCCGTAATGATCTAGAGGCAGAATTTCGGTCGGCAGAGGACATTCGAATTCGTATTGGAGAAATTCTTGTGTTTTTAAATTGGGATCAAATTCGTATACCACGTCTGTTGCAGCAAGAGAATTAGCCCACTGTATCCACCTTGGATGTAGTGCTTTAGCATTCGGAATGCTTGCCTTTGTTACCGCCTCTAGGGCTGGTATCGGTGTCACGATTATTATTCGTTTACCTTGTGCCAGGGCTCATTCTTTTGCTATAGCTGTCTGTGTTGCAGTAAGAATTTTTTCCGTTGGGCTAAATTTCATTTCAGCTTTAGTGTACAAATGTGATTTGAATGCAATTGGTACCTTTTCTCCCTCATTAGAGGTCAGGTATGTGAATCCGCATCTTCCTGGGATGACTCGAATCACAAGATTGCGTGTGTTATCACGTGTTTCTAATTTTGTTTTAATTAACATATCTGTTTGTAAGGATCTCAGAATTTCTGTGTGTATTTGAGTCCAATTGGTTCTTTTAAAATCTGGTTTTATTAGATCATAAAGGGGTTTGACCCTTTCTGCGTAATTTGCAATGTATGTTCTTCCGAAATTTAGGAAGCCTAGAATTGACTGTAGGTTTTTTAGTGTTCTCGGTGCTTGGAGTACGGCACATTTTTCTAGGAAATTGTCAGCCAGGCATTTGCCTTCACTTGATAATTCATATCCTAAGAACAGGACTGTTAGATGGGCAATTCTGGATTTTTGAAGTTGAATTTGTAACCCTCTGCTGCGAACCCAAGTATTATGGTGTTCACTCTCTTCAAGTGAGTATCCAAGTCATCATCTGTTAGGTATATGTCGTCGACATAAGATAATGCCTCTTCGTCATATGTTTGTAATAATTCTGTTACTCTCGCTGAGAATAATCCTGGGCTGTTCTTGAACCCTTGGGGTAACCGACAGAATTGTTTTTGAGCGCCATTTATTGAGAACGCAGACAAGTATCTGCTCTCTGGTGCTATATTTTGACAGAAGAATCCATTAGAGATGTCTAATGTTGTTTTGTATTTTTTGCGCACTATGTTATTCATTAGTGCTGCACTATGCGAGTTTTGTACTGCAAAAGTTTTGCAACATGAGTTAAGGTGTCTGTAATCCAAAACTAGACGATATGAATTGTCTGGTTTGGAGACAGGAAACAAAGGGTTGTTCATTTGTGAGGTGCAAGTTTCAATCACCCCCTGGTATTCTAATTGGTCTAGGATTTCTTTTACCTGTTTTTTAGCTTCTTGCTTAATTGGGTACTGTCTTTGTGCAGTAGGTTGTGATTTTAACTGGATTTTGTGAGGAGGAGAATCCTCATCCCATCCTACATGATTTTTATATAAAGCAGGAGCTTGAGCTACTGCCCACTTTCTAGCAAGTGTATATTTTTTATGAATTGGGATATGATTTGAGAAGGCAGGCATAATTATTTCTTCGCCATGAGGGCACTCCCTGACAAACTCGGGTGGCCAGTCTTTTTCAGCTAGAAGGATGTCATAGCCTTTGGAGAGATTATCCCAAAATAGTCCCCTTATTTTTCTAGTCTTATCCCCCTCTATACGTAATGTTATTTCATATATTTTGTGAGGTTTGCTAACTCTGGTGTCTGCAGTTTCCACTTGAAGGTATTCATTCGTGTCCACTGTCTCCAGATGATTCATAAGGACTTTGCGAGCTATGCTCACTTCTGCTGCGCTGTCTAGCATTGTCTGAGCCCACTCTCCGTTTTTCAGCTGTGTCCTCAGTATTCTCGGCATTGTTGAATACTTTAATACTGGCTACCTTCTTTTTGGGAAATTGTAATTTCTTATTTGGGTGAGCAGGTTCCTTGTCTTTGGACTTGGCGTGCCCTTCCCTGGGTTCCGATCGTCCTCTTCTTTCCGATTTCTGCGAGGAAGTCTGAAAAGATTGAGAGGGACGTGTATCAAAATCTTGATATCTATCCGTTTTCTTTATATTATCCCTATTTCTAAGGTTGTATTTTTTCCCAGAGGGCTCACTTTGGGGAGACCTGTGTCCTTGGTTTGGAGATTTTTCTCTCCGCCGAGGAGACCTTCCTCTGGACTGGAATCTCTTTTCTTTCGGATTGGATTGTTTGTTTCCATCCCAGTTCTTCTTTTGTGATGTTAAATTATTTTTAATAAATATTTTTTCAGGACTTCAATCAGTTGGGGTTTTTCTGGTATTTCACCTAAACTATCTCTACCTAGTTCCTCATAGGATTTTTCTATGATTCTGGCAATTTCAGCTGGTTGGTCTGCTATATCTGTTTCTTTTAACCTCTGGTGGATCGCCACGTTTGCTGCTTCTCCCTTTATATTGGCTAGTAATATAGCCGAGACCTGCTTGAAGTCTTTCAGTAATTTCATACCAAGAGTTAAAGCGGGTTCTGGACCGTATTCGTCTTGAATTTGTTATAGCACATCTGGTATTACCGAGATGGATGGAACACCATGCGTTTTTGTGTAAATGGAAGCAAAGACTGTACCCCAAGTGTCACAGTCCTCCACGTGTGGTGCGATTCCCATTGGAAGACAGATAGTCAGAATCCTGTGTTTATCCACAGGAGTGGTGTCTGGAAACACCGCCTCTATTTGGGTGATTTTTTGTGCTAACCAGAATGGTATTTGTTCCCTTTTAGCTGGTACCTTACCTAGGCAGGACTGTATGTTCTGTGGTGTAATTTTATTTGTGTTCCCCTGATGAGGGGTCAGCTGTGGAATTTTAATTGCTGGTTGGATTGTTGAAGTCCGCATTACATATTGGACTAATTGTCTATGTATTTTTATTAATTGTTTTAATTGTATTAAAAGATTTGCTGCAGACATCCCATCGATGTCTGGATGTGGTGTGTATCCGGCTAGGACCGGCCACGTTGCTCCTGGTCTACCTAATGGACCGAGCCTGGTGATGTGATTATTGTGTTTTAGGGCGCCATTAAACAAGAGCAGGTGCTCTTGAAATTTAAGTGGTACTTCCACCTCCTCGAAAGGAGTGTATTCTTCAGGAGGTTCCTCTGTTTTGTAATGGTGGAAGACCTTTGTTACAGCGTTTGCTGCTGGAAAGTTTATCCATGAATAGAACACCTCTGTCTGCCGATATTCGTGTGCCTCTATTACGAATATGACTGTGCCACCTCTAGGTGTCAGTCCATTTTCTATAAGTTTTAAAGTTATAGATTTCCTTGTGTTGACCGGGATGAGTATTAAATCCGGGTCTGCTTCTTGCATAGTATTATCAGCTTCTACGAGTTCAGCTGCTACTCTAGCTATCTCTCTTTCTTCTTCAGTCTCTGACATTCTACTGTCAGGAAGGTTATTTTGTTTGTTTGCAGATCAGGTTTTTTATGGAAACAGAGATTAGATGCACAATATTTTGGAACAGTGTGTCCTTCAACGTTGACTAAACCAAGAACCATACATAGGAGTTTCCTCCTGCGAGGTTTGGCGGATATGACCTTTCACCCACTCCAGACGTCTTTGGAGTTTTATGGGAAAAAAGGGGTCTGAGTGAAAAAGCACGACTGAGTTACTCTAAAGACTTGCGTTAGTTTTATCGCCTTTCCAAACGTTTGGGCGCCATGTAGTGTAGTTCCTATTATCCCAATAGGCTCTGCGCATTGGAATAATACCTTCAATAGTATAGGCCTAGACCAGACGTTAACTAGGTCTTCTATTGTCGATATTAGACTTAAAGTTTTGGGTTTGCCAGCTAGCTCAGAGTTCACTAGAAACTTTCTCGAATAGGCAAGGAGGAGTTGAACCTCCCTGGATAGACAAGAAGGGATTTAGTTTCTGACAACCATAGAACATGACAACTTTGCTCTCCCCTAATCAAGAGTGTATCTCTAGAGTCGTGTGAAAACAAAAGACAACTTATTTTACTCAGTCAGTACGTGCATTCTTAGTCTCACCAGATTGTAGAGAAAAGGAAGAGACGGGCGTGCTCAATAAAAGATGTTATTTATTGATCAGTCTCTTTTCTCGTACAAGAGAAATGGATCGATATTATCGCAATACTTATGGTTAAGTAAAGTGCATACAATAAAAGCAGAAGTATAAAATAATACTGTAAAAACATTTATATGGTTTCTAAGCCATAAGGTGGTTTAAAATTGATAAAATAGATATATACATACATACATTTGACTAATCGTACTCAACTGGTGTTTCTAACTACGCCTACCCCGGTGTACCTGACCTAAGCCTAATACGTGGGCGGGAATAGAAAGTAGCAGTTTAAGTTAAGTTTGTTTTGCCAAGTGACTGATTCAAGAATTCTCTGCGAGGGGTTATTCAGTTCTGTACCTGGAATCTAGGATGAATGAGGGATGGTATCTCTCGTCTCTGGTCTCGATATTCCAGGCTGCCTGCGAGGGCTACCCGGAAGCGCCGGAGCTGGATTTCTCGGCAGGAGAAAGCAGCGTCTCGTTCTCAGCGCGTCAGGAAGGCGGGGCTGCGCCAGCGGGGTCTGCTCTGCTCTGGGCTTCGGCAAGTCTGGCTGCTCCGATCTCGTCACCACCGCGTGTGTTTGCTTAAGGCAATACCGGTAATATTTATACCTGTAAGGTGCCGAGATTGACGTAAGGATGGACATAGATACGTCAATAAGGATGTCATACGACTTGGTCGTTAGCACATTCTTTTGCTGAAGTTCTCAATGAAATCAAAACAATGGCCGCAGGGTTTTTCCCGGGGTGTCATAGGTTTGATTTGTTTTGAGAACTCCGTAT
Source organism: Lissotriton helveticus (assembly GCF_964261635.1). Lineage (NCBI taxonomy): Eukaryota > Metazoa > Chordata > Amphibia > Caudata > Salamandridae > Lissotriton > Lissotriton helveticus. The sequence continues at coordinate 541,995,786 of NC_136059.1, read as the reverse complement.
GCCTTATCAGGGGCTGGAGGAATATCGCTTGTCTAATTAGATGGCAAGCGTTATGACATAATCAGATAACACGTTCCTGTGCCGTGGTGTGGCTTCATCAGATAACGGTTTCTGCATCATGGGATGGCTGCTAGTTAACTTGTTAACCAGAACAGGGTCAGGAATAGGGGGATCGATACAGAACCTATAGGAATACATCACAGCGTGGCCCTGGCCACGTTCTTGCACATGGCATGGAGTTGTCCACAATTGGCGTCATTTTGGTCAGTTATTTTCACCACGATCCACGATATCATTGGCACTGTAGACGACCCGCACCCCTTGCTGGGTTTACTGGGTTATGTCAGCTCTCGTGGGGGCCAGGGGGTCTGGAGCTGGGTGCGGTCCGGGCATGGACGGGCGCAGACAGGCTTGTCTTATGTGTGCCAGTGGTGTGACAGCGCAGCGCCCACCATTATGTAGGGAGGAGGGAGGGACGTTCAGCTGGGAGGTGGGAGCAGGGTGGTAGGAAAAGGGTCACGGAACAGCAGTGGTGGGAAACTGAGGAGGAACGAAGGGAACAGCACAGGCAAGTGGAATAATAGCAGCAGAAGTAAGAAAGTAATACCAGCGCAAGCCAGGGAAAAGTAACAGCACAAGCCAGATAAATAAAATTCCAGGCAGAAAAATAATTACAGGACCAGAGGGCGCAAAGGGAGCAGAACAACTAAATTATGGAGCCAGAAGCACAAAACGGAAAAACAGATCAGGGTAGTCTTGAACCCTGCACTGGTGGGACTTCCAAAGGAGAAGCAGACCACAGCGGAGCTGCTGGGGAGAGTGAGAGCCTGGGACCAAGGTCTGAGGTCTCACTCGTGCTCCCCCGCAGCAGCAGCCATTATGTAGGGAGGAGGGAGGGACGTGCAGCTGGGAGGCGGAGCGGGCGGTAGGGGAGGGCTCACAGAGCAGCGGTGGCGGAAAACGGAGGGGGAACGAAGGGAACAGCACAGGCAGGAGAAATAATAGCAGCAGAAGGAAGAGAGTAATACCAGCGCAAGCAAGAGAAAAGTAACAGCACAATCCAAACAAATAAAATTACAGGCAGAAGAATAATTACAGGACCAGAGGGCGCAAAGGGAGCAGAACAACTAAATTACAGAGCCAGAAGTGCAAAACGGAAAAGACAAGACAAGACCTTTACAAGATTTGTCCCCCACTTTTATAGGCCTAAGATCAAGACTTCCTCCATTTTATTCTGTAGGACTTGTGTAACCTGCCAGGCCAGTGGGAAGACACAGCAGTGGCTTAAAGCCCCCTTTAATCCCTTGCCTGTTGGTGGTACACCCTTTGAGAGTGTGGGCATCAACATTGTTGAACCTATGGATCTCCAGACTACCACAGGCTGCGGACAACAATTGCACAAGTGGACTAAGAAGTAAGTTTGCAGTTAAGCCTCTGCATTAGGGGCATCGTCAGCCTCCACCCACCGTCCTCTCTGCTTTAGCAGCTACAGAGGATGAGTGGGTGGATGGATGGATGGATGGAGGATGAAAGGATGGTTAATGAAAGAAAGAATGGATGGATGGCTGGACGGAGTTCTCACCCCCTTGAGCGAGGCAGAGCAGCACCATCTTAGATCCTCTACGCATTAGAAGCATATATTTCACTCCACCTGCTGCAAGAATTGAACTGTCACTCCTGGCATAACAGGGATAGTGAAGCCCACCGCTGATTCCCCAAACTCCACCATCAAACTGACTGACGCACTTCAGGAGACCATGTGAGGGATATGGGCTGACTGAGCAGGAGACTAGGGACAACAAGAAAGAGACCCCACACCGAAACTCCATAGAATGGGGACTGTAGTGGAGCTTAACTGGTTCTGACATACCACAATCCATTTCAATTCTTATATGAGACCCTTGCAAGAGCTGAGTGCAACCGTGCACTCATATGAGACACTGTTATGGTTGTGGGAGACACAACCATAACAGTGTCTCATATGAGTGTGCAGTTGCACTCAGCTACGTATCGGATTCCCTAACAACCCTATATCTTGCAGGCAGGTAATAGACTGACTCAAGGGGGGCGTGGCTTGGTGGCCGATGGAGGAAGACGTGTGAGCGCTGAGCTCCACAGCGGCCTTCCCCCATTAATCCTGCCGTAACTGATCCTGGTGGCCCTGACGCCCTGAGACTGCCCGTGTCTCCTCCTGTACTCCTGGGGGCCTGCCCGGAGGTGGCGGAGGCGAGCCCCCGGCTGCGTGGAGCCCGCGCCGCACCGACGGATTGGTGGGCGGCGCCGGCCATATTGCGGCCCTGAAGATCAGCCGCATCCCCGGCCTCACGTACTCCGGCGGCCGACCTGCGGTGATACCTGGCCGGCCACTGGCTGCCAAGTGGCCTGGAGCCCTGGGTGCGGAGTTCACCGCAGCGACGGGATTCGACCCGCTTCCTTGTGGGGTGCCTGTGGGGACCCGTCGGGGGAGCCTACAAACGAGAGGCCCTGGTGAGGTGCCCGGCCCGGGGGGGGGCCCTGCTGCTGCCCGGCCGAGAGGCTCGCGCTTGGGGTCGGACTTCTTCCTGTGTGGCCCGCCAGGGACACGGCGACCAGCGCTGCCCCCTCCCGACTTGATTTGGGGCCCCCGCTGTGCACCGCCTGTGGAGCGCAGGCTTGAGGTGCGGACCGTTGCGGTGCAAGCCGGAGGAGGGGGGTGCTGCAGGCCGAGGGCCCCGGGACTGGGGTGCATCCGGACCTTGAGGCGGCCGACCTGGGGGGGGACGCCCCTGCGCGACCCCTGGCCATCCTCCACTGAAGGACCCTACCACCACCGGCTGACGAACTGGTGATCGGCACCTGAGGACGCCCGGGGGCTCCTCTCTTGGGGCCCGGGCACGCTGATCCTTGACCCTCGTGCACTTGGGTCCCTGCACGGCCGCCCTGCCGCCATTTTGGACTGACGGAACTGCACGTCGCAGTTGGATTTGAGGGAGTGCTGCGGCAGGGGGGGCCCTTGGTGGCCGGCGGCCTACGTTATATCGAGGGGGTCCCTGGCATCGTCGGAGAGTGGCTGGGTTTTGGGGACCGGCGAGCCCAAAGGAAGTGCCGCACGTCAAGAGGCCCCGAGGATTGCAGACTGGCGAGCTGTACACGGGGTAAGACGTTGACCCTGTTGCTGCGGGGGAGAGACGCGGCTGCCCTCATGGGGAAACGCCCCTTGAAGCCCCCCCCGGAGGCTGCTGGGGGGCCTGTGGTTGATGGGGGCCCCATTTCGGACGCGGTCCCGGCGGCTGGTCTGCCGCAAAGTCAGCTGGAGCAGATCCTGAAGGCCATCGCTGATACCAGGGAGGCCCTGCATCGTGATATCGGGCAGGTGTCCACGAGCCTGGGCCTACTACGTGCAGACCACGGCAAATTGGCAGATCGGGTCAAGGAGACCGAAACCCGGATTGAAGCGCTGGAACCTTCGTCGAAAGTGGCTGGCGCCTTGCTGGAGGAGCTGCAGCAGAGGGTGCACCTGCTGGAACAGAGGGCGGAGGACGCAGAAGGGCGAAACCGCCGCAACAACATTCGCGTGGTGGGCCTGCCGAAGAAAATTGAGGGGACCGACATGCTGGGCTATCTGGAGGTCTGGCTATGGGACGTGGTTGTCCCGGAGGGGCTGTCGCCGTTCTACACTCTAGAGCGGGCCCACCGCGTGCCGGCTCGCCCTCCGGCCGAGGGCCGACCTCCCCGCCCGGTGGTGGCGCGGTTGCTGCACTACAGAGATCGAGACCTCATTCTGCAAAGGGCGCGAGCTTTGGGGCCTTATAAAGTGGACAATGCCCAGGTCTCCATATATCCTGACTACTCCTGGGAGGTCCAGCGGCAGCGATCTACTTTTTTGGCGGTCAAGAAGGCGCTTCGGGAGGAGGGCGTCCGCTACTCTCTCCTGTTCCCAGCCCGCCTGCGGATCATGCTTGATGGCAAATCTTCCTTCTACGACAACCCCGATGATGTCTGGGACTGGCTGGAGCTCTACAGGACCGGTGCGGATGCACATCACGCGCCTGGGGAACAGCGGCAGGCGCCACCGCGGCCTAAACGGGGCAGGCGACGCAAGAAACGTCCGCCGAAGGTTCGGACACCTACGGTATCACAGACTGAGCAGGAGCGCAGGGATGCCCTCCAGGCGGTCTCCGACATCTCCCAGGCGCTGGACTCCGCGACGGCTGTGGAATCGGGGTCTCGAGGTGGCACTGGCGGGGGGACCTCGGAGGACTCGGTGACTGGGGACCCCGCACCTCCGCATGTCACGCCTGGGACTGCAGATGGTCTGATGGACGAGTGAAGCTGCTGTTCTCCTGAACTGGTATCGTATGACCTGCTGTGTTCGTGCACTGGGATGGCGACATTGGCCTGCTGGGCCCGGGACTGGAGTTGGGCGGCCACCTCCTGTTGTGCTGATAGCTTTACTTGTGGAGGGGATGCGGGGGGCATGGGGCGCGTAGGGGAGGCCTCACGAACTCGGGGGAGTGAGCTGCTGGCGGTCTGGCGAGAGAGGCAGCAGGCCGCCCCCTCATTTTTTCCCGCACCTATTGTGGGACTCTGGTAGTTACCAGGGATTGTTGCTGTTGGGAGCTACCTATTTGGATGGGTTTCTACTGTTGGGGACCTATTCTGGGGAGGGGTGGGACATGGGGCTGTTGGGATGTGTCGGGGTTCATTTCATGGGGAGTAGCCAGTGTGCGTGCGGAAGTTGCCTTCGTTGGGGTTGTGCTTGTTCTGAGGTATGGGGACCCTCCTTGACCTGAAGTGTGTGACCTGGAATGTGAGGGGTCTGAATTCCATGTTGAAACGCCACAGGGTCCATGCACATCTTGTCCGCAGGGGGGTGCAGATCGCCTTCCTACAGGAAACTCACATTGATCGAACTGAGGGGCGGGCCCTGCAGCGCAGGTGGCGGGGGCATGTGTTTTGTACCACTTACTCGGCGTTTGCTCGGGGGGCTTTGATATGGGTTCGGGCGGGGGTTCCCTTTCAGCCTTTAGTGACGATAATTGATCCTGAGGGAAGGTTTGTTGCTGTACAGGGCCGCCTAGATGGGAGGGACGTGACACTCTGCAGTGTCTACGCCCCGAACGTGGATCAGCTTGCCTTCTTTGCGCGACTGTCTGGGAAGCTGGCGACTGTCCTGGCTGGCACGGTCCTGCTTGGGGGGGATTTTAACTCTGTGTTGGACGTGGGATTGGATCGCTCTCACCCGCCACTGGCGCAGGCAGCGGCTCACAAGTTAGCGCAAGGTAGAAGAGATTGGCAGGGTAGCTGGGGCCTACTCGATGCATGGCGGACCCACCACCCGTCGGAAAGGGATTACTCCTTTTACTCCCCCCCGCACGATCTGCATGTTCGCTTAGACAGCATTCTGTGCTCACTGGACATCCAGAGCCTGATCCGCCATAGTGAGTATTTGACTAGAACGGTGTCTGACCACAACCCTTGCCTAGTGTCGGTACAGTGGATGCGACGACGCCAAGCTATTCCAACGTGGCGGTTGAACCCACTGACGCTGGAAGACCCGGTGTTTAAGGCAAGTGTGCGTAGTGGGGTGGAGGGGTATTTTGACACCAATGTGGACACAGCCTCCAGCAGAGCTGTGGAATGGGACGCATTTAAGGCGGTGGTTAGGGGCGTTTGCATCTCGGCCACCGCAGGTGTCCGCAAGACCCTGCTGCAGGATGTGGAGCGCAGTGAGGACCGATTGCGCGCGGAGGAACGGCGCAACCACACGGACCCCGAGGCTTGTGGCGCGGTTTCGGAGGCGCGAGAGGGGGTGGCGACGGCATTGGAAAAGCTGCGCTGCTTTGATTATAAGGAATTCCTGGTCCGGGCTCACGCTGAGCGGGACAAAGTGGGTTCGTTGCTGGCGTGGTTGGCCAGTCCTGGGGCCCGTGGCTCCTCTATAGTGGCGCTCGCCACCCCGGAGGGGCGCATGGTCTACACGCAACTAGACATTAACGACCAATTCCTTCGGTATTATGAACACCTTTACGTGAGCAGGATGCCGGGGCTACCGGCAGGGCTGGAGGAGTTCCTGGTGTCGGCGCAGCTACCCAAGCTCGACCCGGAGCATGTGAAACAGCTGGGCGGAGACATCTCCGAGGGTGAGATCAGGGTGGCCATCAAACACATGGCTCGCCGAAAGACTCCGGGCACGGATGGACTCCCGATAGAATTTTATGCGGCCTACGCGGATGTGCTGGTTCCACGACTGCGGGCGGTTTACCAAGAGGCCTGGGACTTGGGGCGCTTGCCGGCGTCCACTCGCGAGGCCTTGGTGATACCCTTACTGAAGAGAGGGGGTGATGCGAGCTGCCGCTCGGCGTACCGCCCGCTCTCCATGCTCACCACGGATTATAAGATCCTCAGCCGGGTTCTCGCGACGCGGCTATTGACCCACATGCGCTCCCTGGTGCATAGCGACCAAGCGGGCTTTATTCCTCAGCGCACCACTGCCACCTGTGTGCGCCGGCTGCTCAGGATCATGGGGGGTGAGGCCGCCAGCTTTCCGAATGCCGCAATCCTCTCAATTGACATCGAGAAGGCGTTTGACAGTGTCGAATGGCCGTACCTGCTCCGGGTCCTGGAGACATTTGGGCTGGGTGAACGCTTTGTGAAGTGGACTGCCTTGCTCTATGCTGCGGCCACGGCCCGGGTCAAAACGGGGTCCACCATTTCTGCCTCGTATGTGGTGGGTAGAGGAACTCGACAGGGGTGCTCTCTGTCACCCCTGTTATTTGCACTGGCCATAGAACCGCTGGCGGCGCATGCCCGGCTGGGACGGGCGTATGCAGGGCTCCCGCTGAGAGGCGACGCCCATTACATCTCTCTCTATGCGGACGATTGCCTGTTGTTCTTGGCAGACGCGGGCGATTCACTTCGCGGGGCCGAACAGCTCCTGTCGGACTTTGGTCGCCTCTCGGGGCTGCGAGTTAACTGGGGGAAATCTTGCCTCTTCCCGTTGACTCCGAGGGCCGATGACACCCAGCTAGAGGGTGCCTTGCAGTGGGAGCACCATTGTCTCCCCTATTTGGGCACGCACATCTATCACTCGGCTGCGGCCCTCCTCGACGGCAACATCAACAGGGCAATTCGGAACCTACGGGGTTGCATGGGCTTCTGGCAGACGCTGCCGCTCTCGGTCGCGGGTCGAGTCGCGCTGCTGAAGATGGTAGCGCTTCCCCGATTGCTGTATCTGTTCCGCACTCTGCCGATCTGGATACCCGTATCGGTTTTCAGCGGACTCCGTTCCCTGATGACGGGATTCATCTGGAGCTCGGGCAGGAGACGGGTTGCGCTGACCACGCTGATGCGCCCCAGGGCGGACGGAGGCCTTGCCGCCCCGGACTTCGAGTGGTACTATCTAGCAGCGCAGTTGCAGTGGCTGACCCAGGCAGTGGCTTTGGAGTTCCGTGGCCCGGAGGACGCGCCAGGAAAATTGTTCCCGAGGCATATCATCTCTTTTATAGTTCTGGGGCAGAAACTGGACCTAGCTTTGCTCACTTTGGAGGAACGGACGATCCGTAGCTGCTGGCTTCGGGCGCACAAGCGCTCTGGTGCTGTTCGCCCTTACGCCCCAGACATCCCGCTCGGGATGTGCACTGCCTTCCCTCATGGTGGCGACTGGTCCGCCCTAGCAGTCTGGGAGGAACTTGGCCTGCATATGGTCGGCGACCTTTACAGGGACGGCTCGCTGCTCCCGTTTCAGGAGCTGCAGGACTCCTACGGTCTGCCGAGGGGTGGGTACCTGCTGCATGCTGCATTGGTAGCAGGTGTTCGCCGATATTGGAGGAGTGGGCTCACTGAACCCCCGACTTCGGAGTGCTGCCAGTATGTGGTGACGGTCGCTGGCACTTATAAGGCCGTCACGTGCCTTTACCGACGGCTGACATCTACGGCCTTGCGGCCCTTAGACGGGCTACAAGCCAAATGGGAAGGGGACATCGGGCGTCCTATTCCTGACACGGTGTGGCCACAGCTACTGCGCAGAGCGTGGAAGGGCACAAGGAACGCCAGGTTCCAAATGGTCCAGTTTTTCACTCTACACCGAGCGTACCTAACACCGATGAAGCTCTCGCAGTATTTCGAGGGGGTTTCCTCGCTATGCCCCAGGTGCGGAACCGCGGATGCGGACTTCGCCCACATGTTCTGGACCTGCACCAAGCTAGCGGGTTATTGGGAGGCGGTAGTGTCTTGCCTGAATGCTGTCACGGACCGGCAGATCGATATTGACATGGGCACATGCCTTCTGTTGTGGTTCCCTCACACCCCTCGCAACCGAGTTACCAGCAAATTTTGCGACCTGGGTTTAATACTGGCTAAGCGGGAGATCTCCATGCATTGGAAGTCAATTCAAGGCCCCAGCTACCTGCGCTGGAAGACCACACTAGAGCGCTGGGCGAAAGCGGAGAGTACATTGCGGCTGCGACAGGCTAGGAGTCTTGACAATGACAAAGCGCTGGAGGTGGCCAGGGCGTGGGAGGCCTTGGTGGTAGCACTTCAATTGCCGGATGACGACCAGAGCGAGGATGAGGGGGGGACCCCGGGGTGAGGGCACCGAACTTGGGATTCTTCACACTCCCCAAGGTGCACACACTACTTACACTTACCGCTGGCTGATCTGGGGGTCGGGACTCTCCGTTGAGGGGGGCCTCTTCACCTCCATTGTGGTCCTTACTCAGGACGAGTGCTGATAACACATCATCGACTGGAAGAGAAGAGCATGACACACTGGCTACGGGGGGGGGGAATTGTAGGAGGGGGGGGTCAGTTGGGGACTGGTCATTATAAACGGTGTAGTGTTGGAGTTGTGCCGCTTTATCGCATCGTTAACCGATGCCTGCCTTGCTTTATTCTGTATTGTATCTCTCCACCTGCTTGCCAATAAAAACCGTTTTTGCAAAAAAAAAAAAAGGTAATAGACTGACTCTTTCAAGAATAACTATGGATGAGGATCTCAGGTTTTTTACTAAATGCCTTCAAAATGTAGGTCTTGCTCATCAAGGTTTCAGTGCCCACCTTGTTGGCATTCGATTGGCCTCAGTCTATAGATAATGACCGTCCCTCACACAGTACTATTTCCTTTGTTACAAAATTTGGAAGTCACCTTTGACGATGATCTCCACTTCATTCAACATGTAAACAATGGACACAGGTCCTTATTCTATAGTCATGTATCTCCTCAGAGTCTCAGAACTACACTGCACGTCTCATTCTTGATTTGAAATGGTGGGGACACCATACCCGTGCATGGAGTGCCTTCTCTGGTTTGCAGTCAAGCTAGTTATGTTTATAAGTTAGTGCCACACCTACACTGTGGCACATAATACTGACTTTCAAAGTGGATGCTCTTGTGCGAAGCTACCAGATGCAAGAGGTCAGACACTGAGAACAGACTCCACTTTCACCATAGGAGACAAATAAAAAATCATATTTCATGACAGAGTAATGGGTGTAATTCTGCCAAAAATTGTGGGAAATTAGCCACTCTAGAATAAATCGTCCGCTATTAATCATGGATGTCATTTTGGGGTCACCAGGCTTCACAGATGCCTGACTTGCTGCTTGGGACATCTGACACGTCCTTTGAGACCCCTTTTCTCAAAGGTGGAAAAGGCAATGCAAAGAACAGAATAGAAGTTAAAAGGTGCTATAAGTGCACTGCCTACTTTCTGCAGCTTAGGCTAGAATTCGTTTGGTTAAATAAATAGGTATACAGCAGTGCAATGTCTATTCTACTGAATTACATTTTTTAAATGAAATTAAAAATACAAATTTTGAAACAAGATGTTGCAGATTTTTATTGTTGTGAAAATTATATGTTTGAAAGAAAACCTCCCTTTGTGCTGTAGTGAGTGATAATGGCTTTCAAGTGCTGCTAATCAAAAATCATTAACAATACTAAGGAACAATTTATGTCAATACCATTGTTCTCAATGGTCTACATAAAGAAATATAGGTGGACAAAACCTTATATGTTTTTTAAATCTTTTTGTGAATCTTTCTGTAGTTTGTTTTAAAATACATTTTAGGTACAACACTCAGCCCAACCCACCAGAGACGACCTAAGTGGAATAGTGACCGCTGAGCCTGCTGAGCCTGCTCCAGGTGAGGTCACCGCTGTTGCCGCTGCCTGCCTCCTGTTCTGCCTGCCTCGAGCGACCCAGCCGCCGCTGAGCCGCCCGCTTGCCAGATTCTTTTCCCGCCGCTGCCTCCCTGCGGCCCCACCCCCGCCAGCCCATTCGCCGCTCCCGCCACACAGCTGACCCGCCCTCCCGGATTCCTTCTTAAGGGGACAGCGCTGACCACGAGGGAGTGACCGCTGAGCCTGCTCCAGGCGAGGTCACCCCCCACGCGTCACCGCTGTTGCCGCTGCCTGCCTCCTGTTCTGCCTGCCTCGAGCGACCCAGCCGCCGCTGAGCCGCCCGCTTGCCAGATTCTTTTCCCGCCGCTGCCTCCCTGCGGCCCCGCCCCCCGCCAGCCCATTTGCCGCTCCCGCCACCCAGCTGACCCGCCCTCCCGGATTCCTTCTTATGATGCCGAAGGCGCGCCAAAGGCAAGCCCGTCTGCGCCCGTCTGCGCCCGTCTGCGCCCGTCCGCGCCTGGCCCGCGCCCAGCGCCAGGACCCCTGCCCCTCGCCGATGCAAGACGACCCGACAGACCTACGACTCCGCCGCCCTCAATGCACTCAATGCCGCCGGAACCCCGCCTGCTGCCGGGTCTCCCCGAAACGCATCCACGGACCTTTCACCTGCAAAACCTGCAAGTTCACCTGCCTCCGAACCTGCACCGCACCCGCCAAGTCAAACACCAGCAGCAACCACCTCAAGTGCATCCTGCTCAACACCCGCTATGTCCACAGACACGCCGTGGAACTCTGGAACCTCCTCGACACAACATCACCAGACATCGCCTTCCTCACAGAAACCTGGATGAACGTCTCCTCAGCCCCCGACATCGCCATCGTCATCCCGGACGGGTACAAGATCATCAGGAGGGACCGCATCAACCAGACCGGAGGAGGCATCGCCATCGTCCACAAGAACACCATCCGCATCACGACCGATTCCAACGACACCTTCGTCACCGCGGAGCACCTCCACTTCCAGATACACACCGACCCAAAGACGACCCTCAGAGGCACCCTCGTCTACAGACCCCCGGGACCACGCACACAATTTAGCGAAGACATCACGGACTTCATCAGCCCGAACGCCCTCCCCTCCCCCGACTACATCCTCCTAGGGGACCTCAACTTCCACCTGGAGAACAACAAGGACCGCAACACCTCCGCCCTGCTGGAAAACCTCGCCAACCTCGGACTCAAGCAACTGGTCAACACCCCCACCCACTACGCCGGCCACACGCTTGATCCCGTCTTCTCTTCCAGCCAGCACATCACCTTCAGTCACGCCACCGGACTCCACTGGACCGACCACAGCTGCGTCCAATTCAGCTTCAGAAGAACCACGACCCACCACCACCCGCAACAGGCTCCTCACAGGAGCTGGAGCAAGATCACCGCCGACCAGCTCACCACCTCCCTCAGCAAGAGCCCACCCGCCAGCACAACGGACCCCAACGAAGCAGCCCGCAACTTCGACAGTGGCTGACCGCCTGCGCTGATGACCTCGCACCACTGAAGAACCCTCCCAGCAGACCCAGAAGCAAGAAGGCCTCCTGGTTCACCGGCGAACTCCAGGACTCCAAGAAGAACTGCCGCACCCTCAAGAAAGCCTGGCTCTGCAACCAGACCACAGACAACATGACCGCCCTCAAACAAGCCACCCGCAAGCACCACCAGCTTATCCGCACCACCAAGAAGAAATCACTGAAGGAACGACTGGACAACAACTCCCACGACAGCAAGGAACTCTTCAGCATCGTCAAGGAGTTCTCCAACCCCAGCACCGGCAACAACGACATCACTCCATCACAAGATCTCTGCGACTCTCTCGCCTCGTTCTTCCACTGCAAGATCGCCGACATCCACAACAGCTTCGGCACACCATCCACGCACCCAACCGTCGAACCAACGCCCCCCACCGCCACCCTCCGCACCTGGACCACGGTGACCACCGAAGACACAGCCCGCACGATGAACACCATCCACTCCGGATCTCTGACCGACCCCTGCCCCCACCACGTCTTCAACAAGGCCGACTCCACCATCTCACCACAACTCCAGAACATCATCAACACCTCCTTCAACACCGCCACCTTCCCGGAGAGCTGGAAGCATGCCGAGCTCAGCGCCCTACTGAAGAAACCAACAGCGGACCCCACCGACCTCAAGAACTTCCGCCCTATCTCGCTCCTCCCTTTTCCTGCGAAAGTCATCGAGAAGATCGTCAACAGACAGCTGGCCGCCTTCCTCGAGACGAACGAATCCCTCGACCCCTCGCAGTCCGGTTTCAGAGCCAATCACAGCACCGAGACCGCCCTGATCGCAGCCACCGACGACATCCGAGCCCTGCTCGACAACGGGGAAACAGCGGCCCTCATACTCCTGAACCTCTCCGCAGCGTTCGACACTGTCTGCCACCGCATCCTAGTCCAACGCCTCAGCAACATCGGCATCCAAGAGAAGGCACTGGAGTGGATCATCTCGTTCCTCACCGGAAGAACACAGAGAGTTTGCCTTCCCCCGTTTCGATCCGAGGCCCCCAAAGTCATCTGCGGCGTACCACAAGGATCTTCACTCAGCCCCACCCTCTTCAACGTCTACATGAGACCTCTTGCAGCCATCGCACGCCAACACAACCTCAACATCATCTCCTACGCCGATGACACCCAGCTGATCCTCTCCCTCACCAGGGACCCCGACACCGCCAGAACCAGCCTACACGAAGGGATGAAAGACGTCGCCGAGTGGATGAAGAACAGCCGCCTCAAACTGAACTCAGACAAGACGGAAGTCCTCATCCTGGGACCATCGCCCTCCGCCTGGGACGACTCCTGGTGGCCTCCCGCCCTGGGCACCGCTCCCAAGCCAACAGACCATGCACGCAACCTGGGCTTCATCCTGGACTCTTCCCTCTCGATGACCAGACAAGTCAACGCCGTCTCCTCATCGTGCTTCAACACCCTACGCATGCTCCGCAAGATCTTCCGATAGATCCCGACCGAAACCAGGAAGACGGTCACCCAGGCACTCGTCACCAGCAGACTGGACTACGGAAACACCCTCTACGCCGGAACCACAGCCAAGCTACAGAGGAGACTCCAACGCATCCAGAACGCCTCCACCCGACTCATCCTGGACATCCCCCGGCGCAGCCACACCTCCGGCCACCCGAGAGACCTGCACTGTCTCCCCGTCAACAAGAGGATCACGTTCAGGCTCCTCACCCACGCACACAAGTCTCTCCACGACCTGGGCCCCAAGTACCTCAACGACCGACTGACCTTCTACACGCCCACCCGCCAGCTACAATCTACTAGCCTCTCCCTCGCCGCCGTACCACGCATCCGAAGAGCCACCTCCGGAGGCAGATCGTTCTCCTACCTGGTGGCCAAGACATGGAACTCCCTCCCCATCCACCTTCGACTGACCCAGGACCATCTCGCCTTCAGGAAACAACTCAAGACCTGGCTGTTCGAGCAGTAGCGGACCCCTTCCCGCAAGCGCCTTGAGACCCCCCGGGTGAGTAGCGCGCTATACAAATGCTATGATTGATTGATTGAATAGTCTGAAAGAATATTGTAATTGCCTAAGCCTTCGACACCAGGAGGGGGGGCGGGAGGGGGGATATCTTTTGTTAATTGTTTCTTGTCTTTAATTGCAGCAGTCCTACTGGTGGATTACACAACAATAAGTACGGCACAAGTTTGTTCCTTGTATGTTGTCCAATTGAATTGAAAACCAATAGAAGAAATGTAAACATAAAATACATTTTAAGGTTTATTTATTTATTTATTTATTTTAGAGGTTTTACATAGCACTGGCTAGACCCAGAGGTATCAGAGCGCTTTACATGAGTAAGAAGATAGTAATGGTTAAAACACAATATTTCAGCAGCATAGAATACCAACAAAAAACAAAGGAGAACCGGCATGAAATTACACATATAAAATAAACTGATAGATAGTACAATAGCTATATACATATATTTATTTAGTTTTAAAAGGCAGTTTATTAGATAGAAATATAAGATAGAACGACAGTAAAATACAGTATATAGAGGTAATATAATGCAAATATTTCATATAGGGGAAAAAACAGGAGAAGGAAGAGGGGATAGAAAGTGAGGGAGAAGGGTATATCAAATGGTATAACTGGTTTTATAATTAAAATACAACAGTTGAATTACAGTAATTCCTATAGTAGTAACGTAGTCTATGACCAAGATATAAAACAGAGTAGACAACAGATAATAATCATTAAATTCAAGGAGGTTTGAATACTTCTTCATTGCAAGGATTATGCAAAGGTAAGGATTAAGCAGATACATTTAGGAAATTAGTAATAGGCAACCACAATAAATCTCGTTTAATACCAAGTGTAATTGGGTGAACGTAAGCCCTATCTAATCTATGATTTGATTGATTTCAAAACTTTATTCGATCATTATAAATTAATCATAAAAGTGCAGCTGTATATCACAACATTTACAGTTTACATTTACATTTTACAACATACTGTTAAAAAGTCAAACTTTTCCTAAGGGATATGGATTTTAAAATATATACAGCCGTAAAAAAGCACACATCAGGTTTGGCAAGTGCGAATAAAAGACTCATAGCTGTTTCCACAGAGGATACCTTATATTTTTTTAAAAGTGGTTTCAGGTATATTACCCGGAATTGTAGATAATAAGGGCAAATCAATAAAAAATGCACAGTGCTCTGTTTGGAAAGTCCATCACACGGACAAGGGATTACAGTGTGGAGTTGGATGAGCGGACAGGCAACAAGCAAATGAACTATCCCCATACGTAATCTGGTAAGAACAAACTGGTGTGATCGTATAGTTACCATTTTTAGATATTCGGCAAAACCAGGTTCAGCCCGATTATATGTGTTATAAAAACGAGAAGTAGAGAGCTGGCTAGTTACAGAGCAGCGCTTTTGTGCCTTAGCCCTCAGATACAGGTGTTTTAACTCGTTTTTAGGGATGTCCAAAGTACAAAGGGGGTCATCACGGACATTTAGCTTAAAAACTTCATCATATGTAGAACATATGTAGTTGAGCCAATGAATCAATTTATACTTGTCCAGGCGAAGACAATCAGTAATAACTTTCCTCGTAAAACTGGTCTGTTCTTTGAGCCAGATAGACCTCCATACCAGCAGAGGTCTAAGACCAATAAGATCTGTGAGATGTTCCAAACCAACCTCCTGATGTATCAGGCTGGTAGAGGTAGAAGATGGTAGACAGAGGAGTTTTTTAATGAATTTATTTTCTTCAACTTGGAGCGATTGATGATTGCAGTGTCCCCATAGCCCAGACCCATAAAGGGCCAACGCAACACATCTATGGCGATAAATGTAAAGCATATCAGATATGCGCCTTGAGCCCAATTTGCTAGCAAATTTAAAAATTCCAAAAGCACTTTTACCCATTTTTCCTCTAACATTGGTCATCTCGTGTGACCAAATGCCCCCACTATTAAAAGTAATGCCTAAGTAACAAAAACTATCAACCACTTGAATCAATTGGGCCTTTAATGTAAAGGGTCTTAGTTTTTTGACTTTCTTTCCGCAGGCCAAAATAAAAGTTTTGAGTTTTCTCCCATTAATAAAGTCCTGAAACTTATCCATTAGTTTTTGCAACCCTAGAGGGGTTCTGGATAGGAGAACTGTGTCGTCCGCGTAGAGCAGAACTGGGATTGATACACCCTCAGCGGACGGAACGTCGGCATTAACAGTTAGCAATTCTGTTTCAATGGCGTTAATAAAAAGAGAGAAAAGAAGAGGGGCAAGAACGCATCCTTGCCTAATTCCAGACCTTACTCTTATGCTTGGGGTGCATTCGCCCATAGGTCCAAAACGGATATTTGCAGACAGGTTACCATATGAATGGGCCAAAAAATAAATGATTTCGGGGGGGGCCCCCATATTCAACAGCGTTGTCCATAATAAACCGTGATCAACCAGATCGAAAGCACTTGACAAATCCGCAAAACAGAGGAACAGCGAACCCTGTTTTGCACGCGTATATTTGCCTATAATAAGATCTAGGTTGATGCACTGTTCTATAGTGCCTAACCCCTTGCGGAAACCAAATTGGGAGTCCGCTAGGATCCCGTTCTCTTCAACCCATTCCTCCAATCGAATCAATAGCACCCTACTCATTATTTTCATGGAGGAGTCGAGAAGGGAGATAGGGCGATAGTTCTTGGCCTCGCTCCTATCTCCCTTTTTATAGATAGGGATAATAATCGACTCTCCCCACGACTGAGGTGCAGAGGTCAGGGCTACTGCGTTAAACACTTTGGTCAGCAGGGGACTCCATAATGTTACATCCGCCTTATATAGGTCCACAGGGACCCCATCGGGGCCGGGTGCCTTCCCTTCCTTGCTACTTCGAATGGCACTATCCACCTCCGCGGTTGTAATATTAAGCGGTGTTGGAGGACCAGGGGCTACAGCCATATCATTCTCCGTAGATGTCCCTCCCGGATTAAAAATGCTAGAAAAATGGGATACCCAGTTTTCCTCGCTAACTTGGGCCGAGAGCACTGGCGCTACTTCATTGTGGAGGAAGGGACTATTAACAGTGGTCCAAAATAACTTAGTATCCCGGAGATCTACAGCCTTAGATAAATTGTCCCACGCTTCCTCTCTTAGCTCCTGTTTCCTCAGATTCAGGTGCATTTTATATGTACTCCTTAGAGATTTAACCACTTCCTTATCCCTAGGTTTTCTAGCTAGAGCATTTTTTAGTTTTTGTAGGGATTTTGTACAAGCCCTGTTAAACCACCCTCTGGGGGCCTCTTGTCCCTTTGCCTTGTTCTTGGTTAAAATCTTTTTTGTAGTTGCGTTAATTAGTTCAAAGCCAGCCAATGTGCTTGTCGGACATGTATTAGGCTCAAGACATAATTCCACCTCCGGTAAGCATGCAGACACAATTTTAGCCAACAACAGTGCCTCGTTGTGTCTACCCCATTTAATCCTAGGGCCATTTGGCCTATGCGGAATTATATCCGCCACTATTCTATGGGGTACCACAGCCTTCTCCCCCCACAGAAACAGGTTTATGGTTAAACAGTTATGGTCACTGAGGGTCAAATCTAGTATTTCTGGCATAGTACAAAGAGAATTTATACTTGCGGAAGCTATAAGATAATCTATAATAGTAGCAGAATTCCTTCCCACAAAAGTTGGTATCGATTTGCCCTCGCTATCTTTCTTTGGCGTCAATATCCAAAGATCATATTTAAGCAAGAGTGTGTTGAGTGAGTTCCCATAGATCGTGTGTATAAAGTGGGCCTGATTCTCTCCATCCTCCCCTCCATAGCCACACACCCTTGAAAAAGAATAAGGGCACATATGAATATTAAAGTCTCCAGCCCACAAGATTTCAAAAGAAATACCAGTTTGCCCACATAGGTTTTCAACTGCCTCCTCAAGTTCATCAACCACTACAGAACTAGAATGATTGAAAACGTTATTATAGTGGTTAATTAATAGGACATTCCGACCACCATTATGCTGCAGCCATAATATCTGTGAGTGAGAGCCAACTGTCACGTGTACTTTGACTCGTGCCGGGAAACTCACTGACAATAAAGTAACCAGCCCACCTCTTGCTCTACCCATACTAGAGCTCAACGCCGGGCAGTTATAGGCAACATAGCCTTCTTGGGCAATACCTTCAGTGGACCACGTCTCCTGGAGACAAAGGATATCAAATTTAGAGATAAATTCCAGCCAGCCCAGACAGTCCATCTTGTTATGCCACCCTGCGATATTCCAACTTATTAAGTTGTACCCCTTTCCTGGGGTACTTACTCCACCAACAATGTGTGTTCTCTTCACAGATAGTGGCAATGGCCCATTCCGATGTCTAACTGGGGACAAGTTTATTACATTCCCCACTACATCAGCTCCATAAACAGTGTCCTCCATATTGGATGTAAGTAACCCACTTCCCTCATCCCCTGGACTCAAAAAACATCAGTCACAATCATCTAGCCCATTGAATATATCGAACCTATTAGTAGTCTCCAATGGCATGAATGGCTTTAGATGATTCATTCTCCCATTGAATGTTGTGTTATTCCTAGTAGGTACAAAGTTCCATCCATATGGATCACGGGCCAGTGCATGTGGCTGGTTCCTGGCATTGTTCAGGGTAAAGGGGTGGGTATTAAAGAGAGTTTGTATTTGTGGATATTGTGGAAATAGGTGCTGAGATGGGAATACCACTGATCGCGGGTAAAAATATGTCAGTGGTCGGGGGGTAATACGGTTGTTGGTATTTCCAGCAGGCCAATTTAGTATAAACTGGACTGCTTCTTGATCTCTAAAATTGACCACCACTATATCACCTTCGATATCTTTAGGTCTTTCCCCCAACCATTGGAGGCGGCGGACATGGATGATTTCGCCACTAATATTACCTACAATTGGCCTATATAACCTCAGCCAATGTATTATTTTATTCTTTAATTGGGCAAAATCTTCCCGCTTGTTCACCTCCAATTCAGGTACCCCTGTAAGAACTACCACGAAAGGCACTGCTTCCGGTGGGAGTTCTGAGAGAGGGGCCCTGTTTGAACTCCCCCGAGTATGCCTGGAATTTTCTCCCTCCCTAGTTGGTATCCCTAGAGTTATATTACCCGGACCCTTCGGCGGCCTTTTAGTTGGAATGGCTGGAATCGGGTTGGGTTTATTAGTAGGTAATAAAAGGGGTTGATTGTATTGCTTAAGGTTGTTATTATGTGGGGGGATCAAGGTCATATTTGAGACAGGGATTGGGGCAGAAGTACTAGGTTGGGTAGGTGGTAAAATATTTTGCACGGTATTATTTGCATCTGGTTTTGTGGGAACCCCATTACTTGCCAATTCCCGCTCTAATTTCCCTAAACGTTCCTCCACCTTATTCAATTTATCAATGATAGCTAGGGAATAATTCCTAATTAGGTTTCCAATGCTATCTACAGTGGCCAAATTATATACTATTGGCGGCACAATATCTGTTGGTAGATGGTCAGTGTTAGCCTCACCATCAATCTCTATAGAATGTGGGGATGGTAGGATAGGAGTAATTACTTTGGGTATAGCTATTGGGGCCTTAACACTCCCAGTGACGGACTTAGTTTTTTTCCCGAACTCGGTATGGCTCAGTTTCTGTTGTTGCGGTTCACCCCTTTTCCTCCTTTTTTTTGTAGGCGGTGGGCCAAAATTTCTAAGCGGTGTGATTTTTTTGACCCTAGTTGGTAAATTTTTACAAGGCAAGGATGTATGGGTAGTCAGAGCCTCGGTTACTGTTGGAATGCTAATACAGTTAGCTGATGACAAATCATTCACAATGAACTTGGGGCAAGTACTAGCTGGCGGCGTACAGTCTCTAAATACGAGGGGTAGGTTATCCGATAGAAGTAAACAGTCATTACCATTTTGGCTCCCTTCAGTAGAGGAAATTACTGGTAACGATGACTCAACCAGAGGCCTATTCTTCATACCTTCTATTGAGCGGCGGCGTTCTGCTCGCCGCTCTGCTAAAGCATTCTCCTTAGGAACGTCCACAATAGTCTTGGAAAAATAATTGTCCAATGTTCCATTGAGGGAGCTCCCTGACCTATCAGACATGATAGGGTCGGTGCTGGTCGATGACATTTAAAGGGGGTAAACACCCGTGGGTAATAAAGACTAAACCTACGAAGAATAGATGAGCAACCAAGGGGTTTGAGCCCAGTCCAGTCTCCTCTGGCCTCTGAGGGCCACAATGGGCCCGCCCTTTGCCCGGGCTGAGCCCCGGGCGCTCCCGCGCAGCGGGGTTCGCCTGTTCTTATGGCCGTGGAGGCGTAATTAGGCGGGGCGGGCGGTCAGGGAGAGCGGGCCAGCTGACTCGGCCTTCGGATAGCCGGGACTGTTGGGAAAGCGAGTCCCGGTCCACGCTCGCAGCCCTGGCACTCACCCAGCAGGGGCCAACACTTCACAGGTACTGTCTGGACGAAGCGGGACCCGCGGAGCGGGTTCCGCAAGGCGTGGTAGCAAATCCTTAAAAATAGCAGCAAGTCAGAAATCCAAAGGGCGTCCCACGTAGCAACAGCAGGCAGGGTCCTTTTGAAGAGATTAGGCGGGCGGGGCGGTCAGGGAGAGCGGGCCAGCTGACTCGGACTTCGGATAGCCGGGACTCTTGGGAAAGCGAGTCCCGGTCCACGCTCGCAGCCCTGGCACTCACCCAGCAGGGTACAACACTTCACAGGTACTGTCTGGACGAAGCGGGACCCGCGGAGCGGGTTCCGCAAGGCGTGGTAGCAAATCCTTAAAAATAGCAGCAAGTCAGAAATCCAAAGAGCGGCTATGGTTATAACAAATTCCATACCACCAGGCTTGAAATGAAACATTTGAAGCATTTTTCCATGACTTAGTGATTTTGCTGAAATGCTACAGCTATACGTAAATCAACAATGGAGATGTTAGTATTGGAGGAGGACCATACTTCTGAGATGCTACCTAGAAAAATATATGAAAAAGAAAAAGAGATATGGGTAAGGAAAATTTTGTTAATTCACACTTTTATCCAAAAATTGTGAATAGATGGGCAAGTAAATAGCATATGCTTATGATCTGCGACAGGGGCCGGGCAAGACCAACAGGTAGAGGGAATAGTGGGATCTATATGATGCAGTTTAGCTGGAGTGATCAGAAGTCTATTATATATGAAAAATAAAGTCTGTGTAGTGTCAGCTGCTCTAGCAGACTTCCTTATTGTAGTCCAAATTATATTCCATGTTAAAATAGGAAAAGATTAACCTAAATCAGATTCCCAGTTACATTCTACTTTAGATTTATCACGAGTAATAGAGATATGTCTTCATTTCTTATAAATTTGAGATGCAGAAGAGGAGGTGTGTAAAAATGAAAGTGTGTTAGGAGAACAGTTGGTATGTGTAGAGGGATGTGAAAGAATCATAGGAAGTTTGAGGCGCTGTTGTCAACGACATATATTTGGAATAATTGGAGAGAGGTAGAGAAAAGCGGGCTTGAATTACGGAAAAGGGAATACATGAAAAAGTTGATGAGTCCATTTAAGACCGAGATCTAACCAATCTTTCCAAAAAAGAGTCCTATTTTTTATTTGAATAGGTTTATTATACCAAATTGGGGATTGAAGAAATTGGGTACGTTCATCTAGGCCTTCTAATATGAGAGGATGAAAGACTTTACAGGTATTCTTAAGAATGATGAGAGACAATTTTGATGGAGTATGAGATATGGAAACGAATTCTTCAAAGGTGAAGGGGTGAAAGAACCAGGTTTCAATTTCTACCCACAAAGGTTGGGAATTAGAGTCAGTCATGTTCTCAGATACCAGAGATGAAGAATGTTTAAGAAAAAATGAAGTATGATACAAAGAGAAATCAGGAAAGTTGACTCCGCCCATATGTTTAGATTATTTAAGTTTGGAAAAAGACATCCTAGCTTTTTTGTTTTGCCATAAAAATGTTGATAGAATATTGTAGATATTTTTATAACAGGATTTGGGGATATTGAGTGGAAGATTAGATTAGAAAAATTAAATTATCGGAACTAGTATAATTTTTATAGAGTCTAATCTACCTCACCAAGATAAAAATAAGGGGTGCCAGCGTGTCGTGGAATTAGTTAAAGTTAATTGTAAAAAAATTGAATTTAATGCTACAGTATCTTTAATAGAAGGTGTGAACCATAAGCATAAGTATTTCATCTTAGGTGGGCTCCAGTGAAAAGAGGAAGTCAAGAAATCAGCATGAAAACAATGCTTGTTTAAGGGGAGAATTTCACATTTATCAACATTGAGTTTGTATCGTGAAACTAAAGCAAAATTTGAGACTTCTGATAGAAAAGTCGGTATGGAGGTTTGAGGGTTGGAAATAAATAAGAGGATGTCATCTGCATATGCCGAGAGCTTTTGATGCTTATCGCCATATGGAAAACCTGTGATATCATTATTCAAGCACATTTTTGTCAGAAAGGGTTCCAACGACAAAGTAAGTAAAAGTGGAGAAAGTGGACAATCTTGTCGGACTCCTCTGTAGAGAGGAAAAGAGGAAGATACAAGGCCATTTGCTAGAATAAAGGACCTAGGAAAAGAATAGAGGGATGAGACATAAGAAAGACATTTGGGGCCAAAAACAAACCAAACAAGTGTTGAAAAGATAAACTGCCAATTAACCATGTCGAATGCTTTTTCAGCGTCCAGCGCAACAGCCGCCAGTGATTGTCTATGAGATTGGGATTTACCAAGAACGTTAAAAAAGAGTCGAGTATTATCAGATAAGTGACGGCCCTTAATAAAACCGCATTGTTCTTTTCTAATTAATTTTGGTAAAATGTTATCTAAACGGAGGACAAGAATCTTCACGAATATCTTATAATCTAAATTAATTAATGAAATGGGTCTATAGTTCTTACACAATGTATGGTCTTTATTTTCCTTAGGGAGAAGACAGATCAACGTTTCTTAAAAAGAGCCCTTAGATTTCTGGGATGCTATAAAGAATAAAAATAATTGATGTAATTTGGGAATGAGGAGGCTAGAAAAATATGAGTAAAACTCTATTGTAAAGCCCTCAGGCCCAGGAGCTTTTCCTTTTTTAAGAGATTGAATGGCTTTAAGAATGTCTTTAGTTTGTATATTAACTTCTAAGGAGGAGAAATCTACATCCAGAGAGGAGGGTGGATGAATGGAAGATAAATATTGTGAAATGTCGGTTGGTTGAGGGGGGTATTCAGGTGCATAAAGTTTTTGGTAGAAGTTAGTGAATTCTAATAGAATATCTTCATCTTTGTGGACTGTATTATTAGATGAAGTTACGATAGATTCAATTTTAGTGCACTCCTTTTTAATCTTGAGATAATTGGCAAGAAGGTTGCCAGACTTATTTTGCGCGCTATAGTATTTAGTACTAGATTTAAGTAAGTAAAGATTTGCGGATTCGGTAGACAGTTTATTAAACGAGAGTTTGGCTTTAATAAGTTCATTCAAATCAGATTGGCTCTTTGTTAAGTAATAAGAATGTTGCAATTTTTTAATTTGTGTATTAAGTAACTGTATGGAGTGAGAAGATGCCCGTTGTTTTTGGGCTAAGAACAAAATAATGATGTCTCTAGAGGCAGCTTTGAAGGTATCCCAAATAGGTTGAGGGGATGATTGAGGGGATTCATTTTCTGCAAAAAATGGTTGCAAAATCAAGAAAGGCTGATGTCAATTTAGAATGTAATAGAAGAGAATTATTGAATTTCCATCGCCTAGTACCTTTGATGGGAGGGAGCAAATCCAAACTTAAAGAAACCGGGGCATGATCGGAGATTAAAATAGGGCCTATATCAGATTGGGAAATGTGTTGGTCTAGGGCTTTGGAAATAAAGAGAAAATCTATCCAGGATTGAGAGGAATGTGCAGGTGAATAATAAGTTTATTCTTGTAACGTAGGATTGCAAAGTCTCCAGGAGTCTACAAGAGAGCTTTGAGAGATAGTGGAGGTAAATTGCGTGTGCATGGAAGAATGTGAGAATCTATAAGTAGACCTTCTACCTATAAAAGGATCCATAATCATGTTACAATCACCACCCAAAATCAAATATTTGTCAGTATATTGCATTAAAGAGGAAAGGATTTGGGGCCAGAACAGTTTATCATGGTTAGTGGGAGCGTATATATGAAAAATGGTTAAAGGAATCTTGTTAATCAGTAAAGACACTGCAACCAATCTACCCTCAGAATCATTACTTTGACTTATGAGTTGGACATCCAAACGTTTATGGCGGAGAATAGCAACACCATTACGCTTCCCCGAACCTGGTGATGCAAAAACATGGCCTACCCAGTGACGTCGTAATTTGATTATCTCAGTGTCTGTTATATGAATTTCTTGCAGTAAAGCAATATCTCCTTTTAAACCTGCAATGTGTGATAAAACTCACTGACGTTTAATGGGAGAATCCAAACCTTTAACATTCCAAATTATGATGTTTAACGACATCTAAATATATATATTAAATCCGAAACTTTGATAAGAACATTTATACGTATGTAGGTATAATATTACATCATATGTCAAATTATTAATTTGAAGAACTGTCATAGAGAAATGGTAAATATAGAAAAAGAAAAGCTTAAGGTAGGAAAAGAAGTGAAAATGAGACAAGAGATGAAGTGAGTTAAAGAGATAGACGAAAAACCAGTGATCGAGGTAAACAGGAAATTAGGGAGAAAAAGAGAAAGAAAAGGATGAAACAAGTACATAAGGGAGTATAGGCAATACAAATGAGATAAACACAGAAGAAAGAGAAATGAAAAAATAATAAAAGAACATACCACAAAAATACATAGAAACATGAGGATGGTGGAACCACATAAGGAAAACAGTATGCGCAAGCGGGAAAACTCCAAGACGAAACGGAAAAGGAAGGCATCATCCAGGGGAAAAAGATGAGATCACATAATCAAGGACCACATTGAACTGCACCTAATAAAAGAAAAGAAAAAATTATTACAAGAAATGCAATAAATACATAATAACATACATCAAGAGACATGAAATACATATTCATAATAGAACAACAAAATAGCAAAAAATATCCTCAAAACATTTATGTGCGAGGAATTTCCATGTTTTCATCTTCGCAAGTGTGCAAGAAATGTTGCAGACGAGCAGGATCCTCATATGTAGTGGTTTTATTGTTAATACTCACTTTCATAAGACAAGGGTGAAACAAGCCATATAGAGTATTCAGGTTACGGAGAGCTGGTCTCGTGTCCAAGAAGTTCTACCGTCGGTCAGCAGTTGCTTTTGCATAGTCCTGAGCAAAAAACAGATTGGTTCCTTGCCAAGATATTTTCCCTTTTCTTCTGGCTGCATGGAGGACTTTAAGTAAGTGTATTCTAAAAAATATAGAATAACACCCCTTGGTTTAGTGTTGGAAGTTGACGATTTTGGAATTGGACCCAAGCAATGTGCTCTTTGGATGTTTAATTTTGGAGAGTTAGGAAGATCCAAAAGAGTTGGAAGAAACGTTTGAAAAAAGGAGAGAGGATCTGAACCTTCAATTCCTTCCACAAGACCATAAATGCGTAAATTACTACGCCTATTGAAATTTTCCAAATTTTCAACCTGTTGTTTTAGGTCTGAAATCTCCAAATGCAGAGGAGGGATCTGGTTGGTAACAGCTTGGACAGCGTCAACACGTTGAGGCAGATGCAAAGTTTGTGTTCCATTTGGGATCATCTGTCTTCAAGATTTTGGAGACGGTTATTTGTTTCCTCCATGTGGGGTTTGAGAGCTCGAATTTCTTGAAGAAGTTAAGTCCATAGCCAGTGATGCTGTAGAGTTAGTTGATGATGGTGGGTCTTTTTTGATATGTTTGCTTGAAACAGCATTTGAAGTAGAAGGGATTTTAGATGGCTGTTTGCAATTACTACGAGGTATGGTAGATGTTGCATTACCTGTGTGAGGCTGACCAGGTTCGATATCTTCCATATTTTCTTGTAAAACACTAAAGGGGTTATAATCATCCACTGAAGTACTGTCCATAGGATTAGTGCTGTTACGAGACGGACGGGCTTTTGACATGACACAACACACTGTGAATTGCAGTTCCTATGGGAAATCAGTAAGGTGAACAGAGTAATTTCCCTTTAGGCAAAAAAGTCAAAGAAAATATAAAATTGTCTTTAATTTCATTAAAAGTATGTACTAAAGTAGAAATGAGGAGCAATTACTTCTTTGAAAAATCATTTTTAGAAGTATTTCCCAAATGAAGTGAGCACAGTAGAAAATAATACATAAAAGATCTATAAAGGCATCAGAAATAGTGCAGGCAACATGAGAACGGACATGGCAGCTCCTCAGTGAGAGACAAAATGGCGGCCACATAAATGCAAGCGCGACTGAGAACGCGGTAAAAAAACGGCAAAAGTTCTCACCCTAGACGCTGAAATGGGGCTCAGTTCAAAGCGCTACGGTTCATAACGTCCTGCCAGCGTTTGTGAGGTCTGGGGATACAGAAAAAACGTTGCGATACAAAAGGGGATGATGGACGGAGCGTTTGAGCAAATCAAACACTCACCCCCAGTCAACTGATCTGGGTTTAATCCATCACCATTCTTTAGCTCACTCCGCCACCCCAGTTTAGACATGGCCATATGCAAATCAGTCTGACCCTGTGCCTCATGGGAACAGTCCAGCCCGAACTGCCAAGCCATGTCTTCCCAGGACCGGAAACAAGCATCCTGGGACCGGTTTCCGATTCATAATCCTCGTCAGCCAGGCTATCTTGAATCCAGTGGCTAAGTGAGCAAGGGACTCACGTCTGAGCATACCCTGCCAACTTAGGGCGAACAAAGCGATACAAAAGGGGATGATGGATGGAGCGTTTGAGCAAATCAAACACTCACCCCCAGTCATCTGATCTGGGTTTAATCCATCACCATTCTTTATCTCACTCCGCCACCCCAGTTCAGACATGGCCATATGCAAATCAGTCTGAACCTGTGCCTCATGGGAACAGTCCAGCCCGAACTGCCAAGCCATGTCTTCCCTGGACCGGAAACAAGCATCCTGGGACCGGTTTCGGATTCATAATCCTCATCAGCCAGGCTATCTTGAATCCAGTGGCAAAGTGAGCAAGGGACACACGTCTGAGCATACCCTGCCAACTTAGGGCGAACAAAGCGATACAAAAGGGGATGATGGACGGAGCGTTTGAGCAAATCAAACACTCACCCCCAGTCAACTGATCTGGGTTTAATCCATCACCATTCTTTAGCTCACTCCGCCACCCCAGTTCAGACATGGCCATATGCAAATCAGTCTGACCCTGTGCCTCATGGGAACAGTCCAGCCCGAACTGCCAAGCCATGTCTTCCCTGGACCGCAAACAAGGACCCTGGGACCGGTTTTCGGATTCATAATCCTCATCAGCCAGGCTATCTTGAATCCAGTGGCAAAGTGAGCAAGGGACTCACGTCTGAGCATACCCTGCCAACTTAGGGCGAACAAAGCGACACAAAAGGGGATGATGGACGGAGCGTTTGAGCAAATCAAACACTCACCCCCAGTCAACTGATCTGGGTTTAATCCATCACCATTCTTTAGCTCACTCCGCCACCCCAGTTCAGACATGGCCATATGCAAATCAGTCTGACCCTGTGCCTCATGGGAACAGTCCAGCCCGAACTGCCAAGCCATGTCTTCCCTGGACCGGAAACAAGCATCCTGGAACCGGTTTAGGATTCATAATCCTCATCAGCCAGGCTATCTTGAATCCAGTGGCAAAGTGAGCAAGGGACTCACGTCTGAGCATACCCTTCCAACTTAGGGCGAACAAAGCGATACAAAAGGGGATGATGGACGGAGTGTTTGAGCAAATCAAACACTCACCCCCAGTCATCTGATCTGGGTTTAATCCATCACCATTCTTTAGCTCACTCCGCCACCCCAGTTCAGACATGGCCATATGCAAATCAGTCTGACCCTGTGTCTCATGGGAACAGTCCAGCCCGAACTGCAAAGCCATGTCTTCCCTGGACCGGAAACAAGCATCCTGGGACCTGTTTCGGATTCATAATCCTCATCAGCCATGCTATCTTGAATCCAGTGGCAAAGTGAGCAAGGGACTCTGAGCATACCCTGCCAACTTAGGGCAAACAAAGCGATACAAAAGGGCATGATGGACGGAGCGTTTGAGCAAATCAAACACTCACCCCCAGTCAACTGATCTGGCGGAGTGAGCTAAAGAACGGTGATGGATTAAACCCAGATCAGTTGACTGGGGGTGAGTGTTTGTATTGTCAACGCTCCGTCCATCACCACCTTTGGTTTTTCTTTGATACAAAAAAGACGCCTGGAGGAGACTCATCTCCTCACGTCGTTCCGGAGCTCCGCACCAGAGCGGCCATCTTCCCTGGGTCCAAAGCCACGCCCACCAGCTGTATACAGATATGACAAGGCAATTGGAGATCAAGTGCAGGTCGCAAGATTAAGACCCCCAATATTTATTGAGGAGGTGCATTTTGAGGTCTTTCTTAAAGCTGCCATAAGAAGGATTACATTGCAGGTCTTAAGGGAGGGCATTCCAGATGTTTGAGGCATTTCCGGAGAAGGAGCGGGATTGTGTGGATTTTTTATTTAGCAGGAGTGGGACTAGGAGGAGAGGGTTGGTGCTTCTCAAAGGTCGTGTGCTGCCAGCTTTGCTGAGTTTATTCGCTAGGTATGTTTTGATAGTGGACTTTGTGTGCAATGCATGCAGTTTTGTAGGCGGATCTGCCTTCGATGGGAACCCATTTGAGAGTTCTGAGGGCAGGGGAGATGTAGTCAAAACGTTTGCAGTCGGTGATGAGCCTGGCTGCAAGGTTGAGCACAGATTTGAGTGGAGCTAGTTGGACCTTGGGGATTCCGGTGAGGATGGCGTTACCGTAAAAAATTTGGGACCGGTTTTCGGATTCATAATCCTCATCAGCCAGGCTATCTTGAATCCAGTGGCAAAGTGAGCAAGGGACTCACGTCTGAGCATACCCTGCCAACTTCTCAAAACAGCTAATTTTACGATCATAGGTGATCTCAATCTTCATCTTGACAGGGAATCCGAGTCCAAGATTACCACCTTTCTTGCTGATCTTGCGGCCTTCCAACTTAATCAACTTGTGATTGGCCCCACCCATAGAGCGGGACACCTTCTTGACCCCATATTTTCCAACATCACTAGTTGTTCCGTAGGATCGCCAATCCCTATGACCTGGACTGATCACCATCTAGTAACTCTGTTTATCTCTTGTAACCTGAGACCTGTAGCGGTGCCTACCCCATTAGTTCAGAAACGGCCATGGAGAAAACTTCGTCTTGAAGATCTACACAATCTCCTGGTATTAAATCCTCCACCCCCTAGTGATGATCTGGACGTAGGTTATGATCAGTTCTGCCTCTGGATCACCCAGGCACTGGATACCTTGCTCCCGGCCAGATGTACCAAGGTTCGCACCCATACAACCAGCCCTTGGTATAATACCGAACTAGCAACTTTGAAAAAGGAATGCAAAAAGGCAGAGAGGTGTTGGAGGAAAAACTACGATGTTAAACTCAAACAGGATTATGTCCTGCTTCAAAAAACCTATCATCGTAAGGTTTGCAGAACTAGGGCGGCATATTATGCCAATGAAATCAGCAACAGCTCCAACACCTCGAAAGCTGTATTTAAAATCCTGAAAGACCTGACTGCAAAAAAAACCGTTAATACCACTACCATTTCTCCTGACCTTTGTAATAATATGGCTAATTTTTTCACTAATAAAATCAAGAAAATTTATGACACCTTTCCTAAATATCCGCAGCCATTGGCTAGCTCTGACCCTACCAGGCCCTCTCTCTCCTCCCAACCTACGCTTGAGCGAGAGAGTTTTCTTAAAATCTGCAAAAAGATTAAATCTGGCTCCCCGGCCGACCCCCTAAAACCGGATACCTTTTGTGAAGCCCACGAATTTATCATCGAATACATCCGAGACATCATCAATATGTCCCTTTTGACCGCTAAAGTTCCTTCCAAATGGAAGCAGGCTTGGGTTTCCCCCATTTTAAAAAAACCCACTTTAGATCCCTCGCTTCCTGAGAACTTCAGACCCATCTCCTTGCTTCCATGGCCTGCCAAAATCATCGAGGCACATGTCAACAACATTCTATCCGACTTCCTCCTCACCAATAACATCTTGGATGACTCCCAACACGGGTTTAGAGCCGGTCATAGCACCGAGACCGCCTTGCTCAGTGTTTCAGAGGATCTCCGCACCATCCTCGACACCGGCGGTACGGCAGCACTGGTCCTGCTGGACCTTAGTGCTGCCTTCGATACGGTGTCTCACGAGGTCCTCTTGACGAGATTGGAGGAAGTTGGAATTACAGGGACAGCCTTGGGATGGTTTAGAGACTTCCTCACCAACAGGTCTTTCAGAGTCTCTACCCCCCCCTACATCTCTGAGGAACATAGCATTGGACAGGGAGTGCCGCAAGGCTCTTCCCTGAGCCCCACCCTGTTCAATGTATATGTCCGCCCTTTGGCGGAGGTGGCTAAAAGAAACGGTCTTGCACTTGTATCCTATGCAGATGATACCCAGTTGGTGGTGTCACTTAATGACAACAGTGGTCTGGAGGCTCATCACTTTAAACAGACACTCACTGACATCACCAACTGGATGACGGCGAATTTTCTTCAATTAAACGCCGGGAAAACGGAGATACTGCTCTTGGGGAAAAACACTTCGTCCTTGGGTGACAACTGGTGGCCTGATGTCTTAGGCCCACCCCCTATGCCGAAGGAATGCGTCAAAAATTTGGGAGTCTGGGTGGACTGTGCTCTAAAGTTCACTCACCACACTAAAAAAGTAGCTGCCACCTGCTTCGGCATCTTGCGTAACATCAGGCCCATTCTGAAGTTTTTTGACTGCCGCACCTGCCAATTAATTGTCCAGGCGACCATCCTTTCCAGACTGGACTATGGTAGCTCTCTTTTATTGGGGGCAAATCTAGCTGAAATCACTAGATTGCAGAGAGTTCAGAATGCGGCAGCCAGGGCTCTGGTAGGTCTCCCGCGCTATTCTTCGGTATCTGGAGCCTTGAAAAAACTGCACTGGCTCCCGGTGGGCAAAAGGGTCCAGTTTAAGGCATTGTGCCTGGCTTTCAAAATCCTTAAAACCTCCTCTCCCCCAATGCTTCGCCCGCTTCTGTCAGAATACATCCCTAGAAGATCTCTCCGTTCAGAGGGGCAGCATCTTGCGATCATTCCCCGCACCAGACTGGCTAGAGTGGGCGGCCGATCCTTTAGCTTTCTGGCGGCCAAGTTATGGAATAGTCTGCCTGAAGCTATCCGTGGGATACAGGATCTCTTAGCCTTCAGAAAGGCTGTCAAAACTCATCTCTTTCAATAACTGTTCCATTTTAAAACTCATCTCTTCCATAACTGTTCCATTTCTGCGCCTCTCTCCTTCTGTAAACTGTCTGTTCACAGCGCCGGGACGCCCCTTGGCTGGGGCAGCCGTGCGCTATACAAATCACCATAACATTAACATTAACATTAACATTAACTTAGGGCGAACAAAGCGACACAAAAGGGGATGATGGACGGAGCGTTTGAGCAAATCAAACACTCACCCCCAGTCATCTGATCTGGGTTTAATCCATCACCATTCTTTAGCTCACTCCGCCACCCCAGTTCAGACATGGCCATATGCAAATCAGTCTGACCCTGTGTCTCATGGGAACAGTCCAGCCCGAACTGCAAAGCCATGTCTTCCCTGGACCAGAAACAAGCATCCTGGGACCGGTTTCGGATTCATAATCCTCATCAGCCAGGCTATCTTGAATCCAGTGGCAAAGTGAGCAAGGGACTCTGAGCATACCCTGCCAACTTAGGGCGAACAAAGCGATACAAAAGGGCATGATGGACGGAGCGTTTGAGCAAATCAAACACTCACCCCAGTCAACTGATCTGGCGGAGTGAGCTAAAGAACGGTGATGGATTAAACCCAGATCAGTTGACTGGGGGTGAGTGTTTGTATTGTCAATGCTCCGTCCATCACCACCTTTGGTTTTTCTTTGATACAAAATAGACGCCTGGAGGAGACTCATCTCCTCACGTCGTTCCGGAGCTCCGCACCGAGGCGGCCATCTTCCCTGGTTCCAAAGCCACGCCCACCAGCTGTATACAGATATGACAAGGCAATTGGAGATCAAGTGCAGGTCGCAAGATTAAGACCCCTAATATTTATTGAGGAGGTGCATTTTGAGGTCTTTCTTAAAGCTGCCATAAGAAGGATTACATTGCAGGTCTTTTCAGATGTTTGGGGCATTTCCGGAGAAGGAGCGGGATTGTGTGGATTTTTTATTTAGCAGGAGTGGGACTAGGAGGAGAGGGTTAGTGCTTCTCAAAGGTCGTGTGCTGCCAGCTTTGCTGAGTTTATTTGCTAGGTATGCTTTGATAGCGGACTTTGTGTGCAATGCATGCAGTTTTGTAGGCGGATCTGCCTTCGATGGGAACCCATTTGAGAGTTCTGAGGGCAGGGAAGATGTAGTCGAAACGTTTGCAGTCGGTGATGAGCCTGGCTGCAAGGTTGAGCACAGATTTGAGTGGAGCTAGTTGGACCTTGGGGATTCCGGTGAGGATGGCGTTACCGTAAACAATTTGCTAAAGGACAAGTGACTGGACTCATAATTTGAAGTCATCATTTGGAATAAAGGGTTTAATTTTCTTGAGATGACGGTTAAGGTTAAGGTAGATACTAGAGAATATATGTAATCATGAGTTTGAGTTGTAGATAATTTGGCTTAAAAGTGTTATTTTGCATTTTAGAGGAACTATACTTTTCTTTTGCAACAAGCACGTAATTTTTCAGGCAACAATAAATAAAAATGTATAATAATCCTATCATATCAGTTCCCTATTTAACATAAAGGTGGTATATACAGTGCATATCTGTTAGTAACTTGTTTTAGTACATAATTATGTGCTTAAAAGTCTCTTGACTTCAGCATTGTCCGTTATTGTGATTTAATTCGGATTATGGTCACGTAATTTCACATCCTGGGAAGATTCACCATCAGAGCATATGAAATCACTTCCTGTGATGTCATTGGATGAAAGGGAAGCTATATGATGTAATTTCCCTCCCCTGACATTTTGGTGAATTGAGGCTCATACTATCAATCCTGGTGGAATTTACTCTGCACCTTTGAGGACCCAATGGCAGAGCAGGAGGAAGTTCAACTAGAGAAAGTCCACCGCTCGCTGAACTCAAAACATGGCCTTTGTACCACTCTCGGTGAGAACAATAGCTCTACGGTCTGTGGCAAATATTAACAGCAAAAGAGCGAGACAGATCGTGAGACAGAGAGGAGAGTGTGTATGCATTACTGAGAGTACTAGAGAGAGAAAAGGTAGAGCAAGGGAGTGTGTGTGAGAGAGGCATGTGTGTGTGTGAGAGAGAGTGTGTTGAGAGTGGTAGAGTGCACGTGAAATAGGGATAGTGTGTGTGCATGTTTGTGAGAGCGTGCATGTGTATTTAGTATGATAGACAACGTATTCATTGTTCCCTTCAGTCTGAATGCCACAGACTGTCTGGAAATTGTATTGCAAAACTCGAATGCAGTCTGTTTCTTCCTGGACATGGCTTTGTGTACTGAGATGAAAATAAAACATGTCATGTACCTTATCGTTTTAAATATTCAAGCCCAGTGGAGTAAAATATAATGAGCATTCAATTCTAATTCATCACATTAATGCAGACAAACCACCCCTCAGGGAGAATAACAGCCAGCCAGACGAAAAGTACAGATACAAACAGCATTGCATATTGCCTGATTGTATGTCACGGGGACTTTAGATGAATGTGCTGCTTTAGGCTGGATGAAACATCATCATCTGGTGACATCTCTAAAGTAATTACAGAAGACAACACTATAACATAACAAAAACAAAAATAGCACAATAAAAACGTAACAGGGCACACATCGACAAAACACAATGCAGCTTTATACCCAGAACCCTACAATAGCACAAAGCAATAATGCAGCACAAAAAAATAACACAGCATATCATACCACAACATAACTCAACACAACAAATAAGGACACATATTCTTGGCACATATTATCATCCACTAAAATCTCCATTCATATTATAGTGGTAAAACGTGTTTGCACCTAGCACTGCCCTATAGACCACTTAGAACAGTGGTTCCCAAACATTTGACTCCTGAGGACCCCCACTGAATCACTACTGAAAGCCGGGGACCCCCGAGCAATTTGTACAATTTAAATTTCAAAAAATTAAAACAGTCATTCGCAAAAAATACACAAACAAGTACACACCAAATAAATACTTGCATTACTAAAGGTTTTATTATTTTATATTGAAAAATTTGCAAAAATCAAAACATTTTAATTGGAAGGATGGTGCTGCATCTCGGCCTCATTAACAAGCAAGTGGTCTTTTAAAGACCTGTGATGTACTCTGGTGCGACTGTATGTCAGCCCGGGAAGCTGTCTCAGCCTGGGCTAACACACACGACAGGGGAGGAGGGGGGGCTGAAGCCCTTTGAGCCCAATCGGCGTTGCGTGCCTGGTGTGCACTGCAGAAGGTATGGCCTGAGGCTGGAGCCCAGCGTCAGGAACTCATACTGTTGCAGTTTAAAGTAGGTAAGTGCTTGTGATAACCTATGAATTTTTGAAGTGTAACTCCTAGTATTTGAATGTCACTCAAAATTACACTGAAATTCGTCCGTGCTTGTTCGTCATTATCTTCTGTTCACCCTGTGTTCCTTTCTTCCCTCGTTTCCCTTCTCCCCAGACATTACTCGCCCACCTTTCTGTCTCTTGACAAAGTCGACCTTCTTTCATAATACCTACTTACCTCAAACTTTTCTCCCCCCCCCCCTTTCTTGCAGTCTTTCATGCCTTCTAGGTCTCGCGTTTGCAAAGATTTTGGTTGTAGTAATACTTTGTTGGACGGTTGCGCCATTCACAAGTCAGTGTGCCAGCCCACTTTAGCTAATCTCACTCAGTAATTTGCACATAGTACTTATTTCCAGACTGTAATAAATGTGTATTTCTTGACACAAAAGCTTCCAAGCAAAGATTTTTTTTAATATTGCCTTGTCCCCCGGTAGCCCCCTAACAAAGTTTTACAGAGAACAAAATAAGCAATAACAAAGTCAAGACTCACAGGTAGTGCCGGGCCTACTGACTATGACAATGCTTGGATCTTCTAGCTTCCTCTTGATGACGTCTGAGTGCCCACTTTAAATTTTTTCGGCGCCTTTTCTTTGATGTCAGTGTCTATTAAGTGGTCCTGATAAGGGAGCATATTCCACAACCGTTCAGGCATACACAAATAGGTGTTTTACACAGGGGCAGCTTGTAGCTCCCTGAAGACCCTAGCGACTGGTTCCTCCAGGTTCAGACCGGTGAACCTTCATACAGTTTTTTGTGCATATTTTATATAGCGCGAACTCGACCCGAAGGTATTGGAGCACTTTACCAGGGGCGTAACAAAGACCCCCGCAGTGCGGGGGCCCCAGTCTTACCCACACTGGAGGGGCCCCCCTCCGCCCCTACTGGTGTAAGTGTGAAGGGCTCCTTCAGCACATCGCGCAGGGGGGCCCTCCGTTAATGTTGCCCCAAGGCGAGTTATTTTTTACAACTCAACCACTGTGAAGCAGTAGTAGGCAGGCGTGTCACATGTCAAGAAACACATTGATATCCTTTGTTTTAGCTAAAACTACTATGTTAGCAATGGCAAGCCTGAAACCAGACGTTAATGCGCTCTCTCTCTACTCGCCACATATGCAAGATGTCCAACTTTTTTTCCATAAACCAAACAGAATCGTTTTTCTTTAATCTGGTAAATTTGCATACATTTCCTGTGCTTTAAGTGGGATGATAAAACTGGGGGGTCCCTCAAAGGGGCATGTCCAATGTAATTAATAGCGTGGCTTAAAAATCTGTGCTTAGCATTGTGTGCCGCCTGACTTGTATTTTGTTTTTTCTGTCATTCCATGCAGATATATATCATACCTCCAAAAAGGCTAGACTATTGGCTTTGCCAATGGTTGTTAGTTGCATAAGATAAATAAGCAGCAACTATGGCTTGTATATAATATTGAATATTGAAAAAGCTTCCACTTAAAGCCCTGGTGACACCACAACAATGCTGCTGCTCCTGAGTTTCAAAAAAAGAAAGGGAAAGCCAGAGTGAAAATGACTCTCTTTAAATGATTTGCCTTCCCCTGACCTGATGTAATGCTGTAACTCAGGGCTTTAAGTGGGCTGGGTCTCACCGGGTCTGAGCACCAGCAGTTTTTTAAAGGAGGCCTGGAAACGGGTCTCTACCGGGCTCTATTTTGTGCTCTAGCGCAGGCGGTCGTTTTTTCCCGGACTGAAGTGACAGCAGGCACATGGATGTGAGCGTGCGCACACAGCTCACTTCTCATTAGTGGAGAAGTTATGGCATGACGCCATGCCAGGGGAGCATTGAAGGGGAAGGGAAATCCTTTAAAGAGAGTCATTTTCTCTCTGGATTTCCCTTCTCTTTTTGAAACTCAGGAGCAGCAACATTGTCGTGGTGTCACCAGGGCTTTAAGTGGAAGCTTTTTCAATATTATATACAGTGCTTATACAGTGCTTTAAATGGGCCGGTACTCACCGGTACGGAGTACCGGCACTTCTTAGATTTGTCACTCTGAGTACCAGCACTTCTCTTCTGCCAGAGGAGAGTACCGGTACTCATGAAAAGGGAGGTCACTGGCTGAGAGTGCGAATGAGAAGGTGGGGACGTTTCTGTCAGCCAAGGCGCCACTTCTGTAGCCCCCATCCGAGCCCCTGCTGAGCTAATCGGCAGGGCTCACTTGAATAATGTGAGGTGCTCACGGTCACGCTGTGCTAGACAAAGCAGGGTGGAGATTCATTTTACCTGCTAGTGTGCGCGTGTGATTTTCAAAGCGCAGCACTTCAGGTAGTGAAAAGTACTTTAAACATATACATTTTATCAGGGGCAAGGGCGGCGGATTCTCACACTTCCTGTACTTTCTGGATCAGAGGGTTAATGCCCAGACAATGCGATGGAAGAGGCTCTTAGAGCGCTAATCTAACTGCGTTCTGCACTGAGAAACCCACCTTCCTAAAAAAAATGTCTCAATTACCCAGTGTGCCTGCATTTGTATGAGAGAGAGATAATAAAGGTACGCTCAGGAGGCATTTTAAAGAAAATGGGTGGCACGTTGTGTGTACATGTCTAGGTGACAAAGGTCCATGAATAACGTAGTAGGGAATGTTGGTGGGTGAGTGAGTGGGTGGGTGAGTGAGTGGATGGATGAGTGAGCTAGGGTGGATGTATTGATGGCTGGATGAGTGAATGGATGGATGAGTGAATGGATGCATGGGTGAAAGAGGGTGGATGATTGGATAAAAGGGAGGATGATGGATGTGTAAGTGAAAGATTGGATGGATTGATGAATGGATGTGAGGGAGGATGGATAAAAGGGTGGATGATGGATGAGTGAAAGGAGGTATTGAGTGGATGGTATAAAAGAGTGAAAGGGTTGATGGATAGATGAGAAAAAGGATTGATGGATGAGTGAAAGGGTGGATAAAGAGATGGATGAGTGAAAGGATGAATGGATAGGTTTAAGGATGAATGGATAGGTTTGCATATGAAGGGTGGACAGACAGATTGGTGTAAAACTGAATGATGGATGAAAAACCGAATAGATGACAGAATGTAAAGGGTAAATGGTAGGATGAAAGGATGACTGGATAGATCGATGGAAGAGACAAGAGATATCTTCTGAGGAGGGTCATGATGATTTGCTTCATTTGCTAGTTGTCATAAGAGCTTTGGTTTGATGTGGGGTTATTTTCAGTTTCTTCCTACTCACGTGCTCAAAAATATATAGTATTGTGCCAAACATCATCAATGAACAGTATGGCATTAAGAAGGTGCAACTATTGCAAAAAAAGGAAAAGTTAACATATTATCGCATTTCTTTTTCATTTTGTATAATGAGTTAACATGCTTTGTTTATATAAACACATTTATCATGTGTTTTGGTGTGTGCTGTAACTATTATAGAAGTTATTAATTATCATTATGTCTTGCCCTTAGCCCCGCCCCTAGCTCCGCCCAGCCCCGCCCACTCACTACAACTCTAGCTTATTTTAATGAGTACCTGCACTTATTTTTCCCCATTTAAAGCACTGATTATATACAAGTCATAGTTGCTGTTTATTTATATTAAGCAACTAGCAAACACTGACATAGGCAATAGTCCTGACTTGTTGTAGGTATGATGTTACTTGTTGTGTCATATATCTGGATGCATTGACAGAGACAGCAAAATACAAGTCGGGCAACACACTATGCCATGAACAGATTTTTTGCATACGTGGTTTTAAGACATGCCCTTAATTACATTTCCCACGCCCCTTTGAGAGACCCCCCCCCCAGTTTTTTCATCACACTTAAAGCCCTGCCATAACTTTTCCACTAGTGAGAAGTGAGCAGTGTGAGCACGCACACATAGATGTGCCTGCTGTCACTGCAGCCCGCCTGCGCCAGGGCACAAAACAGAACACGACAGAGACCCATTTCGAGGCTTTCTTTGAAAAACTGCCGGTGCTCAGCACCGGTAACACCCGGACCACTAAAAGCCCTGGATGTACTTGTCCGAGCGCCGAGTGAAGTTTGAGCCCATGTGAGTGCAGAGTGACAGCTGAGCCGTGTGAATGCAGTGTGAAAGGGGGGCCTCTGTGAATGCACTTCAGACCTTGTGAATGAAGGGTGTGCCTCTGTGAGTGCCGGTTGAGACGTTAGCTGATGTTCATGCAGGGTGAGTGGCATGCCTTTGTGGAAGAGTAGTCTGTGTGGATGAAGGGTAAGAGACGTACCTATGTTAGTGCGTGGGGAAAGGTGAGTGTGTGACAGTGCATGGTGAGAGGTGAGCCTATGTGAGTGCATGGTGAGATCTGAGCTATTGTAAATGCATGGGCATCAGGGAGAATGGAGGGGGATATTTGAGCCCTTGTAAATGCATGATTAAAGATAAACCTTGGTGAGTGCACGGGGAGGATGTTCCCCTGTGAGTGCACAAGGAGGGGTGTGCCTCTGTGAGTGATTAGTGATCTACCCATGTGAGTGCAGGGTGAGAGGGGTGCCTCTGTGAGCAGAGAGTGAGTCACGTCAGTGTGTGTGTGCAGGGTGATTGGTGTGCCTGTGTGAGTACTGGGTGAGTGGTGTGCTCACGTGAGTGCAAAGTGGGAGGTGTGCTTGCTTAAGTAGAGGGTGAGTCATGTGAGTTCAGGGGGAGTGTGTGACTGTGTGAATGCAGGGTGAGAGGCACGTCAGTCTGAATGCATGGTAAGAGGAATGGCTGGGTGAATGCAGTGTGAGAGACATGCCTGTGTGTAACTGAGTAGCCAGAAAATTAGAATATCCTACCACTTTGAACCAAAGCTCTGACGGCACCAAGCAAGCGCAGCAAGTGAGTCTAAAACACCCTAGAAGTGCTCCTCTGTCTCTTCCATCCATGCAACTGTTCATTACTCCTTTCTCCCTCCCATCCACCTTCTGCTATCAGTCATTTCACCTTTACATTCTGTCATCCATTGATTATTTCATCCAACTTTCAATCGTTCACCATTCCATCCATTGGCCATTTTATCCATACATCCATCCTCTAAGATTTTTATTTACTCTACCATCTATTCACCCTTCCTCGGATTTCCATTAACTCTGCCAACCATTCATCCTCTAAAATTTCCTTTTACTCTGTCATCCTTTCTATCCTCTCACTTATTTATCCTCTCATATAACATATGTATTTGTAAAGCACACGTTCAAGTAGAAGGGTATCTTGGCATTGAATAACAGATGTTTATTGTTACCCACTCAATGCTATTCATTTTATCGACCCCAGAAGGATGAAAGTCTGAGTGGACCTGCTGGGATTTGAATCTGTGACTATGAGGTCAAACAGAAGCCGCTACAGTTGACAGATGAATCCACTGAGCTACCAGACCCACTCATTCACCTATCCTCTCACCAGTGACAAAACAATATAGCCCTCGCACACCCAGTGGTGCGGTAGGGCCCAAGCTCCAGAGGGCCCCCTCGAGCACTGCGTATGAGTGGCTGGCCCCTGGCCTAAGAGCTCCTGAATGGATCCACAGCGTGGGGGGCCCCCCCATGTACTTTGCAGGGGGGCCCCCTCAAGTTTCGTTACGCCACACTGCGCTTTAAATGAGCACCGTAGCTTTACATGAGCACCGTATTTACATTACACATTCAGGCATGGGGAGATTAGGTTATTTGCCCAGTTGCAGCATAAAACATCTCGCTACCTTTTGCAAGTGCTCCTCGTAGACTTTTAAACAGCTTTTATTCCCTCTTGTTATTACCGTCACATAGACTAACTCCCTTGCATAAATGTAAACACATGCCGTCCCATGATGCTATTTGTAGTGACTACAGCTCTGCTCCTCTTCATGCTGTCGCTCGTCTTTAAAGTAACCAGATTGCCATCAGGCCGATTAGGAGGCTGGAATACCTCAGTACAGAGAGCTGGGTGATTGAATGATAATGTGACCTGCTAGGCCACGCTGCAGCTGCCATTACTAAACCTGAAGACATCAGTATGTTATCAGAAGAGAAGAGGAAACGTGTGACTTCAAACACCCTTCAGCTTGCACTAAAGCGGAATGGTGATTGGCCAGTGTGTTGTTGCTGCAATTGTATTGTAGTCTTGCCGCCCTGGCGCCAGCAACATTCACACTTCTTAGTGCTGTGAGGGCGCATGGGCGTTTCGTTTTTTACAACAACAGTAGGCAATCAAGTCCTGCGGACCCCCTGGGAATGTCACAGTTTGGGAAACGCTGACTTAGAACATCCAGGATTGCCGTTAATAGATGTTTTGTGATCTACCCCTCTGCGTCGAAAGCTAGGTTCACAAAGGAATCGTTAGTCTAATAAAGATATTTAACTTTAAAATCACATTGTGTTCATTTGCTTGCTTTTAACAAACTATTACAATTCCACATTGAACGTTTTTGGTATAGAGTCAAAATATCGAGTTTTTAATATCGACTAGACACAATATCGAGTAAAAAATATAGAATGGACATAATATCGACTAGACAAAATATAGACAACAAAAATATCGACCAGAAAAAATTAATATTGAATAGAATGGACATAATATCGAATCAAAAATATAGAATGGACATAATATCGACTAGACATAATATAGACAACAAAAATATCGAATTAAAGGTAAGTTAATGTTATTTTTTATTTTTTGTGTAATATAATTCCGTAGCGGGTTGTGGGTTTATAGGGGAATAGGGTTGGAAGTAATTTAATCATAATTAATTAAATATGTTAATTTATTTATTGATATTTATTTAAAATTAATTGTTAATTAATTATTAATTGGTAAATAATTAAAATATAATTGGTAAATAATTATAATAGATTAATTGATAAATATTTTAATTTTAGTAATTTATTTTCTGTAGCGGGTTGTGGGTTTATAGGGGAATAGGGTGGGAAGTAATTTAATTATAATTAATTAAATATGTTAATTTATTTATTATTAATTATTTTGAATTAATTGTTAGTTAAATAATAATTGGTAAATAATTAAAATATAATTGGTAAATAATTTTAATTGATTAATTGATAAATATGTTAATTTCATTAATTTATTTTCTGTAGCGGGTTGTGGGTTTATAGGGGAATAGGGTGGGAAGTAATTTAATTATAATTAAATAAATATGTTAATTTATTTATTGATATTTATTTAGAATTAATTGTTAATTCATTATTAATTGGTAATTAATTAAAATATAATTGGTAATTAAAATACATTGATTAATTTTCAAATTGTAAATTAATTTATTGTTAAAAGGTAATTAATTAGTATTAGTAGGTAATTTTTATAATTAAATAATTTTAATTTGTATTTATAAATAATTATTTAATATATTTTATGCAATTGTAAAATATTTTAATTAATTTGTAATTGGTATTACTATTTATGTTATTTATATTTATATATGAAGTATTTACTTTCCCTACTGTTGCACTCTCTGGAGAGGGAATAGTAATTTTTACCCCTATGCTATCCAACGCTTTCCCTACTGTTGTACTCTCTGGAGTGGGAATAGTAATTTTTACCCCTACGCTATCCAACGCTTTCCCTACTGTTGCACTCTCCGGAGTGGGAATAGTAATTTTTACCCCTTCTCTATCCAACGCTTTCCCTACTGTTGCACTCGCTGGAGTGGAAATAGTAACTTTAACCCCTACCCTATCCAATGCTTTCCCTTCTGTTGCACTCACTGGAGTCGTTACAGTAAATTTAAACCTCTTGCTGTCCTACGGTAAAAATATTGTATATGTTTTGTTAATAATATGTATATATATATATATATCCAACAAGTGCAATCCCCCAGGCTCCGACCACAGCGACCACAGCGACCCAGGAAATTACGCAGATCCAATAAGTATAAAGCACAGATTTTATTTAAAGCTGAACCAAGCGATCTGACGCGTTTCGGGCATCCGCCCTTGCTCACAGACGTATACATATATATATATATATATATATATATATATATATATATATATATATGTATTAAAAAATATATTTTTTTAAAGTTATATTAAATATTTGTTAATGTTACGTTTATTTAAGTATTTTATATAAGTTAAAAATAATTTTATTTATTATTATATTACT
The DNA here is from genome assembly GCF_964261635.1 of Lissotriton helveticus. Taxonomy (NCBI): domain Eukaryota; kingdom Metazoa; phylum Chordata; class Amphibia; order Caudata; family Salamandridae; genus Lissotriton; species Lissotriton helveticus. The sequence goes on along the minus strand of NC_136059.1, from coordinate 541,953,335 downwards.
TTTAAATTACTTTTAAGACATTTAAAAAAATCAATATTTTGACAGTCTATATTTTTTACACTCGATATTTTGGAGTCGATATTTTTGTACTTACCTGTTTGAAGATGGGAAGTCGATATTTTGGCAGTCGATATTTTTACCTCAATATTTTGTCATCTCGATATTCTGACTGTCGATATTCTGTCAGTGATCCAACGTTTTTAACTAGCTGCATAAAATTACTATTTTACGGCCATACCCGAAGGCGAGTTGCTCTTCTCAATCTCAGTGGCTTGTTTCTCACTCAGACAGGTATATATCGCAGATTCCCAGCCAGAAAAACGTTTTCCTAAAATTCTTTGCCCATACAGAATATTGGGTCCTTTTTACAGGTCGTTTTGTACCCATGTGTCATGTATTGTTTGTGTCTGTCTATTAATACATTATGATTAACTCACTTATAAAGTGTGCGATTTTATTCCAGGGGCAGGTATTAGTCTGAAGAATTTAGGAATATATCCTCTATTTATGGTTATGATGATGAATATAATGGTGGGCGGAAAGTCTCCCTCCCCCTGACCGGCTGGCAATGAAACATTGCAACAATATCTTTTTGCATGACATTTTCAATGGTTGACATTTATGGTCTTCTTTTTCACTCTGGAACTTTCCTGGGGGTGGAGGGAGGTGGGAGGGGGGGTGAACCCTTAACTCTCAGAACAGATGATTTGCCTTACACAACCTTTGGAGACATGCATCAGCCCCAGAAGTGTACGAACATATAGTAAAATAAAATGTCGTAAAATTTAGCACACCATAAAAAAATCAATCTGCACATGGTGAACATCCCCTCTGAAAAGCTGGCTAGAACACTTCATGCTCATGGACACATTATGGAGAAAAGAAATTCTGAGGTTTTAATGACGTTTTTAACTTTGAGGTGCCGTTCACACTGGAAATTGCATCCGCCCATACTCCACCTTGTATAGCCCCTGAACAAAACTCGAGGAGACAGGCAAGGCTTGATGTTACAACTCTCAATAAGACGCTGATCAATAACAGACCGAATCTCGATCCAATTTCCATAAATGATCATCAACTTATTCATCATGGCGGCCGAGTAAGCTGTGTGGGTCGGAGAGCCCGCTCACTGCCCGTGAACCCCCCGGAGGCGCCCTGTCTAGAAGGTGGCGGCCGGCGATAGCTGATGGTGAAGGAGTGCGGAGAAGCGCTGCCACGCGTTGCTGGCGCGGAGACGGTGCTTAGAGGGAGCAGCCGGGGACTACCGGAGAGCCGGTCGCGGGAGGCACGAAACTTGAGGCCCAGGCTTCAGGGCCTACCAGCAAGAGGAGCTCCCCGGCTTCCCAGGGCTGGTGCCTGACGATGAAAGGAGCAGTGGGGGCCCTGCACGCGGCGGATGGCACAGCAGCAATGTGGGAGACCCTCCGGGGTAGACGCCGGAGACAGCTAGAGAGCCGGCTGCAGTTAACGTGAAATTTGAGGCCCGGGCCTCGGGGCCTACTATCGCACGTTGTTCCTCGGCTTCACCGGGTGGGCGCCTGCATTTGAATGGAGCGGTGGGTGCTCCGCCCGCAACGGCTGCTGCTTCTGCAGTGCGGGAGGCCTGACACAGGGGCTACTGAGGCTGAGACGGAGTGAAGGTATAGAGCCTAGTGCCGAGAAGACGAGCCTCGGCGACATACTCCCGGCCCTCTGACGACGGAACCTCGGCGCAGGGCCTGCTGGCTGCTCGATCGGGCCTTGTAGGAGGCCCCCAGAGACTGAGAGGTGAGGAAAGGAGGGACGGGTGCTGCTGCCGTAGGACTGCGACAGCATACCCTGGGCCTCGGTCGGGACACTCGCATCAAGAGGGGGGCCCAGGGAGAGATGCATCTAAAGTAGCCAGAGTGTCCTGGGCAGAGGCGCTGCTTACCTCATTCTGGCTTGGTGGGCCTAGCACGAGCTCTCCGGACTGGCTATGTGGGACCCCCCCCCCGTTTCAAGCAGAGAGCCTTTCACAACTTGAGGTCACCGGGACCCGGTGGGCGTTCCGATAGCACATGGCCCCCTTGGAGAACAACGCAGGACGGTGAGGAGCACAACCAGCGCTCGTGCAACAAGGTGGGAAAGCCGTGGGCCTCGAAATTCATCTCTCGCCACTGGTACACCACTGGGGCGCACTGGTAGACTGTCCATGCAAGCACCTACGCACGTTGCCCCTTGGTGGGCACGCTTTGAGGGGACCTCGAGGTTGGAACTGACGGCGAAACATGGCCACAGTGGGGCGCAGAGGCGAGCGCACCATCACAGACATGCTGGTCAAAAGCACCCCCAAGGGAGAGAAGAGCCCCCGACCCCAGCAGCGGCGAAAGAGACCACGGAGCAGGAGGGAAAAGGGGCTCCCATCACTAAAGCATTTCTGGAAACCTTATTTAATTCCTTGTGCGAGGACTTCCAGGCGCTCAAACAGGATATGGTCGGGGAACATCGTGAACTGCGCCGTGATGTCGATGGCCTGGGGGAGCGAGTGGTGGTGGTGGAGGAGGCAGACCTGTCTAGGGGTGAAGAGGTGGAACACCTTCAGCAAGAAGTCCTCCGCCTCCGTGAACAGCAAATTGACCTCCAGGCACATGCGGAAGACCTCGAAAACCGATCTCGGAGGAACAACATCCGGGTCCGAGGCGTGCCATCCAAGGTAGAGGGAGATAGTGTCACCAGCTTCCTGCAGGGAATGTTCAGAGATATCCTACGGGAGACCAACGATTTTGCAATTCGCATCAACAGGGCGCACAGGGTGGGTCTGGCGCGCCGCGCGCCTGCTCGCCCTCCGGACATTCTAGCTTTCCTGCCTGACTTCCCCCTCAAAGAGAGAATCCTGAGGGAGGCGCGCCAGAAACAGCCTCTCCAATATCGAGGGTACCAGGTGGCGTTGTATCAAGACCTTTCGGCTATCAACCTGCACAAGCGGAAAACTTTTAAGGTGGTCACGACATTCTTGCGCGACAAAGGAATTCCCTATTCCTGGGGCCACCCCTTCAGGTTGATCTTTAAATGGAAGGGGGCCCTGCATCAACTCAGGTCTCTACAGGACATGTGCGCCCTTCTGGGCATTGACCTGGACGAAGAATCACTGACGCAAGAAACTCCTTCGCGACCTTCACAAGAGGGATCACCGCGGCCCTCACAAGATGGATGGCAGAGAGTGGGCCGCAGACGTTCGCTCAAGGCCAACCTTATACCGGACCCAGCTACTGTGGCACAGGAACAGGCATCGGCTATCCAGGAAGTCTCTAAAGACACAGCGGCATTGAACTGACGCAGCAGAGATGGGGGCTATCTTTGCACCATAGCCATGCAGGTCCGATGGGGGGGGCAGGCGGGGGGCCAACAGGGTCGCCACAGTCACATACTCCTCCACATAACGTCACCACAGGCCTGAACTGAGTCTTTATAGGCCTGGGACAATGATCCAACATTGGGAGTTTTTGGTTGGGATTAGGGAGGGTGACGGTGGGAGTTGGGGTGTTCGGGCAGGGGTGGGGGACCTGGGTTCTGACGAGGGGGATGGTTAGGGGGTGGGGGAACGGGGTTGTGGGGGGAACAGGGGGGTGGGACGGGGAGGGGGGACCAGGAGTTGGGGACGACATCTGGGGGTGAGTAAGGAGGGGGCAGGACCAGTGTGTCGGCGGGGGCAGGGTTCGAACAAGTGGCATGTTGGAATGCACCGAGATTCACATAGCACACACCTTCCACTGATCTCGGGATGGCTGCAGCTGAACTAAAAATCCTAACGTTAAACGTAAAAGGCCTCAACAACCCCATTAAGTGGAGAGCAGTCTTATCCTACTTGGAAAACTCTGGAGCAAGATTTGTTTGCTTCAGGAAACTCACTTACTTTCTAAGGACTGGCACAGAATGAGGTTCAGGTCCTTTCCCCAACAATTCTTTTCCTCCATACATGAGAAGAAGGCAGGTGTAGCGATTCTGGTTGCCAAACATTTTCACGCCCAAATTAAAGATAAAGTGGGGGAGATCAAAGGGAGATTGCTGGCCCACAGTATTACGGTGGGTGGTGTGCAACTGACAGTGGGGTCTTTGTATGCGCCGAACACAGGGCAAGAACCCTTCCTACGCAATGCCCTGTCTGAAGCGCTGTGCTCTTCTGACCCCTTCTACTTCTGGGGGGAGACCTCAACTTGGTGATGGAGGCAGGCAAGGACAGGTCAGGCCATATGTATGGTAGCACCAGCGCTATCTCAGAGTCGGGTAGAGATTGGCTGCAGCGGAGGGGGTTGGTGGACATGTGGAGGGCTAAACACCCGGAGTCATCACAGTACACTTTCTACTCTCACGTCCACCACACATATGCTAGACTGGACCACTTCATAGGCTCTTCGGAGCTGAAAGCCCGGGCGGTTGCTGTGGGCATCACCTCGGCGGCCATCTCTGACCATGATGCCGTAGAACTTATACTCAATGTCCCTACAGTTTGGAGGCCCCCGGGGAGGTGGAGGTTGCGGGAACCCCTCTTTCAGCGTGCGGATGTGGCCCAACAAATTCGTAAATGCATCACTGATTACTTAGCAGTCAATGACAGTCCTGAGACGCCGGTATCGGCATTGTGGGGGGCATTGAAGGCGGTGGTACGCGGTGAGCTTATCGCGGTGACAGCGGCGGAGACTAAGGAACACAAAGCGAAGAGGGAGGTCCTGGCTGCCCAAGTTGCAGAGCTGGAGTGGGTTCACAGCCGTACAGGTGCTCCTAGGGTCTGGTAGCAGCTAAAGGCGGCCAGGGCCCAATTGGCTGGCCTGGACACCGATCGGGCCGAATATGCGGCTCTCCGCCTGAAACATACTTATTATATAGGAGGGAACAAGACTGGTCGCCACCTTGCAAGTGCGTTAAGGACAAAAGTCCAGCGCTCCAAAATTCTAACTTTACGTAACAAGGACGGATTCGATATACGAGATGAGGATGAGATCGCGGAGGCATTTAGAACCTACTACGCCTCACTGTATAGGGAAGACCCCGTAGCAGAGACGGAGGCAGAGGCCTATCTGAGAGATGCAGCCACTACAGCGCTGAACTTAGTGAACGCGGGAGCCCTGGATGCTCCCATCCGTCTCGAAGAGGTAGTTGGCGCCATCTCCCGTCTTAAACCTCTGAAGTCGCCAGGCCCAGACGGCTTCTCCGCGGGTTTTTATAAAGCCTTCTGTCCGTTGATCGCCCCGATCCTTATGAAGCCTGTTAACTCATTTCAGGGCCCATGTTCCATCCCGTCTGACATGTTGGAAGCAGCGATTATAGTACTGCCCAAGTCGGGCAAGGACGCTACTCAATGTTTGGCGTTTAGACCAATCTCCTTGCTCAACCTAGACCTCAAGCTATTCACGGGGGTCTTGCCTGCTCGGGAGCATAGAGCCGGATCAATCAGGTATCATCCCAGGCAGACAATGTAGTGACAATACCAAGCGCTTCCTTCATCTGATCGATAAAACTCACTTTCAGCAATTGGATTCGGTCCTTCTAGCCATTGACGCTGAGAAGGCGTTTGATCGGGTAGATTGGAGTTTTCTGCAGAAGGTGCTGCAACATTTTGGAATAGGAGAGTGTTTCCAGGCATGGGTGGCGAGTTGTTAGCATCGCCCCCAAGCACGGGTCCGATTGAATGGTTTACGCTCTAGCCCCTTTGAGATCCAACGTGGCACCAGGCAGGGGTGTCCCCTTTCCCCTCTCCTGTTCGCGCTATATATCGAACCACTGGCACAAAAAGTGCGGGACAACCCGAATATACGAGGCATAACGTTTGGTGGGGAGCCACACGCCACAGGCTTATATGCCGATGATATCCTGGCGGCCATGGACCATCCATAGAGCTCCGTGCCGGCCTTCCTAGAGGAGGTAGAATCCTTTGGAAAGGTGTCGGGCTTCCGGATAAACAGAGGGAAGTCCATGATCCTACCTTTGGGTAAGAACGCACGATGCCCCCAGGACACTCAGTTATATGGGGGTGGCTTACTGACGCAGTCACAAATCCCATACTTGGGTATCACCCTCACGGCGTCCACGGACAGAACAATTGCGCTTAACTATACCAGACTTAAGGCGCAGATCCAAACAGATTTAGCATGCTGGACTAAACAGCCGCTTTCCTGGTTGGGGAGGATAGTAGCGGTAAAAATGTCAGCCCTTCCTAAGATCCTCTATGTTTTTCAGACCATTCCGCTGTTCCCCCTAGCCGGGACCATTGCGCACTTACAAACCGCACTCCAGCACTTTATATGGGGGGGGGAACCCCGCCTATCCAAACAAATAGCCTACCGGGAAATGGACGAAGGAGGCCTGGGGGTTCCCAATCTCCAGCAATACTTTCAGGCAGCGCAACTGCGCTATCTGGTGGAGTGGTACAGTCCAGAATCAGAAATGAGGTGGCTCTTTCAAGTACGGCTATGGCCCAAACTTCTCTGTGGAAGATTCCGTTCCTCAACCGCGCCCATAGACCGAGCTACCTTCACCGCTCACCCATCACCCACACTATACTGAAAGTGTGGGACAAGGTTGCGGTCAAACGGGCACTTACAACTTTCCCTCACCACTTACCCCTATATAGGATAACCCTGACTCCCCCCCCCGGCACCGACCCCCGAGCATTCCCTCAATGGCGTGGCTCTATCTGCAGATCGGTGGGTCACCTTTTTGACCTTAAGGGCTTTATCCCCTTCATGGAGTTATACAGAGGGTATGACATTGTTTCGCCGCGGCTTTTCCAATACTTTCAACTTAGGCACTGGCTCACACAACCCGACCTAGTCCCATGCGTAGGCAGACACATGACTGTATTTTAGAAATGGCTGGTCACGAAGGAGTCGGATAGAGGCCGTATCACGGACCTGTATAAGATGCTCACACCCTCACCTGAGACATCTCATACTGCGGGGCAGAGGCGGTGGGAAGAGGAACTGGGGAGGGTTCTCTCACTTCGAGAGTGGAGCTCAATTTATTACAGGGCCAACCACACGGCACGTTCCGCGGCGGGCAGAGAGACGGCAGTGAAACTGGCCACGTATTGGCATCTTACCCCAGTGAGGCTCAATAGGGGCAATCCATCCAGAAGCGCGCTCTGCTGGAGGGGATGTGGAGAAAAAGGTACCCTGACACATCTCCTTTGGGACTGCTCTGAAGTCAAGGGGTATTGGGCTGCATTACTCGACGACATAGATAGCTCATTCGACACTGTGATCCCGAGATTCCCGGCCTACACAATCCTCGGTCTTCCGAATGCTCTAACCTTCCCTCTCAAATCCATAAGGGAAAGCCAGATGGGTCTTTCTATGCAGGCTGCTTCCCAACACATCTTATCCCTCTGGGGGACAACTACCCGACCCACCCACACGGGATGGTTACACAAACTATGGTTTACCTTAGGGATGGAATGCATTCAAGCTACACTCACTTGCAACGCAGCAACATTCCGGAAAGTTTGGCAACCACTGCTTACACTTCTCTCTCAAGAGTTCAATGAAATCACATGTCCCAGATATCTCCGCTTATTACGCCTGACAGACGAGACCAATGATCCCCCAGTGCCCGAGGAGAGTGCACAGCGAGAACGCTGTGTTGGACATGCCTGGCATTTATAGTATCCGACACACTGGTTGGAGTGGGAGTGGTCCGGCGGAGGGGGGTGGGTGGGGTTCCTTTTCATATTCCTGTTTCAGTTAATCAGGCTATTTAGCAGACCTTCTTTTTCAGCCTTCAAACAGTTAGTGCCTCACCTAAATGTAACTACATCCATATAGAAGACCAACAGGGTAGGGATACTGATTGTCAGTACTACCTGGAATATGTCCAATAACATGAATCCTTGGGTCTGGATGTGTACTTCAACAATATAAAATCACACAGGACCACAACAATTCACCCAAAAAAATTGTGAACAACCAGAGGGGGTTCCCGGTTAACAATTGCCGGTGTACCCACTTCTCATCATTGGCAGCTCTCTCTATGTGAAAAGACAAACGTGCACTCAAAAGAAGAATAGTGCGGACGTGAGAATAGTGAAGAAAACACATATAGTGACCAACGTATCAACACTGACACCCACTTATAGTGTACAGAGACACATGAAAAGACCCCTAACCAACCACAAAGAAAATATATAAAATATATAAATTGTGTGGTAGGGTTTTGCTTGCTTTACCGTTTTATTCTGATGCAGCAAAACCCTACTGCTTAAAAATGGTTACTTATATACCATCAAGATTTATGTCCTCAAGCCGACATGTTTCATCGCTCCTATTTTTAGCGATTTCATCAGGGCATATGAGGGGTTTTCTATTCTCAGTCTTTTCAGAACATTATGGACCTTGAGTGCGCTATGTCAGCACGTACCAGCATCACTCATTTGGACACCGTGCCAAGTGTTCACGTGTCCACAAACGTGACCGGAAATAGTCACAGTCACTGTTGCCGCGTCCCTCCGGCGCTTCCGACGGTCCTCTTTTTCAGCTGCCACCTACAGGGAAATCAGCATCAGCATGGGACACTGGGAGCCTCTAGACATTGTGTTCTATATGCCCTGCTCTTCTAACAGAACTTTGTGCTTCATTCGTCATTTGTACTGGTGGCGTCAATATTGCTATGTACTGCCTGTGTTTGTACTTAAAACCAATAAAAATAAATTTAAACAAAAAAAAATGTGAAAAATCCAGTTGCACTAGAAAGGCGCTGGAGGAAACACTGCAATAAAGACACATAAATAGCATACAAAAAGGCTTCAAGCACATTTAATAGCTTGTACAAAGCTGCCCGTGCAGATTTTTTCTCACAACACATTTTTCAGTCAAAAAACTGCACTAAAACTCAATTTAAAGTGGTAAAAGAACTTTCTAGCACCAAAGAACGGACAAAGTCTCCTGTCCTTTCACATAGTCAATATGAAGAACGTGCTCTCTTTTTCATGGATAAAATTGATACTGATTCTATAAGCAACCCTAGTTCCCCTCTCAAACTATTCACATGGACCCCTCGTGGACTACTCCTCTTTTAACCGCCTTCTTTTAAATACTAAATCTGGATCCCCAATCGATCCCTTACCTCCACATGTTCCAGGGCAGCTGGAACCCTCCATTTTAGTAATGATAATGGAGCTTTTAATTGTCTCCTTACCGGCCGCTTTGCGAGCTGAGGCCTCTCTGCTCGCCTTTCGCAAGGGTGTGAAAAGGGTTTGTTCTTGAATTTGTTTTCTTCATAACCTCTTTTACTCGCCTACTTTAACCCAGTGCCGGAAAACCCACCAGGGTAGCTGTGCGCTCTACAAATACATCAAATAAATAAATAATGAAATTCCCCAACATCCACTTTTGTTTCCCTCATTGAGTAGCATATAATTTAGAAGAATAGGCAATTTCTCAACTCTCTAGACTTTAGATAAACACAAAAACAAGTCCAGCACATGCAGGTTTTCTGGTTAAATTCTCGGTTAAACTCTTGCATAACCGCCTATTTGGGGCTTACGTCCTTTGATGATGCATGTCAACGACAGAACTAATGGTTAACAGAGCAAAACTTTATGTTTTTTAAACTGTACACATCATAAGGAATGTTAAGGTGGGTGGCTGGCTCCAAGCTTGGAGAGGATAGCCCAGAGGAAAATTACTGTATCATTACATTCTCCAAAAGATGATACTCTGTCTCCCCCACAAAGGAACATGCCAATGGGGAAAAAGTCCTCAATTATCGGATTCCCAGGATTACTTGAATGTAAAGATATCAACCACATGGAGATTGTCAATATGTTTGGAGTCTCAAAAAGTGATAAACATACATTGTATCTGCTGACTCTAACAGAACATACAGTTGAGGGCAGGCCTTCTGTATGGGCAGATATCAAGTTCAAGTTTATTCATGATTGATTTAGACTTTAACAGAGATCAACAATCCAATCATAAAATAATACAGAATCAAACAATAAACATTATAGCATTGTTCCTTTAAAATATCTTCAAAACACTCTTTAACAATTTAAATAGATTAAAACACAAATATTTACTAAGAGCAGACCGCATAAAATGCAGGAATTCATCCATATTAATAAAATGAAATCTGTAATAAAAGGGTGTTAAAAACTGCTTCTGAGGTTCAGCAAGTGCCAGACGGAAAAAGGCAAAATGATTTAGATCCTGGTTGCCACTATTGCAGAGTTGACATTGAAAAGGGTCACTTTCCTGGTCAGCCCGTATACCCATGTAAAATCTAAGAGGAAGGTTACCTAACCATAGTAGTATTATTGACCTTCTTGCACTGTGATCAAGGAACAAGGACAGATAATCCTGCTTCTTTCTACAGATTACTTTGTTGATAAAAGATACATGCATTTTCAGGCTACTACAGGGTTCCTCATCTAATGCAAAACTTTGTCTTGGGATAGCTTGGTTTAATTATGGATAGACACATCTGCCCAGGGAACCACAAATCCAGGTGAGATAAGGTGCAATTTAATGTCTTTAGTACAAATGTAATGTACTTATGCAGAACTAATAAATCTTCATGTCTTAATAGTCCCTCATTCTCATGCATTAGGCTATATGTCCTTCTTATTAATTTTGTAACTGACATATCAAATGTTCTGGTAAGACCTAGTTTTAAGCATGGGGCTTGTACAGGAATTGCAGTACTAACTGAACAAGACTTCCTTGTAATTAAGATGTGACCAGTTTTCTACAGGTATGTGTTCTAGGGCACAGCTTAAGATGGATGGAACTTTTACCTTTTAGATTTTTAATAGAAGTCAATCAATCAATCGGGGAATTATAAGCGCCCTACTCACCCGTAAGGGTCTCAAGGCGCTGGGGAGTGGGGGGAGGTAGGCCGCTCCGTTCAGCCGAAGAGCCAGGTCTTGAGGGTCTTCCTGAAGGTGTTTAGGGAGGGGGCGTGTCTGATGTCTGCCGGTAACTCGTTACAGGTCTTGGCTGCGATGTGAGAGAACGATCTCCCGCCTGATCTGGCTCTGAGGATCCGAGGGGTTTCAGCCAATGCGAGGCTGGATGATTGCCGGTTTCTTATGGGTTTGTGGAAGTTAATTCTGTTGTCGAGGTATTTGGGTCCATTGTTGTGCAGGCACTTGTAGGCATGATTTTGAAGGTGACTCTCTTCTCCACAGGGAGCCAGTGGAGTCACCGCAGGTGTTGGCTGATGTGTTCGTGCCGGGGTATGCCTAGGACAAGTCTGGCCACAGTGTCCTGTATAGTTTGTAGTTTGCAGAGTAGGGACTTCTTGATGCCAGCGTAGAGTGCATTGCCATAGTCGAGTTTGCTGGTGTTGAGTGCCTGGGTGACTGTTTTCCTCGATTCGGGGGGATCCATTTTAAGGTCTTTCGGAGGAAGCAGAGGATGTTGAAACAGCTGGAGGTGGCGGCGTTGACCTGTTGGTTCATGGTGTGTGATGTAGAAGCGAAAAATGTCTTCTCCCCATAGATATATAAAATGATTTTTAATGCGCCTGTATGGGCCAATGCATTACTACATTTCCGAATAAAGTGCTGGTTGCTGTCAAGCTTGAGAGAAACAATTCTGCCAAGGTAGATGTAGGAATTAACTTGATCAAATTTCTCAACACCTAAAGATCAACATTAAGGTTTATGTTGTTTTCTCCCCATGAAGCTAATATCCTAGTTTTGGTGATATTTTAAGATGATGCTTTTCTGTATACATAAATTGTGCTTCCAAGTTTCTCTGCAGCCCTGTCAGAGTCAAATCAAGTAAAGCCGCATCATGAGCATACATCAAAAGGTACAGGAACTTTGTTCTCAATCTATGGGGAAAGTTTTTGAGTTGTGTGAATTGCAGGTGCAGATCACGCACTAACAGCAGAAATAAGAGTGGTGCCAATATACATCCCTGTTTTATTCCATTCCCTGTTTATGTCTTGGGTTTATCCTTCATGCCAGCCCATCAAAAGTTTGCACCATGTAGAAGTATGAAGTGCAATTATTCCTCTGAGAAGATCTAATGAAATACCCAGACTAGCAAGATTTTTCCATAAAATTGGTTTCTCAACTCCGTCAAAAGCTGCCGAAAAGGCGATAAAAGCAGTATAAAATATCTGAGGTTTACAATTTATTGAATAATGTTTGAACAACAGCAGTGTTATCCAGTACAGAGAATTTAGGTTTAACCCTCACTATTTTAAAGGAATTATTCCATTTCCATAGACCCAGTCTTGCAAATGATCTAAGACACTTCTAGCTAAAATCTTGCCAGTTTAACGAAGAAGTGTGATTTGCCTATAATTTCTTGGACTTGATCTGTCTCCTTATTTGAGCATTGGGATCATAATACTTCCTTTCCGTGAGTTGGGAACGCATCCTGTATTAAAACAGTAATCCTATAAAGGAGCTAAAACTGTTGCTCATAATTCTGGATAAGCTTTTAAGGCCATAACCAGAATCTGATGTGGACCCATAGATCAAGAAGATCTAGCATTTTATAGATATTCAACAATCTGTATGATTGTCAGGGGCGAAATATTCTTAGAATAATAGGTTTGTGTTAGATAATGGTGGAGAGATTGAACCTGAGCTTGATCATTTACATTTGCAGCACATAACAAAACAATGTGATCAGACCCTGTCTGTGGTGAAATAGAAGTAATCAAAATATTCCTTTTAGACCTGCAATTAAAGGCCAACAGCATCTAGTATTTTCAAGAATTTCCGGTAGCTGCGGCTTGATGCAAGTCAATCCAGTTTTGATCGATTAATTAATTTTTACGAGAGAGACAATATCTTTTCCTTTCTTTCCTTAAAATCTGGATTGCTTTGCTCAGCAAATCTTTTTGATAGAATAGCTCCTTCCTTGTTAATGTATTCATTTCTTTGGAAAGCTTTAAATATATAAAGTCCCACAGTTTCTTCTTTTTGTGTTTTTTCAATACTCATCTTCTCCTTTGTGATCCTAGTGATGAATTTCTCTAACTCCCCAATTATATTAAGATCCTTGACATTATCTAACCCCAAAACTCCTAAAATGTTTTCATTAAACAGATGTATATTTCTAGAGTTCCAATAAAGATAATCCTGCTTAGGAGCTAAATCAACCTGGCCATTACCAAATTCCGGAGACCAATCAACTGCAATGGGAGCTTGATTGAAACTTTCAAGATTATATGATCACTATAGTTTTGATCAACCCTGCTCAGTTCAGATATTAGACCAAATAAATAACAAATCAATATTATATAGTCAATTGTTGAAGATCCAGTTACACCAATTTAGTAGGTCTTGCAGAAACATCTTGTGAGCTTCTTCCATTGATTACTATTTCCCTGATGATTTTTAGGGATTTGAACAATTGTCTGCCCCTACTATCAGCGGAGCAATTATTTTGTTTTAATGATGCTGGGATATCCCAGGCATCCTCGAACTCTTTATTTCTAAAAGTTCTCAGGAGAGTATCAGAAATGTGTGCATTAAAGACTACCACTATCAGAAACTGAGAGCTAGAGCCATGTTCAATTGTACTTTTCCAATTGTAAAATAGAAAGAGTTGACCAGGAGGGAGTCATTTTCCTTACCTAGGAGTATATGAAGATTAAATAGAAGAAGTGATTTTTTTTTACAACAGTTCTGGTCCTGCATTATAATTTTATGCATTGAATATAATTAATCAGACCAATTAGAGAGACAAAGTTCAATCCGTACAATGTAGATAATAGTATAGCTAAACCTCCCTTCGCATGGTCTTTATTGGGATGGAGTGCAAGGCTCTCGATTATATAGAAGTTATCGAATTCTAATTTATTTAAACACCAGGTCTTCTGTACACAAATAATATATGCCTTCAGGCTCGTTGGAAAGTAAATTTTTTCACCATGAAAGCCTGCTAAATTCCATGATAGAAACTGTAAGCTCTTGTTAAAAAGGCAGCATAGAAGGCTTATTTTTTGTATTAGAATGTATCTGTCTATATAGCCAGGCCCTCAATACCTCATCATTGAGCGGCTCCCACCCTGAAGAACCGCTAGTACAGATTCTTCTGCCATCAAGATCAACTTGGAGGACCAAAGAGTTCTAGATGACTCAGGAGCTTTAGCATTATTAGGTCAGCAAAAGCTGTGAGCTAAGATAGTCGTATTTGTTGTTGAATGGCTATTTAACTCTACTCCCACAGATGGTTGTTCGATGAAAGAAATATCATGCCTCCTCCTACTTAATAAATCAGTATCATTCAGAATTATTGATGGAACTAATGTAGACCGAAATTCTACCCTTGCACTAAAAGGATCAGATTTAATAGAAAAAGAGACTAACTTCATTATAGCCGAAGATAATGATTGTAACTGTGGGTATGAACGTATTAGCCATATCATTTTTTTATGATTTAGTGGAGAACAATTAGGGCTCCCGGATTTATGGTATCAATTTTTGGGCATTTCCGTCTCTATTTATCCATATTTATTTATTTTTGCCCATTTTATTTATATTTATCAATATTTATTTTGTGTTATGCGTATAAATGAAGTTGTAAAACTGTACATTTCCATATCAATTTAACTGATAGACGCCCACTCATACTTTGATGTCTGTCATATTTTAGCTATTTAAAATGCCAAATATTACACACCAATACATCCACTGGTAAATGCTAGCATTATACCATAAATGTATATTGACATATGCAGTTATTTAACCTTACGGTACGTCGGACGGCCCGGGGCTGTCTGGCGCACCAGTGCTCATGTGCGTTGAACGCCCCCCGGCCCTCCGATCACATGGCGCAGGGAATCCCTCTGGTGCGGGCACCAGAGGGATTCCCTTTCACCCCCAACAGCCTCGGGAGCTGGGGAAGAGCTTCCCCAGCTCCCGAGGCTGTCTCTCTTGTTTCTGTGGAAGGACAATCAGCGCGCACGTCGCACTGACGTCATTGCACAGAAATCGAAACTGAAATAAGCCGGTAGGCTTATTTCAGTTCCACTTTCTACGTGCTCAGTGGGCTATCTCAGCCCCCTGAGCTCGTACAAAGTCTGGATAGGTATCATTGGAAAGGGGAGAATCAAATGTACCTGTCACAAAACAACCTAGTTTTGCAAGGGGGGTCCCTTGGGTTTTTGCCCCGGGCTATGCGGCCATCTAGGAAAATTACAAAACCCACACATTTTTTTAAAGTACACACTTGGGGGAGTCCAGCAAGGTTTGGCTTGCGTGGACCCCCCAAGGTTTTCCTACCCAGAATCCCTTGCAACTTCAAATTTAGCTGAAAATATCCCTTTTTTCTCAAATGTCTGTGTAGGCAAGTTTTGGGATCACAGGGCTGACAAAAATGCCCTACCACCCAGCGTTTCCCAGGGTCTCCCGATAAAAATGGTACCTCACTCATGTGGGTGGCCCAAGTAACTGCGACAGGCAAGGGCCCAAAACATATTGAGGAGACATCAAATTTACCTTTCACAAAACAACATCAAAATAGGTTTCCCAGGGGATTCTGGGTAGGAAAATGTTGGGTGGTCCACGCAAGCCAAACCTCCCTGGACTCCCCTGGGTATCTAGTTTTCAGAAATGTGTGGGTTTGGTAGGTTTCCCTAGATGGCCCCTGAGCCCGGGGCCAAAAACTCAGGTGAACTCCCCTTGCAAAGCCAGGTCATTTTGTGATAGGTAATTCTGATTTCTCCTCAATACGTTATGGGCCCTTGCCTGTCGCAGGTACTTGACCCACCCACGCGAGTGAGGTACCATTTTTATTGGAAGACCTGGGGGAATGCAGAGAGGGTGGAACTTTGTGGATCCATGCAGATTCCAGAACTTTCCATCACAGAAATGTGAGGAAAATGTGTTTTTTTTACAAGCTTTGTGGTTTACAAGGGATTCTGTATAACAGAATCTGGGGAGAGTAACTCAAGTCACCCTGTACTGGATTCCTCTGGGTGTCTAGTTTTAAAAAATGTATAGGTTTGCTAGGTTTCCCTAGGTGCCGGCTGAGCTAGTGTTCAAAATCCACAGCTAGGCACTTTGCCAAAAAAGTGTCAATTTTCACTGTAAAAATATGATGTGTCCATGTTGCGTTTTGGGCCGTTTCCTGTTGAGGGCACTAGGCCTACCCACACAGGTGAGGTACCATTTTTATTGGGAGACTTAGGGAAACTCAGAATTGTAGAGCAGCTGTTATTACCTATGGACTTTCTATGCATTTCTGCCTTCCTAATGTAAGACAATGTGCGAAAAAGAAGTCAATTTGAACAATGTCCTACAATTTACAGGCTAGTATGGGCAACCACAATTTCGGAGATGTGCAAATAGCTACTGTTTCTAAACTCTATATTTTGTTCTCATTTTGGAAATACATAGGTGTCTTTGATACCTATTTTTCACTCTTTATAGTTAACTAAATGAATTGCTATATACCCGGTACACAATGAAAAACCACTGCAAGAAGCTGCTCAGTTATTGGCTAGGGTTCCTTGGGTTCTTGGTGAACCTACAAGTCCTATATATCCCCACAGCCAGAAGGGTCCAGCGGAATTTTTGGTTTTCTGACAAAAGTCTTCTTGTCCCTGAAAGCTGAGAAGATGATGATTTCAGCACCACAAACTCTTTTTTGATCCCATTTGCAGGGGAACACCCAGACGCTTTCTTCTACAGCATGTTTTCCCCAATTTCCCCCCAAAAACAAAATGTAGCTGTATTTTGGCAAATTTCTAGGTCCCCTCCAAGGGAAGTCACAAACCCTGGGTACCTTTAAAATCCCTATGATATTGGAAGAAGAGGGCGCAAATTTGGCATGGATACCTTTTGTGGTCAAAAAGTTAAAGGGGCCTAAGCGCAAATTACCCAAAATAGCCCAAAACATTGCTTAGCACAGGGGTGGAAAAGGTCTAGCAGCGAGGGGGTTAAAGAAATTTCATCACGTTTGTTAATTTTCCATGCTGTCCATCTGCTCAGCTGCTAGCCTACAAGTCATTAAAGACAGCACGGAGAGTCACTTAAAAGAAGCACAATTTTCTGTTTTTATACACTTTTAAAAATAACTGCAGACAGGAAACACATTGTTTTCTGTCTGTATTTATCTGTAAAAATACGTAAAAATGGAAAACAGGGAGCCTTAATTACAATCTATGTGAAAAATATCAATAACTTCAAAAACTGATGTAACATTACTAGAATTATTATGTAACTGAGAAACTAATGGGATTCCTGAACTATTTAGTAAGATCTCGTTCAAAAGGGAGTAAATAATTTGATTATCTTAAATGTTGGGACGTATGCTCTGTAACCAAAGGCTTAAGGACATGACAAGAAAAAGATTCTTAGGGACAAAAACCTCTTTCAAATTGGACACTATTGAAGGACCATTCTGTATTACATTTGGCTTCCCACCTTCAGTTCCAATACTTCTTTTTGTGCTAGTCGTTTATAATGGCATTGGGAAATAGGAAAGAACCTGTTGATTAGCAGGGATTGGTTTCCACTTTTTGTTGCTCAATTGAGACTTGAAGGCTCCTGAAGTGAACACTTTGGATGCTTGGGGGCACATTAGGAAAGCCCGCCCGCCACCAGAAAACGGGACCGACCGCCTTAAGGGCGGGGGTCCCGGGGGTGCCATTAGGATGTGCACGCCACAGTGGCGGGCACATCCTGTATTGTCAGCATTGTGGCGGGCGGTGCAGAGAGCACCGCCCGCCACAATGCTGAAAATGCATTGCAGCATTTGCATAATGAAAGCGGCAGGCACCGCGCGGTGCCTGCCGCTTTCATTATGCAAATGCAGGGGGTACCATAGGTACCCCCCGTGTGCTCCCCCCTAATGTGCTTCACTCTGGGGGCACACAGGGGGCTATTGGTGAGTTGGAGCCTGATATGTCTCTGTGGCTCTGAACAGGAGGCCATCAGACTAGCCCTTGGAATCACTAGGGAGTACTGGGTTCAGGTGCAGGTGCAATCCCTCTCAGACAGGAGGGCAGCAATCCAGCAAGGTCAGTGGTCCTGAAAAGCAGTAGTCCATCAGGGCAGCAGCCAAGCAGAGTGGAAGTCTTTTCAACAGCACAGCAGTCCATCTACTTGACAGAGTCTCAACAGGTCCAGACGAGTTGGTGTCTTAAGTCCAATATTTAGACCTGGGTCTTTCTTTGAAATAGGAGAAGCTTCTAGAGGTTTCTTTTTGAAGTGCACAGGTTTCCTGCCTCTCCTTCCCTGGCTCCAGACTATGTACTGGGGTATGCAGCCCTTTGTGTAGAGGCAGGACACAGCCTATTCAAGTGTAAGTAGGGCTTTGCCCATCTTCTCCTTCCTAACCAGCCAGTGATGGCCCATCGAGGCACACCAGAGCTCTCTATTGTGTGTGGCTGTCTAGGAGAAAAACTCAAAGCCCAACTGCAGTTACACAGAGTCATGTGACCCAGTGATAGGCTGCAGACACTAAGGGGTCGAATCCGATTCGGGAAAAAAAAAAACGTCCGTTTGATTTGTATCCGGAGCCCTCTCCATACGAATCGTACCCGTCTGTCCGAGTCGCGAAGTACGATCCGTATTCCGTGAATCCGTCCGAATCGTCGCGATCCGTACGTATTGCAAGGCTGAAACCGTGAATCGTACGACTCGTACACATGCCGTACGACCCGACAAGTACGATCCAGACCGGGGTATGAGGACGTGATTCGTTCGGTCCACATCAGGTAAGGGCGAGTCGTACGGAAAAGCACACAAACACATACACACCGTACGGTCCGTACCCCCCATGATCGCAGGGGTACTGATGGAGCGAGATAGAAAACAAAATTTTGTTTAAACTCGCAAAGTCACATTTCCATAACATGAATAAAATTATTAATGATTTGTGATATGTCGTGCTAATACAACCTAGATTAAACTTTACACGTGGGGGGACTAACATGTGTGCTCATAAATGTGCATAAATGTTGCATCTTTTTGTTCGTGCAAAATAATAAAATAATTTATTGTTTTCGTTTTTGTCATTACTAACTGCTGCATATTTAAAATAAGCATGTGCTTGTTTTGCTTTTTCTTGTCTGTGTGATGTCATTTCTACTATTCTAGGTGCATATGGGTCTCATAGAAAAACGAAGACTGGTAAATATAAACGCTGCTTTATTTGTTTGCAATGGCTAGGTAACATTTTGATTAATCGGGTGGGTTAATTAATTAGTAAACCATGGGGTGGATACAGAATATACTTTATTTCTTACATTAATACTTTTCTTGTGTTTGTTTTATACTAGAAATCATAAGTTGCCTGCTTTTGAGGCCTAACTATTTGAGCCGCACAAAAAGAGCTAATTCATATTTCTGCAGAAAGTCACGAGACGCCCATTCTGAATTAAAACGTTTATTGAGGCTGCATTCACAAAGCAAAAACTGATGAGCTGACATCATTCTGTCGGACATGGCCAAGGTCGAAAGTGAACTTTTTGTCAGTCCTTAACTTGGCATCCGCGGAAGTTGCACTGTAAGACTATGGAAGCTGCGAGGATGACTTAAAACAAAGTTGCAATCGCAGGAAGCCTCTGGCTTCACGTGGAAGAGACAATGGTCTTTGTAAGACATGATTTTGTGGAACTTTTTAAGAATCGGGTGACATGTCACTTGTCACTCTCAGCCAATGGGACGTCGAGTATTTCTGAAAACTTTCCTTTGCTAGTTTAGTTAGCGTAGAAAGGTATAAAAAGTCATGCCCTTAGGGTCGGGCTGGCTGCTGCTTTCTGACTTTCCGATGAGGGTGATGTGCTGCTGGACTTTGCGTGGAGCACGTAAGAATCCTCAAAGAACTTTACTTTAATTTCTGTCTATTTAGCTCAATTAGGGAAATAGGTTTTAGAAATGCTAAACTTTATATAATTTCTTTAAATTTGATTAAATTGCTTAAATTGTATTTTTCCATATTTCTTACTATCATGCTTGCTTTATTGCAAATAAATTTCATTTATAAAACTTACAACATATATACCATAATTTAGAAAATAAAATCTTACTTTTGACAAACAAGCTGGTCTTGGTTATTTAGAAGTATAGGTTACCTTTAGCTAGATCACGTCGCCTATGGTGGTCGTTTAAATGGTTGGGTTTTATTCTAATGACAATATTCCTTCTGCAAATGTATAAAAATGTATATATTGTGTAGATAATGTGTATATAGATTTATTCTGACCACCTGATTCAGTAGGCCCAAAATATATCAGGTTCATAAATGGGTCCATGTTTAGTATAGAATTTTGTTTATAGGTTATGAAGTTGGGTAGCGTAGTTTATGATATATTTTCTATAGCCCGCTGGATCAATTATCTGGTAGCAGAGGATGGTTGCTAAGCGGTAACCAAGGTAACATGTTGGTTGCTAAGGATTGCGTCATGGTATGAAAATAGGATTAATGTTTTAACACTTGTTAAGTTCGTTTTTCGTGCCTATCTGTAAGCTATACCGGTATAGATTGTGTGGCGAGAAATTAGTCACGCAAGCCATCTGTTCGTTTGTAGTGATATCGCCGAGTATCACAAGAGGTATCGCCGTGTACCATAGTGTTGTCGCCGAGCAGCACAGTTTTAGGGCTAGGTCTGATTCTTGTATAGTGAGGAATTTCTAAGAAATCAAAGCAGCATGAGAATAGGGACAAAGCGCCTTCCATAAAACTCACTGTGATGAGAGTATTAGTTATATCCGAGCTTGAGTGAAGGGTAAATTAGCGTCGGTGCATGATTATCTATAAACAGGTTAGAGTCCTGTACGGGTACATGTTTCATATCTATAAACAGGTGAGAGCCCTGTACGGATAACGTCGTTATTTTGCTAACGGTGCATGATTTCTATAAACAGGTGAGAGTCCTGTAAGGATTTCGTGTGTGTTTGAATTTAGGGAATTTTCCGTATAAAAGTGCGAATTTGAGTTGTATTTTATGTTCAAGTGGAACTCTTAGAACTTTCACTTCGCGGTGGGTTCAGAGCAAAGCGAGTTCATAATTATACTTGCTTGAAGGGTGGGGTAAGGTTACTCTACTAACAATTGAATATTATCCTTAGTGTGAATAGCGCCGTCTATTCCGAAGTGTGGATACTTGAATGTATGTAAACTATCCTAATTAGTGAAACGAACAGATGTTGTCTTTATAAGTCATTGTTAAGAATTAATTTACACTGAAAAGTGTTCTTAAAATGGCGCTGTGAAAAGATTTTGTGAAGGAGGGGTAAGCGCCAGGAGTGAGAAGCGAGAAACCGCAGCTGCTGTGTACGTCACAGAGCCGCGCTGGGATTGGGTGACCTACGTCACAAGCTGTATTCTGATTGGCTCCTGAGTCTCTGACGGCCTGTGAGCTGATTGGTCCTTAGGAAAATCTCCAAAATTATTGGTTGAGCAGGAAACTGACGTAGCTCAACTGTCATTGGCTTGTTGGTGTGTTTCGCGCACGGATTGGTTGTTTGCGGAACATCCCGGAAATATTTTACGAACGATTTTGTGAATTAAATTTTACTTTTAAAAATGAGTTATCATTTTAAACATGTTGAGAAAAAGACAACATTATTTCAGAAATTTAAGAATTTATTTTCACCTGACAAGAAAATCGAAACGCGAGGTGGTAAACTACTTCATAAGTATAAAACACCTGCAGCGTACATGGAAGGTGAATACGGATATCATACTGTCTTATGGTTCGACAGTTGGAAACGTTATACTAAAAACGATGGTGTTTTGGCTTGGCCTGATGATGGTTCATTTAATGTAAGGGTTTTAAGAAACTTACGAGAGAAAATGAATGCTCTTGTTCCAAAACCGAGACCAACTCAATTTGAAGCTTTAGTTGAGTGGGAAGATGAGATGTATCAGTTACAAAGAGAAGCTAGTGGAATTAAAAGACCTTCTAAAAATCCATCATGGAAAAGGGAAACTCATGAAGATAGATTACGAATGTGGAGACAGGGAAACATGAGTGAAGGATTGTATTTAATTCATGAAATGGTAATGGGTTCTCCTACAGGAAAATCTATGGAAAGTGAATCTGAGGATGCAATTATGGAAGAAATATATACAACTGCAAAAAATAAACAACCTAATCAGCCTTTGAGACCTCCTAGATCATGGTCTACTCCGGTGGTTTCTACTGAAACTTCACCGAGTGCACCTCCAATTAATGAAGCTCCTAAACTTTATCCAAATAATTGTGAAATCACTGAAACTCCTAGAAGACCAGAATTTGAGAATGCTCGAAATGAGGGTAGACAATTTTCAATGACTCCAAGAGCAAGGGAACCTCCAAAAGATTATACAAGAGAAACAAGAAATGTTGAAGATGATGATTATAATGAATACTTAAGGTCTAAAGAAGAATTAATCAAAAGAATGACAAAAGGCATGGAAGCTGTCACAGTTCCAGTAACAATAGGTCCTGTTCAGCCTATATTTGATCAAAGAAATACAAACAAAACTGGATTAACTATTCCTTTAAATACAGAAATTCAAAAGCCTGCTGAAAAATTTTATTCAGACTTGACAGAATTAAACACTTCTAGATCGAGAATGCCTGATTTAACCTTTAATGAGGATTTATCTCCAAAAACACCAATGGGTGCTATGTCAGATGTAGGAAGTCCTGAAGTCAGGGTAACTACACCAAAGCTTGATGTGGCCAAATTAAAAGCAAATATAGAAGAATTAATAATTGGAACAATTGGCCCAGATAGTTTAAATTACTATCGGGATGATGAACTATTATTCATTTGCAAAAGTATTCAATGGAAAACGAAAAATAAATATGATCAATTAGAGGATCTAGCTGCAGAACTTGAAATCGATGTGAGTAAACAAAAGAATTTTGCAAAACATTACAGATTAGATTTCTCAGAAAGCGACATTGAGAGTTTGAACTCAATGGGAAGAATAGTTCACATTAAAGATTTAATAGTCTATATCAAAAAGCTAGGAGAATTGAACAAATGGAGAGTGAAATGGACTAAAAGGAAGGAAGATGAAAGATTAGAAAAATTGTCAAAACAATTTCCAATGAGAGAAGTTGCAGGTGGAGGATATGTTCATGTCCCATGGTCGAGACAGGACATTCTGTTATTCACAAATGACTTTCCAAAATTAAGAGAGAAACCTGTTGAGTGGTACAGGCAAGTCGATAGATTTATCAAAGTGTCAAAAGTTCTGTGGATTGATTTGGATGGATTTTTTGACATTGTTGTTCCATCTGATCTTTGGACAGAATGTAAAATATCTATTAGTTGGCCAAAAACAGAACCTGAGCGAATCAAAGAAACAGGTGCCCCAAATCCACTTGTAATGGATTTTTACGAGAAAGTAATTGTTTGGATGAAAAACAAAATTCCACCCAAAGAAGTTGATTGGGTTAAAATAGAGAGAACAGAGCAGGAAACAAAAGAATCAGTTCATTCTTTTTATGAAAGACTACTGTTAATCTTTAAACAATACAGTGGTTATGAAAAATTAGATGAGAAAGACATGAGTCATTTTATCTATAGATTTGTTTATGGACTAAAACCTGAAATTGGAGAAATGATCAGAACTAGTATTGTCGGATGGCAAGCACTATCTATTGATGATATTCTGAGAAAGGCAAAATATTGTAGCGATGAATTAGAAGTAAAACAGAAGAAGCTGAAGGAGAAAGCCATGTGGGCACAGGTAAAGGTAGCTGAGCAACAGATTGCCAGCATGGGAAATAAGAACACTAATTTTGTTCAAACTGGAAATACGAACCAGATACAAGGAAAGTTTAAAGGTAATAATTTCCAAAAGAAATTTAGCCCAAAGATAGAAGAGCTGAAACAAAGATTACCTTGTTTTAATTGTGGCGAAATTGGACATTGGAGGGACGAGTGTCCTCACCCTCCTAGAAACTTAAAGAATCCCTTATTGAATCCACAGATGCAGAATGGTGTTAACGTGCAGCAACAGCTACAGATGCAACAGGGGTTAAATGAATTTAATATTCAGCGACAATTACAACAACAGCAACAACAACAGGTGAATAATCGTCAAGACCAATTGCCACAACCACCTTTTCCGAATTGTGGGGGAGTTCAAAAATATAATCCAAACGTGGGATTTCAGGGATGTGAACAGGTAATAAAACCACAAAAACAGCAAAAACAGCAAAGGGTTCAAATGCAAAATGCTTCACAACAATTTTTATTGACAGAAAGCCAAGACAGTGATTCTGATGATTATTGCTGACGGTGCCCGAGAGAGGAGGAAGAGTGTGTTGTTGGAGCGACTCTTGAGGTTGACCAGTCTGGTCCTTATGTAAACGGGAAAGTTAATGATGTAGACATCACTTTTCTAGTGGACACTGGTGCTACCCGTTCTACTGTTAGATCAGTGGAAATTGAAAACCTACCTCTCTCTGGGGATACCATCCAAGTTGTCGGAGTAAGTAATCAGCAAATTAAAACAGACTTAACTGATCCAGTACCAGTTGAAATTGGAAATTACAGAGACAAACACAGATTTGTGGTTTGTAATAGTAGTCCAGTAAATCTATTAGGTAGAGACATACTATGTAAAATGAATTGCAGAATATATTGTTCTCCTGAAGGAGTTGAATTACAAACAATGGAGGAAGATGGTTTGTACAGAATGACAATGATGATGATGGAAGCAGAAGAAACAAAATTGTTTCCTGCATTTGAAGAAAAAGATTTACCTGAAGAGCTAAAAGAGACAGTGAAATCTGAAATATGGGATTTTACTGGGAATGAGATGGGTCTGATGAAAAACGTAGATCCTGTTAAAATTGCATTGAAGCAGGGAATAGAATTTCCAAACACTCCACAGTATAAAATGAAAACAGAGACAATTGAAGGTATTACACCTGTAATTGAAAAATTAATCAAGCAAGGTGTATTGGAAGAAATGAAGAGTAGCTCTTGTAATTCACCAATTATGGGAGTTAAAAAGGCTAACGGAACATTTAGGATCGTACAAGATTTGAGAAAGGTTAATCAAATTGTTATTCCATGTTGTCCTGTGGTTCCAAATCCAGCAGTGATTCTATTTCAGATTCCATATGATGCTGAATGGTACACAGTCATTGACCTTTGCAATGCATTCTTTACTGTTCCTCTACACCCAGACAGTTATGAAATCTTTGCTTTCAGATTCCAAGGTAAGACCCTTGGATGGACAAGAATCCCTCAGGGCTATACAGAAAGTCCTTCAATCTTTAACGAACTGTTAAAAAGATCATTAGAAGATTTAGACTTACCAGGTAGGTCTACGCTGGTGCAGTATATTGATGATTTGTTAATAGCTGCTAAGACAAGAGAAAATTGTGTAACAGACACAATAATTCTGTTAAATCGCCTTGCAGAAGAAGGACATAAAGTGTCCCCAGCAAAACTACAGTTTTGCAAACAGGAAGTGAAATATCTTGGTCACAGAATTGCAAAGGGAAAAAGACAAGTAACAATAGAGAGAATAAAAATGATTCAAGCAATGTTACCGCCAAGAACACAAAGACAGGTCAGAATGTTCCTGGGAATGGTAGGTTACTGTCGACAATGGATAAGTGGATTTTCAGTAATTGCGAAACCACTACAAAGACTGACCAAATCAGATGTAAAAGATCCAATTATTCTCAATGATGTTGAGATGGAATCTTTTGAAAACTTGAAAAAGAGCTTATGCCAAGCTCCTGCTTTGGGTATGCCAAATTATGAGAAAGATTTTGAACTGTATTGCAGTGAGAGAGAAGGATGTGCATTATCTGTGTTAATTCAGAGACATGGAAACCTAAAGAAACCTATTGCATATTTCTCTGCAGTTCTTGATCCAATTGCAAAAGCATTACCAGGTTGTTTAAAAGCAGTTGCAGCTACAAGTATCAGTCTCGAACAGAGTGAAGGAATCATTATGGGATTTCCTGTAAAAGTTTTTGTGCCTCATTCAGTTGAAATATTACTGACAAGAGGTAAGACTCAACATTTAACAAGTAGCAGATTGACAAAGTATGAGAAAATCATACTAGGAGCAGATAATGTTTCGATTTCAAGATGTTTGAATCTGAATCCTTCTACATTACTGCCTGATTCAGAAATCGTTAATGACATTGAGACAGAACATGAATGTTTAGATGTCATGGAATTCTGCACAAAACCAAGAAAAGACATCAAAGACAGACCTTTGCCTGAATCGGATTTTGTCTACTTTGTAGATGGCTCATGCTTAAGATCCGAAGGTGGTGTCTTGAAAGCTTCATACTCAGTTTGTACAGTCGAAAACATTAAAGAAGCATCATGTCTTGAAGGAGTTCGTTCAGCTCAAGTAGCTGAATTGATTGCTTTAATTCGTGCATGTGAAATATCAAAAGATATAAGAGTTACCATCATTACTGATAGTCAGTATGGGTACGGAGTTGTGCATGATTATGGACAACTCTGGTCACAGAGAGGATACATGACATCAACAGGGTCACCAATTAAAAATGCAGTTTTCATTAGAAGATTAATTGAAGCAATACAATTGCCAAAAGAAATTGCCATAGTCAAGTGTGCAGCACACACTAGAGGAACTGATTATATTTCCAAAGGAAATGCCTTCGCAGATGAAACAGCAAAGTACTGCGCAAGGAAAAATTATTCTTACAATCGGAATAGAAGTACAGAAACTGATTCAAATTCATTAATGCTAACAACTATTGTAGAAACATGGAATGAGATTAGAGATTTACAAAACGAAGCAGATGATGAAGAAAAAGACCAGTGGTTAAGATCAGATTGTAGACAACGTGATGAAGATGGAGTGTGGGTTTACAAAGATGGGAGAGTAGTTTTACCAAATTGCATGATTTCTGACATGGCCAGATTATATCATGGTCCTGCTCATTTAGGAAGAGATTCTATGGTCAGACTGTTTAAAGAGACATGGTTCAATACCAAATTTAGAACCATTGCAGAATCTTTTTGTCAAAGGTGTTTGTCATGCCAACAAATGAATCCAAACAGAAAATCAGTGGTGGGGACAGGAATAATTGGTCGAGAGGGTGGTCCGTTCACCAGGTTACAAATAGATTTCATTGAAATGCCCTTACACAACTGTTTGAAATATGTACTTGTAATTGTATGCTTATTCTCAAGGTGGGTAGAAGCTTTTCCTACACGACATTGTGATTCAATTACAGTAGCAAAACTAATGCTCAGAGAAATAATCCCAAGGTACGGTTTTCCAGTCACTATTGAGAGTGATGGAGGAAGTCATTTTGATAACAAACTGTTGAAATTAATTTGCGAAGCTATGAGTATTGAGCAGAAAATACACTGTGCATACAGACCAGAGGCATCAGGTGTAGTTGAACAAATAAATGGAACTATCAAAAACAGAATTGGAAAAATGTGTCTAGAGACAGGAGTTAAGTGGACTGATGCTCTTCCACTTGTTTTGATGTCAATAAGAAGTACACCAGATAAAAAGACAGGTTTGAGTCCTCATGAAATTTTGATGGGAAGAGTTATGAGGCAAGCTTTTGTACCTGTAGGTAAACTGTTGAGCATAAATGACAGTGCAATTTTGGATTACTGTAAAAGGTTATCTGATATGGTAACTTCTGTGTCTAATCAGGTGGGAACTGAAGCACAATCAAATGACAAAGTTTTGACACATGATCTGAGACCTGGAGACTGGGTCAGAACGAAAGTACATCGGAGGAGGAATTGTCTATCTCCTAGATGGCAGAAACCTAGGCAGGTAATCTTGATCACTACTAATGCTGTAAAGTGCAGAGGATTGAAGCGCTGGATTCATCCAAGTCATACTATTCCAATACCAACTCCTGAGAATTCTGATGTTGAAAGTGATACCACAGATGACTCTGATTCTGAAGCAGAAGACAGAACAGAAGGTGAAGTAATTCCAGATTCTGAAGATCGACAAGAAAGTCGACATCTGGAAACTGTGCCAGTGAATGGAAATTTGACAAGAAAAGACTTAGAAATAATTGAAATAGATTCTGAAGGTGAAGAGAATCTGTTAAAAGGAAAGATAACTGAGGATTCGGTTGTCTATGTTGAAGACAGAGAAGCTGAACCAAAAGAAGTTTCAGACCAGGAGAGTATCGAAAGGCAGAGAACAAGCTCTGAAGTAAGGAACAAAAATCCGAAATCTGGGAAGCTAGAGGTAATTGAGGAAGAGGAAGAGAACGAATTACCGAGTACCAGTGATGGAAGACAAAGTGAAGTTCCTGAAGGAGTGAAATTGCCGAATAGAGAAGTTCCTGAGTCAATTGAAATTTCAGACTACGAAACTGAGGAAAGTGACGTGGAAGGTGGAAGTGAAAGCAGAAAGAAAAGGACTTGGAAGTCAGAATCGAATAATTCTGAACCAAAGAAAAAGTACGTAAGAAAAGCAGACTACTGGCCTGGTGGAAGATTGAGAGTCAGATTGATTAAAAAGCCAATAGAACAAGTTGAAGAAATCAGTAGTCAAAAGAGTCCTGGAAAAGAGGTTGGAGTTGGAAGGAAAATAGAAGTGATATCAAGAAAAGGGAAGAGAATAATTAGACCAAACCAGAAATACAAGTCTCCTGAGTGGACTTACTTAGTAATTCCACCTGTTATAGACATATATGATAGTAGTGAAGAAGAAAACGAAATCCAAGAAATTAGTGACAATGATTGAAGTACAAATTTATTAAATTGGCATAAGGCTGAAGAAATCCTGTTAGTTGACACAAGGTCGAAGAAAACTGTCTAATAGAAGAAAACTTATGTATGACATAAGGTCGAAGAAATCTTGTTTAGGGTTATAAAAGAAAAATATATTTTAAAAGGGGGGTGTATATAAATTTTAAAATTTATTTTTAATTTTATTTTTGAGGCTAAAACTAACCTAAAAATGCCTTACATTAAGGAGAGCACTTCAAAATGCTCTGTTTTTAAAAGATGCTGTAAGATGACTCTGGTATGTCTGCTCATTTTAGTTCTGCTCTGGTTGGTACTAGCTGTGATTATACCTTTAGAAATGAATAGAGAATTACACAAAGTTAATTTAACAAGCAAAGCTCTGGTTAGCCAAACTAAACATAGTGCATCTGCAAAAGTAATTGATCATCAGCCTAACATTCATCAAGATAAATCAATAGGTGATTTTTCAAGCAATACTTTCACAAAGCTTTTGAGTGAATATGTAAAGGTAATGGATGCAAAGGATTGTTATGTATGCGTTAAGTTGCCCGCTTCTGTTTCTGAGGGAGTAACATATAATATGCTTCCTCTCACTTATGCTGTTACATGTAGTGTATTAACTAGTTTATTTTATCAAACTGGTCGTTTAGAATATTACTATTCAAATTATGATGAGATTTTTGCTAATGTTAAAATTGATAATGCTTTAAATAAGCATAAGAAAGCTAAACAATTAAGAGAATATTTCCTTGTTACTAACGAACTCACTTATGAGTATGCTTACAAGAATAATCTAACATGTAAATTAAGTGCTGAAGGGAAGAAATTTCTGAATATGGTTGAGGAGAGAAGAGCAATTTATAAGAGAAATGAATTAGTCAAGCAGACTAAGTCA
This sequence comes from Lissotriton helveticus, assembly GCF_964261635.1. Classification (NCBI taxonomy): domain Eukaryota; kingdom Metazoa; phylum Chordata; class Amphibia; order Caudata; family Salamandridae; genus Lissotriton; species Lissotriton helveticus. Next base: position 541,923,828 of record NC_136059.1, on the reverse strand, counting down.
TCATTCTGGCAAAAAGAGGATGAGAAACTAAATGGCAAAATGCTTGAAAATATTGCAATTCATATAGACAAACCTGTTAGTGGAAAGCTTTGCATTAGAAGAGATAACACACTTTTTGATAATTATTTTGTAGGTGCAAGCAACTGTGAAGATACTTATCAGATTTTGGGAGGTTGGGGATTTAAAGGTGGAAAAGATCCTATCTTTCCTGGAATTTATTTTGTTTGTGGTGACAAAGCCTACTACAACCTTCCAGACCATTGGTATGGAACTTGTTATGTGGGAATTGTTTTTCCTAAAGTGTTTCATGTTGACAGAGATTCAGAAGGATTATTTAAAATTCATAATTATGTAAATAGAGCTAAAAGAGAAACTTTTACTGAAGTTCTGGGAGATATTTTCCAAGCTGTAATACCTTTTGTTGGTATAACCCTAAATGCAGGGAGAATCAGAAAATTGTCCACTATAGTTGATAGATTATCAACTGACACTGCTGATGGATTTCAATTAGTGAATGTTGAAGTTATTGCTATTAGATCCATGGTAATTCAAGATCGTCTTGCTTTAGACATACTCCTAGCAAAAGAGGGAGGAGTCTGTGGCATTTTACATGTCCAACATTGCTGTACATATATACCGGATGAAAGTAAAAATATTGAAATGTATATTAAGAATATTACACAAATGCATTCTGAAATAATTCCTTTAGAAGAAGAAGATTTTACTGGGAAACTTTCAAATAGGTTTCAAGCTATTAAAAACTGGTTTCATAATATCGGAAGTTCAATTCTTGGCAAGATTCTGGCACCTTTGATTATAATTATATTCATTTTTATTTTGACTAAAGTAGGTTGTTTGTTGCATAAAAGAAAGAAACATTTAAGAGAAAAGAAGAGAATTTATAAACTCAGAAAAGAAGAGGAAAGGGAGATTGAGTTGCAGGAGTTACATAGAGAGCGTCATGTTAATTGTAAAGATTATGCTGAAACAGACTTTTAGGTTTACTAATACAATGAATTTGAATCGATTTCTTATAAATTAAATTTACCAAAATTTTGAGTGCTGGTGTGGTGATTTGTTAATCACCAGATGAGGGAGTTGATGGAGCGAGATAGAAAACAAAATTTTGTTTAAACTCGCAAAGTCACATTTCCATAACATGAATAAAATTATTAATGATTTGTGATATGTCGTGCTAATACAACCTAGATTAAACTTTACACGTGGGGGGACTAACATGTGTGCTCATAAATGTGCATAAATGTTGCATCTTTTTGTTCGTGCAAAATAATAAAATAATTTATTGTTTTCGTTTTTGTCATTACTAACTGCTGCATATTTAAAATAAGCATGTGCTTGTTTTGCTTTTTCTTGTCTGTGTGATGTCATTTCTACTATTCTAGGTGCATATGGGTCTCATAGAAAAACGAAGACTGGTAAATATAAACGCTGCTTTATTTGTTTGCAATGGCTAGGTAACATTTTGATTAATCGGGTGGGTTAATTAATTAGTAAACCATGGGGTGGATACAGAATATACTTTATTTCTTACATTAATACTTTTCTTGTGTTTGTTTTATACTAGAAATCATAAGTTGCCTGCTTTTGAGGCCTAACTATTTGAGCCGCACAAAAAGAGCTAATTCATATTTCTGCAGAAAGTCACGAGACGCCCATTCTGAATTAAAACGTTTATTGAGGCTGCATTCACAAAGCAAAAACTGATGAGCTGACATCATTCTGTCGGACATGGCCAAGGTCGAAAGTGAACTTTTTGTCAGTCCTTAACTTGGCATCCGCGGAAGTTGCACTGTAAGACTATGGAAGCTGCGAGGATGACTTAAAACAAAGTTGCAATCGCAGGAAGCCTCTGGCTTCACGTGGAAGAGACAATGGTCTTTGTAAGACATGATTTTGTGGAACTTTTTAAGAATCGGGTGACATGTCACTTGTCACTCTCAGCCAATGGGACGTCGAGTATTTCTGAAAACTTTCCTTTGCTAGTTTAGTTAGCGTAGAAAGGTATAAAAAGTCATGCCCTTAGGGTCGGGCTGGCTGCTGCTTTCTGACTTTCCGATGAGGGTGATGTGCTGCTGGACTTTGCGTGGAGCACGTAAGAATCCTCAAAGAACTTTACTTTAATTTCTGTCTATTTAGCTCAATTAGGGAAATAGGTTTTAGAAATGCTAAACTTTATATAATTTCTTTAAATTTGATTAAATTGCTTAAATTGTATTTTTCCATATTTCTTACTATCATGCTTGCTTTATTGCAAATAAATTTCATTTATAAAACTTACAACATATATACCATAATTTAGAAAATAAAATCTTACTTTTGACAAACAAGCTGGTCTTGGTTATTTAGAAGTATAGGTTACCTTTAGCTAGATCACGTCGCCTATGGTGGTCGTTTAAATGGTTGGGTTTTATTCTAATGACAATATTCCTTCTGCAAATGTATAAAAATGTATATATTGTGTAGATAATGTGTATATAGATTTATTCTGACCACCTGATTCAGTAGGCCCAAAATATATCAGGTTCATAAATGGGTCCATGTTTAGTATAGAATTTTGTTTATAGGTTATGAAGTTGGGTAGCGTAGTTTATGATATATTTTCTATAGCCCGCTGGATCAGTACGCACCATACCCCTGCGATCATGGGGTGTACGAGCCGTACCCCCATTGTACGATCGGTGTACGAGCCGTACCCCATGTACGGCTCGTACACTGATCGTACATGGGGTACGGCTCGTACACCGATCGTACAATGGGGGTACGGCTCGTACACCGATCGTACGTGGGGTACGGCTCGTACACCGATCGTACGTGGGGTACGGCTCGTACACCGATCGTACAATGGGGGTACGGCTCGTACACCGATCGTACAATGGGGGTATGGCTCGTACATGGGGTACGGCTCGTACACCGATCGTACAATGGGGGTACGGCTCGTACACCGATCGTACAATGGGGGTACGGCTCGTACACCCCATGATCACAGGGGTACAGTGCGTACCCCTGCGATCATGGGGGGTATGCACCATACCCGGGGGGACCGTTCCATACCTGTTTCGGCACGAACTCTGCTTTTACGGCTGTTTTCAGCTCCCGTAGAAAAAGGGTTGTACGGTGCGTACCTGACATGTATCATACTTGCTGGGTCGTAAAAACCAGCCGCGAACCGTACAGATGTCGTGTACAGCGGGTTCCGAGGGAAAATCGTACAGAGATTAGAGTCGTACGGTGTCTTGTACGACTCGTACAGAGTACGGCTCCCGGTGTGAATCGTACTTCGTCGTACGTACGGGGGACGTTGCAGGGTACGATTCGTACGGGAAAAAGGCTCCAAACGGCTATTCGGAGTGGTTTTTCCCGAATCGGAATCGACCCCTGAATGGCTATGGCAGGGAAATCACAACTTTCTAAAAGTGGCATTTTCACAATTGTAATTTAAAATCTGACTTTACCCTAAGAGAGGATTTTTCATTACAATTCCAAAGACGCCAAACATGAACTGGGTATCTTTTCCCATTTGGAAGTTACACCTTATTAAATGTAATAAGTAGGTCTCCCGGTTTTATGGTATTTATTTCGTCAACATTTCCATCTGTATTTATCCATATTTATTTTTTGGCCTTCTTAATTTATTTAGTTTTGAGAATAAATAAAGTCATAAAACGGTGTATGTCCACATTTCTAAATAGAATTATACACTGATACTTTGACTTTTACTGCATTTTTGCAAATTAAATTACCAAATATAACAAAACACTAAACCCACAGGTAAATTGTACCATTACATGCAAATATATGTTAACATATGCCTGTATTTAAAGAAATCTCATCCGGTTTTTAACTCACCATGGACAGCATGGAAAGTCACTCACAAGAAGCAGAATTTTCTGGGGGTACATGGCCAATCACCGAAGATGGCAGATGCGTGACAGGAGAGCTCCAGGGCTGGGGCCTAGCAGCCTTGGAACATCATCACTCTCCTTGGCTCTTACGCCCAGGTGCCCCAACAAAAAGTACTTCAGGCACCATGGGCGTCTCAGAACCCCATTTTTTAGCCGATTCATGGCCGCAAGGCTGAACAATCGCCCGCTCCATCAGACTTGCCAGGCAATGGCAGAACCTCAAGCCTGCGTCACCCACTAGCAGTCCGTGGGAGCTGGTGGGTGCAGCATCGTCAGCTCGGACGATATCCAGAGGCATATCCATGCACACGTAAAAAGGGAGGACTAGGAGCCTGAAACCGAGGTCGGAGGAGCACCATCCCGAATTGAGTAGTGCCTGGTGGCGAAGTGCCTGGCTGGTCCTACCTTGCTCTGAAACCACACGGTCAGCCGGCCTGAGGCAGTGCAGACGATTACCCTTCAGTAAGTGGTGATCGTGGTTGAGGTGGTGGCCTGGGGACTGATGTGGCATCTGCCTCAGCCAGGACTCTGAGTGAGGCAGGGACGGCCCGTCAAGGGTCATGGTGCCCTCAGAGATCTGGGGCTGGCCGCGCTGGATGGGCCCTGAGATGGACCCTCATGCGCAGAGAAGGTAAACTCGACTGGAGGTGATCCTAAGGTGCACTCCGGCTGCAGAGACAAATCCATCTGGGGCGGAAAACGGCAAAGCTTGGAGACGTGCACATTGTGGTGAAGGCGTGCCGGAACGAACCCCCGCTTAGCCCTAGGGGCTGAAAATTCACTGCATACAAGGGGCGGTGCAGGAAGACCGTGGACCACGAGGTGCACTGACCAGATGGGCCCGCCAGTTCTTGGGTGTAATGGTGTGTGGGCTGCTGTGCGCCTCGTGGCATGATCCAGCACAGTATCTTATGAAGTGAATGCACCCCCCCCCCCCGGGAACAGGGACATGGGCCTGGGATCGTGCGGACAGAATGCATTGTGGGGAACAGTGTGTGACATTATGCAAATTGCCTGATGTGTGACACTGGGACCTGGTGAGCAATAGGAGTTAAACCCCAGGGGGGGCAGTCTTGTACTGCTCACATTGACTTCAACACTACTGCACGAATGGCTGCACCTCGCAGTGAGTGTAATACCAAAGCGGTGACTACACGCTGGTTGCTGTGACCACCCAGATACATGGCTAGCAACAACCTGAAATCCCACCAGGCCTTCAATACCTCCTAGGTTATGTGGCCTTTGTTGGTAGACTCAACTGGATTTTGTCCTACAAGACCCACCCATGGGTGTACAAGAAGGGACGTGCAAGGTCAGTGACACTAAGCAGTAGTTTTACGCCCCACAACTAAGTGCCTGCTATGACCCCAGGGTTGCCATTTGTTCCCATTTAACACATCATGGGGCTTACCTAAGGAAGGCAAGCCCATGCAAGGGAATCAGACAGAACTCAACACAGCGGGGCAGACACCGCCCCAGTCGGAACGAAGGAGGACTCGGTGCCCCCAACTACAATGAGCCCCCCACAAGACAAATTAGATGTAGTACTGAGGGATAGTAGGGAGTCTCATGCAGTGCTGGAACAACAATTGGGGTCCCTCGCTACAGATGTTAGCCTCCTCAGAGCAGACCACAAGAAGCTTGCAGACAGAGTGAACACCGACGCAGTGACACTGCAAGACCTGGCCCCCTGGCGGAAGGAACAGAGGCCATTGAAAGGCTCCAGTGTTACAAGATAGAATAGAAGACACTGAAAGGCACTCGCGTCGGAACAACGTTCGAATACCTAGATTACCAGAGAATAGCAAGGGCCCTAACGCAACTCAGTTTATAGTGACCTGACTACGTGAGGTGGTGACTCCAGAGGGCGCACAGAGTCCCCACAAGGTGGAAGAGATGTGGCGCAGCAGCCAGGGTGCCTGACTCCGGACCACAGGGTTCACTGTTCGATCGCCGGCACCAGCGGCAGGTTAGCCCAGCACCATGTGACTCTGAGCAATAGCTTGCTTACTCTTCCTGACAGCCCCCAGCGCCGGGACACCACTTTGGAGGTAGCTGTGCGCTTTTCATATTTAATTTCATTTCATTTTAAATAGAGAGAGGCGGGGGCATTGCCTCACCCCATAGTGGCCCGAATACTCAATTACAAGGATCGTGACGTGATCCTCTGAAGTGCATGAGAAAAAGCACAGGTCAAACACGACAATGTATGTATCTCACTCTTCCCAGACTACACCCTTAATGTTCAGAAACAGAGTACCTCTATAACTGGATTAAGCAACACCTACAATCCCGAAATCTAAAATACACCCTTTTATATCCCGCCCGACTAAAAATTATCCATGAACAAAAAAAGTACCCTCTTCGATACTCCAGATGAAATGTAGGAGTGGATAGAACATACATTCCCGGAGCTCTCTATCACTGAGGAACACAAACACCCTTCCTCACACTTCGCACAGAGATCACAGACAAAGTACCGGCGCAGAAGGCAGATGCGTCGGAAGGAAGATCAATTGCCTACTCCGGAACAGATGCTGGAGGGCTAATGGGCAGCTATCTTGTCTGCCGCTACACTTCAAGAGGGAAGACAACTTATAGATGAAGAATCCTGATCAGACGACAAAGTGCATTCAGAAACTGACAATATCCTGCTGCTTTTCTCCTCTATGACACCACAGATTGGAAATGACTTATTGGGCTGATGGGATACGGGTAGAACACTCTGGTTGATCACCAGATGCCAATGTGCAGCTATGTTTCTTCACTGCTATGGTGCTGGAAAGTTGCTTATCATTTGTGCAAAGGCGTATCCCCTGGCAAGGGCAATTGGCCCACGATCCCATGCCACTCAATCATGCAGGAATGCCACACAGGTGTGCCGATGAGCAGATCGGCAAATCTCTCTAGGTATTGAATAGTATCCTTCGAGTTGGCGTCTTCTAAGGTGTCCACACGGCAGGACCAGAGGAACGAATGTAAATGGGGGGAAGCTTTCCTCCATGCTATCTGGGGTTATATACGCCCTACTCCTTATTTACGTGACGTATTTAAGCTGAACAACCACTTATTGATCGTTTGTTCCACCACAATACGACAGAGTTCTGATGCCCTAAGTTGATTCCACGCATTTTAGTTGCACGACCATGACACGGTTGACTGATCCACTCGAATGCGACAGTGATTTATCCTTTTTAACGTACTGATCTACAACCATTATTTTGGTTTTCATCTGCCGTGACTATGGAGACACCTATTTGCTGACATTTGCTGCTTTTAAGATACTATACATCCTATTTCATCTAAACACCAAAAGAAGTTGACCTACCCACACCATGGAGGTTTGGACTTAAGACTTTGGCTGCTTTATGGGACTCCTAAGAAATTATTAAGCCCTGATGAAGTTCCGCAAGGAACGAAACGCGTTGGCTGGGGCCTTTTAAAGATTGAAATAATAAAGGACTTTTCATATTATTTCACAAATCTGTTGGACTTTTAATTTTGGTGCACCATCCTCATTCTCAAGATTTGGTATCTGTTTCGACAGTGGAGCCTCCGTGTGGCTAGCTCCGGATGTTTTGTGCACAAACCTATACCGGTAAGCCTATTTGGAAAATGAAGTGCGAAACCTTGGTCAGCCACATTTTCTGTTTTTTGTAATAGCTGCATATAATGAAGTGGTTCTGTTACTTTGTTACAAATGTTTGGTCGGGGAAAAAAATTCTGTTAGACCATGTATTGGGGAGATACATGACGGGGGCTATTTCAATATTGCTATGACACAATGGGCCTGACTTGAGCGTATGCACAGATATTGCACTACATATAGGATGAGCCCATCACTGCGACCCAGCACTATAATTGTACCACTTGGAATGTTCAAGGGATGGGATCTATTCATAAACCTCATAGAATCCAAGCGCAATTGATTAGGCAGAAGGCACAGATAGTATTCCTACCAGGAAACCTACCTGTCCGCCTCAGAGGCTCTTAAACTCCAGAAGAAATGGAGGGGACAGGTATTCCATAAAACATGTTCAGCATTTGCACTAGGAGCTACGATTTCGATATACACAAATGGTATAGATACACCCTGATATATGGCACCATAGATGGTATACCTGTAGTTCTTGGAAGCATCTACGCCCTGAACACAGATCAAGATGCTTTTCTTGCCCAGGTGGGAATGGTGCTTGCGCACTGGACCATGCACCCCAGGATAATATGTGGGAACATTAATGCAGTCTTGGACCCTGACTTAAACAGTTCACACCCCCCACTACCAAGCGTGACTTCAGTCTGACAGGCTAGAGCCCATCGAACTTGGTGCTAGGGATGGTCATTGAGGGATGCATGGCGTAGCCGAAACATGGGTATGCTTGAATACTCCTTCTACTTTCAGTCATATGAGTTGCATACACGGATAGATAGCATATTCTGCAATCCCTCTCTACTTACACAAATCACACACATAACAAATATTGGAGCTCTCCGATCACAATTCATGGGAACTAACACTATCCTGGGGACAAGGGCCCATCCCAATCCCCATGTGGAGACAAAATCCCTGCCTCCTAGAAGACAGAGTATTCCAAGACACCATGTCCTCAACCATTGACAACTACTTAATAAAAAACACCGACACAGCTTCCTCTGCACTAATAGAGTGGGAAGCGTTTAAGGCTATTATATGTGGGAATGCAACCAGTTCCATGGTGCGGTCACAACAAACTCTTAGCCGGGACCTGAAACTGGTAGAAAATGGCTTGAGGCGACCTAGGGCACGAGGTGGCTTCGAGCATGGTTAAAGCAAAAGAGCTCCAGGACTCCTGTACTGAATACACAGAGCTCCTTGAGCAGTTGTGTGCCATAGATTTCCGCGTATAAACTCAGAAGGTGCATACAGAGACAGATAGACCCAGCACACTACTAGCACAGTTGATCAAAAATTATCCTCCCCCACACCCATACTAGTGATTATAACCCCGGCACAAAACTGTGTAACCACAAAATCAATGAAGCATTCCATGACTATTACAAATCTTTTACTCAGCCCCCCGCCAAGCGGGACTGCAAGTGATTAAAAGCTTTTTATATACTGTGCGTTTACCACAAACGACAGCAAAGGACAAGACGCTGCTTGCAGTACCAATTACAGTTGCCAAAATTTGCACCGCTATTAAGGAGCTCCCCGTAACAAGACCCCAAGCTTAGACGGCCTTCCGGTGGAGTTTGATGCCACCTTCACCACACAACTGGTCCCTTGCCTGGAATGGATATATTGTGCTTCTCTAACAGAAGGGACGCTGCCTCCCACCACGGTGCAGGCTCTGGTGATTTCTCTGCCTAAGCCAGGTAGGGACCATACAGACATTTCCAAATATAGGCCCCTATCACTACTAAACACAGAATACAAAATACTCAGCAGAATACTGGCCAGTCGTCTCCTTCCCCTCTTACTGAGACGTACATGCAGACCAATGCAGATTTGTCCCTGCAAGAAGCATTTCACTGAACATACACAAGCTTTACCACAGTCGCCTGCCTGAGGTTTTCCCTGGAGCGGCGTGTCTATCGTTGGACCTCCGTCAGTCCTTCGACACAGTGAGCTGGGGATACATGCTGGCTACCCTTTGGAGATTTGGAATCCCCCATAAGTTCTTTCAATGGGTTAAACTACTGTACACTTTCCCTACAGTCAGGGCACGCACTGGGGCACATATCTTGAATGCCTATAATGAACAGTGGGGCACAAGACAGGATTGCTCCCACTCCCCATGCTCTTTGTGCTTGCCCTGGAGCCCCTCGCGTGCAGGTTACACACTCAGTCAGTAGAATGGGGTATCCCTATTGACCTTACAGTCCATGCTATGTTGCTGTATGCTTACGACATAATGATTTACACCAAAGACCTGCGGGAAGTCTCCCCTCGGTGGGATAACCTACATATATCAGCCCGCACCTGTGAACATTTTGAGTCCCTCGTGGGACTAGCCATAAATGTTGGAAAATCCAATGCATTCCCATTTAGGAATAACTTCCACCTGCAAGCCATTCCATTCGGCGATCAGGAGTTACAGTAGCTTCCACTTCTTTTAAATACTTGAAGATACAGATATATAAGGATACTCGTCACCTATTGGACGGGAACTTCCAGTGGGCAATAGCCTCTCTGCGTTCCCAAGTCACCTTCTGGACGTTGCTCCTCTTTAGGTAGCCGGGCAGCCTGCAATATCCAAAATGGTAATGCTTCTGCGTATTTTCTACCTTTTCACTAATTTGTCAGTAGTGGTCCCGATAAAGATATTTCAAACATTAAAAACTCTCCTAATAGATTTAATATGGGGTACAAGTCGTCGCCGTATCAGCTTGACGAAACTGCAGCTGCTGTCGAATGCTGGAGGTATGGGGGCTCCTGACTTTCGGACATACTGCCTGGCAGGGCAGTTACATAAGCTCTTTTATTGGCTGGCGGGACGTAATCTACAAGAAATAGCCTACACACTCCAGATGATTACCCAGTGGAGACTTCACAGGCTGTTGTGCCTGGGGATGACAGTTCCAACACCGGCTCCAGTATTTCTTAGGGTGGCTAGTCTTGTAATATACATCAAACAGTATTGGGAACCAGTTGGGGCTGAACCTGCCACAAATTAACTGGTTCATTCAGTATATTTGAAGGGCAGTGGTAGACACTTGATCTGCTGGTTATACCGAGGTATTCCCAAACACCAGCCTGCGCCTCTATTGCCATTGCATGTTAAGTGGGAAAGAGACATAGGTAGAGCACTCTCAGACAAAGAATGGAACACTGTATTAGACTATCCCAAGCAGCTATCCCGTAACTCATGACTTAAATTTATACAATACATGATAATGAAGCATGCTTACCTAAAACTGCAAAGGATACACTCAATTTCCCCATCACCACAGCTGCATGTCTGAGGTGTCCCGAGCAAGATGCCAATTTAATGCATATGCACGAATCCCTGACATAATATCGACAGACCGAATATCGACTAGAAAAAATATCGATGACAATTTATCGACTACAAAAATATCGACCCCCAAAACTTAAACAAGAAATAACTAAAATATAGAAACCACTAAATCGATTAAAAAAAAATCGACTACAACATTATCGATCATCAATTATATCGCATCTACAAATATCGACCAGCAATCCTTAACATATAACACAGCCAAAATATCGACCATCACTATATAGAATACCATAATATCGAACATTTAACAATATCGAATTTACAAAATACATAAAAAATGCGCTATCTAATAAATAAAACATAATTAATATACATATCAGAAATATACATAATATATTTTTTTAAATAATACAACATACAATAAACATTTCTAATAATCAGAACAAAATATTTACATGGAAAATGCTATTTATAATACTTATACAACATTGCAAATAATAAAACATTGCTTAATGCACATAATAAATATTCTTTCACTTTAAATCTTAGAAAACGCCATTAACCATTCAAAAAAAGTGCTTTACCCATAAAAAATTCATTAATTAGCGTCATCCATTTAAGGAAAACAATTACCAAAACTAGTAAAAAAATTCAAATACACCAATAAAAACAAGCTATCAAACTGGATAACCAATAAAAATTCAGGAACAATTTAACACATCCTATAAAATGAAGAACTACACATACTAAAATCGCAATCGAAAACACCAAAAAAAAGGAAGAAGAAACTCTGCCAGTTTGGTGAAAGAAAACGGATTGACTTCTACCGAAAAAGAGCTACACCTATCTAAAGTAAGTACTACCACCTTTATATATTTTAAAAACGTAATTCTAAAACTTCAAACCTATAATTTGAAAACAAATAACTAAAACATCTCTTTTATTCCTACTTTTTTTTCTACAGATAAAAAGAAATTTTATAAAAACAGCACAACATCAAGACTTCAAAGAAAAAATATAAAAAGTAGGTATCTAATCTACAAAAAATGACTCAAAACCTTAATAATTAGAAAACTAAGGACAAACTAGCTAGCAGATCACAACAAAAATTACATAAACAAATATACATTCTTGTAACACATCTTCTCAATCTTAACAGGTACAGAAGAAATACAGCAAAAAGAAAATTTCGAAGAAAAACAACACCTGAATTCAACCAAGAAATAAACTGGTAAATAATTAACGTGCAAATACATGTTATTATAATACTAAATACATTATTTAAATACTTTTCTAATAATGTAAAGTTTAATTTCTTATAGCACCAAAAAGCAAACATGACTGAAGGAGCTAAATTTGTGTATTCTCAAAAAGGAAAAATGCTTCTTTGTTATATGGCATATGTATACACTCAAGAGAAACAGAAAGATCTGAAAGTTTTTGGGAAATGCACTAAATACCATTCAAACACATGTTACGGGAGAGCTATAACTCAGGAAACTACTGTAACTTATACTAAGGAACATAACCACCCACCCAATGTTACAGAAATAGAGATTAGAGAAATGCTTGATTCCCTTAACCACTTGGATGCTAAGGTACATCCACCTCTTCCCATTGACTTTCCATTGAAATCAATGGAAACTCCATGACGAGTTACCCTTGTCATTAGCACTGAAGGGGTTAAAGAAGCTAGCACTAGTACTGATATACCAACAACTGCTATTCTAAAACATCATTTAAGTGTTCTACCCCAACATGCCTCTAGCCAACTACCAAGTATAGAATCCCTTCAAAGAACCATAGCTAGACAAAAAAGAGCTACAGCAACTACTCCTCCCACACCTAAAACTTTTGAAGAAGTGCAAATTCCCCCTGAATTCTGTCTAACTCATAATAATGAACCATTTATACTATATGACAACAACTCAAAAGATAAAAGAATAATACTGTTTGCCACTGCAGACAACATGACTAAACTAAACCAATGCCAAACTTGGATGATGGATGGTACTTTTGCAGTATGTCCTAAACCTTTTTACCAATTGTACACTATCCATGGTCATTTCCAAAATGCTAATATACCATTCCTATATGCTCTCCTACCAAACAAACAACAATCTACCTACCAAGAAATCCTAACAAAAGTCAAACAACAAACTAATGACTATTTCCCACAAAAAATCATCATTGATTTTGAAAAAGCAATGATAAATAGTATCCTCAAAATATACCCACACACAGCAAAACAAGGTTGCTATTATCATGTTAATCAATGTATATGGCGACACCTACAGAAATCTACCTTAAGTGTCCAATACGCCACAGATAGCACCTTTGCTTATCAAATTTAAAAAAGTATTTCTCTAGCCTATGTTCCTGTAACAGACGTTGCAGAGCACTATAACCTATTAATAGACAGCCCATACTATAAAAGAAACGAAGAAAGATTAAGCCCTATGCTTGACTACTTCGAAGATACATGGGTAGGAAGGCTACACCGTTCAGGTCATAGAAGACAACCTAAATATCAAATAGCCTGGTGGAATGTCTACCTTAGCACCCTAAATAAACAAGCAAAAACAAACAACGCAGTTGAAGGTTGGCATAACGCCTTCCAAGCAACCACAGGCAGAGGAACACCTACTCTTTACAAATTAATTCAATCCCTACAAAAAGAGCAGAGTTACCAAGAGCTCTGAATGGAGCAATCAGTAACCAAAATTAACTAAACAAACCATAAAAATGTATAACACACTCCAAAGCCAAGTTACCTTCTATCCAACTACCAGAGGACTAAACTATCTGTCAATGATAGCTAAACAATTCTATAAAATATATCACAACTAGAAATACAACATTACCCATTTATAAATATACATTTTACTACCATTACTATATGTAATAAATTGTAATTAAATTATCAAATACATTTTAAACACATTTAATAAATTTATTATGATAATTTACTTTCAAACTGTTCCATATGACATAGCAATACAACAAATTAAAGAAAATTTCCCACCCAAAAACATTTCTTTAGATACTTACAGTTTCTGTTGCTTCTTCAAAAGTAATGCAATTTAGAAAACTCCATACCAAATAATGCAAAATATCCATACAATCCAAGGAAGCCCCCCAAAAAATGTAAAAATACAAGCAAATCCATGGCGACTCTTCTCCAATGTAATACAAAGAGTATACCCTTCAAAACCCGAAAATATTAATTCAAAAAAATAAACGCTCCAGGAAAACCCGAAAAACAAAGTATGTATGTAAAAATCAGAGTATAGAATACTCGTTACACTACTTTAAAAAAAGAACGGAGCTCCTCAAAAAACTAAAAAGGCGACGATAACCTAAGAATAGGAAAAAGACATACCCACCCACACAAATACACCTATACCCATATAAAAATACATATTTATACTATCAACATAAGCATTTCATAACATTTAAACATATAAACATACCTCACACACCTAGCAGTAAAACGCGATAAACACTAAGGGCCCCATTAGGATGTCGGGCGGATTGCCTCCGCCAGGGTGGCGGTGGCCACCGCCACCCTGGCGGAGGCAATCCGCCCGACATCCTTCCCTGCATTCCCCCCCGCCATATTACGATGGCGGAGGGGACCGCAGCAGTGGGAAACACCGCCCGCCTGTTTTCCGCCCCGGTCGCCTGGCGGCCGGGGCGGATAAGTGATAACATGGTGGCGGTGTCTATCAGACACCGCCAGCCATATTAGAATAGGCATCTGACAATGCCTTTCCGTGGCGGCAATGCCGCCACGGAAAGGCAGGCGGACTTCACTCTGGGGGCCCCCTGCGGGCCCCCAGAGTGCAGCACAGTAGGGGGGTGCACACAGGGGGGTACCTATGGTACCCCCCTGCATTTGCATAATGAAAGCGGCAGGCACCGCGCGGTGCCTGCCGCTTTCGTCATGCAAATGCTGCAAAGCATTTTCAGCATTGTGGCGGGCGGTGCAGAGTGCACCGCCCGCCACAATGATGGGAATACAGGATGCGCCCGCCACTGTGGCGGGCGCATCCTAATGCTGCCAACGGGACCACCGCCCTCATGGCGGCCGGTCCCTAGTACCGTGAGGATGGCGGGCGGGCAAAGTCCGCCCGCCATCCTAATGGGGCCCTAAATATCGTACACTCGAGCTAACACCTAAAACACAATGTACGATAGATATTATAATCGTACTCAACCTAAATACACCACACATACACTTAAATTACATTTACTAACTTATAAAATACTACAAAAACTAACTTACCCTCTCCAACGCGACGCAACATCCCACCGCGAGTTGTTCCATTACCAAATGAAACAAAATAACATTACGTGGTTAAAAAATAGTCCCTGTATAACTGAAAAGCCTATTTTTTCTCTATTTTCTAACACTTAAAAATTTAAAAACTAGGCTTACATTATCTAATATTTCTCCTAATAATTTTTTTAAATATTTATAAATATATAATTATTTAAAAAAAATATTTCCAATATTATTTAATGAAGTATGAAATAGAAAATATTATTTATATGTTCACTTTATAATTAAGTAAAATGTTGAAATTACTTTTATCATTCATTTTATGTTAAACCGTATGCTTATAAAAATACTAATGTGATTAATAAATGTATCTACTGTTTAAAATTAATTTTTAATTATTTACTTTTGTAAAAATTAATATTATTAATATTTTCAATATTAATTTTAGTAATTTATAAAAAAATATAATTTTGTAACCAACACAAATGTTACTATTTTGAAATCTGTAAAAAATGTATCTATCAATAATTTGTATTATAAAATACAAAAAAAGTGTGTACAACAAATATAACAATTATTTTCAACATGTTTACTATTTAAATATTTCTTTTTTGTATGTGATTTAAAGTAATTGTTCTTAAATAAATTGTACACTACGTAATTATGTTTGTTATGAAAATGTACATTTCCAATACATGTGAATTAACATAAAAATTATCTCATTGCAATGTATATATATTTATAATATACAAACATTTACTTGCTATTACATTTTATTTGTTTACAACTATTCACTTACAAAATTATACTGCAAATAAAAATGTTTCCTCTACTTCCCATTTCTTTTTACATCCTAATTAACTGTTTGTAAATGATTTCAATTGACTATGTGTTTCTCTCCTTTTTTAATTTTCTAAATAAAATATAATGTGAATAATTTTGTAATTATTTAATACATTTATTTTTAAAAATAATAAAAACGGTGATCTTTTTATCAATTTATTAGTAATATAACAATAAATAGAATTACTACTATAGTTAATATATTTACATACAAATAATAATTGTAATATTCTACCAAACCAAAATTTATAACTCAACAACGTTTTTACTATTCCCAATCAACCAACTTTAAAGTCAAGGTAGGTGCTGGACAGTAAACCCATATAAATTACTATTCCCACTCCACCAAGTATTAACTCATCGAAGGCGCTGGACAGTAAACACATATAAATTACTATTCCCACTCCACCAAGTTTTAACTCAGGGAAGGTGCTGGACAGTAAACCCATATCAATTACTATTCCCACTCCACCAGGTATAAACTTAGGGAAGGTGCTGGACAGTAAACACATATACATTACTATTCCCACTCCATCAAGTATTAACTCAGGGAAGGTGCTGGACAGTAGACCCATATAAATTACTATTCCCACTCCACCAAGTATAAACTCAGGGAAGGTGCTGGACAGTAAACACATATAAATTACTATTCCCACTCCATCAAGTATTAACTCTGGGAAGGTGCTGGACAGAAAACCCATATAAATTACTATTCCCACTCCACCAAGTATAAACTCAGAGAAGGTGCTGGACACAAAATCCATATAAATTACTATTCCCACTCCACCAAATCTAAACTCAGAGAAGGTGCCGGACACTAAATCCATATAAATTACTATTCCTACTCCACCAAGTATAAACTCAGGGAAGGTGCTGGACAGTAAACCCATATAAATTAGTATTCCCACTCCACCAAGTATTAACTCTGGGAAGGTGCTGGACAGTAAACCCATATAAATTACTATTCCCACTCCACCAAGTATAAACTCAGAGAAGGTGCTGGACACTAAACCCATATAAATTACTATTCCCACTCCACCAAGTATAAACTCAGAGAAGGTTCTGGACACTAAATCCATATAAATTACTATTCCCACTCCAGCAAGTATAAACTCAGGGAAGGTGCTGGACATTAAACACATATAAATTACTATTCCCACTCCACCAAGTATTAACTCAGGGAAGGTGCTGGACAGTAAACTCATATAAATTACTATTCCCACTCCACCAAGTATTAACTCTGGGAATGTGCTAGACAGTAAACCCATATAAATTACTATTCCCACTCCACCAAATATAAACTCAGAGAAGGTGATGGACACTAAACCCATATATATTACTAATCCCACTCCACCAAGTATTTACTCAGGGAAGGTGCTGGACAGTAGACCCATATAAATTACTATTCCCACTCCACCAAGTATTAACTCAGGGAAGGTGCTGGACAGTAAACCCATATCAATTACTATTCCCACTCCACCAGGTATAAACTTAGGGAAGGTGCTGGAGAGTAAACACATATACATTACTATTCCCACTCCATCAAGTATTAACTCAGGGAAGGTGCTGGACAGTAGACCCATATAAATTACTATTCCCACTCCACCAAGTATTTACTCAGGGAAGGTGCTGGACAGTAGACCCATATAAATTACTATTCCCACTCCACCAAGTATTAACTCAGGGAAGGTGCTGGACAGTAAACCCATATAAATTACTATTCCCACTCCACCAAGTATTAACTCTGGGAAGGTGCTGGACAGTAAACCCATATATATTACTATTCCCATTCCACCAAGTATAAACTCAGGGAAGATGCTGGACAGTAAACCCATATAAAATACTATTCCCACTCCACCAAGTATAAACTCAGATAAGGTGCTGGACACAAAATCCATATAAATTACTATTCCCACTCCACCAAGTATAAACTCAGGAAAGGTGCTGGACAGTAAACACATATAAATTACTATTCCCACTCCACCAAGTATTAACTCAGGGAAGTTGCTGGACACTTAAACAATATACATTTCAAAAAATAAACAAAACACTCTTCAAAAATTAAGGGGGCCATTAGGATGGCGGGCGGGCTTTGCCCGCCCGCCACCCTATCGGGAAACGGGACCGCCCGCCTCGAGGGCGGGGGTCCCGAAATGTGCATTAGGATGCGCCCGCCACACAGGCGGGCGCATCCTGTATTGTTGCCATTGCGGCGGGCGGAGCAGTAATCTCCGCCCGCCGCCTTGTTAAACGTGCACGTTGTGCATTTCTAAGTGCAACATGACAGGCACCGCGCGGTGCCTGCCATGATGCACTTTGAAATGCGGGGGGGTACCATAGGTACCCCCATGTGCAACCCCCCAAGCCAGGGACTCCCAGGGGGCCCGCAACGGGGCCCCCACAGGGAGTCTCCGCATGCCTTTCTGTGGCGGCATTGCCGCCACGGAAATGCATTGGTGTAAGCCCATTGTAATATGGCGGGCGGTGTCTAACAGACACCGCCACCATGTTACTCGTTTTCCGCCCCGGCCGCCAGGCGACCGGGGCAGTAAACATGCGGGCGGTGTTTCTCACCGCCGCGGTCCACCCCGCCATACTAATATGGCGGGGGGATTTGGGCTGTGGATGTCGGGCGGATTTCCTCCGCCAGGCTGGCGGTAGCCACCGCCAGCCTGGCGGAGGAAATCCGCCCGACATCCTAATGGACCCCTTAATATTTTGAAATAATTTAAAAATGTAATTAAAAAATGTTTTTTGAAAATTCCTCGCCTAATTCCCAAAAACAACACAACGCACTCCATAAACTAAATTTTGAAATTAATTTAAATATTATGTTGAAATTTATACATTTAATTTAAATTTTTTTACTTTTTCAAATTTTTATCATTTTTTTAAACATATATTACATTATTACACAAAAAAATACACTACCCAATCCCAAAACACAAATATTTCTAACACAAATTAATTTGTAAATAAATGGTTATTTAAAATATATAAATTTACATAATTATTAGTATTTAAATTTAAAATGTAATACTAATTTTCAACAAAAATTAAAGTTCACAATCCTACAACACTAATATTTCATTAAAAAAATAAATGTTTAATAATGTACGAAATATAAATAAATAATGTAAAAAACATTTTCAACTTTATTTAATTAAAATGTATCATTTTATATAAAAAAATAAACAATTTCGAAAAACTTTTTTCAAAAATATCAAAATGTATTTAAATATTTGCGAAATTATTTCGAAATGTATATAACATAAATAGCTAAATTTAAAATATTGATTTCAAATTAATTTCGAATTTATTTTCTAATAAATATCTAAATTAAAAATAAATGTTTCAAAAAAAATTTGAAATTGTTTTTTAATACATATCTAAATTTTAATAAATAGTTTCAGAAAATTTTCGAAATTATTTTCCAAAAAATATCAAAATTTAAATAAAAATTTATAAATTATTTTGAAATTATTTTCTAAAAAATGTCTAAATTAAAATAAATCCATATTTAATTCGAAATTATTTTCAAATAAATATCTATTTTTTGCAAAAAAATTCTAAATAATTTCGAAATTAATTTCAATTAAAAATCTAAATTTAAAACAATAATTTCAATTTCCTTTCGAAATTAGTTTAAAAAAAATTCGAAATGTGAATAAATATTTAAAATTTAATTTTGAATTTTTAAAAAAAATATTTTAAAACACTTCCCACCCTATTCCCCTAAAAACTCACAACCCGCTACTAAAACATTAATTTTTAGAACTTTTTTAAATTATAAAACTTTTGTTATCACTTATTTTTATATATTTTAAAACACTTCCCAACCTATTCCCATAAAAACCCACAACCCGCTCCTAAAATTTTTTATTATTTTTAAACTACATATTTATGTATTTTTTTTATTATTTGTATATTTCATTACATTAAATTAGAAACAAAAACAACATTTTACAAAAAAAATTTATAAACAATATTAACATTCTACATTTAACAAATCGTTATTCTGACACTCGATATTTTCTCTTTCGATATTCTAACACTCTATATTTTGACATTCGATATTTTTTACTTATACAAATACTCGATAATTTCTACACTCGATATAAACTACTCGATATTTTCTACGTTGATATTTAAAAAAAAAAATCGATAATATTAACATCGATATTACTTACCTCGATATTACTGCCATGTCGATATTCTGGAGTCGATATTAAAAACTCGATATTTAGACTGCACACCATATGCACCGGGCCTGCCCCGCCTTGCTTACCTAGTCAAGGCAGGTCACTACAGCCCTAAAGAAGGTAGTTGGGGGTACTACATGGCACACAGCTGGAAGTTGCCTTCCCAGGTCTCTACCCACGGCAGAAGGGCGACAAAGTGCAGGCTAGATTTGCAGACCTATGACAAGATGGGTCCTCATGTACACCCCCAGTGTTTGTGTTGTACCATCAGAGCAGGTCTCTTAAGGAGTCAAAGATTGTTTGCTGTGCCCGTAAATAGGGAGGAGTTTTTTTTTAGCATTTATATATAACTGTTACCTTATTAAACGGGGTTGGGCACTCAGACTCAACTACACAAGAACAGACATGATATCTGTAAGTGTTATCTTACCGTTGTACTTGATGCGGACCTTCACCCATATGCTGTTATGATTGCTGTTATGATTGCACATGCACTGTGAGATGTTACCAAGCATTATATAATATGCTCTCTTACATCATTTGTGTGCTTAACTACATGATATTATGTAATTTGTAAAACCAAATAAAATTTGTTATAAAAAAACCCTGAATTTTCTGTACTTTTTGCTTTAAAAAATAAATACAGCTAGGAAGCACGTTGGGCCTCATTACGATGCTGGTCGGAGGAGAGTCCGACATGCATCGTGTTGGAAATGGGACCGCCCGACATGGAGTCAGCATTCCCGCTTCCCAAATTACGATGCGACTACCTTCACGGCAGTCGGAAAGAGTATACTTCCTATTACGGCTTGTGCTGCGGGCCGCAGCACTAGCTGCAATAGCAAATATACACTTTTTAAACATCAATGCATCGCGTGGCAGACACCATAGCTGAGGGCCACACGGGACCGGGGCCCTGCTTGGGGCCCCAAAAGATCCTTCCGTCAGTATTTTCATGGTGGATGAAGCAACATGAAAAGGCTGTCAGAAAGGTACACATAATACCCACGGCAGTGCCTGAGCAGGCACTGCCTCCATTTTGGGGATTACGTTTGGTCCTGTGCACGAGGGCCTCCTTGAGCCTGTCAGAGGCAGAGCGGATTCCCCCCACAGCCATCGCTTGGCGTGCCTATATCCTAATACGGCTGTGGGCCTGATGCCTCAGATGTCTGGCGGAATGGCACCAATGAGCTGTGGGATGGCCTTCCACCTTCCATTGTAATAAGGCCCATTGTTTTCTGTGTGCATTTATCTGTACAGATCAGTCAAAAAGGACAACTGGAAGCCTTAGTAATTTTTTTAAAACATATTTTATTGGTCATTTCAAGCAATATCTTTACCACTGAATACATTTGCATTACTTGGCTAATATCAGCAACAGCTACATTTTATAATGGTCCGTTCACCTTGTGGAGTACATTTCCAGTGTAATCTGCGGTATGCATTTGTATGTAGTATATATCAACAGTGTAGGCGGCTGCTATTGACCTAGCTATTGTAGAAGGAATAAAATACATTTATTAAAACATTGCTAACAGATTACACCCCTCCCCCACTGCTGACGGGTGCAAAGATGGTCACATAGTTGTTGGTGGACCTGTTTGATCTAAAGTTTTCCCTGTGATGGACAATAATGTGGATTTCGATGTGGTTGAAGACCTGAAGTGACGGGTTTCAGGAGAATGCGATTTGTACTCCGGCCAAGTGTGCCTACATCTCAATTTGCTAAAATGGCACGAGGGATTGGACAGCTTGGATAACGGATAGTGGGGAGATCATGTGTAAAGTGGCTTAGTTCTGGAGCTATCTAATGGGATAACACTTGGGTACTGAATGTGTCTGATACTTTAAAGGATTCTAGTAGCAAATCCCACCTCATTGCTATGGGCCTCTTCCCGAGTCCCCTGTGATCTTTCCTGCAAATGGCTCCACTCTCTGCCAGTCCCCAATGTTCAACTATTTCTTTCCATGACAGTTTCCTAGTAATGCATCGCTTAGCTAAAATAAGAGCCAAGTCTGCAAATTTAGCCTCAACGTCTTGTCCCTTCTTTCTTGGGTAGAGGCCCAATATGCAAGTTTGCGCTGTATGCCAATCGGTGCCTCCCTCCACTTCCCTGAGGGTTGTTATGACCACACCCCAAAGGTTGTGCAAGCCAGTGCAGGCCCAGATCATGCAGATTAAATCTGCATCTTGCTCAGGACATTTGGGGCAAGCCGCCGTGGTTTTGGGGAAGATGGAGTGTAATTTGTGCGGTGTCAAGGGAGCCTTAGTTATAAGGTAACTCAATGTTATCCTACAGGAGAGGCAGGCCAGGCAGCAGTGAAAAACAAATGTAATTGTTTTTCCCTACCAGGACATGTTAAACTAAATAAAGTAGATGTTCAGCTTTCTAAACACATTGCACCCTGCCCTCTGGGCTGTCCAGGGCCTATACTAGGGGTGACTCATATACATATAAAAGGACAGTTTGGGCCTGACAAAAGGTTTACCTTGCCATGTTGAAATGGCAGTTTAAAACTGCACACCTAGGTTGCAATGGGAGACCTGAGTCATGTACAATGCTACAGGCCCATGAGTAGCATTTAATATACAGACCCTCGGCACAGGTAGCGCCACTTTACTGGGGACTTACAAGTAAATTAAATATGCTGATTAGGTATAAGCCAAATCTTCCATGTTTTAAGGAGAGAGCACAAGCACTTTAGCACTGATTAGCTGTGATAAAGTGTGCAGAGTCCTAAAGTCAGCAAAACAGGAGGATGGAGGGCAAAAAGTTAGGGTAGAACCACGCAAAGGATGCCAGGTCTAACAGTGATTTTAAAATAGAGAGTAGCATTTCAAGAAAGTGATGTGAATTTATTGTTGTCTTTTCTTAAAATGATAAATAGACCCTAAGGGCCCTATTCACAGAATTAACTTAAGACAAAATCCTAAACTTACTACTTTTGGTATTCACAGAATGCACTTACTACTTTTGGTATTCACAGAATGCACTTACTACTTTTGGTATTCACAGAATGGGTTTACGACTACTAACTTTACGTCCGCACTCGGGCTGGAGCTTCCAGCCCGGAGGCGGTGCTTCCAGCCTGAAGCCGGAGCTTCCAGCTTGGAGGCGGAGCTTCCGGCCCAGAGACCGAGCTTCCGGCCCAGAGGTGGAGATTTCGGCTATGGCTAAATCTCCACCACCGGCCAGAATCCCCACCTCCGGGCCGGAAGCTCCACCTCCAAGCTTCCTGCACTGGCTCCCGATCAACAAGAGAATCACGTTCCGACTCCTCACCCACGCACACAAAGCCCTGCACAACCAAGGCCCAGGATACCTCAACAATCGACTCAACTTCTACACTCCGACTCGCCGGCTCCGATCGACCAACCACGCCCTCGCCGCCGTCCCCCGCATCCGAAGAGCCACCACAGAAGGAAGGTCCTTCTCCTACCTGGCAGCCAAGACATGGAACTCCCTCCCCACCCACCTTCGCCTCACCCAGGACCACCTCTCCTTCAGGAAGCAGCTCAAGACCTGGCTGTTCGAACAGTAGCGGACCCCCCCACCCCCCAAGCGCCTTGAGACCCTCTGGGTGAGTAGTGCGCTATATAAATGCCTTGATTGATTGATTGAATCTCCGCCTCCGGGCCGGAAGCTCCGGCCCGAGTGCGGACATAAAGTTAGTAGTCGTAAATCCATTCTGTGAATATCAAAAGTAGTAAGTGCATTCTGTGAATACCAAAAGTAGTAAGTGCATTCTGTGAATACCCAAAGTAGTAAGTTTAGGATTTTGTCTTAAGTTAATTCTGTGAATTGGGCCCAGAGATTCTCTGTAAAATTAGTAGAGCTTCTAAAAACTGCACATATTCTCCTGTAAGATGTCATCCACAGAAAATCTTGAGCATTGGAAAATTCATCAATATCCTCATTAGCTGGTGTATTATTAAATGGTTCTAGTGTCTCTTTCACTTCTCTCTTTCCCTGCAGAATAGACTGAATTACAAGTCTCGATATCTGGAAGCGTGAAATCCACCAGAATCAGAGGCGGAGACTTCTCATTTAATATGTTTGGCTTAATAGAATATCCATCATTGGGAACAAGCTTTTCAAGACTAGGTCATTCTCAGGTGATAACAGAGGAGAGGTGTCATTGGAAGAAGAAACTTAATCCTGTGGTTTAGATAGATGAGGAGTCACTTTATCTGTAACTTTTAACTTTGGAAAATATGTTGGAATAGGAGGTAAACCAACAAGCGATCCAACATGTAGAGATTTGCTCTGCCCTCATCCCACTTCACTCCTTGCTGAGGATGTTGTCTCTTCAAGTGAATAGTATGATTCCTGCGTTTTCAAGGGGAATAAGGCAAAACAAAGTGAAGAGTGGAAGCAAAACGAAGTAAAAAATAAACTCTTTCCAAGTGAATCAAATGTATTGAATAAACTGAAAAAACAACAAAACAAACCACTCCATTCCCCTCCCCCCAGAGGAGGAGCGCTTTCAGTCACAGGCTGAAAAGCAGGCTAAAGTGCAGAATGGGAACTATCCTCCAGGAAAGAAACCCAAACCCTCCACAAAGCTCTTTCCTATGAGGCTTAATCCACCTGTTCACACAAAAACAACAACTCTCCAACCAGGCCGCTGACAGGGGCTGCTCACCGCCCTGTCACGCGCCAGGTACAGTGACATTTCAGCTTACCCAAGTCCAGCAAACCTGAGAATGGGGGTGTGCAGGGAGGGCCAGCAATCTCTGATTGCACCGGCATTAGCACATGAGCAGAAACAAAAATTCACTACTGGCTCTCAGTGCTGATAGCCAAAATCCAGGAACGCTCTCCGGGGCAATCCCATCGCTACTCCAAAAAGTGAATGCCGTGTATGGGAGCATGCGGAACTCCTCGTCTCTGCTTTGGCAGCCTCTGTGTCCTCCACATTTCATGCATCACCATGTGTCAACAAACAATTAAGCTAAGCTTATCGGTGGGCACATGCACGACAAGCCGAGACTCCTCAGAGTGCACTAAGGACAATAGTTCCTTTGGAAGTTTAATAGAAAATTTCCGGCAGACTTAATCCCTTATGCTTGACTCAACCCCCCCAATCCGCAAGCCGCACCAGGGCTCCTTTTGTGCTACAACCCCCTCCCCCGATGAACCCTTATGGGGCCGATGCTACCTCAAGGCGACCAACACTCCGAAACCAATTCACCATCCCCTCTGTCCACTTTCCTCTTTCTACTAAACCCCACCCAAAAAACCCAACAAGACTCTACCTCCTCCCCTTAGCAACCCACCGCCACCACCACCCTCAGTAAGCCTGCCGCAAACACACTCATCAGAACTGCCAAGGACCTCTGTCACCGGCATAATGCAGCACTGAGCGAAGGTCAGATGACTGGATGGCAGATCCGGCACTCCAGGGGCCGAGGGAGACAATGGGGCAGACTTGACTGTGAGGACTCAAGAAGCCAACACCGCACTGTGGGGGGAGAAGGACTCCCCCCTCCCCCCCTCCCCCCCCCCCCGAATCAGGAATTGGGGGCAGCCAACCACCGGGAGGTCTGCCCTTCAGTGCTTTTGGGAGAACGGAGCAGTTCATTGACTGCCATTTTGTGTATTGGGCTAGCAGGTAGTTTTGGGCGTTTATCTTAATCTAGATTATCTCTTGGATTCAGTTGCACTGCATGTTTTTCAAGAGGTGTTCGAGAGTGACTTTTTGGTGGCGAGCAGTATTGGGAGTGTAAGGTAATTACAGTCCAGAGCATTCGACTTCCAATCGAATGACTGCAGCCATTTTGGCCTGTTCCCATGGAGCTGCAGATAATGGGGCTGAGCAGGTAAGTGTCAGGTGCCGCAATGTGTCAAGACGAGTGGCCCCTCGTGGGGTGCAGGGAGACGGGGTCTTGCGGGTGGGGGCTGGAAGGGCTGTAACGGTCGGGTGATATTTTGCCGCCCTACAAAGGAATACAGAGCTGCAGCATATGGGGACTGAGGTAGGGGCATGGAACCGCTGCGAATGCGGCTGGCAGCACGGCCGCCATAATTTATTTTGGGGTTGGAGGCAGCGGCAGTGGCCTGACCGCATGATATGCATGGGAACGCTGCCATAAAGGCTCAACATAAGTGGGTGGAGTCATTAGACCCATCCATGAGGGCGGCAGGGCCAATTCAGAACGCATTGGTTGACCCTTTTTGAATGAGTTTGAGGTAGCAGAGAGGGGGCTAGGTGGGGGGATTGAGCAAGAGTCGTGGCTACACAGGTCTGAGTGGTTCCTGAGTAATCAAGGGAACCAAGCCAAGGGAAGCTCTGATCATATCACCAATTAGGGTGGTGCTTCAAAAAGAGCAGGAGCGGTTACACCTAATAAAACACCTTTCATGGTCAGAAGGGGGGGTCACTAAATGATTTGATTGCAGAGGATATGGCAGTGATGTCATATTCTTAGGTTGATGTGGCCATGTAACTGGAGGTGGTGGCAGGCCGGAGAGCGCTGGTGGCAAAGTGCGATGTGAAGTCAGCTTTTTCATGGACAACCCGGCTTGGTGGACTGCCAGATGAAGCTGGCTAGCTTCCAGGAGCTCATGGGTGAATTGGGTCCTGCTAACACCAGAGAAAATGAGGAGCCCGAGCACGGTTTTATCTTTTGTGGGATTCAACATTAAATCACACACAATGGAGGGAAGATTGCAGCAGGACAAAAATGTGATGATGCAAGCATTGTGGGTTTTGCATGCTGGCAAGAGACAAGGTGAAGGTTAAGGATATTCAGGTTCTCCTGCAGCGGTTGCTTGTTTGACACACAGGCCCTCAGCTGGAATCACATTATTTGGTTGATTCTTTTTCATGGGGCAACCCAGCTCGGCAGACTGCCAGAAGAAGCTGGGTAGCTTCCAGGAACTGATGGGTGACCTTGAGTACCTCTGACTCTGAAGAAAACCGATGGGCCCGAGTACGGTCTTATCCTTTTTGTAAAGTGAAATGGAATCACAGAGAATGGAGGAGAGATGGCGACAGGACAACAAAGATACGATGCATTCATTGTGGGCTGGCATACTGGCAAGGGACAGGGTGAAGGTTAAGGATTTTCAGGTGTTGCCGGGACACTTAAAATTCACCTGCAGGGTGGTCAGGGCGGACAGACAGTTTGTAGGACGTTGAGTTTGGAGCTTTTAGGTCTCTCACTGCACCATTAGCCACTGAGGCTATTTGCAGGGGTCAACAAAGAACTTATGATGTGGCATTTTGTTTCTGTGCTCCTTCAATAGTATTCCGTTGGCACAGCAAGAAGACATGGACTGGGAGGTTCGAATATTCTCACATGCAGCCTTGGGGGGCAGGGGTGTAAACTCTACTAGTATGGGCATTGGTGTGCAGAGGAATTGCTGGCACAATGGAAATTTTGGGATAGGAACATTGTTTTCTTTAAGCTGTTCTAGTTGGTTGTAGTCGTCACGCTGTGGTAAGTGGAGTTGGTTCATAGGAAGGTACGTTTGTAGGTCAACAACATGTCAGTGGTACAGGTGGCGAATAGGTAGTCGTCTAGGTACACAAAGGTATTAAAGTTGCAGCGGGTTTTGGGTAGGGTTATTTGAGGAATGACATATTTTGGAGCGAGCACATACCATGTCTCGACAATGACATTGCAAATGCTTTGTCCGATTCATAGAGGGGAGATTCCGTGGGCTGGATGAGGATGCAAAGCGATATATGATGTCTATGCTGGAGGGGAGGGGACGGGGGAATACTGGAAGAGGAGGTCACATGAACAGAAGACAGGTTAGAGGTCTGGTTGTGCTGCTCTAAGACAGAGCAGTGCTTGTGGGGCTGGAGCATGTAAATGAATCCTTTACACTTGCAGGGGCATTTGCCTGGTGGTATAGGGTTGACCTTTGTGCTGTGCATTGCAGCTTGCTTGGCTGCAAGGTTTTCAGGTGACAGGCAGGGAAGAGGGTCACTGCGTTCCAGTTATTACCTTTTCGGTGCAGGGGCTCTGGTAGCAGGAGTTCCCTCAGGGGAGTATGTCACTTATTTTTTCTGCACTGGCACTGCCTCTGAAGTGGGAACAGGGGCCGGAAGCGAAAAGATTTAATCCGTTTGCAGCACCGATCTTCAGGTTGCTACAGTTTGAGCTAGTTAGGATGAACAATAATGTGATGTGAATGTTTACTGCTGTTTTTCTCAGTTGGAGATTCAGTCACAGGCCAGCGGCCGAGGAAGTGGCATTTTGGTGGTGGTCCACCCATTCGTCAAGTGGACAGAGAGACAAGCTGGGCAGAGAGACTAAGGGCAACCCTGTATTTTACTGGCGCTGGGTCCCCATTACATGGAGGGGAAAAAGAAACATGTGTTGGAAGGAATTGATGCAGGCTCATATGCAATTTTAGAAGCCGGTAAGCACCTGGACGTGTTAAAGTGCCACTTGGGGAGAATTATTTAGTGAAGGAATAGCGTGTGGGGCTGTCGAGGGACATGAAGCATGATTTTTTCCAGTTTAAGATCCATCTGGGATTGGTGCTTTATCTTTTGGGTCAAGTCCCTGCCGAGGAGGATTTTGAGGGGGTCCAGCATATCATCAGTTATAGACAGGGCACATAGAAAACTCATTTGAAAAATGTCTCAAGAGCAGGGAGGTTTCAAGGGTTATGGCGCCTCCTTATAGCGTATCGGGGTGAAGTTGCGTTGGATGGAAATGAGAAAAGTGTTGGCCAGGATGTTGAACATCAGGAGATGAAGTATACATGGATTACGAGCAGAGAGGGGTGGGGAGGCAGAAAATGTTTGTGGGTTACCTTTTTCTGGGTGGCGGGAGCCTTGAAAGTTTGGCACGAGTTTACAGAAGGTTGGTTGGCATTGCTAGTTGGTGAACCATGTGGAAAGGGAGGGTATGCAGGAAGTTCAAGGTTAAGTATAGGATGTTTGGTTACTTAGAGGTTTATACATGCAGTCATAGGCTGTAGGGGAAAGTTAAAGTTGAAAAATGTTGAAATGCATTATAAAGCAAATGAGATAGTTGCGGGTGGGGTTTATGGGGTGACAGTAGGTGTGCAGGGCAGGAGATTGGATAGTTCATTTGATGTATAGCTAGGCTTTAGTTTTGTAAGGCAGATTTCCT
Source organism: Lissotriton helveticus (assembly GCF_964261635.1). Taxonomy (NCBI): domain Eukaryota; kingdom Metazoa; phylum Chordata; class Amphibia; order Caudata; family Salamandridae; genus Lissotriton; species Lissotriton helveticus. Next base: position 541,894,531 of record NC_136059.1, on the reverse strand, counting down.
AGGAAAGTTTGTGATGTGCACCTGTTTCAATAAAGTGGCCTTTTTCACACCACACAAGTGGTCAGTGGTCTGTGCTGCTCCCCTCTTTCCCAACAGAGCACGACACGGTAAACCACCAAGGTAGGGAACGGCAGGTATAATGAAGCAGAATAACGCCAAGAAATTAACCAAGGATTGCACCTGCTGCGCCGGGTTTACCCAGGCCTCGAAGCTTAAATTTACCCTGGGAAATCCTGTGCCAGCATGAGCACTCCTGGCCACTTCCATGGTCCGTTCTTAGTACAGAACACAAGACTCGTACCGTAGGGAGGAGCAACTATTCATCCATCTGTCCACCAGTTATCAGGTATCAAAGGATGATGAAGAACCAGCAAAACTAGATTCATCATAAACTAAGAAAGATATTAGTGGTTGACAGGTAATCTTCATTGTGCTTGACTGAGTTGAGGGAGAACTGACACAAAAATAGCTTTCTGTGTTTTTTCATGATATGTTCCCAAAGAATCTCTTCTTGGTCACTAAAGGACATTATAGTTGGAATGAAGAACAGGCTAAATATTTTCCCTGGGTCTGTTGAGTGTAAGAACATCGAGTATCTAGGTTCACAATAGGTGTGTGATCCATAGAAGAAGCAATTCATTTTACTAAAAGTTGTAAAACATCCACTTTGGAAGAGGACACTTTGCGAAACGCAACAACTCCAGAGCTATAAGTGCTGGAGAATAAACTTACATTTTCACATTTAGCATACCTTAGAGTCTCCTTTCTGCCTGGTTTGGTGACACCTCAAACAATATATCTTGGATGTTTGCTTAACTTTTTGCACATTCAATATTACCGCTTTATAAGCTTGCAAAACTAGCCTGAGGTGGTGAATGCATCTTGGGTAAAAGGAATTATCCCTTCTTTGAATGAAATTGTTAAGTGCTAAAGGTGGTGAATAGGAAGTAGAAGAATGCCATATTTCATTAGAAGCCTCTTCAGAGCTTCTCGGTCCTCTTACTTGAGTCTCTTCCACTAGCAATCAAAACGGAGGAGCGGTTAAGGCTCCAAAGAAGAGGGCTCTTGGTGGTAAAGAGCGGAAAGGCTCTAAAAAGGCAAGAACCTCTGCACCCCTCTCACGCTCTCTAGGCGGTGACAAGACTGGTGCCTCGGGCACCCCATGTGGACAAGATCAAGGCCCTAACCTTTCTATTGATATTGACAGTGACGATAGTTCCGATCCTGAAATCGAACTATCTTGCTCCTCTGGCTTCAACACAGACTTGGAAGAGACTCAAGTAAGAGGACCGAGAAGCTCTGAAGAGGCTTCTAAAACCTCAGATCCTAAATTGGCACTCTTAGACCCATTCGGAGATCTAATGTTTGATCCATTATTAATAAAACACCCTCTATCCCCAGAGTGGACTCCCTCCCAACACGTAGGAGACTACCTCTCCTTCTGGCTGAGGAGAGAGATATCAAAGGAAGTCAGAGGTAGACTCCGCTCTGAATGCCCGAGACCCACTCTCCCTAACAAAGTGGCTGCAACCCACGAATTGGACCCAAAGGTAGTGGTCTTCATAGCCAAAACATCCAGAGATCCAAGAAAGGGCATGGATAAAGGCCTAAGATCCTGTCAGGACCGCCTTCTTGATACCATAGGTCCCCTTACAAAGATTTTTGAAATGGCTGAATCAGCTTATCTGGGAGACTCCACAATTGACCCTAAAGAACTCAGGGAAGGGGTCCAAAGGGATATATGCCTTATTGGGAATGCTAACACAGCGATCTCTACAGAGAGGAGGAAAGGGGTGTTGCTTAAGATCGATCCCAAACTAATCGAACTAGCCAAAAATGGTGGAGGGCCAAATTCTTAAGGTTTCCTCTTCGGAGAGGATTTTATTAAAGATATGGCCAAATACGTTGGCGCCTTTAGCTCCAAACAAAAGTCTCAAAAAGAGATTTAAAAAGTATTTCAGGATCGTCTTTTTACCCGGGCAGGGAGAATACGGGGTCATTTCCCCGGCCGCGGGAACTCTAACACATGACCCTTTATGGCCCGTGGCGGAGGCAGATTCAACAATAACTACGGAGGATCTCAACAATTCTACCCTCAAAGACAGAGGAATCGCGGACATCCCTTCAGAGGTGAACGCAGACAATGTTCCTGTTCATCAGGTAGGAACCTGGACAAACCTTTCAGATACCCCTCCAAAGGTAGGAGGGAGACTACTTCAATTTTATGGGAATTGGAATTTGGTAACCAAAGATTCTTGGGTTCTAAATACGATGAAAGGGTACAAAATAGACTTTATCGATACAAGATATCCTCAAGAGATTACCTTCTCTATTAAGGACAGGGCCATAGTCTCTCAAGAAGTTCAGGAATTACTAAAGAAAGGTGCGATCGTGAAGAGCACTCACATAGGCTACCTCAGCAATATTTTTCTTGTAAAAAGTGTTTTTCATGCTTATTGTATACTGTATTTAATGAACTGTACCGGGTATCTAATAAAATCCAATAAAATATAAATTTTCTTTATAAAAGAAAAGAAAAACAAGGAACAAAGGCCAGTCATAAACCTAAAATAATTAAACCAATGGGTAGTCTACCAACACTTCAAAATGGAAGGGATACACCTTCTAAGAGACATTTTAAGAAAAGGGGACTGGTTAACGAGACTAGACCTCAAAGATGCTTACCTGACAATCCCAATTTGGGAACCCCATCAAAAATGTCTCCAATTCTCGTGGGAGTGGCAACTTTACCAATTTTGCAGCCTGCCTTTCGGCCTATCTTCTTCCCCTTAGTGTTTCACCAAGGTTCTCCAAACTGTCACTGCTTGGCTGAGACAAAGAGGAGTGAGACTGATCATATATCTCGACGATATCCTCGTAATGGCTCCATCAAAAAAGACCATTTCACTCCACACGGATCTTACAATACGCCTCTTAGAACACCTAGGATTCATTATAAACTTTAAAAAATTGTGCGTAGTTCCATACCCAAGAAACACAGTTTCTGGGTTTCTTGGTAGACACTGTGAAAGCGGAACTTCGACTCCCGGGCGAAAAAGTAAGGAAAGTGAGGAAAGAGCTCAGAAAATTGCTTGCTCAAAAGAGCTTCCCCTTAAGAACCCTGGGAAAGATCCTGGGACTACTTTCATCCACAATTCAAGCAATTTTTCCAGGTCCCTTGCACTATCGAGCTCTCCAGAGGTTGAAGGCGAATTCTCTGAGACCGAATCAATCCTACTCCAAAATAATTTCTCTAGATCAGGAATCACGAACCGAACTCCTTTGGTGGTTAAAGAATGTAGAAGCATGGAATGGCAGAGCCATTTTTGGGGAAGGACCGGACCGGATAATAGAATCAGACGCGAGTTTGGAAGGATGGGGTGCGAGATGTGGGAACTCATCAACAGGGGGTCGTTGGACTCCTCAAGAGAAGAAATTGCATATCACCTGCTTAGAATTACTAACAGGTTCATTTGCGATTCGTTGTTTTACTCAGAAATCAATGAAATGCTGTGTAACCTTACGAATGGACAACGTGTCCGCAGTACGATATGTCAGCAAATTAGGAGGTCCCCATTCCAAGGGTCTAACAGACCTAGCAAAAGGCTTATGGAACTATTGTTTGAAGAAAGGAATTACGGTTATGGCGGAACATATTCCTGGGCTGAAGAACGGGGTGGCAGATTGGTACTCGAAGAATTTCAGAGATTCCAGCAATTGGAGACTGGACAGACAAATATTCTTAGCCATCCAGTCCAGATGGAGTCCCTTCAGGACAGACCTATTTGCGGACCATCTGAATACTCATCTGAAGAATTTCTTCAGTTGGAGTCCGGATCCTCAAGCCCAAAAGGTAGATGCTTTCCTCCAAGATTGGAAGGGGTTAGCACCTTATGCTTTCCCGCCGTTTGCATTGCTTCCTCGCCTGTTCCTTCATGCTCGACGTTACCAATAGTCCATGGTCGTTATAACCCCACTTTGGAGATCTCAGGCCTGGTTTCCAATCATCCTAGAAATGAGTGTAGACTTTCCTATTTAAATTCCTTCTTTCAAAGATGTAATTCTAGATCCAGAAGGAAACATCCACCCCCTTGTAGATCAGGGTCTTCTAACTCTGACATCTTGGAAGATTTCAGGAGACAATGGCGAATCCTTGGGCTTTCGTCAAATGCTTTCAGACTCATCTCTGAATCATGGGCATCTGGAACAAGAAAGGCTTATCGACTGGCATGGAACAAATGTGTTCGCTGGTGCCTTCAACGATGTTTTTATCCCATTTCAACTGATTTAGTCAACAATGTTAACTATCTCTCAGAACTCTTTACATCAGGTTTATCCTATAGAACTGTTAATGTTTATAGATCCGCTATTTCTGCTGGCCATTCTCTAATTAACGGAATCTCTGTTGGGCAGTCTCTTTTAACTAAAAAGATAATGAGAAGCATGCGAGTATTAAACCCTCCTTCTCCTAAGTATACTGCCCTATGGGATGTTACCCTTGTTCTTCGAACTCTATCATCTTGGGGAGATAATACTTCTCTTTCTCTTAAACTTATTTCTCTTAAACTTACCGTTCTACTATGTCTGGTATCTTTTAGAAGAACCTCAGATGTTAAAGCTTTAGATGTTTCTAGCAGGGCGTTTCAGCCTGAAGGGGTTTGTTTTTATCTCAAGAAAAGAACTAAGACTTTGTCTTCCTCTATCTTTTACCCTTTTTTCCTCAGAATGAAAGACTTTGTGTAGTAAAATGTTTAAAAGAGTATGAAAAAAGAACTGTTAATATAAGAATGAATAAATCTCAATTGTTAATTTCTTATATGTCTCCTCATAAAGGAGTCTCTTCTCCTACCTTGGCTAGATGGGTAAAAAATGTTATGCATGAAAGCGGGGTAGATATATCTATCTTTGGTGCACACTCTCTCAGAGGTGCTTCAGCCTCAAAGGCCTTCTTTTTAGGAGGTGGACTGCAAGATATCCTAAGGGCTGCAGATTGGTCAAATGATAGTCAGGCATATGCATCAAAGTAAATACCGGGAGCAAAGGGGCAGATTCTCATCATCCCAAATGCAAAAATCGCAATTTAAGGAATCTCTAAATTGCGATTCCTTAAATTGCGATTGCATTTAAGGAATCCCAAATTGAGATTCCTTAAATGCAATGCATGAAAGTCAAAAAAATAGTGCATTCGCTAATAGGAGTAGCAAATTACCATGAACTTGAACTTCATGGTAATTTGCTAAAACTTTGAAAAAAGCACTTTTGTGCATTTTTCAAAGTTTCATGTTGCGCACACACATGCCCTTAGGGCATGTGTGTGTGCAACATATGTGCAGAGATCAATTTCAGGGGTGCAACAGGGTGTCATTTTGACACCCTTGCACCCTTGAAATTGCATGGGCAATTTGCGAGTAGCTACTGGTACTCGCAAATTGCTCATGCAATCTCCAATCCATTCCTATGGGCCTGTAGGCCCATAGGAATGAATGGTATGGCATTCCTTAATTGCGACTCGCAATTTGCGAGTAGCAATTAAGGAATGTTTAGGAATCACTATTTTAATAGCGATTCCTACATGCATAGGCTTTTGCTATTCCTAAATAGCGATTCCTTAAAAATCGCTATTTAGGAATAGCAAAAGGCTACGTTGATGCATCTGCCCGAGTATGTTTAAAAGTTGTTATTTCAGACCAATTCCTAATGTCATTGATAATGTTCTCAATGCACTTTAAACTTGCATATTATGGCCTCCGTGTCGTGCCATAAAATGTAGATTTTTCACAGCCTGCTGGGCAGAAAATGTGGATTTTATTAAGGACACGGAGGTTAATATTATCCCTCCTCTTTGAATTTAAACCCTCCCTTTAATTACAATGTTATTACGTTATGTAATTCTTTTCTTTCAGAATAAGAATTTTGTATTCCTTTGGATTCCATGGTGGAAAAACTATCCTCAGTTCTATTCCTTTTCTTCTCCACGTTGATCTTTCCTCGCAGTTTGACAAAGAAGGAAGATGGATGGTCTTCATTGGACTTTATTCTTCTCTAGAATATTCATTCAAATTCTATGTTCTTCTTATTGTTGCTGCTGAGCTGTGGCAATAATTTGCATAATATTAGCCTCCGTGTCCTTAATAAAATTCAAATTTTCTGCCCAGCAGGCTGTGAAAAATCTAAATTATCCCTTCTTTGAATGAAATTGTTAAGTGCTAAAGGTGGTGAATAGGAAGTAGAAGAATGCCATATTTCATTAGTCACTACCAACCAATCCTCTCTATGCAGACTGCAAACGTAGAGATATTGTCCCAATCATTGCTTTAATCTGTCTACTGGTGTGCATATTGTATCTGGAGGAGTAGCACAAATCATTGTCCAATACTTTGTCTAATAAGGGGCTAGAAGTGTAATGTTGATTACATTTCTTAGGGTGGCATTAAGAGAGAGATAGAGAGTCCATTTCATGTTAGCAATTGACGATCTTATAATCTTTATTAATATTTTCATCCTGGTGTACATTTCTCTTGGATGTATTATTTTCGAGGAAACTTTCCCGTGTTCAGCTCTCTTTTTCGTTAGAGTGCTGGATTCTACTTTTAGTGGCAATGAATGCAGTTCTGTGCAATAAACACATTTGGCAGCAAGGCACTCACATTCCATCAGCATTTAAAACCCACGCCCTGGTGATTAATGCACTTGCTGGAAAAATATGTGTGCAAGCTAGTCATGGGTTTCACTTGTCATAAAATAGATTGGAGGGATCTTAAACCTGGTTCAAAGCAGCATGTGTTAGCAGGCAGGCCTCAGATTTGTATTGTACGTAAACAGCTCAGTGCCTTACTGCTTTCGTTACACGGATCCTTGTGTTAGCTGCGTGTCACAAGTTATCCCCCTTCTAATATAGCTTCACGGGCTATGAACTTGCATCAAGAGCGGCATTCAAAGAGCAAGGCATAAGTGTAGAACTTTTATTGTTTTTTTATTCATCTTATTGTTTTTTTCTTCATCTTTCATTACTCTATGGGTGCTCAAAATTGTTACTTTGCTTAGTAATAAAAAGTTATTAGTAAATGCTTCATAAGCACTAGTAATAGTATGTTTACTATTGTAAGTAAAGGGTTATTTATAGAAGTGCTCAGATAGACAGACATCTCTGACCCTCTTACAGTGCATACATACCTCTAATACAGTAAGCTTCGAAAAGTCCAAACCTAGTTTAGTTCCAGCACTTGTGAAGTGATACACTGAATGTCTTTGTTTCCGCAATAGAATTGGCATAAAATTGTTAAGCTCCAGCGAGACACCAGTCAGGATGAAAGGAAGAAAAAGAATGCTGATGAATTTTTATTTTTTTTATAAAAAAAATGTATTTTGTTTTCCAAGATAAAACTTAACATTCTCCATCGTCGTTTGGTTTACTACACCTATCAAAGCATCATTATGATTTCCTGTTGGACAGGCCACATGAAGGGCTCGCTCCCTCCCCGCAGGACAGGGGCCGGGCCACCGTCAGCACCATTGCCCGGCCCAGCCGCCATCTTGGACACGGCACCACGCGGCCGTGCGGCCTCAGCCCGACCCCAACCCTGGGCCTGGCCAGGCCCCGACATCCCGGCACCACCCTCCACCCAGGAGGTGAACGGCCCACTTGGCAGGTCAATGGGAGTACGAAGTGTCGATGGCTCTCCCCCGCCAGGTGCCGAGCACCCCCAGCCTCCTCGGGTGCTGGCTCCACCCCCCTGCTGGGTGTCTGGCCTCCCTCATCCCGGACCTCCCGACCTCCAAGAGCGAGGGTCCGGACATCAAAGGGCGCCAGACCTATAACTGAGGCAGCCCCAGGACAGGAAGGCAGTTGTATCCTGGAGTCGAGAGACACCGCGACGAACTCATCCTTGACGGACTGTTGGCGCTGCCACAGCCCTGACTTTTGAACTATTGTCCTGCCTGCTGGCGCTGCCGCGGCCCTCTGCAACCTTCATCCTCGTGGGACCTGCTGGCGCTGCCGCGGCCCTCTGCAACCTTCATCCTCGTGGGACCTGCTGGCGCTGCCGCGGCCCTCTGCAACCTGCATTCTCGTGGGACCTGCTGGCGCTGCCGCGGCCCGTTGTAACCTTCATCCTCGTGGGACCTGCTGGCGCTGCCGCGGCCCTTTGCAACCTGCATTCTCGTGGGACCTGCTGGCGCTGCCGCGGCCCGTCGTAACCTTCATCCTCGTTGGGACCTGCTGGCGCTGCCGCGGCCCGTGCCACCTACGACCTCTTCGGGACCTGCCGGCGCTGCCGCGGTCTGACCCCTCCGAACACCGAGCTCGAGGATTGTGAGCTATCACCGTTACACACCCGTACCCGTGGGTACCAAGACTGTCCCGCTACCCCCTTCCCTTACTAGAGACTAGAATTGAGAGGATCATCGTGTCCTGATCGCCCTGTATCGTACCACTCTACTACCCGAAGTGCCTATAAAAGGTGTTACCATAAGCTTTGTGTGGTGTCCATCTGTGGGGGGGAAGTTACCTGTCTGTGCGATCACTGTGCTCGGCCGACCCTCCAGGTCCCCGTCTAACATTGGTGGCTAGCGGCGCGATCCGAACCAACGCGTACCGTACAGACAGTAACTCACCCTACAACTAAAACCACAATGACGACCAAAGAGAGCGGATCGGCGGAGAAGTTCCAGATGGAAAAGCTGGAAGAATACAACCACCGAGAGCTCAAGCAATTTTGCATGGACTTAGGCATTGCTACCACCGGGCTAAGCACAAAAGAAGACTTCAAAAACGCCCTAGAGGCCTGGACAGAGACAAATACCGCAACCCCCCGGGACCCCGCAGCCCCGGAAGTCAACACCACCCGGACGGAGGAACGGAGAACAGGCCCCTCCCATGAAGAGATCCAAGAGCGGGAAAAAAATAGATTACACGAGTTAGACTTGGCACGACTCAGATTAGACGGAGAATTGAAACTGGCGGAACAAAAAATAAACTTAGAACACTTACGGCTCAGAGAAGAGCGAGAGGAAAAACAGAGACAGAGAGACCTCGAAGAAAAAAGACTGGCATACGAGCACGAGTGCAAACTAGCGGAGATCGAAATGCGCAAACTGAACAAAAACCTAGGGGTGCCCGAGCAACCGCACTCCCCGGGTCCTACCGAGCAGAAGGTCCACATCCCCAAGGATGTGGTCCGAGAATATCACCGGAATGACAACATACAGCAGTGGTTCAAGGCCTATGAGATTGCCATGACCGCCCACCGGGTCGCTCGAAGTGACTGGGGAGCCGGTCTATGGGGGAGATTCGTCAACGAGGGTCGTGATGCCCTGCTGCAGCTTCCGGACCATCAAATGACGTCCTATGACCACATGAAGGCCGCCCTCCTCAATCGATATGGACTTACACCCGAAATGTACCGCCAGAGGTTCCGCAACTGCACCAGGATCCCAGGTACGACGTGGTTGGAATACGTGAACTATTTCAGCCGAGCCTTCGAGGGGTGGATCAAGGGTAACAACGTAACCACTTACGAACAACTCTTCAATCTCATTGTGTGGGAGCACCTCTCCAACAACTGCTTTGTCGAGCTCAGGCAGCACCTCCTCGACAGTAAATTGACTGAACCCCGGCAGCTCGCCACCGAGGCTGACCGGTGGGAGAGCACCCGAGTGGCCCGGAGTGGGCCGAATGAGCAGAACAGAACCAACCAAGGTCACCATCGTCCCCGAGGAGGAGGAGGAGGCCCGGGCCGGGGCAGAGACGCCGCCCCGGCCGCACCCACTAACGCCACCCCGGCCCCAGCAGGCCGGGGAAACCCCCCGATGCGCCCGGGGTTCCGAGCTAACGTGACGTGTCATCGATGCCAGCGAGTCGGCCACTATGCCAGTGACCCGACCTGCCCGAAGAACCAGGCCCCCGGGCCCCGCCAGATGGCGGCCGCCACCCTGGGAGAAGAACAAGTCTCCGAAGACACGGAGACCTATGAGTCGGAGCAGTTCGAGTGGGAACCCGCCGCCATGACCCTGGCATGCCTAGGAGGAAGAGACATGGTCCCGCGGACTCCCCTGCCCGCCAACACTCGGAAGTACAGCCAATGGGTGAGCATCAATGGGCGCAAGGCCGAGGCCCTGCGTGACACCGGGGCCAGTGTGACGGCCGTCCGCTGTCACCTGGTGACCCCAGAACAAATCCTACCAAACGTACTTTGCCCCGTCCGATCGGCAGATAACTCGGAGAGCCTGTGTCGGATGGCCTGCGTCCCCTTCGAATGGGGAGGAGTGTCCGGCATGCTGAAAGTAACTGTCCGTGACGATGCCCCCGTAGACTGCCTCCTGGGGAACGATCTCGAGAGCTCCCCGTGGGCCGCTGTGGAAAGAAGAGAGCATCTGGGGATGTTGGGTCTCCCGGACTGGGCGTGCGTAACCACCCGGTCCATGGCCACCCGCACCATCCCTAGACCAGAAGAACCAGAATGGGCAGCACCTCCGCCCTCGATCATTCCAGAAGAAGACTTCCTCCAGACCGACCACCCGGACCCCACCCCAGAGGGGTCCACACAGCCCCCCGAGCTTCCCGACCTGGCTCAGTGGCGTCAAGAAGGGGGGCCCACCCAGGAACAATTCCGGCAGGAGCAAAAGACCTGCCCCTCTCTCGAGGGATTGCGACAGCAAGCGCTCGCCCAGAGCCAAGGAGACACCACCGGGGCCCACTGGGTTTATTGGGACAATGATCTCTTGTACAGCGAACAGAAAATCGCAGAACTGGGGGCCGGGCGAGTGCTGGTGGTGCCCCTCCACTTCAGAGACTTCCTGTTGAACCTAGCCCATGATGTCCCCCTGGCCGGGCACCTGGGCCAAGACAAGACCTACCACCGCCTGGTGACTCACTTTTTTTGGCCCAAAATGAGAAATGACGTATCCAACCATTGCCGGTCCTGCCCGACCTGCCAGGCCAGTGGGAAGAGCGGCCGCAAACTCAAGGCACCCCTACAACCATTCCCCGTGGTGACCACCCCGTTCGAAAGGGTGGGAATAGACATTGTGGGGCCCCTGGACCCCCGAACAGCACAGGGACATCGCTTCATCCTGGTCCTGGTGGATCACGCTACCCGCTATCCTGAAGCGGTCCCCCTTCGTACGATAACAGCCCCAGTAGTGGGTCGAGCCTTGATGGGGATCTTCTCTCGAGTGGGCTTCCCCCGGGAAGTCGTCAGCGACAGGGGTACGAACTTTATCTCAAAATACATGAAGTCCCTCTGGCAACAGTGTGGGGTCACCTACCGATTCACGACCCCCTATCACCCTCAAGGGAACGGACTGGTTGAGCGATTCAACCGCACGCTCAAAGGGATGATTGGGGGGTTGGAAGAGCCCCTCCGTCGCCAGTGGGATGTGCTACTACCGTGCCTTCTCTTTGCCTACCGAGAAGTCCCCCAGAAGTCCCTCGGCTTCAGCCCTTTCGAACTCTTGTATGGACACCCGGTGCGAGGCCCGCTCAGCCTAGTCAAAGAAGGCTGGGAAATGCCCCCTCTAAAGAACACTCCAGATGTTTTCAAGTACCTCCTAACCCTCCGCAACCAGACCAGAAGGTTCAGAGAGATGGCAAAAGCAAACCTGGAGGCCAGTCAGGAGGACATGAAAAGGTGGTACGATCAAAATGCATCCTCCATCGAATTTGAACCCGGCCAACAAGTGTGGGTAATGTCTCCTACCGAACCATGCGCCCTGCAAGACAAATGGACGGGGCCCTTCAAAGTAATCGAGCGCAAGAGCCCTGTCACCTATCTCATCGATATGGAATCTTCCCGAAACCCTCTCCGGGTCCTCCACGCTAATAGACTGAAACCCCACTTTGTACGCTCCGAACTCAGTCTCCTGATGGCAACCGACAATGGAACCGAGGAGGACTCCGAACCCCTTCCTGACCTCCTACGGTCACGGGAGAAGGACGGCTCCGTGGACGGGGTCCGACTCTCGGAGGCCCTCACCCTGGAACAGCGCCAAGACTGCCGAGTCCTCCTGCTCCAGTTCTCCACCCTGTTCTCCCTCACCCCAGGGGTCTCCCCCTGGTGCTTACACGACGTGGACACTGGAGACAGTCCCCCTATCCGCCATCGGGCCTACCGCGTACCAGATCGGTTACGGGCCTGCATCCAAGAGGAGGTGGCCAAGATGCTCACACTCGGGATCATCGAGCCCTCAGACAGCCCCTGGGCCAGCCCAGTGGTACTGGTCCCCAAAGCGGCCGCCCCCGGCGCCACGCCGGAGCTCCGGTTCTGCGTCGACTACCGGGGCTTGAATGCAGTTGATGGAGCGAGATAGAAAACAAAATTTTGTTTAAACTCGTGAAGTCACATTTCCATAACATGAATAATAATATTAATGATTTGTGATTTGTCGTGCTAATACAACTTAGATTAATCTTTACACATGGGGGGACTAACATGTGTGCTCATAAATGTGCATAATTGTTGCATCTTTTTGTTCGTGCAAAATAATAAAATAATTTATTGTTTTCGTTTTTGTCATTACTAACTGCTGCAAACTCAAAAGAAGCATGTGCTTGTTTTGCTTTTCCTTGTTTGTGTGATGTCATTTCTACTATTCTAGGTGCATATAAGTCTCATAGATTATTGAAGACTGGTAGATATAAACGCTGCTTTATTTGTTTGCATTGGCTAGGTAACATTTGATTAATCGGGTGGGTTAATTAATTAGTAAATCTTGGGGTGGATACAGAATCTACATTATTTCTTACATTAATACTTTTCTTGTGTTTGTTTTATACTAGAAAGCATAAGTTGCCTGCTTTTGGGCCTAGTCTGCTCGAGCTACAAAATGCTGAATTTTACTTCTGCAAAAGTCATGAGACGCCCATTCTGAAATAAAATGTTCGTCAAAAGCTGCGTTCACAAAGCAAAAACTGACGTACTATCATCATTCTGTCGGACATGGCCAAGGTCGAAAAAGAACATTTTGTCAGCCCTTAACTTGGCATCCGCGGAAGTCAATTGGAAGCAATGAGACATTTGTAGCAAACCTAGGAAGCTCCTGGTTGCATACAGAAAAGACAATGGTCCTTAAGAAAAGTGACCTAATGGAACTTTTGAAATGTGGGTGACATGTCACTTGTCACTCTCAGCCAATGGGACGTCGAAGATTTCTGAAAACTTTCCTTTGCGTAGTTTAGTTAGCGTAGAAAGGTATAAAAAGTCATGCCCCTAGGGATGGGCTAGCTGCTGCTTTCTGACTTTCCGATGAGGGTGAAGTGCTGTCGGACATTGCGTGGAGCACGTAAGAATCCTCAAAGAACTTTACTTTAATTTCTATCTATTTAGCTCAGTTAGGGACTTAGGTTTAGAAATGCTAAACTTTAAATATTCACTTTAATTTTGATTCACTTGCTTAAATTGTATTTTTCTCACGTTTCTTTACAATCATGCTTGCTTCAATGTTAATAAAATCCATTTATAAAACTATCAACTTATATACCATAATTTAGTAAATAAAATCTTACTTTTGACAAACAAGCTGGTCTTGGTTATTCAGGAGTGTAGGTTACTATTAGCTAGATCACGTCGCCAATGGTGGTCGTTTAAATGGTTAGGTTTTATTCTAATGACAATATTCTTTCCGCAGATGTATAAAATTGTATATAGTTTGTAGATAATGTGTATATAGATTTAATCTGACCACCTGATTCAGTAGGCCCAAAATATGTCAGGTTTATAAATGGGTCCATATTTAGTATAGAATTTTGTTTATAGGTTATGAAGTTGGGTAGCGTTGTTTATGATATATTTTCTATAGGCCGCTGGATCAATTCTCTGGTAGCAGAAATTGATGGTTGCTAAGGGTAACCAAGGTAATATGTTGGTTGCTAAGGGTTACTAAAACGTTATGGTATGGAAATAGGATCGATGTTTTAACACATGTTGAGTTCGTTTTTCGTGCTATCTGTAAGCTATACCGGTATAGATTGTGTGGCGAGAAATTAGTCACGCAAGCCATCTGTTCTGTTTGTAGTGATATCGCCGAGTATCACAAGAGGTATCGCCATGTACCATAGTGTTGTCGCCGAGCAGCACAGTTTTAGGGCTAGGTGTGAATCTTGTATAGTGAGGGTTTTCTAAGAAATTAAAGCAGCATGAGAATAGGGACGCCTTCCATAAAACTCACTGTGATAAGAGTATTAGTTATATCCGAGCTTGAGTGAAGGGTAAATTGGCGTCGGTGCATGATTATCTATAAACAGGTTAGAGTCCTGTACGGATACATGTTTCATATCTATAAACAGGTGAGAGCCCTGTACGGATAACGTCGTTATTTTGCTAACGGTGCATGATCTCTATAAACAGGTGAGAGTCCTGCACGGATTTCATGTGTGTTTGAAATTAGGGAATTTTCAGTGCGAAAGTGCGAGTTTGATTTGTATTTTATGTTCAAGTGGAACTCTTAGAACTGTCACTTCGCGGTGCGTTCAGAGCAAAGCGAGTTCATAATTATACGTGTTAGAAGGGTGGGGTAAGGGTTACTCTACTGACAATTGGATATTATCCTTAGTGTGAATAGCGCCGTCTATTCCGAAGTGTGGATACTTGAATGTATGTAAACTATCCTAAATAGTGAAACGAACAGATGTTGTCCTTATAGTCATTGTTAAGAATTAATTTACACTGAAAAGTGTTCTTAAAATGGCGCTGTGAAAAGATTTTGTGAAGGAGGGGTAAGCGCCAGGAGTGAGAAACGAGAAACCGCAGCTGCTGTGTACGTCACAGAGCCGCGCTGGGATTGGGTGACCTATGTCACAAACTATATTCTGATTGGTTCTTGAGTCTCTGACGACCTGTGAGCTGATTGGTCCTTCAGAAAAACTCCAATTTTATTGGTTGAGCAGAAAAGTGACGTAGCTCAACTGTCATTGGCTTGTTAGTGGGGTTTCGCGCACGGATTGGTTGTTTTGCGGAACATCCCGGAAATATTTTACGAACGATTTTGTGAATTAGATTTAACTTTTAAAAATGAGTTATCATTTTAAACATGTTGAGAAAAAGCCAACATTATTTCAGAAGTTTAAGAATTTATTTTCACCTGATAAGAAAATCGAAACGCGAGGTGGTAAACTACTTCATAAGTATAAAACACCTGCAGCGTATATGGAAGGTGAATATGGATATCATACTGTCTTATGGTTTGATAGTTGGAAACGCTATACTAAGAACGACGGTGTTTTAACTTGGCCTGATGATGGTTCATTTAATGTAAAAGTCTTCAGAAATTTACGAGAGAAAATGAACGCTCTTGTTCCGAAACCGAGACCAACTCAATTTGAAGCTTTAGTTGAGTGGGAAGACGAAATGTATCAATTACAAAGAGAAGCTAGCGGAATTAAAAGACCTTCTAAAAATCCTCCTTGGAGAAGAGAAACTCATGAAGATAGATTGCGAATGTGGAGACAGGGAAACATGAGTGAAGGATTGTATTTAATTCAGGAAATGGTAATGGGTACTCCTACAGGGAAATCTATGGAAAGTGAATCTGAGGATGCAGTTATGGAAGAAATATATACAACTGCTAGAAAGAATCAGCCTTTGAGACCTCCTAGATCATGGTCTACTCCGGTGGTTTCTACTGAAACTTCACCGAGTGCACCTCCAATTAATGAAGCTCCTAAACTTTATCCAAATAATTGTGAAATCATTGAAACTCCTAGAAGACCAGAATTCGAGAATGCTCGAAATGAAGGTAGACATTTTACAATGGCTCCAAGAGCAAGAGAAGCTCCAAAAGATTATACAAGAGAGGCAAGAAATGTTGAAGATGTTGATTATAATGAATATTTAAGATCTAAAGAAGAATTAATAAAAAGAATGACAAAAGGCATGGAAGCTGTGACAGTTCCAGTAACGATTGGTCCTGTTCAGCCTGTATTTGACCAAAAGGAAACAAACAAAACTGGATTAACTATTCCTTTAAATACAGAAATTCAAAAGGCTGCTGAAAAATTTTATTCAGATTTATCTGAAATAAACTCTTCTAAATCGAGAATGCCTGATTTAACCTTTAATGAGGATTTATCTCCAAAAACACCAATGGGTGCTATATCAGATATAGGGAGTCCTGAAGTCAGGGTAACCACACCAAAACTTGATGTGGCCAAATTAAAAGCGAATATCGAAGAATTAATAATCGGAACAATCGGTCCAGATAGTTTAAATTACTATCGAGATGATGAACTACTGTTCATTTGCAAAAGCATACAATGGAAAACAAAAAATAAATATGATCAACTAGAGGATCTAGCAGCAGAACTTGAAATTGATGTGAGCAAACAAAAGAATTTTGCGAAACATTACAGATTAGACTTTTCAGAAAGTGACATTGAAAGTTTGAACTCAATGGGAAGAATAGTGCATATAAAAGATTTGATTGTCTATATCAAAAAGCTAGGAGAACTGAATAAATGGAGAGTAAAATGGACGAAAAAGAAGGAAGATGAAAGATTGGAAAAATTGTCAAAACAATTTCCAATGAGAGAAATTGCAGGTGGAGGATATGTTCATGTCCCTTGGTCGAGACAGGACATTCTGTTATTTACAAATGACTTTCCGAAATTGAGGGAAAAACCAGTTGAGTGGTACAGGCAAGTCGATAGATTTATCAAAGTGTCAAAAGTTCTGTGGATTGATTTGGATGGATTTTTTGATATTGTCGTTCCATCAGATCTTTGGACAGAATGTAAAATATCGATTAGTTGGCCAAAAACAGAACCTGAGCGAATTAAAGAAACAGGTGCTCCAAATCCACTTGTAATGGATTTTTATGAAAAAGTGATTGTTTGGATGAAAAACAAAATTCCACCCAAAGAAGTAGATTGGGTTAAAATAGAAAGGACAGAACAGGAAACAAAAGAATCAGTTCATTCTTTTTATGAAAGACTACTGTTAATCTTTAAACAATACAGTGGTTATGAAAAACTAGACAAAAAAGACATGAGCCATTTTGTCTATAGATTTGTTTATGGACTAAAACCTGAAATTGGAGAAATGATCAGAAATAGCATTGTCGGATGGCAATCACTATCTGTAGATGATATACTAAGAAAGGCTAAATATTGCAGCGATGAAATAGAAGTAAAACAGAAGAAGCTCAAGGAGAAAGCCATGTGGGCACAGGTAAAGGTGGCTGAGCAACAGATTGCCAGCATGGGCAATAAGAACACTAATTTTGTTCAAAATGGAAATACAAACCAAATACAAGGAAAGTTTAAAAATAATAATTTCCCAAAGAAATTTAGCCCAAAGATTGAGGAGTTGAAACAAAGATTACCTTGTTTTAATTGTGGCGAAATTGGACATTGGAGAGACGAGTGTCCTCATCCTCCTAAAAACTTAAAGAATCCCTTATTGAATCCACAGATGCAGAATGGTGTTGACCTGCAGCGACAGCTACAGATGCAACAGGGGTTAAACGAATTAAATATTCAGCGACAGTTGCAGCAACAGCAACAGCAACAGGTGAATAATCGTCAAGACCAATTGCCACAACCACCTTTTCCGAATTGTGGGGGAGTTCAAAAATATAATCCAAACGTGGGATTTCAGGGAAGTGAACAGGTAATAAAACCACAAAAACAGCAAAAGCAGCAAAGAGTTCAAATGCAAAATGCTTCACAACAGTTTTTATTAACAGAAAGTCAAGACAGCGATTCTGATGATTATTGCTGACGGTGCCCGAGAGAGGAGGAAGAGTGTGTTGTTGGAGCCACTCTTGAGGTTGACCAGTCTGGTCCTTTTGTAAACGGGAAAGTTAATGATGTAGACATCACTTTTCTAGTGGACACTGGTGCTACCCGTTCTACTGTTAGATCAGTGGAAATTGAAAACCTACCTCTCTCTGGGGATACCATCCAAGTTGTCGGAGTAAGTAATCAGCAAATTAAAACTGACTTAACTGATCCAGTACCAGTTGAAATTGGAAATTACAGAGACAAACACAGATTTGTGGTTTGTAATAGTAGTCCAGTGAATCTATTGGGCAGAGACATCCTATGTAAAATGAATTGTAGAATATATTGTTCTCCTGATGGAGTTGAGTTACAAACAATGGAGGAAGATGGTTTATACAGAATGACAATGATGATGATGGAAGCAGAAGAAACAAAATTGTTTCCTGCATTTGAAGAAAAGGATTTACCTGAAGAACTCAAGAAAACAGTGAAATCTGAAATATGGGATTTTACTGGAAATGAGATGGGTCTGATGAAAAACGTAGATCCAGTAAAAATTACATTAAAACAGGGAATAGAATTTCCAAACATTCCACAATATAAAATGAAAACAGAAACAATTGAAGGTATTACACCTATAATTGAAAAATTAATCAAGCAAGGTGTATTAAAAGAAATGGAGAGTAGTCCTTGTAATTCACCAATTATGGGAGTTAAAAAGTCTAACGGAACATTTAGAATCGTACAAGATTTGAGAAAGGTTAATCAACTTGTCGTTCCATGTTGTCCTGTGGTTCCAAATCCAGCAGTAATTCTATTCCAGATTCCACATGATGCTGAATGGTATACAGTCATTGATCTTTGCAATGCATTCTTTACTGTTCCCTTACATCCAGACAGTTATGAAATCTTTGCTTTCAGATTCCAAGGTAAGACCCTCGAATGGTCAAGAATCCCACAGGGCTATACAGAAAGTCCTTCAATCTTTAATGAATTGTTAAAAAGATCATTAGAAGACCTAGACTTACCTGGTAGGTCTACGCTAGTGCAGTATATTGATGATTTGTTAATAGCTGCAAAGACAAGAGAAAATTGTGTAACAGACACAATAATTCTGTTAAATCGCCTTGCAGAAGAAGGACATAAAGTATCCCCAGCAAAACTACAGTTTTGCAAACAAGAAGTAAAATATCTTGGTCACAGAATTGCAAAGGGAAAAAGACAAGTAACAATAGAGAGAATAAAAATGATTCAAGCAATGTTACCACCAAGAACACAAAGACAGGTCAGAATGTTCTTGGGAATGGTTGGTTACTGTCGACAATGGATAAGTGGATTTTCAGTAATTGCAAAACCACTACAAAGACTGACAAAGTCAGATGTAAAAGATCCAATTATTCTCAATGATGCTGAGATGGATTCTTTTGAGAACTTGAAAAAGAGCTTATGCCAAGCTCCTGCTTTAGGTATGCCAAATTATGAGAAAGATTTCGAACTGTATTGTAGTGAGAGAGAAGGATGTGCATTATCTGTGTTAATTCAGAGACATGGAAATTTAAAGAAACCTATTGCATACTTCTCTGCAGTTCTTGATCCAATTGCAAAAGCATTACCAGGTTGCTTGAAAGCAGTTGCAGCTACAAGTATCAGCCTCGAACAAAGTGAGGGGATCATTATGGGATTCCCTGTGAAAGTTTTTGTGCCTCATTCAGTAGAAATATTACTGACAAGAGGTAAGACTCAACATTTAACAAGTAGCAGATTGACAAAGTATGAGAAAATCATACTAGGAGCAGATAATGTTTCGATTTCAAGATGTTTAAATCTGAATCCTTCTACATTACTGCCTGATTCTGAAATTGTTGATGACATTGAAACAGAACATGAATGTTTAGATGTCATGGAATTCTGCACTAAACCAAGAAAAGACATCAAAGACAGACCTTTGTCTGAATCGGATTTTGTCTACTTTGTAGATTGCTCATGCTTAAGATCCGAAGGAGGTGTCTTAAAAGCTTCATATTCAGTTTGTACAGTCGCAGATGTCGAAGAAGCATCATGTCTTGAAGGAGTTCGTTCAGCACAAGTGGCTGAATTAATTGCTTTAATTCGTGCATGTGAAATATCAAAGGATATAAGAGTTACCATCATTACTGATAGTCAGTATGGGTACGGAGTTGTGCATGATTATGGACAACTCTGGTCACAGAGAGGATATATGACATCAGCAGGATCACCAATTAAAAATGCAGTTTTCATTAGGAGATTAATTGAAGCAATACAATTGCCAAAAGAAATCGCCATTGTTAAGTGTGCAGCACACACTAGAGGAATTGATTATATTTCCAAGGGAAATGCCTTCGCAGATGAAACAGCTAAATACTGCGCAAGGAAAAATTATTCTTACAATCGGGAGAGGAGTAAAGAAACTGATTCAAATTCATTAATGCTAACAACAGTTGTAGAAACATGGCATGAGATTAGAGATTTACAAAATGAAGCAGAAGATGAAGAAAAAGACTTATGGTTAAGATCAGATTGTAGACCACGTGAAGAAGATGGAGTGTGGGTTTACAAAGATGGCAGAGTAGTCTTACCAAACTGCTTGATTGCTGACATGGCCAGATTATATCATGGTCCAGCACATCTGGGAAGAGATTCTATGGTTAGACTTTTCAGAGAAACATGGTTCAATACCAAGTTTAGAACTATTGCAGAATCTTTTTGTCAAAGGTGTTTGTCATGCCAACAAATGAATCCAAACAGAAAATCAGTGGTGGGGACAGGAATAATTGGTCGAGAGGGTGGTCCCTTTACCAGGTTACAAATGGATTTCATTGAAATGCCCTTACACAATTGTTTGAAATATGTGCTTGTAATTGTTTGCTTATTTTCAAGATGGGTAGAGGCTTTCCCTACACGACATTGTGATTCAATTACAGTAGCAAAACTAATGCTCAGAGAAATCATCCCAAGGTACGGTTTTCCAGTCACTATTGAGAGTGATGGAGGAAGCCATTTTGATAACAAACTGATGAAGTTAATTTGCGAAGCTTTGAGCATTGAGCAGAAAATACACTGTGCATACAGACCAGAGGCATCAGGAGTGGTAGAACAAATTAATGGAACAATTAAAAACAGAATTGGAAAAATGTGTCTTGAAACAGGTGTAAAGTGGACTGATGCTCTTCCACTTGTTTTGATGTCATTAAGAAGTACACCAGATAAAAAGACAGGTTTGAGTCCTCATGAAATTTTAATGGGAAGAGTTATGAGGCAAGCTTTTGTACCTGTAGGTAAACTGTTGAGCATAAATGACAGTGCTATTTTGGATTACTGTAAAAGGTTATCTGATATGGTAACTTCTGTGTCTAATCAGGTGGGAACTGAAGCACAATCAGATGAAAAGGTTTTGACACATGATCTGAGACCTGGCGATTGGGTCAGAACGAAAGTACATCGGAGAAGGAATTGTCTAGCTCCTAGATGGCAGAAACCTAGGCAGATAATTTTGATCACTACTAATGCTGTAAAGTGCAAAGGATTGAAACGCTGGATTCATCCTAGTCATACTATTCCAGTACCAACTCCTGAGAGTTCTGATGTTGAAAGTGATACCACAGATGATTCTGATTCTGAAGCAGAAGGCGAAACAGGAGGTGAAATAATTCCAGATTCTGAAGATCGACAAGAAAGTCGACATCTGGAAACTGTGCCAGTGAATGGAAATTTAACAAGAAAAGACTTAGAAATCATTGAAATAGATTCTGAAGGTGAAGAGAATCTGTTAAAAGGAAAGATAACTGAGGATTCGGTTGTCTCTATTGAAGACAAAGAAGCAGAACAAAAAGAAGTTTCAGACCAGGAGAGTATCGAAAGGCAGAGAACAAACTCTGAAGTAAGGAACAGAAATCCGAAATCTGGGAAGTTGGGGGTAATTGAGGAAGAGGAGGAAGACGAATTACCGAGTACCAGTGATGGAAGACAAAGTGAAGTTCCTGAAGGAGTGAAATTGCCGAATAGAGAAGTTCCTGAGTCAATTGAAATTTCAGACGACGAAACTGAAGAAAGTGAAGTGGATGGTGAAAGTGAAAACAGAAAGAAAAGGACTTGGAAGTCAGAATCAAATAATTCTGAACCAAAGAAAAAGTACGTGAGAAAAGCAGACTACTGGCCTGGTGGAAGATTGAGAGTCAGATTGATCAAGAAACCAAAAGAACAAGTTGAAGAAATCAGTAGTCAAAAGAGTCCTGGAAAAGAAGTTGGAGTTGGAAGAAAAATTGAAGTGATATCGAGAAAAGGGAAGAGAATAGTAAGACCAAACCAAAAATACAAGTCTCCTGAGTGGACTTACTTAGTAATTCCACCTGTTATTGACATATATGATAGTAGTGAAGAAGAAAACGAAATCCAAGAAATTAGTGACAATGATTGAAATACAGATATATTAAATTGGCAAAAGGCTGAAGAAAATTTGTTAGTTGACATAAGGTCGAAGAAAAACTGTTTAGTTGAAGAAAACTTATGTATGACATAAGGTCGAAGAAATCTTGTTTAGGGTTTAAAAAAAAAAAAAAAATATATATATATATATATTTTAAAAGGGGGGTGTAAATATATTTAGAATTTTAAAATTTATTTTTATTTTTTGAGGCTAAAATTAACCAAAAATGCCTTATGTTAAGGAGAGCACTTCAAAGTGTTCTGTTTTTAAAAGATGCTGTAAGATGACTCTGGTGTGTCTGCTCATTTTAATTCTGCTCTGGTTGGTTTTAGCTGTGATTATCCCTTTGGAGATGAATAGAGAATTACACAAAGTTAACATAACAAGCAAAGCTCTGGTTAGCCAAACTAAACATAGTGCGTCTGCAAAAGTTATTGATCATCAGCCTAACATTCATCAAGATAAATCAATTGGTGATTTTTCAAGTAATACATTCACAAAGCTATTGAGTGAATATGTTAAGGTAATGGATGCAAAAGACTGCTACGTCTGCGTTAAGTTACCTGCTTCTGTTTCTGAGGGAGTAACATATAATATGCTTCCTCTCACTTATGCTGTAACATGTAGTGTGTTAACCAGTTTATTTTATCAAACTGGACGTTTAGAATATTACTATTCAAATTATGATGAAATTTTTGCAAATATTAAGATTGAAAATGCTTTAAATAAGCATAAGAAAGCAAAGCAAATGAGAGAATTTTTCCTTGTTACTAACGAACTTACTTATGAGTATGCTTATAAAAATAATCTAACTTGCAAATTAAGTGCTGAAGGAAAGAAATTTTTGAATATGGTTGAGGAGAGAAGAGCAATTTATAAGAGGAATGAATTAGTCAAGCAGACTAAGTCAAGTTTCTGGCAGAAAGAGGATGAGAAGTTAAATGGCAAAATGCTTGAAAATATTGCAATTCACATAGACAAACCAGTTAGTGGAAAGCTTTGCATTAGAAGAGATAATACACTTTTTGATAATTACTTTGTAGGTGCAAGTAACTGTGAAGATACTTATCAGATTTTGGGAGGTTGGGGATTCAAAGGTGGAAAAGATCCAATCTTTCCTGGGATTTATTTTGTTTGTGGTGACAAAGCCTACTACAACCTTCCAGACCACTGGTATGGAACTTGTTATGTGGGAATTGTTTTTCCTAAAGTGTTTCATGTTGACAGAGATTCAGAAGGATTGTTTAAAATTCATAATTATGTAAATAGAGTTAAAAGAGAAACTTTTACTGAAGTTCTGGGAGATATTTTTCAAGCAGTAATACCTTTTGTTGGTATAACCTTAAATGCAGGGAGAATTAGAAAATTATCCACTATAGTTGATAGATTATCAACTGACACAGCTGATGGGTTTCAATTAGTAAATGTTGAAGTTATTGCAATTAGATCCATGGTAATTCAAGATCGCCTTGCTTTAGACATACTCCTAGCAAAAGAGGGAGGAGTCTGTGGCATTTTACATGTACAACATTGTTGTACATATATACCTGATGAAAGTAAGAATATTGAAATGTATATTAAGAATATTACACAAATGCATTCAGAGATAATTCCTTTAGAAGAAGATGATTTTACAGGGAAACTTTCAAAAAGGTTTCAAGCAATTAAAAACTGGTTTCATGATATCGGAAGTTCAATTCTTGGCAAGATTTTGGCACCTTTGATTATAATAGTATTCATTTTTATTTTGACCAAAATAGGTTATTTGTTACATAAAAGAAAGAAACAGTTGAAAGAAAAGAAAAGAATCTATAAACTTAGAAAAGAAGAAGAAAGGGAGATCGAATTACAGGAGTTACATAGAGAGCGTTATGCTAATTCCAAAGATTATGCAGAAACAGACTTTTAGGTTTACTGATACAAATGAATTTGAATCGATTTCTTAGAAATTTAAATTATCAAAATTTTGAGTGCTGGTGTGGTGATTTGTTAATCACCAGATGAGGGAGTTGATGGAGCGAGATAGAAAACAAAATTTTGTTTAAACTCGTGAAGTCACATTTCCATAACATGTATAATAATATTAATGATTTGTGATTTGTCGTGCTAATACAACTTAGATTAAACTTTACACATGGGGGGACTAACATGTGTGCTCATAAATGTGCATAATTGTTGCATCTTTTTGTTCGTGCAAAATAATAAAATAATTTATTGTTTTCGTTTTTGTCATTACTAACTGCTGCAAACTCAAAAGAAGCATGTGCTTGTTTTGCTTTTCCTTGTTTGTGTGATGTCATTTCTACTATTCTAGGTGCATATAAGTCTCATAGATTATTGAAGACTGGTAGATATAAACGCTGCTTTATTTGTTTGCATTGGCTAGGTAACATTTGATTAATCGGGTGGGTTAATTAATTAGTAAATCTTGGGGTGGATACAGAATCTACATTATTTCTTACATTAATACTTTTCTTGTGTTTGTTTTATACTAGAAAGCATAAGTTGCCTGCTTTTGGGCCTAGTCTGCTCGAGCTACAAAATGCTGAATTTTACTTCTGCAAAAGTCATGAGACGCCCATTCTGAAATAAAATGTTCGTCAAAAGCTGCGTTCACAAAGCAAAAACTGACGTACTATCATCATTCTGTCGGACATGGCCAAGGTCGAAAAAGAACATTTTGTCAGCCCTTAACTTGGCATCCGCGGAAGTCAATTGGAAGCAATGAGACATTTGTAGCAAACCTAGGAAGCTCCTGGTTGCATACAGAAAAGACAATGGTCCTTAAGAAAAGTGACCTAATGGAACTTTTGAAATGTGGGTGACATGTCACTTGTCACTCTCAGCCAATGGGACGTCGAAGATTTCTGAAAACTTTCCTTTGCGTAGTTTAGTTAGCGTAGAAAGGTATAAAAAGTCATGCCCCTAGGGATGGGCTAGCTGCTGCTTTCTGACTTTCCGATGAGGGTGAAGTGCTGTCGGACATTGCGTGGAGCACGTAAGAATCCTCAAAGAACTTTACTTTAATTTCTATCTATTTAGCTCAGTTAGGGACTTAGGTTTAGAAATGCTAAACTTTAAATATTCACTTTAATTTTGATTCACTTGCTTAAATTGTATTTTTCTCACGTTTCTTTACAATCATGCTTGCTTCAATGTTAATAAAATCCATTTATAAAACTATCAACTTATATACCATAATTTAGTAAATAAAATCTTACTTTTGACAAACAAGCTGGTCTTGGTTATTCAGGAGTGTAGGTTACTATTAGCTAGATCACGTCGCCAATGGTGGTCGTTTAAATGGTTAGGTTTTATTCTAATGACAATATTCTTTCCGCAGATGTATAAAATTGTATATAGTTTGTAGATAATGTGTATATAGATTTAATCTGACCACCTGATTCAGTAGGCCCAAAATATGTCAGGTTTATAAATGGGTCCATATTTAGTATAGAATTTTGTTTATAGGTTATGAAGTTGGGTAGCGTTGTTTATGATATATTTTCTATAGGCCGCTGGATCACGGTCACCAGAACAGACGCACACCCCATCCCCCGAGCAGATGAACTAATCGACCGCATGGGAGCTGCCCGCTACCTCAGCATCTTCGACCTGACAGCGGGCTACTGGCAGATCGGTCTCACACCCCGGGCCCAAGAACGATCGGCATTCTCTACCCCTGATGGCCACTATAACTTCAAGGTCATGCCATTCGGCATGAAGAATGCGCCAGCAACATTTCAGCGGCTAGTAAACCAGGTCCTGGCAGGACTCGAAGGATTCAGCGCCGCCTACCTGGACGATATCGCTGTGTACAGCCACCACTGGTCCGACCACCTCCACCACCTCCGAGAGGTGCTACAGGCCCTCCAACGAGCTGGCCTCACGATCAAGGCCAGCAAATGCCAAATTGGCCAGGGGTCCGTGACCTATCTCGGGCACCAGGTGGGAAGCGGTCTGGTGGCCCCGCTGCAACTCAAGATCGCTGCCATCCAGTCGTGGCAGTCCCCCATCACCCAGACCGAGGTCCGCGCCTTCCTGGGACTCACAGGCTACTACCGACGGTTCGTGAGGGACTATGGCAGCATCGTAGGGCCCCTCACGGAACTCACCTCTAAAAACCAACCCAAGGAGGTCAACTGGACCCCAGACTGTCAAGCGGCCTTCGTGAAGCTGAAGGCCGCCATGTGCTCCGCCCCGGTGCTCCAGGCCCCCGACTACAGCCGGGAATTTATCGTCCAAACAGATGCCTCCGACCACGGCGTTGGGGCAGTCCTTTCCCAGCTGAACCCCGAAGGACTTGACCAGCCAGTGGCTTTCATCAGCAGACGGCTCCTGGCCCGAGAACGACGCTGGAGCACCATCGAGAGGGAGGCCTTCGCCGTGGTGTGGGCCCTCAAAAAGCTCCGGCCTTATCTCTTCGGCACCCACTTCCGGGTCCAGACCGATCATCGACCCCTGCAATGGCTCATGCAGATGCGGGGGGAAAACCCGAAACTACTACGTTGGTCCATCTCCCTGCAGGGGATGGACTTCACTGTGGAACATCGACCCGGCCAAGACCACGCCAACGCGGATGGCCTGTCCCGCTTTTTCCGCCTCGACGAGGAAAGTCCCCAAGAAGATGGGTGACTCTCCCCGCCTTCAGCTGGGGGGGACGCATGTTGGACAGGCCACATGAAGGGCTCGCTCCCTCCCCGCAGGACAGGGGCCGGGCCACCGTCAGCACCATTGCCCGGCCCAGCCGCCATCTTGGACACGGCACCACGCGGCCGTGCGGCCTCAGCCCGACCCCAACCCTGGGCCTGGCCAGGCCCCGACATCCCGGCACCACCCTCCACCCAGGAGGTGAACGGCCCACTTGGCAGGTCAATGGGAGTACGAAGTGTCGATGGCTCTCCCCCGCCAGGTGCCGAGCACCCCCAGCCTCCTCGGGCGCTGGCTCCACCCCCCTGCTGGGTGTCTGGACTCCCTCATCCCGGACCTCCCGACCTCCAAGAGCGAGGGTCCGGACATCAAAGGGCGCCAGACCTATAACTGAGGCAGCCCCAGGACAGGAAGGCAGTTGTATCCTGGAGTCGAGAGACACCGCGACGAACTCATCCTTGACGGACTGTTGGCGCTGCCACAGCCCTGACTTGTGAACTATTGTCCTGCCTGCTGGCGCTGCCGCGGCCCTCTGCAACCTTCATCCTCGTGGGACCTGCTGGCGCTGCCGCGGCCCTCTGCAACCTTCATCCTCGTGGGACCTGCTGGCGCTGCCGCGGCCCTCTGCAACCTTCATCCTCGTGGGACCTGCTGGCGCTGCCGCGGCCCTCTGCAACCTGCATTCTCGTGGGACCTGCTGGCGCTGCCGCGGCCCGTTGTAACCTTCATCCTCGTGGGACCTGCTGGCGCTGCCGCGGCCCTTTGCAACCTGCATTCTCGTGGGACCTGCTGGCGCTGCCGCGGCCCGTCGTAACCTTCATCCTCGTTGGGACCTGCTGGCGCTGCCGCGGCCCGTGCCACCTACGACCTCTTCGGGACCTGCCAGCGCTGCCGCGGTCTGACCCCTCCGAACACCGAGCTCGAGGATTGTGAGCTATCACCGTTACACACCCGTACCCGTGGGTACCAAGACTGTCCCGCTACCCCCTTCCCTTACTAGAGACTAGAATTGAGAGGATCATCGTGTCCTGATCGCCCTGTATCGTACCACTCTACTACCCGAAGTGCCTATAAAAGGTGTTACCATAAGCTTTGTGTGGTGTCCATCTGTGGGGGGGAAGTTACCTGTCTGTGCGATCACTGTGCTCGGCCGACCCTCCAGGTCCCCGTCTAACATTTCCATTATGACTTTACACATTATAACACCTTATTCTGAATTTGCCCCTTACCACCCCCCCCCTACAACTGTATCCATGTATTAAAACCACATTCAAATTATAACCGTATCATTATATCCCTCAAGGGCTGTCGTCCAGGCTGGATTCTATTTGCGGAGGCTTGCATATGTTTCCCCTGAATTCGTTCCACTTTCCCCAAATCCTGGACCATTTCTTAGGGCATCCCCTGTGGCTATACACTGCCCTTTCAGCCACCATTGCTGTATCCATATCATTCCTCCACTGTTGATATGTGGGGTTACTCCCGAGCCCCAGTTCCTAGCGATGTTTCTTTTTGCTATCGCTAATGTGGCCCAATTCTGCATCCGTAAATTTAGGTCTGTTGGCTCACAAATGTTGAGGAGGCACCTCTTGGGGTCAGGCAGGACGTCTGCCCTTCCCACCTATGAGACCACATTCATGACCCTTTCCCAATATGGTTGTATTCGCAGGCATTCCCATATTATGTGATAGAATGTTGCTGTGAGCCCACAGTTTCGCAGACATAGCGAGTCAGGTGTGCGCCCCAGCTTATGCAGTGTTGTGCGCGAGTAATATATGCGGTGAAACACCTTAAGCTGTATTAATTTAAGCTTAGATGGAATCGCTCCTTCCCGGGGTGATGCCAATGCGTCCTGCCAGTCTGAGTCCTCTATGTCCCCCAAGTTCCGTCTGCCATCGTTCTCTTAGGGTCGTCGTGGGGTCTGGATGGTTATTCACAATCTTAGGGTATGTCTGGGGGATGGCCTTTTTTGCATATGATCAGTGAGGAGCCTGTCCTCCAAGGGTGAGGTCTCTGTGTAGTGGTCTTGTAACTTCCTAGTCCTTCCTTTCTGTCCCTTACATATTTACCCCATAGTGTTCTTTAATAGAATATGACTAGTGTAGAATGATTAGGGTTGAACCAGAGGGATAAAGTGGATAATACCATTTCAAGACCGCTTAGAGGGGCTGAGTGTAATTACTCAGTAGTAGAAAAAGAAGCTTTGGCTGTCTATTGGACTGCTCGAAAAGTTTTAAAAAAATTGTGGGGGAAGCATTTTACAGTGGTTTCTGATCATAAACCCCTCAAAGAAGTGTTTGAGAAGAAGGGAATTGATTGTGTCTCCCACAGAATAAGAAAATGAGTAGTAGCATTGCAAGACTTTGAGTTTCAGGTTTCATATTTGCCAGGCACTTATAATATTCTTGCAGATTGCTTGTCAAGGCTTAGTGGTGATACAGCTTCTGATAGCAATGAAGATGATTCTTTTATGGGCGAAGACTCTTCTGAAGACCTGAGAATTTGTGTTGTAACTGAGGGTGTGGTCACAGAAGAGGAATGGATTATGAGTCTGAAAGCCGATCCAGTTTTACAATGAGTAATATCTCTTGTACGTGAAGGTTGGTGTTGAAACGCGACTGTGATGAAAATATCAGGGGATTTTGGAGCGTTAAGGAAGAAATGTCTATACACAATGACTTGCTGTTCAGAGAAAGTAGACTTATTCCTCCTTTGAGTTTGCGTCAAAAGCTTATTGACAATGCTTACACCAGTCATATGGGTATTGCTAAAACAAAAGAAAGGATAAGGGAAGCTTATTGGTGGCCCGCAATGGACACTCAAATTGAGAGGTCTGTGCGTTCTTGTTCACAATGTTCTACGAGTTACAAAATTCTCAAGTGCAGAACACAGCCAATGATTTTAAGAAAACAAGCCACTGGCCCCTGGGTGGACATTGCTTTAGACATCTTAGGACCAGTTAAAGTCAAAACTCAAGATCGGTATGTTTTAGTTTGTATTGACGTGTTTTCTAGGTGGCCTATCATAAAAATTGTCAATAGAGTAGACTCTTCTGCAGTTATAACTTTTCTTCATGATCTTTTTGCAAACGATGGATTACCAAGTTCAATATTGACAGATAATGGGGTACAATTTACCTCTCGTGTTGTGGAAAAGTTTTTACTTGACAGAGGAGTTACACATAAGCGTGGGGTTGTCGAGTGATTTGTCTGGGTTCTCAAGGAAACCATGCAACTAGCTTTGGCGTCCAGCAGTAATTGGGAAGAAGCAGTTAAAAAAAAAGTTTGTGAATACAGATTCATGTCTCATTCATCAACAGGTGTTTCACCTTTTACATTGTTTAAAGGAAGGTTGGGTAGCACTCATCTGAAACCTATTTGGGGTACATCAAGAATGAAAGAAGTAGGTGGTGTGGTTGATAGTACTGTTGATTGAAAAGATCGTGAGTTAGAGAAAATGAATAAGAGGAAGATGGTCTTTGATGCTAGAAAAGCAGTGAAGAGGTGGTTAATGTTGGTGACTGGGTCAGAATAAAATTCCCAGAAAGTAAATTTGGGCTCTCAAAATTCAGTCAACCTATTAAAGTAAACAAACTGTATGGAAATGCGGTCAGAACGCAAGATCACAAAGTATGGAACTTCAATAGGATAGCCAAATGTTCTACTACATGTTCTGAGGAGAATTCATCTAATGTCTCTTCTACTCCATCACAATCTGTGGTGGGAAGGCCGTGTAGGCAGAAAAGAGTTCCTCTTTGTCTCCAAGATTGTATATAGTGTGTTTTATTGTACCACATATTTGCGATTCTCACGTTTACCTTTATTTGCTTGTTATGATAAGAGGGAGGTGATGTAGTGTTCTTGTAACTTCCTAGTCCTTCCTTTCTGTCCCTTACACATTTATCCCATAGTGTTTTTTAATAGAATATGACTAGTTTAGAATGTTTAGGGTTGAATAAGAGAGCAGTTGCATCTGCTAACTGAAGGATGAGGTCTCTTATAAAGATCCTACAATCAACCTTTGCCTACTTTCTTCATTGACCACCTTTGGGTACCACTTCACTCTGCTAATTGTGTCTCTGGGGGATGGCACTCCTGAGTGCGTGTCTGATTTGTATGTATCTGTAGAGTTCAGTCTCTGCCATTCCGTACGTCTCTCGCAGTTTTGCGAAGGGTAGAACCTCCCCTTTTACCCATAGATCTCCTATTTTAGTAATACCAATGAGGTTCCATTTCTTAAATCCCTTTGTGTTGGCTAAGGTGCCTAAACGTCGGGTCTCCCAGAGGGGGGTGGCCTGTGTCAGTACCCCCTCCCAGTACAATTCCCTCTGCGCTGTGTGCCATATTTTAATTGTATGAGCAATCGGACCCGTGAGTGTGTTCTTTCGTTTGTTAGTATATAGGGCTTTCATTAGTTGATCAGTAGGTAGGACATATTTGTCCATTCTGAATGCCGGTTCATCCCGCAGGGCATGTATCCATTGATTTATCACCACAAGTTGAGAAGCCCAGTAATACAATTTTATGTTAAGTAATGCCATTCCCCATCATACCAGCTGCGGGCCAGTTTGTGTTGCGCTATACGTGCCGGTTTCCCATCCCATAGTAGAGTGGACACTTCCGCGTCAATTGCTTTAAAGTATGAAGTAGGACTGAAAATGTGGTATTTTGGAGGGCGTATAAAAACCTGGGAAGAGCCATCATCTTAAAAAGGGCTGCCCTCCCTAGTAGTGTCAATGGAAGCGATCTCCAGTGTTTTACGTCTTTTCGAAACTGTGTTATTGGCCGCAATAGGTTTTCTTCCACAAAAAGTGTCCCCTGTGGTGTAGCATAGATTCCCAAGTATCTAAAACCCCTAGTAGTGATTTGCAGCTCACAGCCCTGTGGGAGCTTGGGCACAGGACCGAGTAAAATATAAAGAAGTGATTTTGCCCAATTTATAATGTATCCTGACATCCTTCCGTATGCCGTGCAAATGTCCAGTAAGCAGGTCAATGATCATGCCGAGGACGTTAGGTATATCAACACATCATCTGCATGAAGCGAGATGCGGTCTTCCCAATCCGCCTCCCATCTCATCCCCAAGACCATCACGTCCTGTCTAATCCAGGCCGCTAGCGGTTCTAGTATCAATGCGAAAAGGAGTGGTGACAGCGGGCAGCCCTGCCTTGTCCCCCTGCCCAGTGCAAACTCCCTTGAGATACACCCATTTGCTACTACCTGTGCCAAGGGCACAGTGTACAGTCATTTTATCCATGCTCAGTACTGGGGACCAAACCCCATCCTCTGGAATACCGCGAACAGAAACCACCAGTCCACAAGGTCAAATGGCATTATTGCGTCTAACGAGAGGATAGCTGCATCTTCTTGGATAGTTGGTATACGAGCCAATACCCCGTGCAGACGCCGTAGGTTGAGGGAGGTGTTGCGCCCCCGCATAAACCCTGATTGGTCTGGGTGGATTCGTTTCTTAAGGTGCGGCTGCAGACGGAGCGCTAGTGCTTTCGCTAGTATCTTGGCTTCTGCATTTATCAAGGATATTGGGCGATAGGACGAGCTATTTAATGGTGGCTTACCTGGCTTTGGTGGCTAAACGTTGATCTTTTGGCAATGTCCCCTTCTCGAGTCTCTCGTTGTACATATTAAGTAGGTGGGTCATGATCGATCCTGCTGGCTTTTTATATAATTCAACCAGCAGGCCATTAGGCCCCATTGCTTTCCCTGTGTGGAGTGCTGACAGTGCCAACCCCAATTCGTCTGTGGTCAACTCTGCTTCTAATTCAAGCATTTCTTCCTGTGCTAGTGTAGGCAGCCTGATGTCACGGAGAACATCCATGTTCTCACCTACGGTGGCTACGGCTCATGGTGTATAAACCTTTTCATAATGTGTTGCTAGCCTTTCCACTATTCGTTGTGGGTCTGTCGTGGTGTTGCCGTCCTCTAGTGTCAGTTGGGCAATCCATCGGCTTGCCTTTTCTCTCCTTTCCAACCAAGCCAATAGTTTGCCCGTCGTGTCCCCAAATTCATATATCTTGTGCCGGGTGGGAGTGTGTGTAGCTTTGTCTTCTTCCTGTGCAAACGTTCTATATTCCTGACATGCTAGTGCTAAGGCTTGCGGTGTGGTGACATTAGTGTCTGCGGCGTGGGCTATCTCTGCTCAAAGCAATTCCTCTTCCATTGTGTCTAAGTGTTGTCAATGTTCCCGTTTGTGACTGGGGATTAAGGACATAGCCTAACCCCGAATCACCGATTTGTATGCCTCCCTTAAAATGCTCGGGGATTAGACAGAGTGCTCGTTTTCTGCAAAGTATTGTCCAGTGGATTTCAGGAGTGCTTTACTAATCTTAGGGACCTTTAGATATCCTGGGTAGAGCGGAAAGACTCGTTTAATACCTGGGACCTGTGATGTATATGTAATTTGTATCGGTGAGTGATCTGAGATGCCCCTTGGTAGATGTGATATGTCAATGATCCTCCCCGGGCTTATTGCTAATGTAAAGATGTAGTCAATCCTTGATAGACTGTTGTGCACTCCGGAGTGAAAAGTGTATTGTTGCTCAGTGGGGTTTTTAACATGCCATATGTCGATTAGTCCCAGCACCTCTATGAATTCTTTCAGAGCCTGATTAGGTCTAGTAGGGTCCCTGGGTGGTCTGCGGTCTATAGTGGTATTTATTACAGCATTAAAATCCCCAAGTACAATCAGCTCACCCTCTGGAAGGCCAAGCAGAAATTTCCCGAGGTCCTGGAATGTTGTCTGATGGAGTGTGGGGGGGGATGTAGACCGAAACCATATTATACATCCTCCCTTCCCATTGGCATGACAATGCTGCAAAGCGGCCTTGGTCGTCCGTCCATGTCCCTTTCAGAATCAGGGGCGAGCTTTTAAGGATCAATGTACCCACTCCCTGGGATCCTGATGTAAACTCCGAGTGAGCTGCCATTTTAAACACCCAGCGGTCTAGCGCCTTACAGGCTGTACCTACAAGATGCGACTCTTGGATCAGTGCCACTGTCGGGGCATTGGGCTTTAAGTACTGGAGAACCAGCCCCCTTTTAATCCTATCACCCAGCCCGTTTACATTCTAAGATATGACAGATGGGGGACGGGGGGGGCTGCAACTGCAGTGTCAGCGAGTGGGCATTTGGGTCTTCAAGTCGTGGTGATGTATGCATCATGTGTGTCTATTACTGCCTTTCTATGTACAAAATGGTAATAGAGGCCGTGTGTCCGTGCATAATGGTCATTGTCTGTAAACCTTACATGGAGAAAAATCAAAACAGTTAAATTAAAACATAACCAGCCTAGTCTTATGCAATCCCCAACCTTCTCCCCCACCCTGCCTCCCTGCCCAGCAGTTCTGGAACTGCCCGCCACCCCAACTGAGCAGAGTGCTTTAAATCCCTAACTGTTCTCGTGTCGTACGGAGGTGAGTCTATCCGTGACCGGACCGAGTCTCTCCCATCAGATAAGTCTGTTGGTACGGTATTGCATATAGTTCGCTAGATCATAACTGTGGGGGCCCATGCCCCCGTTCAGTGTTCTATAATGATCAGTGTTCGTTGTAACAGTCTTGCCGCGGGCAGTGTTCGGCTTCTGGTTCCGAATCATGACAGCGGTCTCTCGTTAGTGTTCTGTTTTGATGTCCCAGCCTGCTGATTTGACTCACCATGCTTTCGATTCACTGCGACTCGGTTTTGAATCATTGTGTCTTCTTTTTCGAAACCCACATTCGTCTTTCAGCTAGCGTGTTGGGATTTCTCCCGTGTCATGGATCCCTTGGCCGGGCGCCATCCCTTCAGCCAGTCCTGCGACGCTGCTGGTGTCTCGAAGAATCATGTCTTCCCTTCTGATTCGACGTGCAGTTTTGCCAGGAAAAGCATTGAGTATTTCAGTTCTCTAGCGCGCAGTTCTTTTTTTACTTCTGTGAAACTGCACCGTTGTTGTGTAACCGCCGCTGTGTAATCTGAATAGAGTGTAATTTCAGAGTTATCAATCTTTATCCGCGGGCTATGCGTTCTGTTTCCAAAATGGCATCAGGCGCCCCAGGCGGGGTTTGCCCCCCGGTACTCGATGCGCTCTTTCTACCGAAAAATAGTTGGACAATCCTCGTGGCTGTAGCTGGTTCTTGATTAGATCTTCTACGAAAAGA
This sequence comes from Lissotriton helveticus, assembly GCF_964261635.1. Taxonomy (NCBI): domain Eukaryota; kingdom Metazoa; phylum Chordata; class Amphibia; order Caudata; family Salamandridae; genus Lissotriton; species Lissotriton helveticus. Next base: position 541,859,572 of record NC_136059.1, on the reverse strand, counting down.
TCTAGGGCTGGCCCACCTGTCTTCTCTGGCACGCCAACTAGGCGCACATTTTTAAGTCGAGAGCGGCCTTCCTCGTAGTCCAGTTTAGCTTTGATCATTTTATTGTCCGCTTCCAGGCGTTGTACTTGTTGCTGCAGAGCCGCCGTATCAGTGGATAATCCTGCCATCGTCTTCTCCACATCAACCAGCCTGTCTGACATTTTTGCGAAGTCAGCCCGTATTAAGGAAATGTCTCTGGAAATTGAGCCAATTGAGGCCTGCACCGTTCGCAGAGCCGCCATTACATCGTTAAGGTTTACCTTGTCTGCGACGTCTGTGTTATCTGCTGTTCGGGTGGTCGCCTGCGCTGTATCTACTCGTGGGGGCTCCGATGAGTCCTTAGTAGAGGCATATTTGTCAAGTCTGGGAGCTGAGTGTGTCCTGGGGCCTCTGCCTCCCATCGTGTTCCTCTTTTATGACAGAAAGGCCTTGTAAATTTGTGCAGTAGTCACGATTGCCTGCCCTGCGAGACGTCTGTGGACGCGGTCTTCCGGCTTTCCTGCCTTCTTGCAGCTGCAGTAGGTGGAAGATGATATCTATGCCCTGTATCCGTCCGTCGTTCTGGGCTTCTACACTTGAAAGCAGAGGCGTGCCCAATGTGTCGTGCCGGCCCTGCTCTGCCTGTCCTGCACAGACACTCGCTTACAGGGCCAGTTTGGAGAGCCGATTGATCCGTTCTGTTCTGCCCTGTCCTCAGCTCTCTGCCAGCGCTCCCCTCACAATGTGTCCTGCAGCCCTCAGTGGTTACCGTGTCCCGACCCCTGGTGCCTGCCGGTCGTCTGGGCCCGCTCCTGCCGTCCCACTGGGCTCATGCATACAGTTTCTCCCCACGAGCGCCCGCCAGCCTCGTTATCCTCCTGCTCTTCACTCACTTGCGTTCTGCGGAGGGTTGGCGCGTCCGTCTGTTCTCTGCCGCAAGGACGCAGTTCCTGTGATTTACTGCTCCTCACAATGCAGGTCAAGGGTCTCAGCTCCGGCAGGGTTCCGTGCGTGCAGTTGTACGCGGCCGATCTCCGTCCCGCGCGGCCCTCACTTCCGCGGGAGCTGCTGGCACTCGAGGTCCCGGTCTCAACGCGGCGGTTAGGCCGCGCTCTCCTCGTCTTCGGATCTCCGCGTTCGTTTCACCCTCATGGAGCAGCTCATCCAGTGTCGCAGTCACTGCCGTTTACTATGTTCTTGAGTAATACCGTAGAATGGCAGGATAAGTGAGCGGATTGATGTGGAAGAGTCCCGTCAGTCACGGAGCTCAATTAGACTGCGGCCATCTTGTTCGGCTGCTAGCCATGCCCCCGATGGATTTTTAAGGGAGGATTTTATGTTGGCCCCAGCTAGAATTGAAAATAAGAGTCTCCCCCACCTACTGCAGGTCTCACCACGCAACGCACAAAGTGAAAACCCTGCTAAATGTGTCCTGTTATCAGCAAATTGCACAGGGAGAAAGTCAGCACATTTCGCTGAGGCCAACCAGGACACTGATCCTGATCCAGCTCAATAATAGCTGCCAGATCCAAATGGATTTCACTCGTTTCCAGCGCTGAAGTTGCCTATTTCATTGCACACAAAAACGATTTCATATTGCACCTGTCCTAAGATGGATAGAATATATATCAAAGTTGTGACGGCGTACTCATCCATCAAACTTCAAATCAGGCCCTAAGATGGAGTTGAAGGAGAAAGATGGCTCAAAACACAGCGACCAAAACAGGATTGCAGCTGTCAAAGAAAATTGTACAAATAACATGTTCATATTAAAGGAGACAAGTGGCACAACCTTAGCAATCTGGTGATTTCCTCAGATATCCTCTTAAAAAAGACCCTATCCTTTGCAGGCCAGGGAAAATTAGTAGGTAGAAAGCAAATGTAAGCCCTGCATGAAGTAAATACATCAACACCATACTGCAAGTACTACAAACATATCAGTGCAGTGAAAACACTCTAAAAATGCTTCCTTGCTATAAACTATTGAATTTTGAGCTATAACATTTAGTAATGCAGATATGGCTGTATGTTTCTTTCGCTTGCACAGTTCACCATTTTTTAATAATATGGATCCACATTTGAATTACTGAGTATTCTTTTTATACATCTTTCAAAGGCATCTTTAAAACCCTACACTACCAATACAATCCCTGCTTCTTATCTCTATGTAGAATCTGGCTCAATTAATTCAAAATTCTTTTCCAGGTTGTACCCTGTACCCAATAGTCGAAGTGGGCGGGATCTGCAGGGGCACTAAGCAAAACAGTTAAATTTGATCCTAATGAGTGGTTTCTGGGTAGGATCACTTTGCTGTATGTGCCTGTCCGTGGATCCTCATACCTAATCTTTTTGCTACTGCTAGCTGTACCCGCTTCGCGGGTCCCGCGTCGCAGGGGTCTGTACTCTGCACCTTGGAAAGATCGACTTTGCCCTGTGAGTTGCTGGGCCTTTTCGTTTCAGGAGGAAGAACTGCAGGCAGGGCTGCGAGCGTTCAGTGGGCTCGGGACTTCAACTCCCAGGAGCGCCCGCTGACCAGCCCACATCGCCACCACCTGGGTCGCTCTCCCTGCCTACGCCCTCCCATCATTGCTGTTATTTAAACAAGTCCAGCCTCAATCAACGCGGGACGCTTTGCTGTATGTGCTTGTCCGTGGATCCTCATACCTAATCTTTTTGCTACTGCTAGCGGTACCCGCTTCGCGGGTCCCGCGTCGCAGGGGTCTGTACTCTGCACCTTGGAAAGATCGACTTTGCCCTGTGAGTTGCTGGGCTTTTTCGTTTCAGGAGGAAGAACTGCAGGCAGGGCTGCGAGCGTTCAGCGGGCTCGGGACTTCAACTCCCAGGAGCGCCCGCTGACCAGCCCACATCGCCACCACCTGGGTCGCTCTCCCTGCCTACGCCCACTTCCTTCCTTTAGCAAAATCCTTTAAAAGCCCTCCTTAGGGCTTGGGCCTCAGGACTGGGTATGAAAGCTAACTTTCCCAGAGAGGATCGTTTCCCATTTACCAGATCTAAAGAAAGCCTTTTTTCCACCATAGCTATCTCCTTTTCTAAAATGCCTGTGGCCCTGGAGATGAAGGCGTCTATAGGGCCTGAAACTACCCCCTTACTAGTCTGTAGATGTACATTACGTTCTTTACCCGAGCGCATTTGGCACATCGCCCACGACGCCCGTCTCCTGCAGGTACACCTATTCAGCCCTCGGGACCGGGTCTCATCGACGAGACCCGGTCCCGAGGGCTGAATAGGTGTACCTGCAGGAGACGGGCGTCGTGGGCGATGTGCCAAATGCGCCGTCCCCTCCCTCCCGCGGTCTATGGGGTGGAGTTTCATCCCTGGTGAAGTGCTTTTTATTTTTTGTCTCTAAACTTTAGAGACAGGAGGTGTGTGCGTCCTACCTTCGGGTGGTGAAGCCCGCCCCCCTTGTTTTTTGCACTTCACAGACTTTTTAACTTTCAAGTCCTCTGGTTGGGTGGGCCTTAGCGTGCCCATACCGCCGAGGTTTACACTCTAGGTCCTGACGAATGCCAGGTTAATTATACCACACCGGCTGAAACATGTTCATGTTGACCATTCACGTTGTCACTTAATGTTAGTGGGAGTAGACCATTCAATTAGTTGGCCCTACTCACCATCACATTTTTTAACTTTGTCCTTGATGATCTTTGATTAAATTAATTTTTTGATACATACAAGGCAATTTTAAGTCACCACTTCACACTATTCACGTAATTTTTCACATAGCCCTCCCACCCTCACAAGACCAGCTCCGCAGTAATTCTGGCGTCGCAGCACACCGGGGTGACATTCGGTCACACCCGGTGGGGCCCGATGATGAAGCAAGTCACCGACCAGGTCGGTGAGTGAGGGCTTTCCTAACAAACTAAATGGGCTTTGTTGGTCCCTTGTGCTCTGTGCTTTTTTCCACCTCAAACAGAAGAGAGCAATCTTAGCCATGATGACATGCAAGTTAGTGGGGGAGAGGGCAGTGTGCTCTTTGATAGTCACTCCCAGTCGGACTCCACTAATGATGATGATGATGATCTTCAGAGATCAATACCACGTAAAAGGCTAGGATCACAGCCAGTAAACACACAAAAAATAAGATAAAATCTCAGCCTTGTTCTTGCTTCAGGATTCTGAATTATCTGCCTCCTGGGGCGATGTAACACCATTCAGGCATGTCAGTTAATTAAAAACTTTATTCACAGTGAACATAATAAGTCTTAATAAGGCTTTCATATAACTCAGATGCATGACGTCATTAAAATCCTCTGACAATATTCGGCTAAATTAATACAATGAATTCATATAATCCTTTTAGCTAAATAACAAAATATAACACTCATTTCAAAATCCTAAATAATAAGACAAAACAGCTCAAATAAAGAAAATAGCCTAAATAATTACTTTTAGTTCAATTCAGCAAATAACTTGACAATAGAGAACCTGAGTCTCCGATTTGTAAAATACGTTTGTGATTGTCGGAAAATAACTGTATTTTAAGAATAAAAATACGTTCTACGATACATCAATTAGAAAACAGGTGCGAAGCTTAGAAATTACGTCTTTTGCACTTGGGACGGAATGGTGAATTATAGAAAAGAATGAAATACACTCTATTGTTAATTTACATAAAATGTGTGGGTTCTGAACTGTTTCCTTCACTGCCACTAATGTTTCAGTAACACTATTCCTTGTTTACGCATTCAGTGGCAGGCCTCAATGATGCAATCGCATGCCTTGGAAAAACTTACAATGGCAGGATTTGTTGTCTCTTCGAAAGCACTACAAAAGCTACTTAATGTGACATATGCTACTCGCCTCTCACGCCGGTCTTTGAACCATTCAGGTAGCCTGAAATCCCACTGCACTCAAAACCAGTGCTCGAGCTCAGACCCTGGCCCCGCCCTGCGTAATTACTAATTTAGATCATTGGTGTCGGTGTCCTCTGGAAACTCTGTGGCTAGTCCAGCACAGGAGTTAGACACAGGAGTTAGACACAGGCGAATATATGATTATACCACGATTTCAGTTACCACGCATGGCTTTACCACGCAAATTTTACCTCGCAAGTGGCTTTACCACGCTGGTATTTACAACGTAGCATTTTACTACGCGTTGCAACGTCTTACCTTCACGTCTTTCTCCACGAGCCCTTACTTCCATCCTCCTTTGAAACAAGCGTCAAAACACGTATACCAAAATAAAAAAAGGACTGCTTTTTTGACGTACACGGCACGTCTTTGGGGGAGGCTCTTTCCTCTTTCTTTTAAATTTATGTTCGTTTTTTTGTTAAAGTAACCTGCTTGTTATTTTTGGGGGGGGAGACCCCCCCCAGCCCCCCTCCGAGCCCCCCCCTCCCTCTGCCCCCCCATGCCCACGCAGATCGACTTGAAGGAATACCACGTCTCCCCGCTAGCCCGTGGTAAAGACGTCGTGGAAGGTACCCTGCGTGGAAGGCACCCTGCGTGGTAAGTGTCACGTGGTAAACGTGAGTAGTGGTAATGCCTTCGTGGTAAATGATGTTTCCCACACAGGCGAGAAGGAAGAACAAATAACGGTTAAATACTTCAACTCCAAAACAGGCTCTAATAACATTCCCATTTGCTAAAGACAGAGACAGCTTCAGGGCGATGATTACCTCCAATGTCCTTGGAGCACACGTCTTAACCATCACAAATCACTCAGGGTTGGTGACCATATTTAGAATTTACTCAGCTCATCTCAACTCCACCTGGCTTCTCCTCAGAGGGCAGTATGTCACTTACGGTGTATCAGATCGCCTCGATAAAGTCCCACCCGTCAACAAGAGGATCACCTTCAAACTCCTCATCCACGCACACAAAGCCCTACACAACGCCGGACCAGCATACCTTAACGGTCGACTCAGCTTCTACACCCCCACCTGCAGCCTCCGCTCAGCCAACCTCGCCCTCACCACAGTTCCACGCATCCGGAAAACCACCGCCGGCGGCAGATCCTTCTCCTACCTCGCCGCCAAGACCTGGAACACTCTCCCTACCGGCCTACGTCAGACCCAGGACCTACTGACCTTCAGACGACTGCTCAAGACTTGGCTCTTCGAGTAGCAGCAGCCCCTCCCCCCCCCAGCGCCTTGAGAACCTCACGGGTATGTAGCGCGCTCTACAAATGTTGATTGATTGATTGATTGATTGAACTTTCTTCTCTCAGTTCGCAATGTACATTTGCCTTAGTCAGGATGCACTCTTTTCTATTCTCCCTAGTTCTTCCTTTCTGTCTCCACGAGTGAAGGAAACATCTCAGGATACTAACACCTTTGACTGCGTTGATGTAGTGGTGCAACGCAAAACGATGCCCCCATACAGAATATGAGGAGAGGCCCCTCAGACTCCCATATCACACATCTATTCACTGACCTTGGTTGGATTTGGGGCCCCCTGAAGGGTTGTGAGGCTCCTTAAGGGCTGGGTCCACCATTGGGCCGCAGGGGCTTGTGTTAAGCCACTGTTTTAATGACATCTCGCGGAGCCTTCTAAATCACCTAAACCCCATCTCCAGTGCCATCTTAGTTGTAGCTGTAAGATGTATACTCTATAAAGTGATCACAAATTCGAGATCATTGCTTAGTCAAAAATGTAAAGCATGCGTCTAATGTGCTTTTGTTGAAGAAACTGTTGTGTCACCAGCCTACACTCAAGCAAGGCAACAAGATGTTGGGCATTGTTATCTCACCATCTTTTATTCTCAGTTAATCTTCACATGCTATACTAATTGGCCATATTCTGAAGGGTTAGCTCAAATGGGATTTTTTAAAACAGAAGTGCGACTCAAAACTAAAATGTTCAAATGTGTACTTTATAACGTTAGAAATGTCTCAAAGGGCATCACATCTATTTTATGCACTACAACACGATCTCCATGCTTGTGCTTAGAAGTCATAAATAAGTTATATGGTGTTTTTGGACATGAATTGGAATATTGATCATTCCCAGAAAAGTGTTCGAGACGTGGTCAGCTGATAACTTTATGCCCATTTTGTAACATATACCAATGCATTTTCACAATTCTCTGCACATCTAATGTATACATACAGGAAGCAGGCCTAAGTGGTGAAGAGCGTGTCATTAAAGTCCATCACAATGTTCGGTTTTTACAGGGTGCCCAGGAGGAGCGACAGTGATTAAAATATTTATGTGTAGAGAAAATGACAGTGAAATTGACACAGAAGAGAGTAAATCCATAATTTTCCTATTCCAACACATTTTCGTGAGTGTAAACCACATGAAATTCACAAAGTTGGTGTTGTACACTCGAAAGGATTTACTCACATTGACATTTCTGTGTCAGTAAATCTCCTTATTTAGGTGGGGAGTGAGTGTTTCAGGGCAGAAAAGTCAAGTCCTGGAAGTTTGTTAACAATTACAAGCTTCCATGTTTGTGAATACTCACAAACCATTTTCAACCCTTACAAATCTCCAATCTTGTCATCAGCAGATGTAAGGACCAGATGTACAAAGAGGCCGGTCAGAAAGAGTGGTAGCAAATTGCGAACCGCTGTTTGTGCCTGTCTGATTTTGCAAAGCGACCAATGGGTCGTGTTGTAAAATCTCCTGTCAGAGGGATCACAAAATAGTCTTCCTAATGAATACTAATTAGACAAGTTATGATTTGAGATCCCCTGTGATTGGCTGCGAACACCAGGATGCTGGCCCGCCAGAAACAGCGGACTACCATCCCTGTGTTCACATTTACAAATGGGAAACATGCTTTTTTAAAGCAGCCTGTTCTTCTTTAAAAGACAATGGGCCTGATTTAGAGTTTGGTGGATTGGATTTACTCCATCGGGGCGATGGAGTTAAATACTCAATCGCCCTCAGGAAGTACCCAGCCTCTAAATTTTGAGATGACCGCCAGCCCAGCAGACATCTCTTGCATTGGCAGGAACCGACGTCACAATGGTTCCTGTTAATGTACATATAAGGGCACGATTTAGAGTTTGGCAGGGAGGGTACTCTGCTGCTAAGGCGATGGAGTACCCTCTAGACCAAACTGAAGGTCCGCCGCCTTATCTAGAGTCAAGTGGACCTTCAGTATGTCGACGATGGAGACTACTCTGTCTACGTCCCAGCCATACACCTCCAACAGACCCAGTGATTAAGGGCAGAGGTTTTGCCATGTGTAGCCCCATCCAATGTAGAGTGGGTGAACAAATGGCAAGTTTGCACTGTCCGTCTGGCAGTAGGGGGCAGTGAGAACTGCAAAATGACCCACACAACATGGCAGAAAACTCCAATGGCAAGGGGGTAATTAAAACAAAATTATGTTGGAAGAGATGTGTGCTGAGTTGGTGGACATCTCTAAATCCATTGTGTGGGAGTCTTTTAGCAGTTTTTGAGGCTCCTGCCTGCCACAGACATTGAAAACTTGCCACTTGGCTGCTCACTTTAAATAGGGTTGGCAGAAAATATGGAAAAAATTCTGAAGGAGGTGTATGTCAGCGACAATGTCGGAGTTCTGCCCACCATCAACATATTGAAGTCTGCCCGAATCTAAATGAGGTGGGCGGACATTCATTTTGGCAGAAAGGGTACTCCATAATGTTAGTGAAAGAGTATACTCTTTTAAACTCTGAATCTGCCCCTCAGTTTCATGTGGGTAGTACTCCCACATTGCAAATCTGTTAACTCCCCCTTAGAAGAGCCAGTAATATTTCATCGGTTTGCGACCGCAGTTTGATATAGATAAAATGATAGCTTTACTTGCATTAAAATACAATTCTTGCATTTAGCGAGACTCAAATAGAGCACATAACTAGCTTAGCAGGAACTTGGGAGAATGGAAAAGCAGCTCCTCATTTCAGCCAGACCTATTGCCCCTTTTAATAATTTAAAGATTGCAGAGTTTAAAGTTAAAGAGTTCAAACAAATCCTGCAACCTGCCTTTGGTTGACTCTGAATCATTCATGACAAGTGATCGGTCAGCTGGCATTCAGTTACAGCAGACTGCAGTCTGCCCTTGGTATCACTGCAAAGGAACAGTATTTACAGGCTCCGGTGTCGTGTTTCTCTTGGCTCTGCCTCCAACAGTTTAGCTTCAGACCCTGAAAACGTTTACATAGAAATTAACCTTCAGAGCATTTCTGATTAAATGGCGTTGTTCCTTCCGATTTAGGCTGTTTGTATTATTTGAGTAGATAGTTCACTCACATGCTAAGACAACTCCATCGGTTGGTTATAATGTCACCCGGGTTAACTTTTCATTGTGTACAGGAGGGATTTGTTTATTCAACTTGAATAGCCCAACAAACAATCCTTCGGGATAAAAGTACCACTTAGCCACAAACTACGATTGTGTACAAATGCGAGATGTGCACGAATTTCTCATCGCCAAGACACCGTTTGGTATTCGTGCGCTCTTATAAATCTCATTAACATCAACATTAACAGAAATACACACATTACGCGAAATGCCTATTGCATTTTGTTGGTCGTGCTTAAAAATCTGTCGTGTGGGTATCCTTTGTGTACAAGTCAGGCGAGATACTGGCAGGAGACTGGTTCAAGTAGATCTCTCTTGGCCGCAGCACACATCAGTTTTTTAGTTCCTACCAGTCATTTTCTTGAACCAGTCTCCTCTTGCAAGTGACAATTGCACAAAGAGTAACTGCCACAAATGCATAATCCAAAAAATAGCAATTATTACACTTCAATGATGAAACCTTTGGGGCATAGTTTGACTTTTGTGGCGCAGGGCAGCCTAACAAGTTACCTTGCTGAGCTGCCCTGCGACCCAGGGAAAGGGCAGGAATGTGCCGTATTTATGCAAAATGGCGCATTCCTGCCCTTTTCACTTGCGCTGGCCTCTTTTTTGCAGCTTAGCGCCAATGCAGGCACCCTTGCACCATGGTGCAAGGGTGCCTGTGTTGTAGGCAGGACTGTTTTGTGAAGGAAAGGACACCTTACTGCACAAAAACAATCCTGAGAGGCATTTTCCTCTTTCTATGTGTGCTGCAAAATGTGGCACACATAGAAAGAGGAAAAAGCGAGAAGAAATAAAGATATTTCTCCTTGTTACGTCTCTCCTGGGAAGGCTTATCATTTTTGGTGCATTCGCAGGTTTACCTGTTCTTGTAAATCTAGGAATGTATCAAATCCACAGATGTTGCATGAGAACACCCATGAAACACCCATGGAAAGGCCTCCCTGGTGCAGAGTAATGCAAAGCAGCGATTTGTGCTGAGTTACATAGAGATTTATGAAGCTAAGCAGGACCACGCAAGGTGGCCTTACATGGCGTCATAAATCTAATTTTGCATTTGAGTTGCTCTTGCACCACATTGCATGGTGCAAGAGCGACGCAAAGGGGCTCATAAATATGCCCCCAAGTCTGGGCCTACTATGAACTATCTTTTTGCTAGGTAAGATGGAACTGATATTTTATTTCTAAAGACAACTTGAGTGAGCAACCATTGCTACAGTTGACGGCCAGAAGTCTGTTTCAGATTAGTATTAAACTCAGAGTAAAGTGAATTAATGATGAGCAAACCTGGGGGAAAATAGACAGACAATGGAGAGTGGGAGGGATGGTTGTGACTCATTGATGTCCTGTAACCCAAAATCCTCTGTGGGATCTCCAACACCTTTTTATTTTGACAATATGTATAATGAGGTGTTGAGCATCGGTTGCAGTTTTGAGCCTCTGCTGAAATAGTTCTATTTTCTCTTTGTTACCAGCGCTGGCTCCTCGCTATTGCAAAGAGCGTCGCCCCACCAGCCAGCAGCCTCAAAATGTTGAAAAATAAAATGATAATAATATATTTATATATTTATATAGTATAAATATATATATAAATATAAATATATAGTATATTTGTAGAGCATGATTTATTCAAAGAGTTCATGGGTAGTGCATGGTGATTGTATGAGTGCATGAGTACTGCCTGCATGATTGCACAAGTGTATTTGTAATCCTTGAGTTATTGCATGAGTGGATGGATAATGCCTGGGTGATTGCATTAGTATATAAGTGGTGGTTGAGTGATTGGAAGGGTGTGAATTAGCAGTGTCTAGGTGGTTAGAGGACTGCATGGGTAGTGCACATGTGACTGTAGCTTTGCATGTGTTAGTGTCTGGGTCATTGCATGAGTACATGGGTAGTGACTGGATCATTAAAGTACCGCAAGGAGAGTGTATGGTGAATTTATAAGTGCTTGGGTATTGGCAGAGTGTTTGAATTAGTACATGGTACTGGCTGGGTGACTGGAGGAGTGCACAGGGTGTAACAGTGAGATTGCTGGACTGCGTGGGTACTACCTGGGAAAATAAAGGTGTGAATGAGCAGTGTGTAGGTGGTTAGAGGACTGCATGGGTAGTGCACATGTGATTGTAGCACTACATGTGTTAGTGTCTGGGTCATTGCATGAGTACATGAGTAGTGACTGGATGATTAGAGGACTGCAAGGAGAGTGCATAGTGCATTTATAAGTGTTTGGTTATTGGCAGAGTGTTTGGATTAGTACATGGTAGTGGCTGCGAGACTGGAGGAGTGCACAGAAAGTGAGTGGGTGATTGCTGGGCTACATGGGTATTACCAGGGGAATCGAAGGAGCAAATGAGAAGTGTGTAGGTGGTTAGAGGACTGCATGGGTAGCACACAAGGATTGTAGCAGTGCATGTGTTAGTACCTGGATCATTGCATGAGTACATGGGTAGTGACTGGATGATTAGAGTAGTGCGTGGAGAGTGCAGGGTGACTTTATAAGTGCTTTGCTTTTGGCGCAGTGATTGTTTAAGGACAGGGGACTGGCTGGGTGATTGGACAAGTGCATAGGTAGTACCAGGGAGATTACTGGAGTGCATAGATAGTCCTCAAAGGATTGCAGCAGTGCATGTGTTCGCGACTTGGTCATTGCATGAGTACATGGTACTGACTGGATGATTAGAGTACTGCAAGGAGAGTACCTTAGTGAATTTATAAGTGCTTGGGTATTGGCGGAGTGATTGAATTAGTACATGGTACTGGCTTGGTGGCTTGAGGAGTGCATAAGGAGTGACAGGATGATTGCTGGACTGCATGGGTAGTACCTGGTGAATTTAAGATGTGAATGAGCAATGTCTAGGTGGTTAGAGGACTGTATGGATAGTGAAGAGGTGAATGTAGTAGTGCATGGATAGTGTTTGGATTACTTATTCTTACCTTTACGATAGTAGATATTTGAAACAATTTTTGCAGTTGTTTTTGATTATTTAAATTTTAAAAACTTTCAAACTTCAGAGTTTTGGTCTGTAAAAGAGAAGAAAAATACAGTTATAATATATAATGTTATAGTTTAAACTACACAACATATTTTTACCATTATATAAGATATTCAGTTTGCCTTTTTTGCTGTTCTCAGAATCTATTGAATTTTACCATAGACAATGATTTCAATGTTACTCATCATATAACAGTAGGCAAAAAAATACAATCAATAAGATTGTTAAAAAAAACAAATCTGTGTCCAAAATATTTACAACAAACACAACTATGTGTTTACATTTCCTAAAATAAACATCCTAAGTAACATTTCATATAAAACGAATATGAAATATATAAAATGCTTCTTTCTAAGACAATTTTCTAAATACAATATCAAAGTACAGAAACGATAATTGAATCAGCAATTTTTCATATCTTCCCTATAGTCTAAATAATGGTAAACAACCTTTACAACGCAACTTTTACCACGCAGTGCCTTTACAATGCAACTTTTACAACGCAAACCATTACAACGCATTGCGCTGGGGGGCGATCTAGGATAGGGAATAGGTTTAATGTACTATCCAACACCTTCCCTACTATCCACGGGGACTGGAGTTGGAATAGTAAATTAAACAATTCACTATCCAGCGCCTAAAAGCACTATGCGTTGTAATGGTATGCGTTGTAAAAACCGCGTTGTAAAAGCATGCGATGTAAAAGCATGCGTTGTAATGTCATACATCCCTAAATAATGTTCTTTAAAACATTTGCAGTGAGAATATCTAAAATACACGTCTTAATTCATATTGATATCTTCCCACTAGGCCAAATGATATTCCTGAAATCCATTCTATTGAAATTATCCAAAATAATCTCATTAATTCATATTGGCATCTTCACAATAGGCGGAATAATGTTCTCAGAACTTTGGCATTAAAAATATTAGGTATGAATTTGGTAATTCATTAGGCAACCGATATGTGAAAACCAAATGGGCATCATTACAATGTGTCCATCCTTTATTGCACTTTAAATAGACAGTGTAGTGTCCAGATGTTGTAGAATGTCCATCGTGGAAAATAATTACTAATTAATTAATTAATTATTGTAATCTTCAAAAAATCAATTCCATCTCTATTTTGATAACTAACAAAATCAACAACTTTTCCCATTGCTCCATTTACTAAACCTTTTTCAACATCCAAATTACGCCATAAAATTACCCGACAGTTTTCACATACATATAAATTCTTTTCTAAACCAGCAGTCTTAGATATAGATTTTTCCAATGAATCCAATTTTGTTTTTAATTTTTCTATCAAAATAATAGTAATTCCTTTGTGCTCTATTTTATCAATGGCTTCCATTTTTATTATGTGTTATTTTTCCAGCTTTAAAAGTTCTTCATTGAATGTAGAGCACTCTCTCAGTGTTGGGATTAGGCAGATTATAGATATATCTTCTCCGATTGTTTTGTATATTATTTCTTTAGCAACATTTTCATTTGGAAACAAGTTTGTAGGTAGCCGACTTTGCAAAGCTTCTTTACCATGTTCTGTCAATACACCAATTCTTAAATCTTGAAGAATTCTTCCATAGTCTTCATCACTTGCCTTTTGCATATTTTTAATACGTTCTTTGTATTCCAAAATATGACCAAATATTCACGTTTCCAATATTCCCCAAAGACTTTCTGGTGTCTTCATGCACAAGTGTTTTAAATACTGGTTGCCCTTTTACAGGAGTAATTTGCAGTGGATCACCAAAAACTATCACGTTTTCCTCCAAATAAGACATAGTATTCTGTTTTTAAATTTGCTGCATTCTTAAATGCACAAAGGCAAACATTCATTTTGAGACCATGCTTACCTCATCAATAATCAGAAGTTTCATTTTCTTTAGTAATCTTGAAACTTCCAAACACGTTTCTCCAGCAAGCTTGTTATATTCCAACTTGTTTTTATGTTCAACAGGGAGCATTAGTAAGCAACGTAATGTAATACCTTTAAAATGTGTGCTGTTAACCCAGTTGAAGCAGTTACAACACAAGATAAATGTGAATCCATTGTTTTCTGTAGATAACTTGACAAATATTTAATCAAGAAACTTTTCCCTGTTCCAACTTGCCCACTGATGTACCTAAGAAGAGGTTTAAATAATGTACATTGGCAAACATTCTTTTCATGCAGTAATCCATGCTCTATCTGTTGTGTAACTTGGTGATGTATTTCTTTCTGTCCAGTATTCAGTTGTTCTTCTAACTCTTTCAAATCAATATTGTCCTGTTGTGTTTGTTGCATTACGGTTTCCACTTCACTCATTGCTATTGCTGCTTCATTTTCAAGAATGGCTTCTCCTAGTGGATCTTGACTTTGTGCAGCAGAATTCTAACTATCTTGAGAACTGTCTGTAGCTATTTCAGCTGCAATAGTACTTTCTTGATTAATCTCTTCATTCAACATTTGGAGATAATTTGGAAAAATTGTACATTCAATGCTATCTTTACATGCATCGAAAGAATCTTCATAGCACTCAAAATCTCCAAGTAATTCCATTTCAGTCCGCCAAGGTTTGAAGAGTTGCAGAAGAGCTAAATAGAAAAACTCTCTTTTATCTGGAGTATCGCAACTGAGTTTCCTGTGATTTATAGGGTTTCCTTTCGCATGTTTTACTAAGCATCCTTATCAACCAATTACAGCATATTTTCCTTCATTTATTTTTTCCATAACATTTCTCTTAAAGCTGTAATGTTGTAGTACTTCATAGACGATTCAGAAAAGGGGGTGGTGATGAACAGAGTGTCTGAATTAAGCAGACCACTCTTACCCAGTCCAAAGATCAGGGCTTGATCCATCACCGTTATTTAGCTCACTGCCCCATCCCAGCTCAGAACCTGGCTATATGCAAATTAGTCTGTCCCTGGCCCAGTGCATCATGGGAACAGGGCAGACCAAACTACCAAGCCAATTCTTCACCAGAAAGGAGACAAGCTTCCGGGGACCGGTTTCTGGCATTACAGCCGTCGTCGGCCCGGCTTGCTTGAATCCTGATGGAGCAGTGAGCAAGGGACTCATGTCTGAGTATACCCTGCCACACCTATAGTGGCCAAAAACGATTCAGAAAAGGGGGTGGTGATGAACAGAGTGTCTGAATTAAGCAGACCACTCTTACCCAGTCCAAAGATCAGGGCTTGATCCATCACCGTTATTTAGCTCACTGCCCCATCCCAGCTCAGAACCTGGCTATATGCAAATTAGTCTGTCCCTGGCCCAGTGCATCATGGGAACAGGGCAGACCAAACTACCAAGCCAATTCTTCACCAGAAAGGAGACAAGCTTCCGGGGACCGGTTTCTGGCATTACAGCCGTCGTCGGCCCGGCTTGCTTGAATCCTGATGGAGCAGTGAGCAAGGGACTCATGTCTGAGTATACCCTGCCACACCTATAGTGGCCAAAAACGATTCAGAAAAGGGGGTGGTGATGAACAGAGTGTCTGAATTAAGCAGATCACTCTTACCCAGTCCAAAGATCAGGGCTTGATCCATCACCGTTATTTAGCTCACTGCCCCATCCCAGCTCAGAACCTGGCTATATGCAAATTAGTCTGTCCCTGGCCCAGTGCATCATGGGAACAGGGCAGACCAAACTACCAAGCCAATTCTTCACCAGAAAGGAGACAAGCTTCCGGGGACCGGTTTCTGGCATTACAGCCGTCGTCGGCCCGGCTTGCTTGAATCCTGATGGAGCAGTGAGCAAGGGACTCATGTCTGAGTATACCCTGCCACACCTATAGTGGCCAAAAACGATTCAGAAAAGGGGGTGGTGATGAACAGAGTGTATGAATTAAGCAGACCACTCTTACCCAGTCCAAAGATCAGGGCTTGATCCATCACCGTTATTTAGCTCACTGCCCCATCCCAGCTCAGAACCTGGCTATATGCAAATTAGTCTGTCCCTGGCCCAGTGCATCATGGGAACAGGGCAGACCAAACTACCAAGCCAATTCTTCACCAGAAAGGAGACAAGCTTCCGGGGACCGGTTTCTGGCATTACAGCCGTCGTCGGCCCGGCTTGCTTGAATCCTGATGGAGCAGTGAGCAAGGGACTCATGTCTGAGTATACCCTGCCACACCTATAGTGGCCAAAAACGATTCAGAAAAGGGGGTGGTGATGAACAGAGTGTCTGAATTAAGCAGACCACTCTTACCCAGTCCAAAGATCAGGGCTTGATCCATCACCATTATTTAGCTCACTGCCCCATCCCAGCTCAGAACCTGGCTATATGCAAATTAGTCTGTCCCTGGCCCAGTGCATCATGGGAACAGGGCAGAAAAAACTACCAAGCCAATTCTTCACCAGAAAGGAGACAAGCTTCCGGGGACCGGTTTCTGGCATTACAGCCGTCGTCGGCCCGGCTTGCTTGAATCCTGATGGAGCAGTGAGCAAGGGACTCATGTCTGAGTATACCCTGCCACACCTATAGTGGCCAAAAACGATTCAGAAAAGGGGGTGGTGATGAACAGAGTGTCTGAATTAAGCAGACCACTCTTACCCAGTCCAAAGATCAGGGCTTGATCCATCACCGTTATTTAGCTCACTGCCCCATCCCAGCTCAGAACCTGGCTATATGCAAATTAGTCTGTCCCTGGCCCAGTGCATCATGGGAACAGGGCAGACCAAACTGCCAAGCCAATTCTTCACCAGAAAGGAGACAAGCTTCCGGGGACTGGTTTCTGGCATTACAGCCGTCGTCGGCCTGGCTTGCTTGAATCCAGATGGAGCAGTGAGCAAGGGACTCATGTCTGAGTATACCCTGCCACACCTATAGTGGCCAAAAACGATTCAGAAAAGGGGGTGGTGATGAACAGAGTGTCTGAATTAAGCAGACCACTCTTACCCAGTCCAAACATCAGGGCTTGATCCATCACCGTTATTTAGCTCACTGCCCCATCCCAGCTCAGAACCTGGCTATATGCAAATTAGTCTGTCCCTGGCCCAGTGCATCATGGGAACAGGGCAGACCAAACTACCAAGCCAATTCTTCACCAGAAAGGAGACAAGCTTCCGGGGACCGGTTTCTGGCAATACAGCCGTCGTCGGCCCAGCTTGCTTGAATCCTGATGGAGCAGTGAGCAAGGGACTCATGTCTGAGTATACCCTGCCACACCTATAGTGGCCAAAAACGATTCAGAAAAGGGGGTGGTGATGAACAGAGTGTCTGAATTAAGCAGACCACTCTTACCCAGTCCAAAGATCAGGGCTTGATCCATCACCGTTATTTAGCTCACTGCCCCATCCCAGCTCAGAACCTGGCTATATGCAAATTAGTCTGTCCCTGGCCCAGTGCATCATGGGAACAGGGCAGACCAAACTACCAAGCCAATTCTTCACCAGAAAGGAGACAAGCTTCCGGGGACCGGTTTCTGGCATTACAGCCGTCGTCGGCCCGGCTTGCTTGAATCCTGATGGAGCAGTGAGCAAGGGACTCATGTCTGAGTATACCCTGCCACACCTATAGTGGCCAAAAACGATTCAGAAAAGGGGGTGGTGATGAACAGAGTGTCTGAATTAAGCAGACCACTCTTACCCAGTCCAAAGATCAGGGCTTGATCCATCACCGTTATTTAGCTCACTGCCCCATCCCAGCTCAGAACCTGGCTATATGCAAATTAGTCTGTCCCTGGCCCAGTGCATCATGGGAACAGGGCAGACCAAACTACCAAGCCAATTCTTCACCAGAAAGGAAGCGTGGAAGGGTATACTCAGATGTGAGTCCCTTGCTCATTGCACCATCAGGATTCAAGCAAGCCGGGCCGACGACGGCTGAAATGCCAGAAACCGGTCCCCGGAAGCTTGTTTCCTTCCCAGTGTAAGAATTGGCTTGGTAGTTTGGTTTGCCCTGTTCCCATCATGCACTGGGACAGGAACAGACTAATTTGCATATAGCCAGGTTCTGAACTGGGATGGGGCAGTGAGCTAAAAAACGGTGTTGGATCCAGCCCTGATCTCTTGACTGGGTGAGAGTATTCTGCTTAATTCAGAAACTCTGTCCATCACCACCCCTTGTTGTTAAATATTTTGTCCACCCTAAGCGTGGAAGGGTATACTCAGATGTGAGTCCCTTGCTCATTGCACCATCAGGATTCAAGCAAGCCGGGCCGACGACGGCTGAAATGCCAGAAACCGGTCCCCGGAAGCTTGTTTCCTTCCCAGTGTAAGAATTGGCTTGGTAGTTTGGTTTGCCCTGTTCCCATCATGCACTGGGACAGGAACAGACTAATTTGCATATAGCCAGGTTCTGAACTGGGATGGTGCAGTGAGCTAAAAAACGGTGTTGGATCCAGCCCTGATCTCTTGACTGGGTGAGAGTATTCTGCTTAATTCAGAAACTCTGTCCATCACCACCCCTTGTTGTTAAATATTTTGTCCACCCTAAGCGTGGAAGGGTATACTCAGATGTGAGTCCCTTGCTCATTTCACCATCAGGATTCAAGCAAGCCGGGCCGACGACGGCTGAAATGCCAGAAACCGGTCCCCGGAAGCTTGTTTCCTTCCCAGTGTAAGAATTGGCTTGGTAGTTTGGTTTGCCCTGTTCCCATCATGCACTGGGACAGGAACAGACTAATTTGCATATAGCCAGGTTCTGAACTGGGATGGTGCAGTGAGCTAAAAAACGGTGTTGGATCCAGCCCTGATCTCTTGACTGGGTGAGAGTATTCTGCTTAATTCAGAAACTCTGTCCATCACCACCCCTTGTTGTTAAATATTTTGTCCACCCTAAGCGTGGAAGGGTATACTCAGATGTGAGTCCCTTGCTCATTGCACCATCAGGATTCAAGCAAGCCGGGCCGACGACGGCTGAAATACCAGAATCCGGTCCCCGGAAGTTTGTTTCCTTCCCAGTGTAAGAATTGGCTTGGTAGTTTGGTTTGCCCTGTTCCCATCATGCACTGGGACAGGAACAGACTAATTTGCATATAGCCAGGTTCTGAACTGGGATGGTGCAGTGAGCTAAGAAACGGTGTTGGATACAGCCCTGATCTCTTGACTGGGTGAGAGTATTCTGCTTAATTCAGAAACTCTGTCCATCACCACCCCTTGTTGTTAAATATTTTGTCCACCCTAAGCGTGGAAGGGTATACTCAGATGTGAGTCCCTTGCTCATTGCACCATCAGGATTCAAGCAAGCCGGGCCGACGACGGCTGAAATGCCAGAAACCGGTCCCCGGAAGCTTGTTTCCTTCCCAGTGTAAGAATTGGCTTGGTAGTTTGGTTTGCCCTGTTCCCATCATGCACTGGGACAGGAACAGACTAATTTGCATATAGCCAGGTTCTGAACTGGGATGGTGCAGTGAGCTAAAAAACGGTGTTGGATCCAGCCCTGATCTCTTGACTGGGTGAGAGTATTCTGCTTAATTCAGAAACTCTGTCCATCACCACCCCTTGTTGTAAAATATTTTGTCCACCCTAAGCGTGGAAGGGTATACTTAGATGTGAGTCCCTTGCTCATTGCACCATCAGGATTCAAGCAAGCCGGGCCGACGACGGCTGAAATGCCAGAAACCGGTCCCCGGAAGCTTGTTTCCTTCCCAGTGTAAGAATTGGCTTGGTAGTTTGGTTTGCCCTGTTCCCATCATGCACTGGGACAGGAACAGACTAATTTGCATATAGCCAGGTTCTGAACTGGGATGGTGCAGTGAGCTAAAAAACGGTGTTGGATCCAGCCCTGATCTCTTGACTGGGTGAGAGTATTCTGCTTAATTCAGAAACTCTGTCCATCACCACCCCTTGTTGTTAAGTAGTACTTCATAGAGACATTTCTTTTCCAGGTGTGGACTTCTATTTGGATAGTATGTATCCAACATTTTTGTTTTAAGAATATCTGTACTCTCTGGTTAAATTAATGCTAACTTCAATTTCTTGTACAGATTTCAAAACTCGATTTGGTGTTGCAGCAAGAACTAGACTTATCGAAATGATTCCTCTTGACTGTGAATATAAACTTGCAGATGTTGATCGATCCGAACATTCGAAGGATCCGATTTCTCGATATGAAAGCATCTTCAAGCTGAAGCTGTACAATTTTTTGCTAAATGTCTACTCTTGTGAAATATCTTCCCACATTTCTTCTAATTCTGTCTTTTCAGATTTGGTTATATATGACGTAACATAGCGAGCAACAGCAATTGAGTTATCTGTAACATACTGTGTGTCCATATTCGCATTCCACATCGTCAAAATCACTGGATTGAAATCAATAATATACTTTGATTCTTATGTTCTCTTTATATTACAAGTATTTTTTGGTGATTTTCGAGTGATAGAATGCCTCACTGCTGACATAAAACTGTTCACTCTTCCTTTAGAAATTACTGAACGAGGAAATCCAAAACGACATTTTGTGTAAAAAAAGATTTTTGACTTGTATTTCCGTCGACAATATTTTCCACATCGATGATTTTGAAACCATAAAAGATGCTGCCTCAAGTTGTTTTCTGCTTTTTCTTTTGGTGTTGTACAGGTAACATGTTGTTTAATGAAAGACAGAACAGTCTCATCAGTGTCAGTTCCAAATTTGGGTGCATTCTTGATCCATATCAGCATATGAATATGAGGTGCACCTCTAGCTTGGTATTCCTTTCTCCAAAAGAAATCAATAACTTCACCAATAGGTGGATTCTTTTTATTACAGATGAAAGACATCATAGCTTCAAACCTATGATTAAAATATCTGCACACATTTACAGGATCCAAGGAACACAGTTCTCCAGCGGCCTTCAATTCAATATTTTTTATATTTGAATTTGTTTGACGTAGAAAATCAAGTAAATCATCCCATGCGTACTCAGCACAGCTAAGTGTAACAAACCACGTAGGGGTTCCTAAGTTCCTTAACATACACTACAGTTCCCCATGACGTTGATACCAATATTCATTAGTACCATGTTGACATGCCATCAAATTAAATAGCTGTGTTTCTAATTGTTCATCTCTTTCTTCAACTTTGTCCATGAATTTCTTTGCGGAAACATCCGAAAAATGAATTCCTGTTTTTAATATGGGATTCACTGCATATGAAAGTGCAGAGAGGTCACTGTAAAATAAAAGATTAAACAAATATGGAATACACTGTTGAAATCTTTGATCTTCTGAATACAGTCATAAAGTACGATATTCAGAAGCTGAAATCTGAACTGGTCGTTCATCATATCGCCCACCTTTTCCAGTAGGGAATACTTGTGGAAAACGAGCTTCCAATCTTTTTTCCCATACACTCATGGGAGTTCCTTTTGCTTTTTTCATCTGGAACAGCTCAATACTGTCTCCTATCACTTCTTTTGAATGTGGAGGGTGTATAGTGTAATGTTCGTAAATTTCTTCTTTTCTGGACAACTCCACTTTTACTATTTGTCCACTTGAAATGTCTGCTTTATCTTCTAAACTTATTTCTTGATCTTCTACATTTACAGTTTTATAGTAAATATTATTTTGCACCAGATATAATGTAGCCTTTTAGACTTTGGTGACATCTACTAACTCTTGCCATATGTTCCTACTCTTTGTAGGTACACCATTAACAAGAATGACTACAGGTTCACTTTCCTCTCAGTTCCCAACAGTTTCCCCAAATTTTTTTAAATCTAAAGGTAAATACACAACTCTTCATTTTAAACCTCTTTGTAGATCTTTGGAGGCAGCTTACTTGTTTTAGGCTCCATACGAATTATAGCCTGAAACGGGTGCACAGATTGAATAAGCATGTACTCATATGTATTTAAATCTTTAAGGTCTGGAGGTATAGCTACTAATTGTAGGTCAAAATGGACAGCTCTAGCTGGCATTTTGTTCTCTTCTAATGTATTGTAACAATATTTACAAATATATTATACAGCACCCAACTCAAAACGACCTTCCACAAACAAATAAGCAGCAAATTCCCTCCATTTATTATTGTTTTCCTTTTCACGTTTTGTAGTGAGTACTTCGGCAACAAATACAAACATGGCAGGCGGATCGCCACCACCCGACCAGCGGTGGTGATTTGCCCCCCAAATCTTACTGCCGGACGGCCATGCACCCCCTGCCACATTAGCGGAGGGTATCGCGGCGGACGGAAAGTCCGTCTGCCACAGGCAATCATCACGATTGCCTGCCAGGCGGAAAAGGCCAATAATATTGTGCTGGCCCCTTGCAGTCACTGCCATCCATATTACGAGGTGTGCTGTGGAATGCCTTTCCAATGGCGGGGACTCCGGTGTGGGGGGCTGCACTTGGGGGGTACCTGTGTACCACCCTACATTGGCATACACAAGGTGGCCGGCACCGCGCGGTGTCTGTCACGTTGTGCATGCACAACATGCATATTCAACATTGTGGCGGGTGATGCTTACAGCACCGCCCGCCACAATGTTGAATATGCGGGATGCGACTGCCAGGGTGGCGGTTGCATCCTAATTACTATAGCAAGACTGCCGCACCTCTGACAGTTGAACCCGTTTACCGTCCTGTTTACCATCCGCCTGCCATCGTAATAGGCCCCATAGTTGGGATTTTCTCCAGAAACTATTCAAACTTCAGAACAGTAGTATCTTCCATCTCTTCTTCAACACCTACACTTATCAAACTCTCACTTTCTCTACACTCCTCTTGACCAGCAAAGCAACGTAACTCTATATCATCACAAACTTTTTTTACATCCAACACTGAACCATGCAAAAGAGCTGTGTTAATTTCATTTAGACATAATGCAGGACTTTTCACGTAGTATAATCTTCTTACTAACTTCCGCATTTCGGAATGATGTACTGCTAACATTCTTAAATGATGAAAAGGACTTTGACACACTTTCTTAGAAAGACAAGCCAGAGAATGACCTTGCAGCCCTGTATTTTTTCTCACTTTGCAAGGATCCAGTCCTTGTAATATCTTAATCTTCTGTTTCACCATTTTTTTCCATATTCTCTTAAGAAATGTTTTAATATATCAATAGATTCCTGTCGTATACTACAAATACTACTACAATCCCATGTAAACACTGGAGCCTGTGTACGTCACCCTTGAACTTCCTCAGCTATTATTTCTTCCACATTTCTAGGAACCATCTTTTCTTTTTCAATTGGACAACCATTTTTAAGTTCGTAACAACGACCACAGGTATCAACTGCGTGAACAAATGAATTTTGTTGAAAATAGCTTTCTTCATTAAAAAAGGTTCTGTACTAGAAGTATGCTTCCATTCCCCAGAACATATTTTACAAAAGTTAGTTCTATTTACCATTGTTTTTCTATTACATTTGTCCTTCATAGACTGCATTATTGTATTTAAAGTTTTCAATCTGTTTAAAACTAAGATAAACAATTTTCTTTTCAATTCAAATGCTTTTTCAATGACACTTAGAATCTCCTTTGTTTGTAAAGTGCTGATCTCTTTTCGTATTTTTTTAACAAATTTTGTAGTACTTCATATTTTTACAATCTTTTTCGAATCTCTAAAAGTTGTTTCTTCTGCCTTCCAAACATACTTCTTTTTCTGATAATCCAATTTTGCACTTTTTTGTACATTTTTGTTTTCCTTTTGTTGCACTGTACTTCTTTTGTCTCTCTCTTCTTTATTTTCAGAATTTGTTAGACTCTTTGAAACTTTTTTTTACAAATTGTTTAGCTCTCTTACCAGAAGAGTTTTAGTTGATCTAATTTCTCTTTTTCTCTGTTCTTTAGAAATGCTTTATTTCTTCTCTTTTGCTATTTTTTGTCATTGTAATTCTGTCTTAATATTTATGCAAAATACCTGTAGAAAAATATATTATTTTTTAACTATTTAATATAATTAAAATAATTTTATACATTCACATGTATAAATATAAAAATACATTCAATGTTAAAACTACAAACACATCCACATATAGGGGCTCATTATGATGGAGGATTTTCCGCATCCTCCGGGCCGGCGTAAGCCACCGCCGGCCCGGAGGATGCGGAAAATCCTCTGCGGACCCACCAAAGACCCACCGCCACATTAGGATGGCTGGTGGGTCCTGGTTTCAGTCCGCCGCTTTTCCGCCGCGGTTGAGTTACAACCGCGGCGGATAAGCTGTAACATGGCTGGCGGTGTCTATCAGACACCACCAGCCATATAAGGATGGAGTAAAAAGTATGCTTTTCCACGGCGGCTTTTCCGCCGTGGAAAAGCATACGGACCTTCACTTTGGGGGCCTGTTGCGGGCCCCCTGGGTGAAGGGGGGGTGGGGGGTGCACATGGGGGTACCTATAGTACCCCCCTGCATTTGCGTGAACAAAGCGGCAGGCACCGCGCGGTGCCTGCCACTTTGTGCACGCAAATGCAGTGCATGGATTTTTAACATTGCGGCGGGTGCAGCTTGAAGCTCCACCCGCCGCAATGTTAAAAATAGAGGATGTGACCGCCACCCTGGCGGTCACATCCTAATCTGTATGGAGGGACCGCCGCTGTCCCCGCGGACGGTCCCTCCTACTCTATGGTGGCGGACGGACTCAAGTCCGTCCGCCATCATAATCGGCCCCATAATGTTCACATTATAGTAACACTTACAGCTCAGATATGTTGTACAATTTTCTTTTACATTTCTAAGGCCAAATAGCCTAATGTTTGCCAAGAATGATTGCAGGAGTGCAAAGGTACTATCTGGGTGATTGAACCAGTATAGCTAATGTATTAATTCCATGGGTGCACAGGTGATCAAAGGAGTGCAGTGGTATTGCCTGGGTGATTGCACGAAAAGAAGGGCAGTGCCTTGGTGATTAGAGAAGTATTGTGGTAGTGCTTCAGTGATTGGGGAAGTGTAAGGGTAGTGCGTAGGCACTGCCTAAGTGATTGGAAGAGTGCATAGATCCTGACAGGGTTATTGGAGGAGTGCAAGGGTAGTGTCTGAGTGATTGAACCAGTGTATAGCTAATGCATTGATGATTGCATGATTGCATGATTGCAATAGTAATGTCTGGGGATTAGAGGAATATATAGTTAATGCCTATTGATTCCATGAGTGCACAGGTAATGTCTGGGGGACTTCAGGAGTGCAAAAGTAGTGCCTGGGTGATTTAATAAGTGCTTAGGTAGTGGCTGTGTGATCGAAGGATTTCAACAGTAGTGGATGGGTGATCGAAGGAGTGCAGTGGTAGTGCCTGCGTGATTGCATGAGAACAAGAGTAGTGCCTGAGTGAATGGAGAAATACTGTGGTAGTGCTTCAGTGATTGGAGAAGTGTAAAGGTAGTACATAGGCACTGGCTAATTGATGGGAAGAGTGCATAGATCCTGACAGGGTGATTGGAGGAGTGAAAGGGTAGTGTCTGGGTGATTGAAGCAGTGTATAGCAAATGCATTGATGATTGCAATCTAGGGATTAGAGGAATACATAGGTGATGTTTGGTGATTCCATGAGTGCACAGGTAATGTCTGAGGGATTTCAGGAGTGCAAAAGTAGTGCCTGTGTGAATTTATAAGTGCTTAGGTAGTGGCTGTGTGATCGAAGGACTTCAGTAGTAGAGGCTGGGTGATCGAAGGAGTGTATTGGTATTGCCTGGGTGATTGGAGAAATACTGGGGTAATGCTTCAGTGATTGGAAAAGTGTAAAGGTAGTGCATAGGCACTGGCTAAGTGATTGGAAGAGTGCATAGATCCTGACAGGTTGATTGGAGGAGTGCAAGGGTAGTGTGTGGGTGATTGAACCAGTGTACAGCTAATGCATTAATGAATGTATGATTGAAGAAGTATGTTCTGGGGATTAGACGACTACATACGTTATGCCTACTGATTCCATGAATGACAGGATAATGTCTAGGAGATTTTAGGAGTACATACAAACTGCTTGAGTGATAATATCTCTACAAATATATCTCAAACCTCACTTTTGTGCTGCTCCTTTACCATTCTACAACTACTTATAATGTTACACCCAGCCAAATAGAATGCAGGAACCATTCACACGTCTCTGCTATAAGTCTTACCATATTCTTGAAAACATGCAAACTAAGTACACCTCATAAATTCACAGAACAAACTTCAAATTTGAACCAAACACCAAAAATTATGTGGCATATTTCAACTGTACCTCTCTAGAGACTTATAAAAACTAGTCTAATCACAAATACCTTAACTCAACATATGCAAGTAGGGACATACTTCACACACAAGTTCATGCACACCTTAAAGCGGTTCAATGTGAGTTGGCGCAGTTCTTTCGCAAAATGCGACTTCTGCACTTTTTTAAGGATAAACCTATGGAAGAAAAGGACTTGAGGGAAACCAATACCGGTCTCAAGATAAAGTCTACCTTTCAACCACCCTTACACTCAGTACTATCCCAGGTTCTGACGTTTGAAAAAGCAGTCAAAACCGATATTGAGAAACTTTGGGAGGTCAAGCCTACCACTTTCAGAAACTTATCATGGCAAGAAGAGCTGGCCCTGCGATCTCTATCGGGAGACTCTATGATCACGATAAAACCAGCCGACAAGGGTGGGGCTATCGTGATTTTAGATACCAGCGAGTACAGGGCAGTGTGTCTCCGACAACTTCGAGACAGGAGATCTTATGAGCCTCTAGCAGTAGATCCCACTGAGAAATTGGTTAACCAAATTAAGAGTTTGGAAGAGGAGGCTCTCAGTGAGGGATGGATTACCAACCAGGAAGCACAGTTTTTGCAGAAGAAATATCCAACCATGCCATACTTTTACATACTGCCTAAAGTGCACAAACCTGAGAGACCTCCTCCAGGCAGACCTATTATTTCAGGTCAGGGATACCTTTTGGAACCCCTTTCCACCTTTGTGGATTATTTTTTTAGGCCTATCGTGCACACGATGCCGACGTATCTCCAAGATAGTAAGGATGTGCTCCGATTAATTCCAGACATCGAATACGACCTTGAAAGAGACTACTTGGTCTCTTTCGATGTAGAGTCTCTATACACCTCCATTCCCCAGGATGAGACTTTAGAGACCATTATGTCCATCCTGGAGGCAGCTGACCTAGACACTATTACACCGGTCCAGTTCATAATGTCACTAGCAAGGCTGGCAATGAAAGAGAACTTTTATCGATATGAGGAAACCATCTACCTCCAAACATCAGGGACCAGCATGGGAAGCGTTTTCGCTCCCAGTCTGGCGAATTTGTACGTTCACACGTTCGAACAACAATACGTCTTGGTTCCCACCAATCCATTTTTTGATTCCATCAGGTGGTGGAAACGTTACATAGACGACGTGTTCGTAGTGTGGAGGGGAGACAGAGCATCAATCCTGTTATTCCATCAATGGCTGAACACCAAGAACCAGTACTTGAGGTTTACGGTAGAGATGGACAAAGAGAGACTTTCATTTCTTGATCTCTCAATATATGCAACACCTACAGGACTACACAGCGAATTGTTCCGAAAACTAATGGCGAGGAACTCCCTCTTAGAATATGGGAGCTATCACCCGAAGACGTTACGTGACAACTTACCCCACGGTCAATTTCTCCGTATTTGGAGAAATTGTTCGACTTCTACAACTTTCCAAAAACATGCTGAGGGACTATCACAACAACTAAAAGCCATGTCTTATCCCAAGAAATTGATCCAGCGTTCATTTAAAAGGGCCAAAAACAATCACCGTGACGCTCTTCTTGAACCTCCAACAATCAAACCTCCTACTGACAGGCTAACTTTCGTGAGTACATTCAATACACGTACCAACAAGATCCAAAAGATAGTACGCCACCATTGGCGCATTCTCAATTGCGGTAAAGAAAAGATTGAATTTCCTCTGTTTGCTTTCAGGCACTCCACAAGTATCCGTGACCGGTTAGTACACACACGACCTAAAGAACTACCTAAACGGACTATTGGTACACTGTGGGATTTACCAGCAGTGGCGGGACACCACCAATGTGGAGGTTGTTCTATATGTCCCCAGACAAGGCACACAACACAGCTAGACATAGGCACAGGACGACCTTGGGATCAGGTACAATTCACCAATTGTAACAGTACACAACTAATTTACCTGCTTATGTGCCCTTGTGACATTAACTACGTGGGCATGACAACCAGAAAAGTTCGGACTTGAATGCTTGAGCATAAGAGTTCGTTCAGATGCAAGAAAGCTCACACTAGATTAACTAAACATTTTCTAGACACCAAACATGGCGAGGAAGATTTCCAGTGGACGGTCTTGGAAAAACCGTTTATACCCTCTCACATTAGTGATGTTTCCAAGTACCTCTTCACGAAAGAGCAGAAATGGATTTATAAATTGTCATCTGATACACAAGGTTTGAATGATGACATACCGTGGGGAAGCCTATGAGATCCTCTCTCCATAGTCCTCAACAATCATCAATAGATGAATTTTTCATCTATAACTGTAATGACCCATTTTTGCATCTATGACTGTAATGATCCGTCTATCAGCTGGTTATGTTGGCCAGATGATTTGTTTATGATCAAGCTGTTCAACTGTAGGCAATGAGAGACAGGGAGGTTTACGATCACATCCTCCCTAATTCCTCGTGGTATTGTGATTACACGAGGTTTCTCGCACAACCCCCTGTTTTTGATTTTGGTGGATTGGGCTAATCCATTAAAATGTTTAATCCCCTTATATTAAAGTCCTGTTCAGGTGTATTGGACTTATCCATTGAATCATTTAAGCCCCCACCTTGTGGTAGAATGCACCAAATAGATACGACTCAGTCAGGGGTTAGTGATAGCACACATATATACACTTATATATATTTTGTCAGTGTATATTGAGGTTTCTTTGGCCATTAATATCTTCATTTTGAACCAGTCCTTTTGGTAGTGCTTCAGTGATTGGAGAAGTGTAAAGGTAGTACATAGGCACTGGCTAATTGATTGGAATGCATAGATCCTGACAGGGTGATTGAAGGAGTGCAAGGGTAGTGTCTGGGTGATTAAAACAGTGCATAGCTAATGCATTGATGATTGCATGATTAATGAAGTAATATCTGGGGATTAGAAGAATACATAGGTAATGTTTGGTGATTCCATGAGTGCACAGATAATGTCTGAGGGATTTCAGGAGTGCAAGAGTAGTGCCTGGGTGAATTTATAAGTGCATAGGTAGTGGCTGTGTGATCAAAGGACTTCAGTAGTAGAGGTTGGGCGATCGAAGGAGTGCAGTGGGTGATTGCATAAAAAGAAGGGTAGTGCCTGGGTGATTGGAGCAATACTGTGGTAGTGCTTCAGTGATTGGAGAAGTGTAAAGGTAGTGTGTGGGTGATTGAACAAGTGTATAGCTAATACATTGATGAATTTATGATTGAAGAAGTATCTCTGGGGGATTATACACTTACATACATAATGCATAGTGATTCCATGAGTGCCAGGATAATGTTTGGGAGATTTTAGGAGTACATACAAACTGCTTGACTGATAATATCTATACAAACATATCTCAAACCTCACTTTTGTGCTGCTGCATTACCATTCTACAACTACTTATAATGTCACACCTAGCCAAATGGAAAGCTTGAACCGTTCACATATCTCTGCTATAAGTCTCACCATATTCCTGAAAACATGCATGAATATGTCTGTACCACACACTATGTACACCTGATAGATTCAGAGAACATACTTCAAATTTGTTCCAAACCCCAACAATTATGTGGCATATTTCAACTGTACCTCTCTAGAGACTTATAAAAATGAGTCTAATCACAAATACCTTAACTCAATATATGCACTTCAAATTTAAAAGTGACACCTAAAATGATGCGGTATACTACAAATATACATATACACACACTGAAACAAAGTACCATAAACAGTAATCCATATCGCAAAATACACATAATACTATACAGAATCTATATTAAACAACTTTTAAATACATCACAACAAACTAAAATAAACATTTCTACATTTAATAATATATGTCAAATTTCAAAGTTCATGATTTATATTTCACCTTTAAAAACAAATCTAATACATAATACACCTCACAAATGTATGACTTACCTTTGAAATTGATTTGTAGAATATAAAATATCAGAAACTCAGAATGGATTTTCTTATGCACACAATCAATGTATGGCACTTCTCTCAGCAAAGCAAAACCAGTAATGGCAAAGTTTCCCTCTCTTTGTCTACACATACACATGTAAATTACAAATCACATTGCTTCCCAGATTATCTCAAATACTAATACACATTTCTATTGGTTACACATATCAACCCTCGTCAACTGACTTCTAAAAGAACCAAAAATGCTTCTGGGATTTTTTGGAGTCGCAACTCCACCATGCACCGTAAGCGATGGAACAGCAAATCCATACGGGAGTTCAAAAATATATTACAAATAATGTTACCACTTTTTTTTAATAAGACACCACTTCTAAAGATAGCACTGACTTGGGAAATCTCACTATAATAGCATATTACTTTAATATTTATAACAAGTTCATATTTGAATGCCACAGTTAACTTTTAACCCTACCTCTATTCTGCTTAATGCCTGTTTCCATAGTAACAGTTCATGGAACACTCAACTGAACTCACCGGTCACAAGTTCAGCATACTTTCAAGTTCATCACACAGTGTTGCAAATAGAACAGCAGGTGTGGTTGACTTTCCAAAATATGAGCTTAACCGATCTACTGTACCTTTCAAACATTTTTTACAAATCAATAAGAAACATGCTTTTTAAAGACAGAAACATGCACCCTATTTTTCACTGTATACTGTTCTTAAACAGCCAATCATTTCTCTTCTTTTTTTAAAACTGCATCTTGTCCACCTTTTTAGAGACCTCTCATTCTACCAAGCTACAGACATCTTTCCACTGCTTCCAGACTTCCCTTCAAGATGCTTAGAGTGTGGATTGTGGGACACAGCTATGTTTTTTGGTGCAAAAGGTATGCTGAACACGGAGGTATTGACAAAGATCTAGCTTTGTAAAATGTGAACATTAAATGGATTGGACAAAGAGGATTAAAGTGGCACCAATTGATGCCTTTGGTTAAAACCATTTTACATCTCCAATCCCCTGAACTCATGATTGTGCACTGTGGTGGCAATGATCTAGGCACATTGACTGGGGTAGGTCTGGAAATGCTAATGAAGGACACCTTTGCAGAATTGATTTTCCCAAAAACTGTCTTTGTATACTCTAACATATGCCAAAGACAGAAATGGAAGTGGTTCAATCAATTCTGTCCACAGATTGAGAAAGCTAGAAAAATGTCTCTAAAGCTAAGGTTCTGCATCGGCACTTACATATAGCTACAAAAATCTCCCAATAAAAACAAGGGCTCTTTTTAGAGCACCTCCATTAACCCAACATATAACCTAGCTTTTGAAAAAATATCTTAATTATTTGTGGTTGGAGTCGCGCACCCAACGCGACTTCAGGAGCCGTGCACTCATCGCGTTCACACTGTGGTCCGCGCTGAGAGCCGCGCACCCACCGCGGTCACACTAGGGGGCCGCGCTGACAACCGCGTACCCATCGCGTTCACACTAGAGGGCTGAGCTGAGAGCCGCGCACCCATTGCTTTCACACTAGGGGGCCGCACTGAGAGACGCGCTAGGGTCACAACTCCAATTTCTTCTTTTTTTTTTAACCGTACACTTTCATGAATTTACATTCGCCTCTGGGACCCGATCCCCCAAGGCATGCCCACATCTACATATTTTTTTTCTAACAAAGCGGGGACATGTGTCCCCCTCATGGGCCACTTATGGCCCCGGGGACCCTATCCCCCGAGGCCTGGTCTCATGTTGGGGACCGTGGGGGGAGCCCCATTGCCCCCACCATCCCACCAGCTACTCGCCTCCTGCGGAAGCCGGCTTTGCTTTTGACCAAGGGGAGCTTCTCTTTACTCAAAAGCAATCTGCTTTGCTTCGTTGAAGCGAGAGCACGTTTTCCTGCTCTCGCTTCAACTAAGCCAACTAGGATTTGCTATTACAGCGTGGGAGTTGTGGTCCCGCACTGTCATAGCAAACAGCAATGTCCCAGGGATGGGCACCCCAGGACATTGCAGGAGCCGGCCCTGGGGGGTGGTGGTCCCCAGGGCCATCAATGGCTCCAAGAGGGGGGCCGCACGGCTCCCCTCCCAAAACATCTAAAGCTAAGGGGAGGTGGTGGTCCCTAGGGCATGGGTGTCCATAACGAACCCCCAAATTTAAATATTAAGTGCCCTGGGGAGGTGGTGGTCCCTGGAGCAGTTTGGGGGGATTTTAGCCCCCCACACAAATTTTTATTTATAGCCCGGGGAGGAGGCAGTCCCTGGGCTGCGGGGGCCCCCACAGGGCTCCACAAATTAATTTGGGAGTGCGCTTGTGACCTGGCCCACCCAGTGGTTTTTAGGTCTCGGCTAGCATAGGCTGCGCACATGCACAGTCTCAAGAGGTCTCAGTGACGTTCTCTTTTGGACCTAAGCCCTGTCTTTTTTGGATTGGGGGGCGTGTTTTTTACTTTCTTTCTACCTAGTGACGTTTTCAGTCAAAAACACACCCCCCAGTCTGAAAAGGACGGGGCTTACAGACATGGCGAGCGCTTGTTATTACTTTGAACAGCTTGTTTTATTTACTTGACCTCAGAGAGAAATTAAAGCAAAAGTGAAATATTATCAGCAATAATTTAAACCACCCTCTTAAAGCAGGACAGGCATGTACGTGCTAGCCCGAGCCTCTGCAAGCCATGTCCCCATGTGTTCCGCTAGTTCTGTGCCTGTGTTCTCACGCCCCCGTACACAGCCGCCCCTTTGAGCCCCCACCCCCTGGCAGGCCCCGTGTGACGGGGCGGGCTCTGCGTGCAGCGCTGCACAGACCCGTGCGTTGTTAGTCCCGTGTCGGTGCCCACAGACCTTTGTGTGCTGCGCATCTTGGCGGCTTTGCGCTCAGGCCCTGTGCACAGCCAGCCCTCGGTGTCACGGGGCGGGCTCTGTGTACGCATCCGAGGCCCCCGTGTGTTGTGTTAGCCTGCGCCCTACCAGTGCTGTGCCCACACACTTACAGGCCCCGTACAAAGCCGAGGCTGCCCTGGCAGTGTCACAGGGCGGCGGTGACACGTTTCCGCCCGGCCTGCGCTGCTGACCGCTGGGATCCTCTTCTCCATCACCAGTCCCGAGCTGGGCTACAAAGACCCGCAGCTGCCGCCCACCATCTTCCGGTGCGGAGAGGGGGTGTTGTGTCTGTCAGTGCCTCCCCTCTCGGAAATGATGTTAAGATGTCCGTGTCGGGGCTCAAGGCAGAGCTGAAGTTTCTCGAGTCCATATTTGACAAAAATCACGAGAGGTTCCGGATTGTGAACTGGAAACTGGACGAATTGCACTGCCAGTTCATCCTGGGCAACAGCCCGCTGACCATCCACTGTAACATCACGGTGAGGGATGGGGAACCTGGGGTGTGGAGACATGGGACAGCCGCCAGCTGGCCATGGATTGCAAAAGTGTGTGGACCTGAGTGCACAAGGGTAGGGGGACTGTAAGCAAAGGGAGAGTGTGTGCCAAGGGGGGAAACAGTCCGGTCAACATTCACCATAAGACGAGAAGTTGCGGGGGTGAGGAGACTTGGGAGGTGCCCCCTGGGTGTCCTACAATGTGATGCACCCTCGAGGTAAGGGTCCTGGCAGACGACTGATGAAAGGGGGTAGAGTCAACAAGAGCCGGTCACTGCCTTGGCTAGGTCCAAGGAGAGCTGGGGGCCGACAGTCGGGCAGGTCCGTGTCTCTCCGGGGGTCCCAGTTATGAGGATAGAGAAGGGGCTTCCGTGTCTCTATGTAATGTAAGTGCGTAGCCGCCTTCACAGCCTATGCCAGGCCCGACCGAATGTAAACAATGCCTCTCGGGGAAGGGGGCCTCTCACAAAACAGTTTACGAAGGGACCAGAGGGCCCCACACTTCCTCCATCAGTACTTAGGCCCTGAAAGGGAGGGGGGTAGCAACAGCTGCTCTCTAGTTTTAAACAAAGCGCGGGCTTAATTTTTTAAAAATCATCTCAGCAGGATTCGCGACCCCGTTGTGCTTTCCGCCGTAATTATTTTTAAAAGTCTTTTTTTGGCCCTGGGGGTCATTGTGGGACCCTCTAGCAGCCCTAGGGTGTCAGGGTGTTTCTACCCTGCACCCTTTTTTTCTTTTTTAATCTTTCTTCTACGGTTTTCTTGTGACTCGGTTCTACAGAGTCACAAGATGGCTGCCAACACTTCCTGGTTTGGAGTGTTGGCAGCAAATTAGAACAAAGCTTGTGGTCGGGAGGGTTCACGAAACCACTGCGCCCCTAGATATCGAAACATTTATTTTTTTAATTTCTCAGCAACTACTGAACGGATTTACACCATTTAAAAAAAAGGTCGCTTTCTGAACCAAGCGCTACCTTTTTGCCAAATTTCGTGTAATTCCGTTCAGCAGTTCGGGCTGTAGAGATGGAAATTAACATAGAGAAAACACTTTTTGGGACCCCCTTTTTTCACAGCCCCGCTTGACGAATCACCCCCAAACTTTCAGTAGAGGAGCTGACCTGCATAGACCTTTTTTTGGGAGAATTTCTCAAAGTCTCGTCAAACAACTCCAAAGTTATTAGCAAAGAAAAAAACGCATTTCCTATGAAACTAGGTCCTAACTATAACTACCTATGGGTCTTGATTACCAGGCTGGTGTATCAGAGTCACGTATCATCGCAGGCTGCACACCCGGTCGGGTCTGGTGGTACTAACTCAGTGAAACTCAAGTCATCGCCACGTGGCGGGAGGCCAGTGTCGGGCAAAGTGCCTCAGCTGCCACCAACTCTGTGTACTTCAAGTCATGGGAGACGATGAAAATGGCCTCTAACTTGTGCATCTGGCCCTTTTTATTGGCAGGGTCACATGTTCTGTGAAACCTGTGCTGCATGGGTGTGGTGTGGGTATAAACCAGCCGTGAGGGAGTGGATGTGTTATGCTGACAACTAGACCTGTGATCAGCAGATCACTACAGGGAAGACCTTGGACATGTAGCGTTGTCATTCCTCCCTGTAAGCATAAGCAGAGTGGGCTGGCCTGGCATATGCCAGTCCTGCGTGAGGCTGTGAATAATGACTCTGGAGCTCTGGGTGTGGTTCCGTCCTGGCCTGTATGAGGAATCAACCGATGCAGGTGTTTCGGTTGTATTGTTGCAGCCACGTGGGCCGCAAGCACCAATGTGTCACCCTGTGACCCAAGTCCCACAACATGGCCAGCGTGCAAGGTATGGGGAATCCCCACCCTACAACTTCCACACATGAAAGATCGTGCACATGACATATCTGTGTGGATATTAATTTTTATTTCACATTCAGTGGAGTGTTGCAGCTGTAGAAATACAGGGCCATGCAAAGACCAAATTTCAGTTTTTGGCACATGGAGGGCAGCCATTTAGAGCCAAGCTTGTGCTGGGGGGTTAGGCTCCATCAACATATGTACTTATCCAATCACTCCGCCAATCCCCAAGTACTTATAAATTCACTATACACTCTCCTTGCATTACTCTAATGATCCAGTTTCTACCTATGTACTTATACAATGACCCAGACAAAGTTACATATCCAAAGTTTTCCCCACTGCCAGAGGTAACATGGTGGTGTGCACTGTCCACAGCACAATGTAATGTGGTAGGGCCCAGAGGCAGCATCATGCATACATAATGAACACACAGACACAGTTAGATAGATAGCGGAACTGGGTACGGGCACGTGCGCTCGGCCCCTTTTTATTACCAGGGTCACATGTCCAGTGACGTCTGTGCTGGATGCGTGTGGGGTGAGTGTAAGTCAGCCCTCAGGGAATGGTTAATGCTGGCAACAAGTACAACAGTAATTATCGTATCACACAGAAATTCAATCATAAAGGGTCTTTGACTTGTGCTGCACTAAGGTAGGGGCACCGGATGTGAAATAATACAGAAAATATTCTATCGTAAAGGGCCCATGAATTGTGGTGCACTGAGGTAGGGGCAGCAGATCTGAAATCATACACAAAAGATTCTATCATAAAGGGTCCATGAGTTGTGGTGCACTGAGCTAGGGGCATCAGAAGCATTTAGCGTGTGCACAGACAGCGATGATGCGTGGTTCGGAAGGGCCGTACTGGTAGCAATGTCTATTACCTACAGGACTTTGTCATCTGCAATCGCAACATGATCTGAATTGCGAGCCCTGCTGTCCGCCGTGTAGATTGAAGGCAGTAGTCAGCACAGACATTGAGGAATGCTTTTTGTCACTTCCTCTTGACAAAATCCGAGGACATAGAGTACAATTCTCTCTGCAATTAATAAATCAAGACTGAGTTCAAATTGTGAGCTCTGCTGACCGCACTGTAGGCGTGTAGAACAAAAGATGAAATATGTATGCACTACATTGTCGCAATATGTAGGTTTCAGGGACGTTATAGTTAGTTGCCTACTGGACTCTGAAATTAAAGAATCAAGACTGAATTTGAATTGTGATCCCTGCTGACCACAGTGTAGGCTGGAAGCAGTGGTCAGCAAAGTCACACAGCCACGTGGCGTTGACTTGAGCTGCACAGACTAAGTGGCACCTGAAGCACTCTGCGTGTGCACAGCCAGTGATGATGCGTGGTCCGGGTGGGCTGCACTGGTAGCAATGTCTGTAGCCTACAGGACTGAGTCATCTGCAGTGTAGGTCAGAGTCAGCGGTCTGCAAGGGCTAATAGTCATGTGGCGTTCACTTGAGCTGCACAGAGTTACTGGCATCAGAAGCACTTAGCTTGTGCACAGGCAGCGACTCTGTAATTAATGAATCAAAACTGAATATGAATTGTGACCACGGTTGACCGCAGTGTAGGCATATGGAACAAAAGATGAAATAAATATGGAATACATTGTCAAAATATTCGATCTTCTGAGTACAATCTTGTTGTACGATATTCTGATGCTGGAATCTGTACTGGTCATTTGTCATATCGTCCACCTTTTCCAGTGGGGAAGAGCTGTGGAAAACAACAAGCTTCCAAACTTCTTTCCCAAACACTCATGGGAGTTCCCTCCGCTTTCTTCATTTGGAATAATTCAATAGTATTTCCAATCACTTCCTTTGAATGTAAAGGATTGTCGTGTATTTCTATAGGTTCTGAATCAGTCCCCCTATTCCTGACCCTATTCTGGTTAAACTAACTATCAAGTTAACTAACAGTCAGCCCATGAGGCAAGAAAACCCCCATGATGCAGATACCGTTATCTGACGCAGTCACACTCCGGCACAGGAACGTGTTATCTGATTAGGTCATAACGCTTGAGATCTAATTAGACAAGCAACATTCCTCCAGCCCCTGATAAGGCATACGACGTTCTCATAACAAATCAAACCTATGACAACCTGGAAAATCCGTGCGGCCATTGTTTTGATTTCACAGAGAACTTTAGTAAAGAATGTGCTAACGAGCAAGTCGTATGACATCTTTATTGACGTATCTATGTCCATCCTTACGTCAATCTCGGCACCTTTAAGGTATAAATATTGCCGACCTTGCCCTATGCAAACACACGCGTGGTGACAAGACGGAGCAGCCATACTTGCCGAAGCCGAGAGCAGAAGCAGACCCCGCTGGCAGCAGCCCCGCCTTCCTGACGCGCTGAGAGACGCGCTGCTATCTCAAGCCGAGAGACCCAGCACCGGCGCTTCTGGGCAGCCCTCGCAGGCAGCCTGGAATATCGAGAGCAGAGAAAGAGATACCATTCCTCATTCATCCTAACTTCCAGGTACAGAACTGAATAACCCCTCACAGAGAATTCTTTAGTTATTCACTTGGCAAAAACAAACTTAACTTAAACTGTAACTTTCTATTCCCGCCCACGCATTAGACTTAGGTCAGGTACACGGGGTAGGCGTATTTAGAAACACCAGTTGAGTACGTTTAGTCAAATGTATATGTGTATGTAAATATATTTTAATCATTTCAAACATCATATGGCTCAGAAACCATATCAATGTTTTTACAGTATTATTTTATACTATTGCTTTTAATGTATGCACTTTACTTAACTATAAGTATTGCAATAATATCGATCCATTTCTCTTGTACGAGAAAAGAGACTGATCAATAAATAACACCTTTTTATTGAACACGCCCGTCTCTTCCTTTTCTCTACATTCTGATGAGACTAAGAATGCACGTACTGACTGAGTAAAATAATTGCCTTGTGCTCACACGACTCTCGAGATTGACTCTTGATTAGGGGAGAGCAAAGTTGTCATGTTCTATGGTTGTCAGAAACTAAATCCCTTCTTGTCTAATCAGGGAAGTTAATCCTTCCTTGAACATTCGAGAAAGTTTCTAGCGAACTCTGAGCTTAGCTGGCAAACCCAAAAATTAAGTCTAGCATCGACAGTAGTAGACCTAGTTAACGTCTGGCCTAGGCCTTTACTGCTGTAGGTACTATTCCAATGCGCAGAGCCTATTGGGAAAATAGGAGCTACACTACATGGCGCCCAACGCGTTTGGAAAGGGCGATAAAACTAACGTAAGACATTTAGAGTAACTCAGTCGTGCTTTCTCACTCAGACCCCTTTTCCCAAATACTCCAAAGACGTCTGGAGTGGGTGAAAGGTAATATCCTCCAAAACCTCGCAGGAGGGAACTCCTATGTATGGTTCTTGGTATAGTCAACGTTGAAGGATAAACAGTTCCAAAATATTGTGCATCTAATCTTTGTTCCATAAGAAACCTGATCTGCAAACAAAAGACATAAGCTTCCTGTCGGTAAAATGGCAGAGAGTGATGATGAAAGAGAGGCAGTTAGATTAGCAACTGAACTCGCAGATGCTGATGCTACCATGCAAGCAGCAGACGCGGATATAATACTCATTCCGGTCATCAAAAGGAGATCTATAACCTTAAAACTTATAGAAAATGGACTGACACCTAGAGGTGGCACAGTCATATTCGTAATTGAGGCACACGAATATCGGCAGACAGAGGTATACTATTCATGGATACATTTTCCAGCAGCAAATGCTGTAACAAAGTACTTCCACTATTACAAAGTAGAGGAACCTCCTGAAACATACACTCCTTTCGAGGAGGTGGAAGTACCACTCAAATTCCAAGAGCATTTGCTCTTATTTGATGGCGCCCTAAAACATAACAATCACATTACAAGGCTCGGTCCTTTAGGAAGACCAGGAGCAACGTGGCCGGTCTTAGCCGGATACACACCACATCCAGACATCGAAAGAATGCCTGCAGCAGAGCTGTTAATACAGCTAAAACAACTACTAAAAATTCATAGACAATTAGTTCAGTATGTAATGCGGACTTCAACAATTCAGCCAGCGATTAAACTTCCACAGCTGACCCCTCACCAGGGGAACACAAATAAAATTACACCACAGAACATCCAATCCTGCCTAGGTAAAGTTCCAGCTAAACGGGAACAAATACCATTCTGGTTGGCACAGAAAATCACCCAAATAGAGGCGGTGTTTCCTGACACCACCCCGCTGGAAAAACACAGGATTCTGACTATATGTCTCCCAATGGGAATCGCACCACACATTGAGGACTGTGACACTTGGGGTACAGTCTTTGCTTCCATCTACACAAAAACGCACGGTGTTCCATCCATTTCGGTAATACCAGATGTGCTAAAACAAATTCAAGATGAATACGGTCCAGAACCTGCTTTAACTCTTGGTATGAAATTACTAAAAGACTTCAAGCAGGTCTCGGCTATATTATTAGCCAACATAAAAGGTGAAGCAGCAAACGTGGCGATCCGCCAGAGGTTAAAAGAGACAGATATAGCAGACCAACCAGCTGAAATTGCCAGAATCATAGAAAAATCCTATGAAGAACTAGGCAGAGATAGTCTAGGTGGAATACCAGTAAAACCGCAACTGACTACAAGTCCAGAAAAAATATTTTTTAATAATAATAATTCACCAAAAAAGAACTGGGATGGAAATAAACAATCCAATCCTAAAGAAAAGAAATTCCAGTCCAGAGGAAGGTCTCCGAGGCGAAGAGAGAAATCTCCAAACCAAAGACAGAGGTCACCACAGAGTGACCCCTCTGGGAATAGATATAACCTTAGAAATAGGGATAATATTAAAAAACCTGATAGATATCAAGACATTGATACACGTCCCTCTCAATCTTTTCAGAATTCCTCGCAGAAATCGGAAAGAAGAGGACGATCAGAAGAGCACGCCAAGTCCAAAGACAAGGAACCTGCTCAGCTAAAAAAGAAATTACAATTTCCAAAAAAGAAGGTAGCCAGTATCAAGGTAGTTAACAATGCCGAGAATACTGAGGACACAACTGAAAAACGGAGAGTGGGCTCAGACAATGCTAGACAGCGCAGCAGAGGTGAGCATAGCTCGCAAAGTCCTTATGAATCATCTGGAGACAGTGGACACGAATGAATACCTTCAAGTGGAAACTGCAGACACCAGAGTTAGCAAGCCCCACAAGATATACGAGATAACATTACGTATAGAGGGAGATAAGACTAGGAAAATAAGGGGACTATTTTGGGATAACCTCTCCAAAGGCTATGACATCCTTCTAGCTGAAAAAGACTGGCCACCAGAGTTTGTCAGGGAGTGCCCTCATGGCGAAGAAGTAATTATGCCTGCCTTCTCGAATCAAATACCGATTCATAAAAAATACACACTTGCTAGAAAGTGGGCAGTGGCCTTAGCACCTGCTTTATATAAAAATCATGTAGGATGGGATGAGGATTCTCCTCCTCACAAAATCCAGTTAAAATCACAACCAACTGCACAAAGGCAGTACCCAATTAAGCAAGAAGCTAAAAAACAAGTAAATGAAATACTAGATCAGCTAGAATACCAGGGGGTGATTGAAACTTGCACCTCACAAATGAACAATCCTTTGTTTCCGGTCTCCAAACCAGACAATTCATATCGTCTAGTTTTGGATTACCGACACCTTAACACATGTTGCAAAACCTTTGCAGTGCAAAACTCACACAGTGCTGCACTAATGAATAACATAGTGCGCAAAAAATACAAAACTACCTTGGACATTTCCAATGGATTCTTTTGTCAAAACATAGCACCGGAGAGCAGATATTTAACTGCATTCTCAGTAAATGGCACTCAAAAACAATTCTGTTGGTTAGCCCAGGGGTACAAGAACAGCCCGGGGGTATTCTCAGCGAGAGTAACAGAATTACTACAACTATATGATGATGAAGCATTATCTTATGTTGATGACATTTACCTAACAGATGATGACTTGGAGACTCACTTGAAAAGAGTGAACACCATAATACTTGGGTTCGCTGCAGAGGGTTACAAATTCAACTTCAAAAAATCCAGAATTGCCCATCTAAAAATTCTATACGAAGGATATGAATTATCAAGTATAGCCTGGTTGACAATTTTTTAAGAACTAGAAGAATTAAAAAATCTAAAATATGAAAAGACGTATCCTCTGCCAATCGACATTCTTCCTCTACGACATTACGCCTGTGTAATCTATACAGACGGACATGCTCAACCCTCCGTTTGGGGAGAACATGCATACAACCCCACATGTGAGATTACAAAAGAAGTGTGGCGCGGAGGTAAACTAAGACCTCTATTAACAAAATCACACTCAGTAGAAACTAATTCAGAACTACAAACTGAAATAATAGCTTTGAAAATGGCGCTAGATAATGCGGATCGCGAATTCCCGACGCTTATAGTGTCAGATTCATATTACTGCGTCAAAGCATATAACAAGGATTTGCAGACATGGATTCAGAACGGTTACAAAGATGACACAGATGCACCAATAAAGCAGAGACTGCTCTGGGAACAAGTAGCTCTTTTGAAAAAAGAACTACCAAAGACTCACGTGATACATACACTGAGTCATCAACGTGATGGCGTTCACGTTGCAGGGAATTCATTGGCTGATGAGGCCGCGAAGGCAGCTGTGCAAACGGCTTCCGTAGCTGCCATCACCCGGTCAAAAACAAAAATAGACAGCGAAATATTACAAGCTGTCAGCGCTTCAGAAAAGGATTCGATAGAACCACTCCCTAAAGGCTTTCCAGTAAAATACTCATACATAACTGATGAAAACAATGTTCCTTTTGCTCAAATCCCTGGAGTGGGGGATAGGGCAATTCCAAACATGGAACATAGATTAGGACTAATAATAGCGGCACACGAAGGGCTTGCTTCTACCCATGCTGGCGTCTCAGCCACTGTATCATTATTAGAACAGAGATACTGGTGGCCACAAATGAGAAGACAAACAAGGAACTATGTTCTAGCATGTGAAATATGTCAAAAAATGAAAGTATCAACTGTGAGACGTCCAGCACAGACGCCCCTTCTAATCTCGGATAAACCATTAGCCTGTGTTTATCTAGACCACTGCGGTCCCTTACAAAGGGATGGTAACTATAAATATATCTTGGTCGCAGTGGACTCATGCACGAGATTCATATGGATGTGGCCCCAGCGAACGGCTGACGCCAGAACTGTTATAAAAGATTTGCGGGTCTTCATCGGCACATACGCAATTGGCATTCTGCATTCGGACAATGGTCCTGCTTTTAGCTCTCGGGCTTATAAGGAGGCCATGGTCAGCATGGGCGTGCAATTGCGGTACTCTTGTCCATTTCACCCTGAGGGGAACGGAATTGTTGAAAGAAAAAAACGTGACATAAAGCAATCTATAACGGCAAAGGTATTAGGTTCGGGAGCTGGGTGGGTCAAACATCTAATAAGTGTCCAACGTAGTCTAAATAACTTGCCAAGAAATTCTCTGAAGGGATTCAGTCCGTACGAATTATTATTCGGAACTAGGATGTTGATCTCTGACCTTGATAGTCAGACTTCAGTGGTAATAGAAAAAAGC
Source organism: Lissotriton helveticus (assembly GCF_964261635.1). Lineage (NCBI taxonomy): Eukaryota > Metazoa > Chordata > Amphibia > Caudata > Salamandridae > Lissotriton > Lissotriton helveticus. The sequence continues at coordinate 541,816,492 of NC_136059.1, read as the reverse complement.
TTTGATGTCAAAGACCGTTTGGCTATTTTGCAGGACTTAAACAAAACAAGAAAAGACCTGAGCAACATACAGTTGAAACAACAGCCAACAACCACTGAAGAATCACCACCTGTCCCAGCAAGACCTGTCTGGATTCCAAAAGTCGGGGATCTAGTCAGGGAGAAGATCGCGGTAAAGAAGGAATTTGGGCCTTCTTACAGAAAAGCAGTTCCTGTCTTGTCTGTCAACGGGACAAGATCAGTTGTACTACCGCCACTTGCTGGAAAAAAGGAGAACCGAGTTGTATCCATCGACCTGGTAAAACCACAACATGTGGCCGATAACAAACAGTAGGCCAAGTGGACTCCCAATAAGTAGCAGAACACCAAGGTTTGCTACCAGCACAGAGGTCCTATCAAAAAGGCTCATTACATTCGAAACGCCTGCAGAAGAACAAGAAGGACTATGCAACAATGCAATAGAACTAAGACCTCTGAAAACCCAAATAAAGACATTTAGCAGAGACACACCAATCTATACTGAAGTACCAAGTGAAAATGCAAGAAACAAAAATCCTGAAGCAATTGGAACAATTGACAGAACTGCATCCGGGTACTTCATCAACTTCGATGATTCCTCTGACGGCTTCAGTGAATCAAAGACACAGCCATCATCAAAATCCTTTAAAGACAAAGCTAAGGAACTTTTGAAACATCTGAAAGAAACATATCTGGTTTCTCCATGGATTGAATTTTGGGTGGGTTTTGGTGCATTTATCCTCATACTTTGGCTCATCATGGTATTTACTTTGGGACGCTTCATTGAGGGAAAATATGCTAAAATGGACACAGCAAGTCAGAACATCAACTTGGTCCTCAAACCACACACATCTTCACACGTCGAGAAAAGAGAACTTTCTTCAGAACTTTCTTCAGCCAACTTCACAGCCAATCCTATACCTGGTGGGGTAGCCTGGGACAACACTGACTATGAAATTTATGGTCCGGTCGAGATCCTGAAATATCCACACCAAATCAAGATCTCTTTGAGTGACTTTGCAAAACCAAACTCATTTGCTGATGATTGGGACTTCGAGAGTATTAACAACATGATGTCTGACTTAGTAATGTCTGCTAAATTTACAAAACATGATTATTTGCAAGGTTCTACAAATTATGATAGTATGTATTGCTATAACCATTATGGTAACCATTTTTTGCATAAATCTGCACAACCTAGAAATGTTTTAAATTATAATCAATGGAAACATTGCGCTACACCTCCAAAAGGGAGCTCTAGAACCGTGTATGACAAATATTCATATTTTTCAGGTTTTAACATAAGCAATGCTGAAACATTTTATTTTAAATTGTCAAACAAGACAGGGATGAAAACCATGATAACCAACACAAAATTGATATATTCAGATTCATTCTTTGAAAAAATGAATACATTTGGATTTGATTATTGGGACAAAAATGTTGATTTGAAAAGTGTTTGGGGTACAAAAGAATGGCAAGTACAGGGTTTAGAAGCTTTGTTTAGAGCCTGCATGATCCCAGAACAAATGATATTTTTAAATGACACTGTTCAACAAACCACCTGTCTTGGCTTAGCCAAAATCAAAGATTTAAATAATCCGTCTATTCCAAAGCCAACAATGTTTAGCAATAACTCTGATACAGATGAAGAGATAGACGTAAACCATATATTAAACAAAAACAGAACACATCCTGATTGGAAACAATGGTTGATCTGGCCCACAGATACAAATAGCTGTCAAGATAGATTCCTGAATAAAACACAGGGTTTTAAAATGACCAGGCCAGACCCTAGATATCCCCAAAGACATCACCCAGGGATAATAACAACCTACAGTGTGGGCAAATTATGCCTTCAATGGCTACAGACTTCCACACTGCCTGAAATTAAGCAACACCTAACTTTACTTACTGATGGTGCTGACTTGCGTGATTTCATAATGGGACCACGCAAACAGCGTCAAAAGCGTTTCATAGCAGCCTCTGTATATGCAGCATACAATGAGGCCTGGAAGGTTACTCAAATTGAGACAGCAGAAAGAATACGGGAAATTGACCGTATTAATTTGGAAAAATCACTTTCTGTAGTGGACAATGGGTTAATGACTCTGTCCTCCAGAATTTTTTCATTGGACAGCATTGTGTCTTCAGCAATCGATATATTATCGCAAGACTTACTGTTATTACAACATGGTCAGTCACAATTGCGTTCCATTGTACAGCTTGGCTGGACGTTACAAAATCTGCGTTCAGGCTATGTGCCTTGGCGTTTAATCAACACAACGTCACTATTCCAAATCTTTAACCTTACTGATAGACAAATCGGTATGGCGCAAAAGGGTGCTGATTATACAATCTTGAGCATTGAAAAACTAGAAAGATTACCAATGACAATGTCAGAACGACCTGTCAGTGAATGGATAATACACGGAATCATAAATATTCCAATCTCAACCTTCAGGTTTCAATACTGCCAAAAATATATACAGGCTGGCATGTACGAGAAATTGGGAAAGGGGTACCTTAAAACAACTTGGAACCTGCCCTATTCACATGCATGTGTCAGTAATAAAGGACAGAAAGTGTTTCTTAGTGGCAACAATTGTGCTATGTCGCTAAGCGGCACGCTTCTGTGTAACGGAATTAGTTTGCATGGAGCCTGTGAAGGGAATTCATACAACCTTTCATGTCACCAGCAAGGCGCACCTGCAACTGAAATAGAACCATTCTTTCAAAGACTCTATAATGGGAGTTACATTCTTATTGTAGACCGCAGATGCTGCAGTCTTATGCCCGGGACTCCTTATCCAGTAACTACAACGGCGAAGGTCAAGTGCTGTGGACGCTCTTTATTCCCCAGCTCCTTTCCAGACAGGGAGGCAAGGGCATGGCCCAGTTTGAAAATTACTTCTATTCGAATAGACACTTTAAGCAGAATGAAAACAGTGCTTCTTCAGACGCCTACAAGGCTCACGTCATCAAAAGAAACGTATGATCTACAAGTCGCAAGGACGACTGCAGAGATACATACATTATTATCAACTAATTCCCCCGTACATTTCGCGGAAATCCTAAGCGAAATCTTAAATATTTCTGATACCACTGGGGTCTCAAAGGTATTTAAGACAGTATTTTCGATGGCATTAACACCATTCAAAGCCATACTGGGTATTTTTCCAGATTTCGTCCATTCGATTTTTGGCGGACTTCCCCTGATCCTGGGACTAATTGCAGGAATCCTATTCCTAGTCCTTATTTTTCGTTATGGCAACCCATGTCACAGATCAAACTCTCGCGACAATGGAAGATACGATCCTAGCCATTGGATATCGGGACCGGATATCAAAAATCCTGGGACTCTCCCGGCTTAGAGACCTGAACATGACTTGGTTTCTATCATTTCGACCAATGTGGCAAAGGTGTGTTTTACCTGTACTAAGGTGTCTGCTATGCGGAGAAGAATGCGTGTTAGACACCTGTCTGACGCTACAATCGGATGCGCCGGTGGATGCAGATACACTGTTGGTTCCTACCAAGGTTCACGCTTTGTGCTGCCCTCAAAGGCTGCCAATCCTGATGACGGCATTCCTGGAATCTTCACCACTGCGATTGAAGAGTAGTGAAGTTCAAGATGAAAGCAGCATCGAACAGGTACGACCTTCTGTCAGCAATGCGAATCAGAATGTCAATGGAGACAATCATGCGCACGAATGCATGGTTACACCTATTTCCGACTTAGTGGAACTTTCCCATGAAGCTGTTGACAGTTTTTTCGAAAGCCTGAATGATATGATGTTCTCTCCAGAACAGAAATAGAGACTTTTGAGTAAACTCGCACACGGCGTTCCCTGAATTCGGCCTTCAACTTTAAAAATAAAGTCACATGAACAATTTCACTCCAGTTCACGGACAGCAATTTTTTCAGCATGCCCCTTAAAATATTTTTCTACATATTTTTTCCCGGGACACTGATCTTCTGCTTAAAGTAAGAAACTATTCCTAGAGAACTAAAATTTCTATTTTTAGATACTTTATGGACTTTAGCTGCCCGCTGGTAGGTTCACAGATATTTTATTATGTGATGAAATGGTCTCGGACTTCCTTTCTGTATAGCCATATTAAGAGCCATTTCATGTGTATTTCTCATATACCGATAAGCAATAATGCATAAAAATGCGTGTTTACTTTTGCATTTGATTCATAGCTTAAGTGCATACAATATATATGACTGCAATTTTTCAGTATATTTGAAAATTTCGAAATGCATTTATGTATTTTGGGGTGGTAAGGTATACACTATACTCTATAGTATGTTGTACTATGTTATACTATGCATAGATTAGTAGATATGACCATAGTTAGCGTGGAGTGGGTGTCGTGTATTTCTATAGGTTCTGAATCAGTCCCCCTATTCCTGACCCTATTCTGGTTAAACTAACTATCAAGTTAACTAACAGTCAGCCCATGAGGCAAGAAAACCCCCATGATGCAGATACCGTTATCTGACGCAGTCACACTCCGGCACAGGAACGTGTTATCTGATTAGGTCATAACGCTTGAGATCTAATTAGACAAGCGACATTCCTCCAGCCCCTGATAAGGCATACGACGTTCTCATAACAAATCAAACCTATGACAACCTGGAAAATCCGTGCGGCCATTGTTTTGATTTCACAGAGAACTTTAGTAAAGAATGTGCTAACGAGCAAGTCGTATGACATCTTTATTGACGTATCTATGTCCATCCTTACGTCAATCTCGGCACCTTTAAGGTATAAATATTGCCGACCTTGCCCTATGCAAACACACGCGTGGTGACAAGACGGAGCAGCCATACTTGCCGAAGCCGAGAGCAGAAGCAGACCCCGCTGGCAGCAGCCCCGCCTTCCTGACGCGCTGAGAGACGCGCTGCTATCTCAAGCCGAGAGACCCAGCACCGGCGCTTCTGGGCAGCCCTCGCAGGCAGCCTGGAATATCGAGAGCAGAGAAAGAGATACCATTCCTCATTCATCCTAACTTCCAGGTACAGAACTGAATAACCCCTCACAGAGAATTCTTTAGTTATTCACTTGGCAGAAACAAACTTAACTTAAACTGTAACTTTCTATTCCCGCCCACGCATTAGACTTAGGTCAGGTACACGGGGTAGGCGTATTTAGAAACACCAGTTGAGTACGTTTAGTCAAATGTGTATGTGTATGTAAATATATTTTAATCATTTCAAACATCATATGGCTCAGAAACCATATCAATGTTTTTACAGTATTATTTTATACTATTGCTTTTAATGTATGCACTTTACTTAACTATAAGTATTGCAATAATATCGATCCATTTCTCTTGTACGAGAAAAGAGACTGATCAATAAATAACACCTTTTTATTGAACACGCCCGTCTCTTCCTTTTCTCTACATTCTGATGAGACTAAGAATGCACGTACTGACTGAGTAAAATAATTGCCTTGTGCTCACACGACTCTCGAGATTGACTCTTGATTAGGGGAGAGCAAAGTTGTCATGTTCTATGGTTGTCAGAAACTAAATCCCTTCTTGTCTAATCAGGGAAGTTAATCCTTCCTTGAACATTCGAGAAAGTTTCTAGCGAACTCTGAGCTTAGCTGGCAAACCCAAAAATTAAGTCTAGCATCGACAGTAGTAGACCTAGTTAACGTCTGGCCTAGGCCTTTACTGCTGTAGGTACTATTCCAATGCGCAGAGCCTATTGGGAAAATAGGAGCTACACTACAGGATGTACACTATAATGTTCATAAATTTCTTCACTTTTGGAGATGTCCACTCTTTCAATTTGGCCACTTGAAATTTTGGTTTCATCAACTCAATCGATTTCTTCTTCTTTCAAATACACATTTTTGTAGTAAACATTGTTTTTTGTGAGATATAACTAGGGCTCCTGGTTTTATGGTATTTTTTTTATTTTTATTTCCGTCTGTTTTTATCCATATTTATTTTTTGGTCATTTTTTCAGTATTTATCCATATTTATTTTGTCATGAGCAAAAAAAAAGATGCTGTAGCTAGTATTTATTCACATTTATTTAAAAAGGCAATGCACGCTTGGTAGTTCTAAGTTCAGTTAGATTTATGCAGATGGGTAAATGGGTTACTGCTTTTAACAGAGAGATCCTTTTGTTACTTGCTGTTAATAAATTGCAAACCTTCTAATATAAGACAGTGAGCTATGAAGGGTCTTGTAAGCCTCGCTGTCTTATGTAACGCATCCTATGCATTTATTTACACATGATTTATTGTATTGTAATTGCATTTATATAGCGCTTACTACCCTTGACAAGGCATTGAAGAGCTTTTTTATCCAGTAGCACGCTACTCCGGAAATAACTAAAAAAATCAGGGATTGTGAATAGCATGACTTTCTGTGGTGGTCACATATTAGTCAGGAAAACAATATTATTTGAGTAGAGGTGAAAGAATTATGTTTTAGACTGGATAAAATCATTATTTGCCATTGGTACGCATGCATATTGTCTTGTCACTGACCTAGCAGTACTAATATAAATGCCTCCCCAGACGGAAAATGCTACGATACTCCGCAGTAAATACAGTGCTGTGCAGAACTTCCTGTGAAAGTCACGCTACACACTGGAGTGATCGTCAATGCCATCCCAGTAGTAGTGGGAGAGATATGATGCAAGGAGAACCTGACCCGAAGCACCCTGTGAAATCATACTGTATTCCAGCCACAGTCTCAGCAAGCCAGACAGACATATTCTGAAGCCGAATAAGAATCCCTGAGAGCATTTCATGTTTTTTGTGAAACGAAAACCATTCACCCTTGTAGCAGACCACCTTTCTCTGCTTTTAATCTGCAGAAATCCTAAAACGAAATTTCCCCTCAAAATAGAAAGGGCTAATAATAATTCACAGGTTCCACTTGGCAAATGACTACATGGCACTCTCAGTGGCTGAAATTTCCTGAAAAATACCCGAGCTATGTAGTCAAGCCGGTCAAACCCCGTGAACTCAGCAAGGACATGTTAATGCAAGCATCAATGAGTGGTCCAGCACAGCAGGCAGCCTCTCGGCTCCTGGGCCATAAGCAGTGGGGGGCTCAGAGGGCTCAAGTTCTTCAGACACCCACGGACAGGACTGGCCAGCAGCCGCCATGGACTCATTGTGAGAGAACACACGTCTCCTACAACATCAGGCTGAGGAGCCAGGCCGTGATGGCCGCCGCGGTACAGTGGCAACAAAACTTCCAGTCTACCAGAAAGTACGGGTTCCAGCTCTAAGATGCCCCTCATGCCAAAAAATGTGGGTGAATGTCACAAGTGTCAAAAACTGAGCAAGACTCTGGCACCAGAGACCTGCAAATGCCCGGCCTGACTCATGTGCTGAGGGGGCCCCCTGCAGCTCGGGTCCCCCCCACCCGCGGGGAATGGCGGAGGGGGGGCCTGTGTTACGCCCCTGTCCCACAATAAAGTTTAATGTGTGCGCATACATATCTCTTGAATCTATGGGCTGAACAAAGTCAAAAGCATGCCTCTCAAGTATTTGTGAAGTGATTAGCTTTGTGCATTTGTTTTCCCTTCATTTCTTTTAAGTGTGCATCCTGCTGCACCTCTGTTCCCGCCAGGACATCTCCAAGCCAGCATACTTGAACAAAAGGAGGCTTTAATGGCCCCTTAACATCGACCTTTGTATTAATTCAGCTGAAATCCAATAAGCCCTCTCCCTGCCTGCGCTCAAACAGACTTGTCTTCGAGACCAATTTATTGACATTTTTCCGTTTTTACATATAAATGCAGACAAAGGAAAAATATTTTTCCATCTGTATTTATATGTAAAAATCTGTTTAAACGGATAACCGGGAGCCTTAGATATAACGTAGCCCTTTGCGCTTTGCTGACATCTGCTAATTCTTGCCATATTTTTCGACTCTTCGTAGGAACACCATTAACTAGAATAACTACAGGTTTCTTGTCCTCTTTCTCTACAGCAATAGTTTCAAGATTTTTTTAAAATCTAAAGGTGAATACACAACTCTTCCTTTTAAGCCTCTTTGTAAATCTGACGGAGGCAGCTGACCTGTTTTAGGCTCCATACAAACAATAGCCTGAAACAGGTTTACTTTTGCCTAATAAATTCTTCCTCTATAAGGCCACATGGCGGTGACTTATGGTGCACTGAGTTAGTGGCACCTGAAACACTCAGTGTGTGTGCAGCCAGCGATGATGCGTGGTCCAAGTGGGCCGCAGTGGGAGCAATGTCTTTTGCCTACTGCACTGCGTCATCTGCAATCGCGACTCAATCTGAATTGTGAGCCCTGCTGACCACAGTGTAGGCTGGAGGCAGTGGCCAGCAAAGGCCCACAGCCATGTGGCGTTGACTTGAGCTGCACAGAGTTAGTGGCACCTGAAGCACTCAGCGTGTGCACAGCCAACGATGATGCGTTGTGCGGGCAGGCCGCAGTGAATGCAATGTCTGTTGCCTACTGGACTCTGCAATGAATGAATCAAGACTGAATTTGAATTGGGAGCCCTGATGACCGCAGTGTAGGCTGGAGGCAGCGGTTAGTAAGGGCACACAGCCACATGGCAATGACTTGAGCTGCACAGAGTTAGTGGCACCTGAAGCACTCAGCGTGTGTGCAGCCAGCGATGATGTGTGGTCTGGGATGGCCGCACTGGGAGCAATGTCTGTTGCCTACTGACTGGACTGCTTCATCTGCAATTGCGACTCCATATGAATTGTGACCGCAGTGTAGGCCGGAGGCAGCAGTGAGCAATGGCCAACAGCGTATGTCCGGCCCTCGAGATGATGTACTTGACGGTCCTGAAGTGCTGGGACCAGCTCCTTGGTCACCTTGTTGCATATTTTGTTGTGCACTTCGCATCTGCTCCTGTGCAAAATGTCTGGGGTGGATTGTCTGGAGGTGCTTGTACAGGCTCGACGTGCCACAAGAGTATTTTTTGTAACTACCTCTAGACAAAATCCGTGGACAGAGACTACAACTGACCTTACCTTGCGTTGACTCTCTTTTCACCATTTGGGATGGTGAAAAATTTCCACACAATGGATTCTATCTCTTTTTGGGAAGTGATTCTTCTATCTCTTCTTCATCAAAAGTATGTTCTTGCTGAGTTTTGGAAAAGCCCTTTCCAAATCTTTCCAAAAAACATGCAAATTTACAGACTAGCTGCAAAAACACAAGTGTCTCTCCTGTGAAGCTGCAGTGAGAGTGACTAAAATGGGTGGGGTCCTTCAACTGTTAAAATGGGAAACCTTATGAACCAATCAGATGCTCTCTTTTACAGTCAGATGGGAGTCAGCCCTGCTGACCGCAGTGAAGACCAGAGGCAGCGGCCAGCAAGGGCCTACAGCCACGTGGCGTTCACTTGAGCTGCGCAGAGTTAGTGGCACCTGAAGCACTCAACGTGTGCGGAGCATGCGATGATGCATGGTCTGGGAGGGCCACCCTGGTAGCAATGTCGTTTGTCTAATGAATTCTGCCTTAATAGGGCTACGCAACTATGACTTGTGGTGCACTGAGTTAGTGGCACCTGAAGCACTCAGCGTGTGTGCACCCTGCGAGGATGCTTGGTCCGGGCGGACTGCACTGGTAGCAATGTCTGTTGCCTACTGGACTGTGTCATCTGCAATCGCGACTCAATCTGAATTGTGAGCCCTGCTGTCCGCAGTGTACAACAAAGGTAGTATCCAGGTGCCAGTAACTGCGCAGCTCAACTCAACGCCACGTGGCTGTGCGCCCATCCGGACCGCTGCCTCCAGCCTACACTGGAGTTAAAATGGTTCACAATTCAAGATTAGTAGCGACGCCGCAAAATGTGTAAGAGACTATAATGGGTTAAGAAGACCAATGCTCCCAATCTGTGCAGCTCAAGTCAACGTCACATGCCTGTGGGCCTTTGCTGACGGCTGCCTCCGGCCTGCACTGTGGAAGACCGGCGACACATGGTGCCAACTAACCCTGTTCAACATAAGCGGATTCCACATGTGAACTGGTACCAGAGTCCTGAATGGCAGCGACTCATACTTCGTGGCAGCGACCATAGCACCAGACTCCCTTCAATCAGTGAGTGATATTTGCATATAAAAGGCCAGCAACACGTGGTGCCACTGAACCTGTACTACACAGGGGCCACCAATGTATGCACGTGGCTGTGGGCCTTGCTCACTGCTACCCCTAGCCTACACTGTGGAAGACCAGCGACACATGGTGCCACTAACTGTCTTCAACAAAAACCGATCCCACATGTGTAACTGTGTCCTGAGTCCTGATGGCTAGGGCGCTCGACCTCGGACCTGGGGATCTGGGTTCGAGTCTCGGTAACGACGCCAAAACCTCCTGTGATTCTGGGCAAATCACTTAGTCTCCCCGTGCCTAAAGTGAAAGTAACTGGAAAACGTAAAATGTAACGTAACTGGAAAAATATGTAAAGCGCTCTGATACCTGATTCGGTTCGGGTCTAGTTCGCGCTATATAAAACTCTGCAAAAAAAAAAAAAAAAACCACAGCAGCGGACTCCCTTCGATCAGTGAGGCACGTTTCCAAATGGAAGGCCGGCGACACATGCTGCCACTAACTCTGTTCACCACAAGCCGATCCCACATGTGTAACTGTGTCCTGAATGGCAGTGACCCCAAGCCTGTGGCAGCAACCACAGCACCAGACTCCCTCTGATCAGTGAGGCATATTTCCATATGCAACGGCGGCGACACGTGGTGCCACCAACCCTCTTTAGCACAAGCCGATCCCACATGTGTAACTGTGTCCTGAGTCCTGAATAGCAATGACCCCAAGTCGGTGGCAGCGATCACAGCACCATACACCCTTCGATCAGTGAGGCTTATTTCGATATGCAAGACCGGCGACACATGGTGCCACTAACTCTGTTCAACTCACGCTGATCCCACATGTGTGACTGTGTCCTGAGTCCTGAATGGCAGTGACCCCAAGTCCGTAGCAGCGACCACAGCAGCATACTACCTTCGATTTGTGAGGCATATTTTGATATGCAAGCCGTCGACACGTAGTCCCAATAACCCTCTTTAACACAAGCCGATCCCACATGTGTAACTGTGTCTTGAGTCCTGAATGGCAGTGACCCCAAGTTTGTGGCGCCAACTACAGCACCACACTCCCTTCGATCAGTGAGCGATATTTTGATATGCAAAGCCGGCGACAGGTAGTCCCACTAACCCTCTTTAACACAAGCTGATCCCACATGTGTAACTGTGTCCTGAGTCCTGAAAGGCAGTGACCCCAAATTCGTCACAGCGACCACAGCACCTGACTCCCTTCGATTAGTGAGGAGTATTTTCATATGGAAGGCTGGCGACAAGTGGTGCCACTGAACCTGCACTATGCAGGCCGGTGGGGCCAGAACGTATGCACGTGGCTGTGGGCCCTTCCTCACCGCTACCTATGGCCTACACTCTGGTCAGCAGGCCTCACAATTCAGATAGTCCCGATTCCACATGACGCAGTCCAGTAGGCAAGACACATTGCTCCTAGTGCGGCCCGTCCACACCAAGCATCATCACAGGCTCATACAGTCTCAATGCTTCTGGTGCCACTAACCCTATTTAACACATGCCGATCCCACATGTGTAACTGTCCCTGAGTCCTGAATGGCAGTGATCCCAACTTCGTGGCAGCGACCACAGCACCAGACTCCCTTCAGTCTTATTTGTTGTTCTTTTCTTTAAATAATTTTTTTTTATATGTAAATCTATACATGACTAAGATTCTTCTTTGTCCAACCGCACAGGGACACTTCCGGGCCCAAGAAGGTTATTGGGGGTATGTTGGTAATGTGGGAAGAGGGTGTGTTACCTGCTAATGTGGGGAGAGGGAGCATCAAAGGGGTATCTCTCACAGAAAGAACTCCGATATGTTTTCACAAATGCTTCGGACAGATGCCAGCTGAGGGACTGAATCACAAAATGATTCTTCAATACTTATGTAGTGTGAGTTATGAACAGTAAGCACCCAGGCTCACAGAGGGACAGCTGCGGCCCGTCCTCTCACCTCACAGACGCAGTACTACAAGCCGTCTGCATCATTGTGACTATCCCTGCCCTGTTCCGTCGTATGCCATGCCACGCCACTCCGATTACGTTCTGACGTTGGCCCCACATAGCTACCTGTCGCAGGCGTACTCGCTGTTGGTGTACAGGTTAGTGGTCTAGTTCTCAACATCTCATGGCTACTCCCTGAGGGCAGGTTTGCACACACACCACACCCATCCGGCACATGCGTCACAAGCCATGTGACCACGCAAATATAATAGGTCGACAAAGTCACATCCTTTATTGCCGGTGCTGACTGGATGGCGGACGCTCCACGGGTCTCAACTATGAAAAGTTGCGCAGAAGGTTAGTCGCACCCTCAGCTGTATGGCCATCAGGGGCCTACCATCCCCTTGGCGCGGACTTCATATGCATATGGTTAGTGCCATCCGAAACTCATGTGGCCATCAGCGGCCTGCCACCACGTGGGACAGACTTGAGTTCCACAGGCTTAGCGGCACCTAAGCCTGAGGTGGTCTCCACCATTGATGACTCAGGACTCAGCGACATGTGTAAGATCTGCCGGGTTGCGGAGAAGCTGATGTGATCTCCACCATTCAGGACTCAGCGACATCTGTGAAATCCACGGAGAAGCTGATGTGGTCTCCACCATTCATGACTCAGGACTCAGCAACACCTCTGAGATCGATGGATTTATGACGAGCATGTGGAGTGCCCACTGCTGCATACTCCGATTGGACCAGGTAATTATTTTCTCATGGATGTACAGAGACAACAGTCTTTCTCTCTCCCCCTCTCTCTCTCTCACTCTCTTCATTCCTTTCCTTCTATCTCTCTCCTCCTTCTCCCTTTCTCATTCCCTTTCTTTCCTTCCCTCCCTTTTTCTCTCTGGTTTGTTTTTCCTTCTCAGTTTCTCTCTCTCAGTCCTTTGATATACGCATTACACACGTCCTTGTGCTTTATTTTCCAGGCTCTGTCGTCAACATCCATGGTCCCCACAGGAGTGTTCCGCCTTGTTGTTTTGTATTATTTTTGTTAAATTTTGTTATTAGTTTATTGTTTATATATATGTTAATAAAAAAATAACATTTGAAAATAGTTTATAGTTTATATTTTATATAGTTTATATATGTTTATAAAAAAATAAAGTTGGACAAAAAAGAAAATTATTACCTTTTTGGTTGTTTTCTTAACTACTGTGTGACTCTTTCTTGTTCTTATTACTGTTATTTGGTGGTATCCACCATGGTGTTAAATTCTGAGGCACTTATCGCGGGAATACTCGTGATGTCTGCAGTTTGCACCAACTTCTGAATACTGTCTTAGATTTATCTCAACTTTACTTGCATTAAAGTGCTAATAATGAAATGCAGAGTAGCCGTTCCCTTGCAAAAAGACACGAGGTGCACCTTTGTGATTTATTCTAAATACTAAAATCCTGTATTGAATTCCATTCAATTGAGGTAGTGGCTGCACTTACAAGTTGTTGTTGTAATACTTTATTCGAAAAAATATTTCATAAAAGTACAAGTATTCAACATACAACATACATAAAACAGTGTTACAAATGTTACAAATCATAAAGCATTAGAAGTGCATAATGAACGGTTCTTACTTAAGAAAGTAATCAAACATTGGATAACAATTTCGACCTGATGAACCAAGCATTCGCCACATATTTGGCTACCCCACAAACAATATACATTGAAGAAGCATTGGTTAAAAAAACACGCATTGCTGATCTGTGGTCCCTAACCCCAAGCTGCCTACAAACAGGTTTCAGCCATTTTACTCTCGTCTGTTTATATGCAACACATGCAAACAAAAAATGACCCAGCGATTCATTCGGGCAAGAGCAGCCCTCTCCATCCCTTCCACCCTTCCTTAAATGAATTAAGGGGTAAGATGCCATATCTTAGTTTTAGAAACAAAGTTCTATCGCGGGGGGACTGGATGAAGTCCAAAAATGGCTCTAACTTACTGTGCGGCTTGTGGTCAAGGAATTTATTAGTCAAGTGGCCCCAATTTGGATTCCTTAATTCCTTTGTCATCACCCAATTCCAATACAGTTTTTTAACAGTTAGTTTTGGCGGGGGGTTTGTGGAATCCAACTGTCCCCTAGACCAATAGATGTCACCAATTTCTTTAAATTGTTGAGCCATTTTATTTTGTTAGCTACATTCAAACTGATTAGCTCGTCCAATACTAATGCATAATTAAAAAGTTTGGGGGTCCTTCTAAGCCGAACCCAGTATAGCAAAGGGCGAATTTGGACTAAATCAGAGATCTTTCTTTTACCCAGGTCTAAAAATAAAGGTTTCAAAGGGGTCGATAAAGTCAGCGAAACTATATCTCTTATAAACTTATTTTCAGCCACTGCCAGTGCTTTAGTGTTCTCCGCACCCCAAAGTTCAGAACCGTATACTGCCGCTGCTAACGCTTTCCCCTCATAAACTGCCAAAGTGGGAGCTATGGGTCTGCTGATAGAGAGCCGATGATTCTTTGTTATCGCTCCGGATACCCTTTTAAGGTTTAAAACCATTTTAGCGATATGGGAAGTCCAACTCAAATTATTACTGAGTCTTACTCCGAGATAATCAAATTCTTCCACCACCTCAAGGGGAGTGCCATTCAACAAGAGGTTAACCTTCCTATGTTTTTTATTGGCGGACAACACCATCAACTTTGTTTTGGTGGTGTTTACCGACAACCCCCGGTCTTTACAAAAAATACAAAAGCGATCCAGCAGTTTTTGCAGACCCATGGGGGATTTGGACATCAGAAGGGTATCATCGGCAAAGAGGAGTGTAGGTGTTTTCTCTCCTGCGAGGACAGGGGCATCGGCAGGGTCCTCCCTCAAATGGTCCACCACCCCATTTATTAAAAGAGGGAGAACAGGGTGGGAGCCATCACGCATCCCTGTCTCACTCCTCTATTGACTGGTACCTTCTCTGTCAGTTGGCCCTGACTTCCCCATCCAATCCTGGCATAATTCCCCTCATGGAGTTTAATAATGAACTGCAATAAATAACTTGGGAAACCCATGTCAGATAGGACTGACCAGAGTTTGGCCCGTGGGATGACATCGAATGCTGTCTTCAAGTCTATGAAAGCCAAGTATAAACTGCCCTTGGCTATTAATACTGACTTCCAACAGACTGCACAGAATCGGAAGACCTGGTCTATTGCACCGACATTGCGCCTGAACCCAGCCTGGAAGTGGGACAGAATGTCCTTGTCCACAAGCCATGCTTCGGTACGATTTATGATGACCCTGCCAACCACCTTTTGGATAGTATCTATCAGACTTATCGGTCTGTAGTTGGCAGGGTCATCTCTTTCGCCCTTTTTATATATGGATATGACCTCTGCGCCCTTCCAGGATTCTGGAACTGGGTGGCCGTACTGGATCAGATTCATCAGACATGCTATAAACTCTGCCCATATTTTAGAATCGTACATTAACAAATCCCCCGGAAGGCCATCTGGCCCGGGTGCCTTCCCTGGTAGTAATTTAGAAATGGCGTCTTCAACTTCACGCTGGGAGAATAAGTCTACCTTAAAAACTTACTGCTCACAAGATTTACTTTGAGGGTCGATAGCTGGTGATAGTATCGAGCTTTTCAGACTGTCCTCACAATATAATTTTAAAAAATGGGAATACCATTGCTGTTCGGTTATATGATTAAAAATAGGTGCTGCCCCCCTTCTGTCAAATGCATTAATTAATTTTCAAAAAGTAACAGAGTTTTTCCCGCGGGCTGCGACCTTCAGCTGCTGCCAGTGCTCTTCCTCCCAATCTTTCTTTGCTGTTGTTAAACTCTTAGAATATTCCTTTCTGGCCAGCCGGACAGCCACAGGGTCCTTGCTTTTTATTGCTTGGGCAATTTCTTTCCTTTTGTTCCTACAATTTGTCGTGTACCAGGGGTTACTTTTTGAGGGATCACAGTTAGACCGTGATTTCGCCCGAGGCTTCTTACAAAAATGGGCTCCCAATTTATTTATTAGATTTTTATAGGAAACCAGCAGGCTGCATTCAGCATGATTAAAAGATGCTGGTGCCAAGGCAGTAAGTCTGCTGGTTTCTTCTAAAACCAACTCTTTGATGTTCTGGAGCTTTTCCTCATCGCATTTGACCACATTCCATTTTAATTTCCTATTATCATTTGTAGGGAAAACCTCTTTTGTGATCAACTCTGGTTTCCCTCTAATATCAATCCCTCTTACCCAGTGGATTTCCATGCATAATGGATTGTGGTCGCTATCGGAAGACTGCCTAATCTCCAGATCAATTACATCAGGCCAAGATTGTATATCTAAAAGGATATAGTCAATACGAGATGGGCAACCTAGCCTGTTAAAAGTCATTGCCCCATCGCGATCCGACCTGGTCCGGCCATTGAGAGCCCGTAGATTATGTTCTAACACCAAGGCATTCAGCTGGATAGCTCTGGCTGTCCATTTCTTAATGGGTGGAAGCACTAGGGGAGGTATAAACTGTCTACAATCCTCTGCATTAAAACCCAAAACCTCTTCATCGTCTAGGGGTTCAAATGTACAGTTAAAATCCCCCCCAACCAATATTTTAGATCTGGGGGGAAGGTGTGATAACCTCACATCTAACAGCTCAATTATTGGAAAGGATAGCCCACCCTGGAGGCCTCTAGCATAAATACAAAAAAGTTCAAAACTATGACCCCCAGATTGATTCTTAAGAGTAATGTGCATGATGTCGTTCGAATCAAGTTTGTGGGAAGTAACAGTACAATTTAAAGACACCTTTACCCAGATAAGCAGGCCACCAGAAGGGCGCCGTTTCCCCACCGAAACTGCAGGAACAAAAAAGGTTGAGTAACCATTTTTGTATTGCGGGGAGTGCCACCAGGTTTCCTGAAACATACATATATGAAAGGTATTAATGAAGTTGTTCCATTCTGGGTTAACAAGGTTTTTCTTTAATCCTGCTATTTTCCATGATAATATGTTGATAGAGGTGGAGGGAACAGTAGGTTCCATAATTCCAACTAAGGCACTAGGTACCAGTTCTCCTGGGCCTTCACAATATAATCCTGTATTAATTGAACCTACCATGGGTGGATTGGAATATTCCCCAGGGGTAACTGACTTTCCTCCAATACCTAGACGATCAGAGAACTGGAGTGGAAGTACCATGGTTTCAACTAAAATCCGGGGTTCAATTTCTTCTCTACTTTCGCTTATAAGTCCTGTAATGACTCTTCCTACCGAGGCCAATTTAGGTTGATCCCCAAAGGTAACCAGCACCTCCCTGCTTCCAGAACGCCCAAAAGACTGGAATGGGAGTCAATCGACTCCCTCCAGGCCTCTGAAGCGATTGTAACACGGAATAGGATAATTGAGCTGGGGGCCCAACCATCCCTCATTTAACCGGTTGCCACCAATTAGAGGCCTCCCTGCCCCTCTTCGTATTACATTCCAGCCTCCGTTTTCATCCCCACCCCAATTATGAGGGTTTTGCCTTCCAAGTTGTTCGGGTCTCATCCTACCACTGTCATGAATGGGCGCCCTCAACCAGCTCCACCTATTATCATAATGTTCCGAAGGCATATAAAAATATGACAGGGGTTTGACCTTAATCATCGAATCGTTATTACATCGGGACCCAGAGCAAATATACTCTACTAAACGTGGGTCTTCAAATGTAATCCCAATACAGTCTCCCTGAAGATTTTTCTTATTATCTCCTACCCAAGGTGCTCTCTCCACCATAATCAGTTTTTTATTAATATTGGGAGGAGGAGGGAAATTTCTATCCAGCCAATAGCAAACTTTATTTTTAAGTGCCCAAAAGGGCTCAGAAATGGCAGGTGCAAGCTCTGGAACGCCCGTCAGAACTATCACATACGGGCAGGCGTCAGGGGGTAACCTAATATTCCGCTGTGCCCTTAGTGTCTCCGGCTGGGATGTTGGTGGATTAACAGCTGGGACGATTGAACCTGCTGTTTCCTGGGGTTTTGTGGCGGCAATGGAAGCTGGCTGAGTAGAAACAACTTTGCTAACCTTATGGACGGTGGTTGTGGGGGGGCATTTCTTAGAGGTAGGGTTAGGTCCTACAGAGTGAATCTTGACCAGAGGTGAAGAGTTACCAGTTGAGGCTGGAGTGTACGAGGTCCCTTGTGTGATGTTTTCCCCCTTAGAATTTAACTCCTTGTGGATGGTCTGAAGATGGTGTTCTATACCTTGGAGTCTAATCTCCAAGGGCAAAAGTAAAGACCTAATAAGAGCCGCTAAAGAATCCAAGAGTGGAACATTCTGGTCCTCTATATCTTCTAGGGATGCATCACAACTGCTATTATCAAGAATACTGGCCAAGCTAGTATCTGAAACTGTCTCATCTGGAATACCTAATGGTAGGGGGTGAGATTCACGCTGAGCCCTTTCTCTCCCTACTGGGACTCCCGTAGTAGCCCTCCCCTCCTCTGTGCTATTACCCACGCAAGCAATATTCCCCAAACAACCCGACATGTTCTGGTTAGTTGGAATCGCACCAGACACCTGGGGGGAAGTTTGGTTGGGAAAAAGAGTTACACCTTCCACAGAGCACCCTTCAGATTGCGAGTTCGCTCTGTGTACAATAGCAGATGTAACTAGTGGGTTGTTTGAAAGAGGGGGCGCTATTAAAGGTAATGGTAATATAGGTGTGGAAGATAGATCTATGCAGGGAGGATAGGGCTCATTAGGTTTGGGAGACACAGGGACAGCTTCCATCAGAAGCGAATCAGAATTACTCAGGGCTTTGGTCGGGGTACATGCCAGGGCTGTACTCCCTAGCGACGATCTTTTGGCATGTAAAAGATCTTGTGAAACCCTCCTTTCCATTAAAGCAATACCCTCATCAATTAAGGTGTTAGTGCGTAAAATAAAACTATCTAGAGTCCTAGTAAGTTTTTTGGTTTTGTTTTTCACCCCAACCGCTGCCTGACTACGGGTTTTACGTGTCGACATAGCTTTATGGGAAAAACAATAACGACTAACAACGAGGAGCACAAACAGATGCAATACACATAAAAGCAAGAGCCTCTGTATTCTAAGTAAAAACGGGAGGCAGCTAAACTTAATAAAGTTAAAAAGGAGTCATAAGCAGCCTTATACGAAAATAGAACAAATTAATTGCCAAAGACCAGCTTGAAATTATTAAAACCCGCAAGGGGCTAAGAGCCAGTCCAGTCCTTACAGTCCTCGGAGGGCCTCAGAGGGCCCGCCCTTTGCCCGGGCTTAGCCCCGGGCTAAGTCCGGCGTGCGTCCCGCGTGCGCGGACACAGATGGGATTAAATAAGGGAGTTGGGGGCGGGAAGAGACACCAGGTGCGCTGTGATGTTGAAGCACTAGGCACCCTGGGTCTCGCAGTCCCTGCCCCGGCAGCGTCGGCGGTAAGCCCCGGGTGAAGAGGTCCTTGGAATCAGGAGACAAACACGGAGCAGTCCTTAAAAGTGCTTTAAAACAGTCCAAACACCAGCAAGGGATTCCCTGTTCAGAGGCTGCGAGCGGCACACACAAATCAATAAAAAAATCTCATTGTATTTATATTGATTGTGAATAGTGCATCAGGTGCTGGATCTTGACGGGATACACTGCCACGTTCATATATTGTTCTGCAGACGAACAAATCACATCACAACTTCCACAACAACTGCAATGCGAAACAAAATCTGGTGATAAGCCACGTTACCACCAAGAATTTTACACCTGCTTTCTGCTGGTGTTAAGCAGGACGACTACCTGCAGCATGAAAGGAAACAAAGCCGGCGACAGGTAGTCCCACTAACCCTCTTTAACACAAGCTGATCCCACATGTGTAACTGTGTCCTGAGTCCTGAAAGGCAGTGACCCCAAATTCGTCACAGCGACCACAGCAGCTGACTCCCTTCGATTAGTGAGGAGTATTTTCATATGGAAGGCTGGCGACAAGTGGTGCCACTGAACCTGCACTATGCAGGCCGGTGGGGCCAGAACGTATGCACGTGGCTCTGGGCCCTTCCTCACCGCTACCTATGGCCTACACTCTGGTCAGCAGGCCTCACAATTCAGATAGTTCCGATTCCACATGACGCAGTCCAGTAGGCAAGACACATTGCTCCTAGTGCGGCCCGTCCACACCAAGCATCATCACAGGCTCATACAGTCTCAATGCTTCTGGTGCCACTAACCCTATTTAACACATGCCGATCCCACATGTGTAACTGTCCCTGAGTCCTGAATGGCAGTGATCCCATCTTCGTGGCAGCGACCACAGCACCAGACTCCCTTCAGTCTTATTTGTTGTTCTTTTCTTTAAATAATTTTTTTTATATGTAAATCTATACATGACTAAGATTCTTCTTTGTCCAACCGCACAGGGACACTTCCGGGCCCAAGAAGGTTATTGTTGGTATGTTGGTAATGTGGGAAGAGGGTGTGTTACCTGCTAATGTGGGGAGAGGGAGCAGCAAAGGGGTATCTCTCACAGAAAGAACTCCGATATGTTTTCACAAATGCCTCGGACAGATGCCAGCTGAGGGACTGAATCACAAAATGATTCTTCAATACTTATGTAGTGTGAGTTATGAACAGTAAGCACCCAGGCTCACAGAGGCACAGCTGCGGCCCGTCCTCTCACCTCACAGACGCAGTACTACAAGCTGTCTGCATCATTGTGACTATCCCTGCCCTGTTCCGTCGTATGCCATGCCACGCCACTCCGATTACGTTCTGACGTTGGCCCCACATAGCTACCTGTCGCAGGCGTACTCGCTGTTGGTGTACAGGTTAGTGGTCTAGTTCTCAACATCTCATGGCCACTCCCTGAGGGCAGGTTTGCACACACACCACACCCATCCGGCACATGCGTCACAAGCCATGTGACCACGCAAATATAATAGGTCGACAAAGTCACATCCTTTATTGCCGGTGCTGACTGGATGGCGGACGCTCCACGGGTCTCAACTATGAAAAGTTGCGCAGAAGGTTAGTCGCACCCTCAGCTGTATGGCCATCAGGGGCCTACCATCCCCTTGGCCCGGACTTCATATGCATATGGTTAGTGCCATCCGAAACTCATGTGGCCATCAGAGGCCTGCCACCACGTGGGACAGACTTGAGTTCCACAGGCTTAGCGGCACCTAAGCCTGAGGTGGTCTCCACCATTGATGACTCAGGACTCAGCGACATGTGTAAG
The DNA here is from genome assembly GCF_964261635.1 of Lissotriton helveticus. Classification (NCBI taxonomy): domain Eukaryota; kingdom Metazoa; phylum Chordata; class Amphibia; order Caudata; family Salamandridae; genus Lissotriton; species Lissotriton helveticus. The sequence continues at coordinate 541,795,247 of NC_136059.1, read as the reverse complement.
ATCTGCCGGGTTGCGGAGAAGCTGATGTGATCTCCACCATTCAGGACTCAGCGACATCTGTGAAATCCACGGAGAAGCTGATGTGGTCTCCACCATTCATGACTCAGGACTCAGCAACACCTCTGAGATCGATGGATTTATGACGAGCATGTGGAGTGCCCACTGCTGCACACTCCGATTGGACCAGGTAATTATTTTCTCATGGATGTACAGAGACAACAGTCTTTCTCTCTCTCTCCCCCTCTCTCTCTCTCACTCTCTTCATTCCTTTCCTTCTATCTCTCTCCTCCTTCTCCCTTTCTCATTCCCTTTCTTTCCTTCCCTCCCTTTTTCTCTCTGGTTTGTTTTTCCTTCTCAGTTTCTCTCTCTCAGTCCTTTGATATACGCATTACACACGTCCTTGTGCTTTATTTTCCAGGCTCTGTCGTCGACATCCATGGTCCCCACAGGAGTGTTCCGCCTTGTTGTTTTGTATTATTTTTGTTAAATTTTGTTATTAGTTTATTGTTTATATATATGTTAATAAAAAAATAACATTTGAAAATAGTTTATAGTTTTATTTTATATAGTTTATATATGTTTATAAAAAAATAAAGTTCGACAAAAAAGAAAATTATTACCTTTTTGGTTGTTTTCTTAACTACTGTGTGACTCTTTCTTGTTCTTATTACTGTTATTTGGTGGTATCCACCATGGTGTTAAATTCTGGGGCACTTATCGCGGGAATACTCGTGATGTCTGGAGTTTGCACCAACTTCTGAATACTGTGTTAGATTTATCTCAACTTTACTTGCATTAAAGTGCTAATAATGAAATGCAGAGTAGCCGTTCCCTTGCAAAAAGACACGAGGTGCACCTTTGTGATTTATTCTAAATACTAAAATCCTGTATTGAATTCCATTCAATTGAGGTAGTGGCTGCACTTATAAGTTGTTGTTGTAATACTTTATTCGAAAAAATATTTCATAAAAGTACAAGTATTCAACATACGACATACATAAAACAGTGTTACAAATGTTACAAATCATAAAGCATTAGAAGTGCATAATGAACGGTTCTTACTTAAGAAAGTAATCAAACATTGGATAACAATTTCGACCTGATGAACCAAGCATTCGCCACATATTTGGCTACCCCACAAACAATATACATTGAAGAAGCATTGGTTAAAAAAACACGCATTGCTGATCTGTGGTCCCTAACCCCAAGCTGCCTACAAACAGGTTTCAGCCATTTTACTCTCGTCTGTTTATATGCAACACATGCAAACAAAAAATGACCCAGCGATTCATTCGGGCAAGAGCAGCCCTCTCCATCCCTTCCACCCTTCCTTAACCCCTTCCACACTCATGACGAGCTGGGCTCGTCATGAGGTAGCCTCCTCGCACGCTCATGACGAGCCCAGCTCGTCATGAAACAATGGGAATCAACAAATATCAGCACAGGAGGGGAATATGCTGAGCATCGATGTGGTTAAATGAATTAAGGGGTAAGATGCCATATCTTAGTTTTAGAAACAAAGTTCTATCGCGGGGGGACTGGGTGAAGTCCAAAAATGGCTCTAACTTACTGTCTGGCTTGTGGTCAAGGAATTTATAAGTCAAGTGGCCCCAATTTGGATTCCTTAATTCCTTTGTCATCACCCAATTCCAATACAGTTTTTTAACAGTTAGTTTTGGCGGGGGGGTTTGTGGAATCCAACTGTCCCCTAGACCAATAGATGTCACCAACTTCTTTAAATTGTTGAGCCATTTTATTTTGTGAGCTACATTCGAACTGATTAGCTCGTCCAATACTAATGCATAATTAAAAAGTTCCAGTATAGCAAAGGGCGAATTTGGACTAAATCAGAGATCTTTCTTTTACCCAGGTCTAAAAATAAAGGTTTCAAAGGGGTCGATAAAGGCAGCGAAACTATATCTCTTATAAACTTTTTCAGCCACTGCCAGTGCTTTAGTGTTCTCCGCACCCCAAAGTTCAGAACCGTATACTGTCGCTGCTAACGCTTTCCCCTCATAAACTGCCAAAGTGGGAGCTATGGGTCTGCTGATAGAGAGCCGCTGATTCTTTGTTATCGCTCCGGATACCCTTTTAAGGTTTAAAACCATTTTAGCGATATGGGAAGTCCAACTCAAATTATTACTGAGTCTTACTCCGAGATAATCAAATTCTTCCACCACCTCAAGGGGAGTGCCATTCAACAAGAGGTTAACCTTCCTATGTTTTTTATTGGCGGACAACACCATCAACTTTGTTTTGGTGGTGTTTACCGACAACCCCCGGTCTTTACAAAAAATACAAAAGCGATCAAGCAGTTTTTGCAGACCCATGGGGGATTTGGACATCAGAAGGGTATCATCGGCAAAGAGGAGTGTAGGTGTTTTCTCTCCTGCGAGGACAGGGGCATCGGCAGGGTCCTCCCTCAAATGGTCCACCACCCCATTTATAAAGAGGGAGAACAGGGTGGGAGCCATCACGCATCCCTGTCTCACTCCTCTATTGACCGGTACCTTCTCTGTCAGTTGGCCCTGACTTCCCCATCCAATCCTGGCATAATTCCCCTCATGGAGTTTAATAATGAACTGCAATAAATAACTTGGGAAACCCATGTCAGATAGGACTGACCAGAGTTTGGCCCATGGGATGACATCGAATGCTGTCTTCAAGTCTATGAAAGCCAAGTATAAACTGCCCTTGGCTATTAATACTGACTTCCAACAGACTGCACAGAATTGGAAGACCTCGTCTATTGCACCGACATTGCGCCTGAACCCAGCCTGGAAGTGGGACAGAATGTCCTTGTCCACAAGCCATGCTTCGGTACGATTTATGATGACCCTGCCAACCACCTTTTGGATAGTATCTATCAGACTTATCGGTCTGTAGTTTGCAAGGTCATCTCTTTCGCCCTTTTTATATATGGTTATGACCTCTGCGCCCTTCCAGGATTCTGGAACTGGGTGGCCGTACTGGATCAGATTCATCAGACATGCTATAAACTCTGCCCATATTTTAGAATCGTACATTAACAAATCCCCCGGAAGGCCATCTGGCCCGGGTGCCTTCCCTGGTAGTAATTTAGAAATGGCGTCTTCAACTTCACGCTGGGAGAATAAGTCTACCTTAAAAACTGACTGCTCACAAGATTTACTTTGAGGTTTGATAGCTGGTGATAGTATTGAGCTTTTCAGACTGTCCTCACAATATAATTTTAAAAAATGGGAATACCATTGCTGTTCGGTTATATGATTTAAAATAGGTGCTGCCCCCCTTCTGTCAAATGCATTAATTAATTTCCAAAAAGTAACAGAGTTTTTCCCGCGGGCTGCAACCTTCAGCTGCTGCCAGTGCTCTTCCTCCCAATCTTTCTTTGCTGTTGTTAAACTCTTAGAATATTCCTTTCTGGCCAGCCGGACAGCCACAGGGTCCTTGCTTTTTATTGCTTGGGCAATTTCTTTCCTTTTGTTCCTACAATTTGTCGTGTACCAGGGATTACTCTTTGAGGGATCACAGTTAGACCGTGATTTCGCCCGAGGCTTCTTACAAAAATGGGCTCCCAATTTATTTATTAGATTTTTATAGGAAACCAGCAGGCTGCATTCAGCATGATTAAAAGACGCTGGTGCCAAGGCAGTAAGTCTGCTGGTTTCTTCTAAAACCAACTCTTTGATGTTCTGGAGCTTTTCCTCATCGCATTTGACCTAATTTCCTATCATCATTTGTAGGGAAAACCTCTTTTGTGATCAACTCTGGTTTCCCTCTAATATCAATCCCTCTTACCCAGTGGATTTCCATGCATAATGGATTGTGGTCGCTATCGGAAGACTGCCTAATCTCCATATCAATTACATCAGGCCAAGATTGTATATCTAAAAGGATATAGTCAATACGAGATGGGCAACCTAGCCTGTTAAAAGTCATTGCCCCATCGCGATCCGACCTGGTCCGGCCATTGAGAGCCCGTAGATTATGTTCTAACACCAAGGCATTCAGCTGGATAGCTCTGGCTGTCCATTTCTTAATGGGTGCAAGCACTAGGGGAGGTATAAACTGTCTACAATCCTCTTCATTAAAACCCAAAACCTCTTCATCGTCTAGGGGTTCAAATGTACAGTTAAAATCCCCCCAACCAATATTTTAGATCTGGGGGGAAGGTGTGATAACCTCACATCTAACAGCTCAATTATTGGAGAGGATAGCCCACCCTGGAGGCCTCTAGCATAAATACAAAAAAGTTCAAAACTATGACCCCCAGATTGATTCTTAAGAGTAATGTGCATGATGTCGTTCGAATCAAGTTTGTGGGAAGTAACAGTACAATTTAAAAACACCTTTACCCAGATAAGCAGGCCACCAGAAGGGCGCCGTTTCCCCACCGAAACTGCAGGAACAAAAAAGGTTGAGTAACCATTTTTGTATTGCGGGGAGTGACACCAGGTTTCCTGAAAATACATATATGAAAGGTATTAATGAAGTCGTTCCATTCTGGGTTAACAAGGTTTTTCTTTAATCCTGCTATATTCCATGATAATATGTTGATAGAGGTGGAGGGAACAGTAGGTTCCATAATTCCAACTAAGGCACTAGGTACCAGTTCTCCTGGGCCTTCACAATATAATCCTGTATTAATTGAACCTACCATGGGTGGATTGGAATATTCCCCAGGGGTAACTGACTTTCCTCCAATACCTAGACGATCAGAGAACTGGAGTGGAAGTACCATGGTTTAAACTAAAATCCGGGGTTCAATTTCTTCTCTACTTTCGCTTATAAGTCCTGTAATGACTCTTCCTACCGAGGCCAATTTAGGTTGATCCCCAAAGGTAACCAGCACCTCCCTGCTTCCAGAACGCCCATAAGACTGGAATGGGAGTCAATCGACTCCCTCCAGGCCACTGAAGCGATTGTAACACGGAATAGGATAATTGAGCTGGGGGCCCAACCATCCCTCATTTAACCGGTTGCCACCAATTAGAGGCCTCCCTGCCCCTCTTCGTATTACATTCCAGCCTCCGTTTTCATCCCCACTCCAATTATGAGGGTTTTGCCTTCCAAGTTGTTCGGGTCTCATCCTACCACTGTCATGAATGGGCGCCCTCAACCAGCTCCACCTATTATCATAATGTTCCGAAGGCATATAAAAATATGACAGGGGTTTGACCTTAATCATCGAATCGTTATTACATCGGGACCCAGAGCAAATATACTCTACTAAACGTGGGTCTTCAAATGTAATCCCAATACAGTCTCCCTGAAGATTTTTCTTATTATCTCCTACCCAAGGTGCTCTCTCCACCATAAGCAGTTTTTTATTAATATTGGGAGGAGGAGGGAAATTTCTATCCAGCCAATAGCAAACTTTATTTTTAAGTGCCCAAAAGGGCTCAGAAATGGCAGGTGCAAGCTCTGGAACGCCCGTCAGAACTATCACATACGGGCAGGCGTCAGGGGGTAACCTAATATTCCGTCGTGCCCTTAGTGTCTCCGGCTGGGATGTTGGTGGATTAACAGCTGGGACGATTGAACCTGCTGTTTCCTGGGGTTTTGTGGTTGCAATGGAAGCTGGCTGAGTAGAAACAACTTTGCTAACCTTATGGACGGTGGTTGTGGGGGGGCATTTCTTAGAGGTAGGGTTAGGTCCTACAGAGTGAATCTTGACCAGAGGTGAAGAGTTACCAGTTGAGGCTGGAGTGTACGAGGTCCCTTGTGTGATGTTTTCCCCCTTAGAATTTAATTCCTTGCGGATGGTGTGAAGATGGTGTTCTATACCTTGGAGTCTAATCTCCAAGGGCAAAAGTAAAGACCTAATAAGAGCCGCTAAAGAATCCAAGAGTGGAACATTCTGGTCCTCTATATCTTCTAGGGATGCATCACAACTGCTATTATCAAGAATACTGGACAAGCTAGTATCTGAAACTGTCTCATCTGGAATACCTAATGGTAGGGGGTGAGATTCGCGCTGAGCCCTTTCTCTCCCTACTGGGACTCCCGTAGTAGCCCTCCCCTCCTCTGTGCTATTACCCACGCAAGCCATATTCCCCAAACAACCCGACATGTTCTGGTTAGTTGGAATCGCACCAGACACCTGGGGGGAAGTTTGGTTGGGAAAAAGAGTTACACCTTCCACAGAGCACCCTTCAGATTGCGAGTTCGCTCTGTGTACAATAGCAGATGTAACTAGTGGGTTGTTTGAAAGAGGGGGCGCTATTAAAGGTAATGGTAATATAGGTGCAGAAGATAGATCTATGCAGGGAGGATGGGGCTCATTAGGTTTGGGAGACACAGGGACAGCTTCCATCAGAAGCTAATCAGAATTACTCAGGGCTTTGGTCGGGGTACATGCCAGGGCTGTACTCCCTAGCGACGATCTTTTGGCATGTAAAAGATCTTGTGAAACCCTCCTTTCCATTAAAACAATACCCTCATCAATTAGGTGTTAGTGCGTAAAATAAAACTATCTAGAGTCCTAGTAAGTTTTTTGGTTTTGTTTTTCACCCCAACCGCTGCCTGACTACGGGTTTTACGTGTCAACATAGCTTTATGGGAAAAACAATAACGACTAACAACGAGGAGCACAAACAGATGCAATACACATAAAAGCAAGAGCCTCTGTATTCTAAGTAAAAACGGGAGGCAGCTAAACTTAATAAAGTTAAAAAGGAGTCATAAGCAGCCCTATACGAAAATAGAACAAATTAATTGCCAAAGACCAGCTTGAAATTATTAAAACCTGCAAGGGGCCAAGAGCCAGTCCAGTCCTTACAGTCCTCGGAGGGCCTCAGAGGGCCCGCCCTTTGCCCGGGCTAAGTCCCGCATGCGTCCCGCATGCGCGGACACAGATGGGATTAAATAAGGGAGTTGGGGGCGGGAAGAGACACCAGGTGCGCTGTGATGTTAAAGCGCTAGGCACCCTGGGTCTCGCAGTCCCTGCCCTGGCAGCGTCGGCGGTAAGCCCCGGGTGAAGAGGTCCTTGGAATCAGGAGACAAACACGGAGCAGTCCTTAAAAGTGCTTTAAAACAGTCCAAACACCAGCAAGGGATTCCCTGTTCAGAGGCTGCGAGCGACACACACAAATCAATAAAAAAATCTCATTGTATTTATATTGATTGTGAATAGTGCATCAGGTGCTGGATCTTGACGGGATACACTGCCAAGTTCATATATTGTTCTGCAGACGAACAAATCACATCACAACTTCCACAACAACTGCAAGGCGAAACAAATTCTGGTGATAAGCCACGTTACCACCAAGAATTTTACACCTGCTTTCTGCTGGTGTTAAGCAGGACGACTACCTGCAGCATGAAAGGAAACAAAGCCAAGAGCTACACCAGAACACCCACAGGTGCCATAGAGTGAATGAGCATGATACAGGGATACCCATAAGGGCCACAAGACTCATCGCAACAACCCCAGGACCGCCAACGCCCCCCAAACCCGCATCTGAGCAAGTGTGTCCGTGTGGTCATTGTTTTAGCACGATGGGCACGGGCCCTGCAACATCACAGTGTGCTGTCTCCAGTAGACGTTACCATGTCACCTCGGCGTTGGCAGTGACCCTGGACATGTAGCTATGCACGCATCCTTCTGCATGCACAACAGGCGTGTGCTGGTACGACAAACCCAGGTCAGCGCAGGGGTGTGCCTACCCTGCAAGGGGAAAGGAGTGTCTTGGACATGTCCGTGTGCAGGAAGTGCAATAAGGGTGTCTCTGTGTTCTGGTGTGGCCTGCTACAAGGGCCGCAGCTGAGGATATTGTAAAGTGGCATGCACCACCACCAAACGGCACTCTCATGGTGTAGTTGGAATGCCGCAGGATATGCCCGAATAGGCATTACAATGCTGTGCCGTACAAGTGCACGGGATACAACAGCCCACCATACAAAAGTGTGGGGGCTCGTGGAAGGGAGGAGCAGCTATTTGGCAATCTAACACACAGTGAACCCGCCTATGTGCCACGTGCTGGGCATCTCATCCATGATGACCATGGTCGCAGACCTCCCACAACACCCACGACTGGCCTTTGTACACATCCTGTATGAATGTGGTTTTCACTTCTATGCTCGTTCAGTGGTGTGATGTTGGCGGGTTGTATGACTTGTGCTCCTTGTTGGTGTGTTTCATTTTGGCAGTTGTTTGTCTATACTTTAGCTGTACCTGATTGTGCATGTGTGCCATTGTGCCCATCTCCCCCCTTCCCCCACTTCTTCCTCTTCCTGGTGCTGTTGTTTCTAGAATTTTGTTCCTCCACACATAAATACATGTAAAGAACAAATTTAAATACTTCCTTGATTCTTTCAGGTTTCAAAACTTCTCTCTATTAGTTTCTTTTAATGTTCCATAAAAACAGTTTTTTTCATACTCAACGACACATAGAAGTCAGCAGTGAAACGTATTCTATCAACACACTTTCTAGAACATTCTACAACATGTGCAGGTTAAAAGTTCATCAATTGTTTTAAACATAATGATATTTTTTTGCAACATTTTCTCAAACATTTAATGGCACATGCAGGTTAAAAGTTCACGATTGTTCAAACAGTGCCTTCCAAATGCAAGTAGCAGGTTTGGTTGACTTGAGCACATGTTATCCTATGATATGTACTCCACTTTGAAACTGCTTTTTCTTAACCAATCACAAAGATGCTTTTCCACAGTACCAATGTGCACCCTACTTTTAAAAAACAATGCTTTTCATCTCCCAATCAGGTATCGTTTTGTATGGCAAAAAAAGTAGTTTTCCATCTTTAAACATATCTCTTATTCTACGAAGGAACTGCATGAGCTACAGACATCTTTCCATACCTTCCGGCCATACCTTTAAAATGCTAGTGAGGATCGTAGGACATAGCTATATTTTCTGGTGCAAGAGGTATGCAGAACAGAGACGTATTGACTTAGACCTATGTTTACAAAATGTGGACATTAAATGGTTTACACAGAGAGGATTAAAGTGGCACCAATTGTTGCCTTTGGTTAAAACCTCTTTGCATCTTCCACACCCTGATCTCATGATTGTGCATTGTGGTGGAAATGACCTAGGCACATTGACTGGAGTAGGTTTGGAAATGCTTATGAAGGACAGCTTTGGACAATTGATGTTACTTCTGCCTCAAACTGTCTTTGTATATTCCTATATATGCCAAAGACAGAAGTGGAAATGGTCAAATCAGTTTTGTCCTCAAATTGAAAAATCTAGGAAGAAATTCAACAAAGCTGTGTCTGCATACCTGAGACACCATAGAATGGGGTCCATCTACAACAACACCATACATTGTTATATGGCTGATATCTACAGAAATGATGGAGTACACTTCACAGATCAGGGAAATCGAGTTTTTCTGAATAACTTGAAGCTGTGTATCCGCACTTATATATAGCTCCAACTAATGAACACAAGGGCTATTTTTAGCCACCCTGTAACTGGCAAATTAGGCACGCTATTTTAGGGCCAGGTAACGGCAACTCCCGTACCCTCACCAAAATGTATTCTCCACACAGCTGAGACGCAGCGGCCAGACCATCTGACTTTGCAGCACAGAGCTCTCGCTTTGATCCCCGGCTCTAGCCTCAGGATAGCACCATATGACTCTAGGCAATAGATTACTTAATTTCCACGCCAGCCACCAGCGCCTGCAGACCCATATGAGTGAGTAGTTTGCACTTTACAAATACCGGAATGATTCAAAAACAGCACAATTGAACTTCACACTCCCTCTGTAGCACCCCCCAATCGCCTTACAGACGTCACACTGTTTAAAACAAAAGTTCCTCCTAGTATGTAGGCACACATGCTGACACTACTTGGACAGGTGTGCCGCAGCGGCCAGAAAAAATGAGTTCAGAGCACAGAGCTCACAATTTATTCCCCTGCTCCGGCAGCACCTCAGCTCAGCACCATGTGAATCTGGGCAATAGCTCACTTAATAGCTCACATAATTCCCACGCCGGCCTCGAGAGCTTTCAGACCCATACGGGTGAGTAGTTTGCGCTTTACAAATACCGTAATGATTTACCTAAGCACCATACACAAGTTGGAAAGGTGTGGCACAGTGCCCAGAGCACATGACTTCACAGCATAGGACACATAGTTTGGGCTCACGGTCTCATCCCCGAGTCCAGCAGCAGCTCAATTTAGCAGCATGACACTGTAGACAATACTTCACTTAATTTGCGTACCCAGCACTTTCAGACTGGTAGGGGTCAGTAGTTCAGTGGCTTTATCCCGAGTCTGGCAGCAGCTCAGCTTATGCCCCCGGCGCCATCAGACCCGTAGGAGTGAGTAGTTTGCACTTTACAAATACCGAATTGATTTGATACACGCAAATTTACCTTTGCACTCCCTGTATAACACCCCCTAAGCACCATACACAAGTTACAATGTTCGAAACAAAAGTTCCTCCTAGTAGGTATAAATACATGCTGACATTACTTGGACCGATGTGGCACAGAGGCCAGAGCACATGACTTCACAGCATATGACACACAGTTTGGGCTCTTGCTTTCATCCTCGAGTTCGGCAGCAGCTCAGCTTAGCAGCATGAGAATCTACACAATACCTCACATATTTCTGTACCCCAGGACTTTCAGACCAGTACAGGTCAGTACTTCGTCCTAGTAGGTATAAACACATTCTGACACTACTTCCACAGCTGTAGTGCAGCGACCAGGGCACATGACTTCACAGCATAAGACACACAGTTTGGGCCCACGCTTTAATCCCCGAGTCCCACAGCAGCTCACCCTATCAGCATCATACTCTATGCAATACCTCACTAAATTTCCATAGCCCAGCACTTTCACACCGGTAGGGGTGAATACTTCGCTTCGCACCCACTCTATAGCACATCCTAAACACCCCACAGTGGTTACAGTGCTCCTACCCTCCTCTTTTCTACTTTTTCCGCCCTTTTTTCCCCTTACTCGCTTCAACGGAATCACAAAATGGCGGCCAACACTTCCTAGTTGCAACCGCTTGCACCGCTTGTAGCCAATAAGCAGCAAACTCGTGCTCGTAACGCCTGAGCCAAGCAGATGACAGAATTCCCAAATATCAATATCTGTAAATTTCGATATTTCGCAAAAACTACTGAATGGATTTACATCAAATAAACAAAAGCGTGCTTTCTACACCAAGACCCTTCTCCATGGGGTACTTCCGTGCACCCTTTCGACCTGTAACCTTGTCTAAAGTTTCCTATGGAAATTAACATGGAGAAAACACGTTTTGGGACCCCCTTTTTTCTCAGCCCCCCCTTGACAAATCACCCCCAAATTTTCAACATAGGAGCTGATATGAGCAAAGAATTAGTTTGGAATATTTCATGATGATTCATCAAACGATGCCAAAGTTATAAGCAAAACAAAAAATGTTCTTCCTATGGAAACGTGGTCCTAACTATAACTACCCACTGGCAGTTGAAGTAGGTAATATATGTATGTATATGTATATACATACATATATATATATATATATATATATATATATATATATATATATATATATATATATATACATATATATATATATCAAGCTCGGTGGGGGTCCAAAAATTAAGCCTCACTCGAACAAAGGACAGCCTTTCCCCATTAACAGCCTTTATTCACTGGTACAAACAGCTTCACTTTCCAACAATTAAAAGCATTCGACTGAAACCCTGACGCGTTTCGAGATGTCCTCTTTTTCAAAGGGTAAGAAACAGTCTCAAAGCACAAACGAGTCTCCACCTTCCTTTCTTTAGCGTGATCGCAGGCCCTGATTGGACGCCTCTGAATGAGTACTGCGTGGCTTTCTGGTAGGTTAAGTCCGCAATTTAGCCCACAGATGGAAGCGCTCTGTAAATTACATGCTGAATGAAGGCTCTCCAACGAGCCCTGGAAAGCGTTGCTGTCCTAATCCACGTCCTTTGCTCCACTCAGCGAGCCCCTGGTTCAGGAGCTCCATGGCCCCCACCTTCGGGAGTGGTGCAGGCTCAGCGGCAGGACAGCCGCTTAAAACATCAAGCTCGGTGGGGGTCCAAAAATTAAGCCTCACTCGAACAAAGGACAGCCGTTCCCCATTAACAGCCTTTATTCACTGGTACAAACAGCTTCACTTTCCAACAATTAAAAGCATTCGACTGAAACCCTGACGCGTTTCGAGATGTCCTCTTTTACAAAGGGTAAGAAACAGTCTCAAAGCACAAACGCGTCTCCACCTTCCTTTCTTTAGCGTGATCGCAGGCCCTGATTGGACGCCTCTGAATGAGTACTGCGTGGCTTTCTGGTAGGTGAAGTCTGCAATTTAGCACATAGATGGAAGCGCTCTGTAAATTACATGCTGAATGAAGGCTCTCCAACGAGCCCTGGAAAGCGTTGCTGTCCTAATCCACGTCCTTTGCTCCACTCAGCGAGCCCCTGGTTCAGGAGCTCCGTGGCCCCCACCTTCGGGAGTGGTGCAGGCTCAGCGGCAGGACAGCCGCTTAAAACATCAAGCTCGGTGGGGGTACAAAAATTAAACCTCACTCGAACAAAGGACAGCCGTTCCCCATTAACAGCCTTTATTCACTGGTACAAACAGCTTCACTTTCCAACAATTAAAAGCATTTGACTGAAACCGTGTGGGCTAAATTGCGGACTTCACCTACCAGAAAGCCACGCAGTACTCATTCAGAGGCGTCCAATCAGGGCCTGCGATCACGCTAAAGAAAGGAAGGTGGAGACGCGTTTGTGCTTTGAGACTGTTTCTTACCCTTTGAAAAAGAGGACATCTCGAAACGCGTCAGGGTTTCAGTCGAATGCTTTTAATTGTTGGAAAGTGAAGCTGTTTGTACCAGTGAATAAAGGCTGTTAATGGCGAACGGCTGTCCTTTGTTCGAGTGAGGCTTAATTTTTGGACCCCCACCGAGCTTGATGTTTTAAGCGGCTGTCCTGCCGCTGAGCCTGCACCACTCCCGAAGGTGGGGGCCACAGAGCTCCTGAAACAGGGGCTCGCTGAGTGGAGCAAAGGACGTGGATTAGGACAGCAACGTTTTCCAGGGCTCGTTGGAGAGCCTTCATTCAGCATGTAATTTACAGAGCGCTTCCATCTGTGGGCTAAATTGCGGACTTCACCTACCAGAAAGCCACGCAGTACTCATTCAGAGGCGTCCAATCAGGGCCTGCGATCACGCTAAAGAAAGGAAGGTGGAGACGCGTTTGTGCTTTGAGACTGTTTCTTACCCTTTGAAAAAGAGGACATCTCGAAACGCGTTAGGGTTTCAGTCGAATGCTTTTAATTGTTGGAAAGTGAAGCTGTTTGTACCAGTGAATAAAGGCTGTTAATGGGGAACGGCTGTCCTTTGTTCGAGTGAGGCTTAATTTTTGGACCCCCACCGAGCTTGATGTTTTAAGCGGCTGTCCTGCCGCTGAGCCTGCACCACTCCCGAAGGTGGGGGCCACAGAGCTCCTGAAACAGGGGCTCGCTGAGTGGAACAAAGGACGTGGATTAGGACAGCAACGCTTTCCAGGGCTCGTTGGAGAGCCTTCATTCAGCATGTAATTTACAGAGTGCTTCCATCTGTGGGCTAAATTGCGGACTTCACCTACCAGAAAGCCACGCAGTACTCATTCAGAGGCGTCCAATCAGGGCCTGCGATCACGCTAAAGAAAGGAAGGTGGAGACGTGTTTGTGCTTTGAGACTGTTTCTTACCCTTTGAAAAAGAGGACATCTCGAAACGCGTCAGGGTTTCAGTCGAATGCTTTTAATTGTTGGAAAGTGAAGCTGTTTGTACCAGTGAATAAAGACTGTTAATGGGGAACGGCTGTCCTTTGTTCGAGTGAGGCTTAATTTTTGGACCCCCACCGAGCTTGATGTTTTAAGCGGCTGTCCTGCCGCTGAGCCTGCACCACTCCCGAAGGTGGGGGCCACAGAGCTCCTGAAACAGAGGCTCGCTGAGTGGAGCAAAGGACGTGGATTAGGACAGCAACGCTTTCCAGGGCTCGTTGGAGAGCCTTCATTCAGCATGTAATTTACAGAGCGCTTCCATCTGTGGGCTAAATTGCGGACTTCACCTACCAGAAAGCCACGCAGTACTCATTCAGAGGCGTCCAATCAGGGCCTGCGATCACGCTAAAGAAAGGAAGGTGGAGACGCGTTTGTGCTTTGAGACTGTTTCTTACCCTTTGAAAAAGAGGACATCTCGAAACGCGTCAGGGTTTCAGTCGAATGCTTTTAATTGTTGGAAAGTGAAGCTGTTTGTACCAGTGAATAAAGGCTGTTAATGGGGAATGGCTGTCCTTTGTTCGAGTGAGGCTTAATTTTTGGACCCCCACCGAGCTTGATGTTTTAAGCGGCTGTCCTGCCGCTGAGCCTGCACCACTCCCGAAGGTGGGGGCCACAGAGCTCCTGAAACAGGGGCTCGCTGAGTGGAGCAAAGGACGTGGATTAGGACAGCAACGCTTTGCAGGGCTCGTTGGAGAGCCTTCATTCAGAATGTAATTTACAGAGCGCTTCCATCTGTGGGCTAAATTGCGGACTTCACCTACCAGAAAGCCACGCAGTACTCATTCAGAGGCGTCCAATCAGGGCCTGCGATCACGCTAAAGAAAGGAAGGTGGAGACGCGTTTGTGCTTTGAGACTGTTTCTTACCCTTTGAAAAAGAGGACATCTTGAAACGCGTCAGGGTTTCAGTCGAATGCTTTTAATTAAGTGAAGCTGTTTGTACCAGTGAATAAAGGCTGTTAATGGGGAACGGCTGTCCTTTGTTCGAGTGAGGCTTAATTTTTGGACCCCCACCGAGCTTGATGTTTTAAGTGGCTGTCCTGCCGCTGAGCCTGCACCACTCCCGAAGGTGGGGGCCACAGAGCTCCTGAAACAGGGGCTCGCTGAGTGGAGCAAAGGACGTGGATTAGGACAGCAACGCTTTCCAGGGCTCGTTGGAGAGCCTTCATTCAGCATGTAATTTACAGAGCGCTTCCATCTGTGGGCTAAATTGCGGACTTCACCTACCAGAAAGCCACGCAGTACTCATTCAGAGGCGTCCAATCAGGGCCTGCGATCACGCTAAAGAAAGGAAGGTGGAGACGCGTTTGTGCTTTGAGACTGTTTCGTACCCTTTGAAAAAGAGGACATCTCGAAACGCGTCAGGGTTTCAGTCGAATGCTTTTAATTGTTGGAAAGTGAAGCTGTTTGTACCAGTGAATAAAGGCTGTTAATGGGGAACGGCTGTCCTTTGTTCGAGTGAGGCCTAATTTTTGGACCCCCACCGAGCTTGATGTTTTAAGCGGCTGTCCTGCCGCTGAGCCTGCACCACTCCCGAAGGTGGGGGCCACAGAGCTCCTGAAACAGGGGCTCGCTGAGTGGAGCAAAGGACGTGGATTAGGACAGCAACGCTTTCCAGGGCTCGTTGGAGAGCCTTCATTCAGCATGTAATTTACAGAGCGCTTCCATCTGTGGGCTAAATTGCGGACTTCACCTACCAGAAAGCCACGCAGTACTCATTCAGAGGCGTCCAATCAGGGCCTGCGATCACGCTAAAGAAAGGAAGGTGGAGACGCGTTTGTGCTTTGAGACTGTTTCTTACCCTTTGAAAAAGAGGACATCTCGAAACGCGTTAGGGTTTCAGTCGAATGCTTTTAATTGTTGGAAAGTGAAGCTGTTTGTACCAGTGAATAAAGGCTGTTAATGGGGAACGGCTGTCCTTTGTTCGAGTGAGGCTTAATTTTTGGACCCCCACCGAGCTTGATGTTTTAAGCGGCTGTCCTGCCGCTGAGCCTGCACCACTCCCGAAGGTGGGGGCCACAGAGCTCCTGAAACAGGGGCTCGCTGAGTGGAGCAAAGGACGTGGATTAGGACAGCAACGCTTTCCAGGGCTCGTTGGAGAGCCTTCATTCAGCATGTAATTTACAGAGTGCTTCCATCTGTGGGCTAAATTGCGGACTTCACCTACCAGAAAGCCACGCAGTACTCATTCAGAGGCGTCCAATCAGGGCCTGCGATCACGCTAAAGAAAGGAAGGTGGAGACGTGTTTGTGCTTTGAGACTGTTTCTTACCCTTTGAAAAAGAGGACATCTCGAAACGCGTCAGGGTTTCAGTCGAATGCTTTTAATTGTTGGAAAGTGAAGCTGTTTGTACCAGTGAATAAAGACTGTTAATGGGGAACGGCTGTCCTTTGTTCGAGTGAGGCTTAATTTTTGGACCCCCACCGAGCTTGATGTTTTAAGCGGCTGTCCTGCCGCTGAGCCTGCACAACTCCCGAAGGTGGGGGCCACAGAGCTCCTGAAACAGGGGCTCGCTGAGTGGAGCAAAGGACGTGGATTAGGACAGCAACGCTTTCCAGGGCTCATTGGAGAGCCTTCATTCAGCATGTAATTTACAGAGCGCTTCCATCTGTGGGCTAAATTGCGGACTTCACCTACCAGAAAGCCACGCAGTACTCATTCAGAGGCGTCCAATCAGGGCCTGCGATCACGCTAAAGAAAGGAAGGTGGAGACGCGTTTGTGCTTTGAGACTGTTTCTTACCCTTTGAAAAAGAGGACATCTCGAAACGCGTCAGGGTTTCAGTCGAATGCTTTTAATTGTTGGAAAGTGAAGCTGTTTGTACCAGTGAATAAAGGCTGTTAATGGGGAATGGCTGTCCTTTGTTCGAGTGAGGCTTAATTTTTGGACCCCCACCGAGCTTGATGTTTTAAGCGGCTGTCCTGCCGCTGAGCCTGCACCACTCCCGAAGGTGGGGGCCACAGAGCTCCTGAAACAGGGGCTCGCTGAGTGGAGCAAAGGACGTGGATTAGGACAGCAACGCTTTGCAGGGCTCGTTGGAGAGCCTTCATTCAGAATGTAATTTACAGAGCGCTTCCATCTGTGGGCTAAATTGCGGACTTCACCTACCAGAAAGCCACGCAGTACTCATTCAGAGGCGTCCAATCAGGGCCTGCGATCACGCTAAAGAAAGGAAGGTGGAGACGCGTTTGTGCTTTGAGACTGTTTCTTACCCTTTGAAAAAGAGGACATCTCGAAACGCGTCAGGGTTTCAGTCGAATGCTTTTAATTAAGTGAAGCTGTTTGTACCAGTGAATAAAGGCTGTTAATGGGGAACGGCTGTCCTTTGTTCGAGTGAGGCTTAATTTTTGGACCCCCACCGAGCTTGATGTTTTAAGTGGCTGTCCTGCCGCTGAGCCTGCACCACTCCCGAAGGTGGGGGCCACAGAGCTCCTGAAACAGGGGCTCGCTGAGTGGAGCAAAGGACGTGGATTAGGACAGCAACGCTTTCCAGGGCTCGCTGGAGAGCCTTCATTCAGCATGTAATTTACAGAGCGCTTCCATCTGTGGGCTAAATTGCGGACTTCACCTACCAGAAAGCCACGCAGTACTCATTCAGAGGCGTCCAATCAGGGCCTGCGATCACGCTAAAGAAAGGAAGGTGGAGACGCGTTTGTGCTTTGAGACTGTTTCTTACCCTTTGAAAAAGAGGACATCTCGAAACGCGTTAGGGTTTCAGTCGAATGCTTTTAATTGTTGGAAAGTGAAGCTGTTTGTACCAGTGAATAAAGGCTGTTAATGGGGAACGGCTGTCCTTTGTTCGAGTGAGGCTTAATTTTTGGACCCCCACCGAGCTTGATGTTTTAAGCGGCTGTCCTGCCGCTGAGCCTGCACCACTCCCGAAGGTGGGGGCCACAGAGCTCCTGAAACAGGGGCTCGCTGAGTGGAGCAAAGGACGTGGATTAGGACAGCAACGCTTTCCAGGGCTCGTTGGAGAGCCTTCATTCAGCATGTAATTTACAGAGTGCTTCCATCTGTGGGCTAAATTGCGGACTTCACCTACCAGAAAGCCACGCAGTACTCATTCAGAGGCGTCCAATCAGGGCCTGCGATCACGCTAAAGAAAGGAAGGTGGAGACGTGTTTGTGCTTTGAGACTGTTTCTTACCCTTTGAAAAAGAGGACATCTCGAAACGCGTCAGGGTTTCAGTCGAATGCTTTTAATTGTTGGAAAGTGAAGCTGTTTGTACCAGTGAATAAAGACTGTTAATGGGGAACGGCTGTCCTTTGTTCGAGTGAGGCTTAATTTTTGGACCCCCACCGAGCTTGATGTTTTAAGCGGCTGTCCTGCCGCTGAGCCTGCACCACTCCCGAAGGTGGGGGCCACAGAGCTCCTGAAACAGGGGCTCGCTGAGTGGAGCAAAGGACGTGGATTAGGACAGCAACGCTTTCCAGGGCTCGTTGGAGAGCCTTCATTCAGCATGTAATTTACAGAGCGCTTCCATCTGTGGGCTAAATTGCGGACTTCACCTACCAGAAAGCCACGCAGTACTCATTCAGAGGCGTCCAATCAGGGCCTGCGATCACGCTAAAGAAAGGAAGGTGGAGACGCGTTTGTGCTTTGAGACTGTTTCTTACCCTTTGAAAAAGAGGACATCTCGAAACGCGTCAGGGTTTCAGTCGAATGCTTTTAATTGTTGGAAAGTGAAGCTGTTTGTACCAGTGAATAAAGGCTGTTAATGGGGAATGGCTGTCCTTTGTTCGAGTGAGGCTTAATTTTTGGACCCCCACCGAGCTTGATGTTTTAAGCGGCTGTCCTGCCGCTGAGCCTGCACCACTCCCGAAGGTGGGGGCCACAGAGCTCCTGAAACAGGGGCTCGCTGAGTGGAGCAAAGGACGTGGATTAGGACAGCAACGCTTTGCAGGGCTCGTTGGAGAGCCTTCATTCAGAATGTAATTTACAGAGCGCTTCCATCTGTGGGCTAAATTGCGGACTTCACCTACCAGAAAGCCACGCAGTACTCATTCAGAGGCGTCCAATCAGGGCCTGCGATCACGCTAAAGAAAGGAAGGTGGAGACGCGTTTGTGCTTTGAGACTGTTTCTTACCCTTTGAAAAAGAGGACATCTCGAAACGCGTCAGGGTTTCAGTCGAATGCTTTTAATTAAGTGAAGCTGTTTGTACCAGTGAATAAAGGCTGTTAATGGGGAACGGCTGTCCTTTGTTCGAGTGAGGCTTAATTTTTGGACCCCCACCGAGCTTGATGTTTTAAGTGGCTGTCCTGCCGCTGAGCCTGCACCACTCCCGAAGGTGGGGGCCACAGAGCTCCTGAAACAGGGGCTCGCTGAGTGGAGCAAAGGACGTGGATTAGGACAGCAACGCTTTCCAGGGCTCGTTGGAGAGCCTTCATTCAGCATGTAATTTACAGAGCGCTTCCATCTGTGGGCTAAATTGCGGACTTCACCTACCAGAAAGCCACGCAGTACTCATTCAGAGGCGTCCAATCAGGGCCTGCGATCACGCTAAAGAAAGGAAGGTGGAGACGCGTTTGTGCTTTGAGACTGTTTCGTACCCTTTGAAAAAGAGGACATCTCGAAACGCGTCAGGGTTTCAGTCGAATGCTTTTAATTGTTGGAAAGTGAAGCTGTTTGTACCAGTGAATAAAGGCTGTTAATGGGGAACGGCTGTCCTTTGTTCGAGTGAGGCCTAATTTTTGGACCACCACCGAGCTTGATGTTTTAAGCGGCTGTCCTGCCGCTGAGCCTGCACCACTCCCGAAGGTGGGGGCCACAGAGCTCCTGAAACAGGGGCTCGCTGAGTGGAGCAAAGGACGTGGATTAGGACAGCAACGCTTTCCAGGGCTCGTTGGAGAGCCTTCATTCAGCATGTAATTTACAGAGCGCTTCCATCTGTGGGCTAAATTGCGGACTTCACCTACCAGAAAGCCACGCAGTACTCATTCAGAGGCGTCCAATCAGGGCCTGCGATCACGCTAAAGAAAGGAAAGTGGAGACGCGTTTGTGCTTTGAGACTGTTTCTTACCCTTTGAAAAAGAGGACATCTCGAAACGCGTCAGGGTTTCAGTCGAATGCTTTTAATTGTTGGAAAGTGAAGCTGTTTGTACCAGTGAATGAAGGCTGTTAATGGGAAACGGCTGTCCTTTGTTCGAGTGAGGCTTAATTTTTGGACCCCCACCGAGCTATATATATGTATATATATATATATATATATATATATATATATATATATATATATATACATATATATATATATATTCACTGAAAAAAACATAGGTTTCACACATGTTATAGTTAGCTAGACATTTCACTCATACAAAACCATTGAAATTCCCTCGTTATAGTTAGTTCAGCCACTATAACTCGTGCGCCCGCAATCCACTGCTGATGACGTCACATATTACATCACTCATGATATATCGCTGCAAAGGCCATAATCCCGCCGACAGAACAGAGCAAGTCATGAACCACTAAGGGGCTCATCAGCTGGTCATAATCCGCGTTTGGAGACACCGTACAGCAGAGACACAAATCCAGGGCACAGTCGAAATCGCAGATCAGGCAATGGAAGACAGGTTGAACGCATGTGAAAAAGGAGAATCGAAACGATAATCCATAAGCTGCACTCAATGTAGCCAGAGGCAGCGCTCCGTAATAACTAAGCATTCGGTTGCGGACCAGCAACAGCCGGGACATATTCTCGTGTGCTGCAGGATGTGCATCCATATTTAAGTAAACAAATTAATAGAAGCACACCGGCAACTAATGCGAGTATTAAGGGGAATCCACCAAAGATGCTGGAAAACATCGAATGAAAAAATGCAGAGAAGACACCAAATATAGTTTGAAAAGAAGTCACAAGGCCACTGATTCTAACTTTAAAAAAGTAAGGTAACCCCGTAGTCAAGGACGCATTAAAGATACTCTGAATTAACTCCCCAAAATGCAGGGGCACGTCTGTATTTAATAAATAATGCACTTCTGTGCGGATGTTTGCTACATTAAGGACAAATGTTTCTCTAGCAGATGTAAGAGCGACCTCTTTTTGAGACAATAGCGCTCTTATACGGCTTATTTGGTTGACTCTTCTTTCAAGGTCGGAATCGACGGCCAGATGGAAACATCCAGCTTCCCATGCAGAGGAGTAAACACAACTTTTTTATAGCAAACCACACGCTCAGTTACCGTAATCATGTAAGCGATGCCTGCTAACATTGCACAACAATCTGCATTATTTCAAATTAAATAACTCACGTTTCCAGTAAACTGAATGTTGGTATGATAGCAGGTGTCGGAGTGCCTTTCAAAACTCAGGCCAAGTTAGGCGCATCTTGATTACAAGAGCCATGCAATTGTATGTGTCTACAAATTAAGGAGTGATCTGGTGCTATTGTGCAATCCTCGCCATTCAGATAGACTTCTTTTCCCTCCCTCAGGCACCTGTATGTAAATGATAATATCCAAGCTTCATGGAGATAAGCGCTGCCTAAAGATCCATATCTGCCTATAGCATAGTATTTCATGCAAACCTCAAACTTAAACAGGCTAAAAAGTCACGTTATGATACCGTGGATAAGCCACTCAGCTTCATCGGATCTCCAATGAGTGACCACTTCTAACCATTCTCATAGCGCGCCCTGTGCTCTGATTTGACAGTGAGAGAGTGATCGCACCATAGTTTGTACTGCTAATCATTCTCAGCATACGCTACGAATACGCTTTCACGTTACACGTCGCATCAAATCTTCCGTGTGAAGTCATGTACGGCGCCCCGTACGCAAAGATGCAAATGTTTTTAATTGCTTAAAAACATATATTTATGTATTTAATGAACATACTAACAGAAGACATTATCTAAGATAATTATGAAATGTGTTTTTTAAGTTCCAGTAATCCCATATTACTTTTAAAAGCAATTACACAAATCACGTTGGAACGTCATGCGTACTCGCATCATAAGAGTACCGTAATCACAGCGTACGCAAAGCCATGTGACTTTAAAAGAAGAGATTTGATTGGTTCATAGCACTTCCTATTACAACTGTTGAAACTTCCCTCCCATTTTAATAATTCTACTTTGACTTTCTAAGAAGAAGCATCTCTTCTGAGAATCTTGTCAAATAGAATGAAGTTTACCATAATAACAGCAATGGACTCATCTTCCAGCCATTCTTCAGAGGAATATTTCATTCCTGAAGAACCTCCAAAGAAGAGGAAAGAAGCTCTAATTTGGCAGTTTTTTACTTTTCCAGAAGGGCAAAAAAAGGTTAATGCTCCAAAAGTAACCTGTAAAATGTTCCAAACTCTTTCAAGGGGTGATCCATCTCAAAAATACTTATTTGGCACAGCAAATATGGAGCGACACATGAAGAACTTACACCCCAACAACTTTGCTCGAGCACACCCACAAATTGATCCTGATTTTGCTAAAGTTAAAATTCTATGCATTTATTGCAATAAACTTTTGTGTTATGGGAAACAGTCTATTGCAGGAGCATCGCTGTCCTCGACATTAGATTTTTTTTTTTCATTCTCTTGTTCCTGTTGGACACTTCCAAGCCCCTCATTATAGAACAAAATGTCCCCGGGATTTGCCCCCCCCCCCCCCCCCCGGTAGCTAATTAAGAATAAAACGGACTTCTAGGTTTTTTTTCCTTTTCCACCGCGTACGAGTACCATATACTGACCCGCTTTTTTTTATTTAAAAAAAAAAATTCATTTTTGCGCCTAAAGATCCATGTGGGACCCCCTGAGCAGGCCTAGAGGGTCAACATGTTTCTACCCTGTGGGTAGTGGGTATACACTTATCCTGATGTCAATTACTAGCACTCTAGGAACCCAGTCACTGTCTAGGCTCTTGCAGAATGACTCAGGCATAGCACACGCAGTGGGACAGTCAAATGTGCACAATGTTTGCGGTCCCTTAAACCCTTGCAGACTACTGAGTCAGTCCTGCAAAAGTCCAGGTAATAGTCATACTTGTCTGGAATCACACTGTGAGTCTGTGTCCACTCCTACAATCATCCTGACAGAAGTATGTCCTTATCTAATCCCTCTGCTGAAACATAAGTCCTTATAAACGTATCCTACTGTCAACTACTAGCATTCTAGGAACCTATTCACTGTCTATGCACTTGCAGATAGACTCAGGCATTGAGACAATAACTAAGCACTTATAAATTAACTGAGCACTCTGTTTGCAGCACTGTCATCATTCTAGTTACTAGTGATGTTCTTATAGAATGACCTAGGCACCAACACAAGTACACGTACAATATTCTGTGCACAATCCCTACAAACCTCTAAGCAGATACATACTATTGGTACACTTCACTAAATACTGACGTAGTACTCATGCAGCCTAGGATATCTCCTGTCAGTCTCATGCAGTTCGTCAATCAGCCATCCAGCACTATGTTCTTATTGTATCACTCTGCCAATACCTAAGCACTTATGGGGCAGATTTACAAGCCCACTGCGCCACCAGTACCTCACTTTTTGTAACGTAGTGATGGCGCTGGGGACTCCTCCATATTTACAAGGAGAGGAAAAGCCACCCTGCATGGCTTTTCCTCTCCTTGAAAATACAACCTATTCAAACACAGCACTTTGCGTTGAAGGGGCGTTCCATGGGTGTTGCTGTGTCTGTTCCCACACAACACCCATGGAATAACACATCTCAAGACTTACGAGAAAGTGCAAATGTTTAGATACGTCTGAATGGTGCGCCACCCTAGAGGTGGTGTAGCGAGGCACAACAAGGAGAAATGTTTTCATTTCTCCTCGTTTTTTCCTCTTTCAATGCATGCTGCATTCAACAGCACACATTGAAGGAGGAAAATTCCTTTAGTGATTGTTTTTGTGCAGGAAGTAGTCCCTATCTGCACAAAAACACTCTTCCCATGACACAGATATCCTTGCACCATGGTGCAAGGGTGCCTGCATCACTGCATGGCTGCAGTTTGTGTGCTAGTGCAGAGGGAGCATAGAATTGCGACGTTTTCATGTAAATATGTCACATCCTGTGCTTCAGAAGTGCCGCAGCGCAGTGCAGCTAAAGGGCTTGCAGTGTCATGCTGTAGCACTTCCTCATAGATCTGCCAGTAGAAATTCACCATACAGTACTAATCCATTCTTTAAGTCAATCATGCTCTACACATACATTCAACCAAACTTTCAGACATTACCATGCCATTATAGTTCTTTTTTGTAAACCAGATAAGGTAGTTCTGACCTTTTTTTTTCTTCTGTTTTTTGTTTTCTATTTTTTTGTAGTTTTTAACAATTTTGTACTTTTTTGGTGTTTTTTTAAAAATTTAACAAAAAAGGAACTAAGTAAACAGTTAGCTTTTGGAATTCAACATCATTCCAAAAACAAAAAAATAAAATAAAATTGCATTTGTGGTTCCGTTGAGCTGCACAAATATCATCCACTGACTGTTTGTTGTATAGCATTTTAGGACCCTAGTGTCATTTTCCCGATTCATGCACTTATATAGGTATAAATCACCTTGTCCTTAAATAGGCATAGAAATCATAACCATATTTAGACATAGCCCATGCAGTCCAAATACGGCATGGCTACTTCAACTAGTTCCGAAAATCCACAGCGATTTCTTGGAAAACTCGGCTTCAGCAGTTATGGACTTTCCTTTGCTTGAATATTGATTTATCCAAGAACTCATGGAGTTTTCAAAGAACTGAGACTCTTTGATGATGTTATTATGTCCACCTTTACGTCAAACTCGGCACCTTCAAGGTATAAATATGCCCACACTTGCCCAAGCAAACACACGGTGGTTTGGAGCAGTTCGACTATCTACTTGCCCAACGCATCTCGCTACAGCAAGTGCCGAAGGAAGCTGACCCTCCAGCAGACGCACTGAGAGAGACGCTGTCTTTTCTCTTGCAGAGAAATCCAGCTCAAGTGTTTCCAAGCTCCCCTTGCGGGGTGTTGGGAAATGGAGTCCTGAGACCTCCTTCATTCTAAACCAAGGTACAGAGTTGATTAGACCCTAAGAGAAATCTTGGATAGATTCTTGGCAAAAAGAATACTAAACTTATGCTACACCACACTTACTTCTTCCCTCATACTAAACTTAGGTTAGGTAGATCGGGGTAGGCATATTTTAGAAGCACCAGTTGAGTACTTTTAGTCTTTATTTATTTATTTATGTATGTATTTAATGGCTTAGAAACCATGCCATGCTTTTACAGTATTATTTTATAATACTCTTCCTGCTGTACGCATTATACTTTACAGCCAGTCTTACGATTGTAGCAGTTCATTTCTTCTGCATGAAAAAGAAGACTGTTCAATAAATACTTTTACTGAAAACGTCCATCTCTCTATTTTCTCTGCACCTCTGGTGAAAAGAAGCATGCACGAATGACTGAGTAAAATATCTATCTATTGTTTCCACGACTCTGAAGATCCGTTTTATCTTGGGGAAAAAAAGTTGTCATGTTTATGCGGTTGTCAGAAACTAATCCCTTCTTGTGAATTCGAGAAAGTTTCTAGTGACCTCTGAGCTATCTGGCACTCCCAATTACGTCTAATATATTCGATAGAGACCTAGTCGACATAAGTCCTACGTCAAATCTATAGGATATATTATTCCAATGCGCAGAGCCTATTGGGAATATAGGAACTACACTACATGGCGCCCAATGTTTGGTAAGGCACTAATTTAACGCTAGATACTAGAGTAACTCAGTCGTGCTTTTCACAGAGATTCCTTTTTTCCGTAAAATACTCCAATAGACGTCTGGAGTGGGTTAAAGGATAAAATCCGCCATAACTAAGTACGACGAAAAAAATTCCTATGAATTAGTTTTTTGGTTTTGTTCAACATTGAAGGATACAGTGTTCCAAAAATATTGTGCACCTTATCTTTGTTTCCTTGAAACTTGCTCTGCAAACTTTCAGTCAACAAAATGGCTGACGAGGATAATCCCAGGGCCAGTGAAACTGCAACGTCTACAACCCGACAGGGTTTAGACGTTACAAGTCTCCAACAAGACAATGCGGATGCTATAATCATCCCCGAAAATGTTCGCTATAAAGATTATAGAAAATGGCCTATCACCGAGAGGTGGTAGGGTAATTTTTGTCAAAGAGGCACACGAATATCAGCAGACAGAGGTATTCTATTCATGGATTATCTTCCCTGAAGCAAATCCAAGAACACATGTGTTCCACTTCTATAAGATAGAGAAACCTCCAGCGGAATACGTTCCTTTCGAGGACATTGAAATTCCTCTAACTTACCATCAGCTCTGGTTTAAAGGCGCCCAACAACATCAAAATCACATTACCAGGCTCGGTCCACTAGGTACACCAGGAGCAACATGGCCGGTACTAGCCAGCTATACACCACACCCTGCCATTGAAGAAATGTCAGGTCCAGAATTATTAGCTCAGCTAAAACAATGAATTAAAATCCATAGACAATTGGTACAATATGTCATGCGGACTCTAACAGTCCAACCTCCTATAAGAATTCCACAGCACACCCCTCATCAGGGGAACACAAACAAAATTACACCACAGACTATACAATCGGTCATTGGTAAATTACCAACAAAAAGGGAACAAATTCCATTCTGGTTAGCTCAAAAAATTATTCAAATCGAGGCAGTATTTCCCGATAGTACACCTCATGAGAAACACAGGATTGTAACAATCTATTTACCAATGGGGATCGCACCACACCTGGAGGACTGTGACACTTGGGGTACAGCCTTTTCTGCAATCTACACAAAAACACATGGTGTTCCGTCCATGGTGGTAATAACAGATGTCCTGAAACAGATTCAAAATGAATACGGGGCAGAGCCTGCTTTAAATCTCGGTATGAAGTTACTTAAAGATTTCAAACAGGTCTCAGCTATAATATTAGCTAATATTAAAGGTGAAGAAGTATCCATGGCAATCCGCCAAAAACGAAAAGAACTTGATGTAACTGAGCAACCATATGAACTGGCCAGAATAATAGAAAAATCCTATGAAGAACTAGGTAGAGATAGTTTGGGAGGGAAACCAGTAAACCCCGAACTAACGGAAAATCCTGGAAAAGTTTTTATTAAAAACAATCTCACTACTCCTAAAAAGAAGTGGGAAAATATTAGACAGACACTTCCTACGGAGAAGCGTTCTCAATCAAGAGGTAGGTCTCGGTAGGTCTCCTCAAAAGGAGCCCTCTGAAAAGAGGTATAACCACGGAAACAGGGATCATTTGAGAAAACCTGATAGATATCAAGATACTGATACACGTTCCTCTCGTACCTTTCAGACTTCCTTGCAGAAATCCAAAAGAAGAGGACGATCAGAACACAAGGAAGAATGTGTAAAGTCCAAAGACGATCAACACGTTCAGAAAAATAAGAAAACTCAATTCACCAAAAAGAAGGTAGCAAGTCTAAAAATCAGACATGCCGAGTATCTTGAGGACACAACCCAAGAACGGGGCGTGGGCCCAGACAATGCTGGACAGCGCAGCAGAAGTTACCATAGCTCGCAGGATCCTGAAGGATCTTCTGGAGACAGTGGACCTGAATGAATACATTCAATTTGAAACTGTCGATACCAGGGTTAGTGTACCCCATAAGTTATATGAAGTAACACTCCGGATAGAGGGGGACATAACTAGAAAAATAGGAGCACTCTTTTGGGAAAAACTATCCAAGGGTTATGACATTCTTCTGGCTGAAAAAGACTGGCCACATGAATTTGTCAGGGAGTGCCCACATGGCAAAGACATCATTATGCCAGCCTTGTCAAATCATATTTCTATTCATAAAATATACACCTAAACCAGAAAATGGGCTGTAGCCCAGGCTCCAGCATTATATAAAAATCATGTGGGATGGGATGAGGATTCTCCTCACCATAAGTTCCCGTTAAACAAAATCAACCAACTGCTCAGAAGCAGTATCCAGTTAAGCAGGAATCCAAAAAACAGGTCAGGGAGATCTTAGATCAACTTGAATACCAAGGGGTGATTGAAACATGCACCCATTCCATGAACAAGCCTTTGTTTCCTGTCTCCAAACCAGACAATACATATCATCTACTTTTGAACTACAGACATTTAAATTCTTGTTGCAAAACCTTTGCAGTACAAAATGCACACAGTGCAGCACTGATGAATAACACTGTGCGCAAAAAATATAAAACCACATTAGATATTTCAAACGGATTCTTCTGTCAAAATATCGCACCTGAAACCAGGTATTTGACCACTTTCTCAATAATGGGACACACCGACACTTCTGTTGTCTCCCCCAGGGATTCAAGAATAGTCCAGGGTTATTTTCAGCCAGAGTAACAGAGTTACTGCAAACGTATGATGATGAGGCATTATCATATGTCGATGACATCTATCTTACAGACAATGATTTGGACAGGCACTTGAACAGGGTGAGCACCATAATACTTGGTTTCGCCTCTGAAAGGTATAAATTCAATTTTAAGAAATCAAGAATTGCCCACCTCAATGTCCTATTCTTAGGATACAAACTTTGAAGTGAAGGCAAAAGCCTGGCAGCAAACTTTTTAGAAAAATGTGCGCTGCTCCAACCTCCAAAAACGCTGAAAAACGTAGTCAATTCTAGGCTTCCTGAATTTTGGAAGAACTTACATTCTAAACTATGCAGAAAGGGTTAAACCTCTCTACGAACTAATCAAACCTGATTTCAAACAAACTAATTGGACTCAAAAACACACAGAAATTTTGCGTCCAGTGCAAACAGACATGTTAGCAACAACCCATTTACAGACACGCGTAAGCGTACGCAACCTTGTAATCCGAATCATCCCAGGGAGATGCGGATTCACGTACCTAACCAATAGCTTATAAATCACACTTGTACACACAAGCTGAAACGAAATTCACTTCAACAGAAAAAATTCTGACAGCGGTTCAAACTGCAGTAGCGAAAGAGAGAGCCCTCGCACAGGGTAAACGCATAAAAGTCATTACCCCTGTACCTGCCTTAGAGGCAGTGACAAAGGCAAACATTCCAAATGCAAAAGCTTTACATCCAAGATTGATACAATGGGTTAATTCTCTTGCTGCAACAGACGTTGAATACGTTTTTGACCCCTACTTGAAAACTCAAGAATTTCTCCAATACGAATAAGAATGTCCTCTGCCCACTGAGATTCTGCCTCTAGAATATTATGGATGTATAATTTATACGGATGGATCAGCACAGCCTGCAATTGGGGGTAAACAAGCTTATAGTGCTGCATGCGCGATTGTTGATGGTCGCTGGCGCAATGGTAAATTCAGACCTATGGTCACAAAAACATAATCTCTCAGAGACTGTACAGCTCAGAGAGCTGAACTACAGGTTTCAAATTGGTGCTTGAAAATACCGATCGCGAATTCCCCACACTCTTACAATAAATACTTGCGGAACTGGGTTCAAAACGGTTTCAAAGATGCAAAAGGTGGCACAATCAAGCATAAGTTGCTTTGGGAACAAGTAGTTCTATCACAAAAAGAATTACAAAAGACTCACTTGATCCATACACTGAGTCATCAGCGTGATGGCGTTCACGTTGCAGGGAATTCATTGGCTGATGAAGCCGCCTAGGCAGCTGTGCAAACGGCTTCCGTAGCTGCAATCACTCATTCTAAAACAGAAATAGACGGTGAAACAATGCTAGCTGTCAATGCCACAATCAAAGGCAGCAGAGCTGCGTTACCCCTAAACTATCCACTCGAATACTCATACATAAGTGATGCCAACTCCGTTCCTTTTGCTCGTATCCCTGGAGTGGGGGATAGGGTAATTCCAAACAGGAATCGGAGAGGTGCTTTGATTCAAGAAGCGCATATGGGAGAGGGTCTGATACATCAAGGGATCTCAAAATCTCTACTAGAATTAAAAGAGATGTACTGGTGGCCAGGGATGAACACCCACATTTACGAATTTGGAATTAATTGCGATGTCTGTAACAGAGATCACAGCTTAGAGCGCCGCCAGATTCCTGCCTACAGTGTAGCTAGCCCATTACAGAAACCATTGTTAGATAGCATTAGACTATCCACGCTCAGTTGTCCATATGGACAAAAGCGGTCCCACAACTATTAGAATAAGATTCATTTGGAAGTGGCCTCAGTGCTCGGCTGATGCCCGAACTGTTATAAAAGATTTGCAAGACTTTATCGGCACATACGCAATTGGCACGCTACATTCTGACCAGGGTCCTGCTTTTAGCTCTCGAGCTTACAAGGAGGCCAGTTTGGGCGTTGCATTGCGGTACTCAAGTCCATTCCATCCTGAGGGAAATTCGGTTGTGGAAAGAAAAAAACGCGACATAAAGCAATCTATAACAGCTAGGGTATTAGGCTCGGGTGGCGGGTGGGTCAAACATCTAATAAGTGTCCAACCTAGTCTTAACAATCTGCCAAGAAATTCTCTGGGTGGAATCACTCCATATGAAATCCTTTTTGGTACTAGAATGATAGTCGAAGACCTCGATCGTCATACGTCAGTGGTAGAACAAAAACCCTTTGATATCAAAGACCGTTTGGCTGTTTTGCAGGACTTAAATGAAACAAGAAGAAGTCTAAGCAACACCATACAGAAGCCAACGACCACTGGAGAAAAAACACCTGTCCCAGCAAGACCTATCTGGATTCCAAAGATTGGGGATCTGGTCAGAGAAAAAATAGCGGATAAGAAGGAATTTGGGCCTTCTTACAGGAAACCAGTACCTGTACTAGCAATCCACGGATCAAGAACATTGTTACTGCCGCCCCTTGCTGGAAGAAAGGAGAACAGGTTCGTATCAATTGACCTGGTAAAACCACACCATGTGGCCGATAATAAGTAGTAGGCCCAGTGGACTCCAAAGATGTAGTAGACGACCAAATCTTGCTACTATCCAAGAGGTTCAAACTGAAAGACTCATCACCTTTGAAGAATCTGCAGTGAGAAAAGAAGGACTATGCAACAAAGCCATGGAACTTGTGCCTCTTGAAACCCAAATAACAGTTCGTCAAGAAACTCCTGTCTACAATGAGGTAGCATCTGACTATACTAATATGTAAAGAGAACAAGCAGCTCCAGCAATTTCAAATAATCCGGATGCAATATCAACAATTGACAGAACTGCCTCTGGCTATTTCATCAACTTTGATACCTTTTCTGAGGATCCCAGTGAGCCAGAAACAATGCCAGCTAATAAAACCTTCAAGGAACAAGTAACAGAACTTTGTCACCAGCTTGCAAATACATATCTGGTTTTACCATGGGTTGAATTTTGGATTGTGTTAGGTGTACTTTTTCTCCTACTTTGACTCATTCTTGTTTTAAGTTTGGGAAAGCTGATAGATGGAAATATAGTAAAATGGACACAGCAAGTAAGAACATCAACTTGCTCCTGAAGCCACACAAATCATCTCATCGTGAACAAAGAGACCTGTCATCAGTAAACGTCACAGCTGTTCCTCTACCTGGCGGTATAGCATGGGACAGAACTGATTACGACATTTATGGTCCTGTCGAGCTGTTGAAGATTCCACACCAATTTAAGGTTTCCTTGAGTGATTTTGTTTCACCCAGCACATTTTCTGATGATTGGGACTTTGAGACTGTTAATAACATGATGGCAGACTTAGAAATGTCAGCAAAATTTACAAAACATGAATACTTAGAAGGTTCATCAGATTATGAACAAATGTATTGTTTTAATCATTATGGTCATAATTTTTGGCACAAATCTGCAAACCCTAGAAATGTTTTAACTTATAATCAATGGGAACATTGTCCAACGCCACCAAAGGGTAGCTATAGAACATTTTATGAAAAATGTCCATACTTCTCAGGTTTTAATGTCACAAATCCAGAAACATTTTACTCCAAAAATGGTAATAAGATAGGAATGAAAAGTATGTTGACTAATACTAAGCAAATTTATTCTGCGGCCTTTTATGCTCAATTGTCCACGTTAGGTTTTGACTTTTGGAAAGACAACATTTAGACAAAAACTGTCTGGGGCACAAAAGACTGGCAGGTGCAAGGTTTGGAAGCCTTATTCAGAGCCTGATTCATCCCAGAACAAATAATGTTTTTAAATGAAACTGTTCAACAGACATTTTCTTGGCCTGGCTAAGATAAAAGATTTAAACAAACCGTCCATACCTAATTCCCCACCTGATAGTAATAGAACTACAGATGAGGAGGTAGAGTTAACCACATTTTACAACAAAACAGAACTAATCCTGATTGGAAAAAATGGTTAATCTGGCCCACAGACAAGAATAACTGTCAAGATAGATTCCTGAATAAGACACAAGTGTTTACAGTAACCCGACCAGATTTAAGATATGTCCAGGACAACTTCCATGCATAGTAACAACTTACAGTGTAGAAAAACTGTGCCTTGAGTGGCTACAAAAATCTGCCCTCCCAGATATAAAACAACACTTAACTTTACTTAAAGATGGCGTTGACTTATGAGACTTCTTACTAGGACCTCGCAAACCACATCATAAACGTTTCATATACGCCTGTATTTAATTTTACGCTGCTTATAATGAAGCATGGAAAGTCACGCAAATGGAAACTGCAGAACGAATACGAGAAATTGATCGTATTAATTTAGAGACAGCTCTCTCTGTAGTTGACAATGGGTTAACGACTCTGTCATCCAGAATTTAGTCTTTGGACAGCATTGTATCCTCTACTATAGACATAATGGAACAGGAATTGCTCATGTTACAACATGGACAGTCTCAACTGCATTCTATAATGATGCTAGGCTGGACGTTACAAAACCTTCGATCAGGATATGTGCCTTGGCGTCTAATCAACACCACGTCATTGTTTACTGGATTTAACTTTACAGATAAACAAATCTCTTTGGCACAGAGGGGAGCAGACTATACGGTGCTGAGCATAGAAAAACTGGAAAGATTACCATTAACCGTTTCTGAGAAACCAGCCGTGGAATGGATAATACATGGCACCATCACGATACCAGTGACGATTTTCCAGTTTCAGTATTGCTTAAAACACATACCAGCAGGCCTGTATGCAAGGTTGGGTAAAGAATACATAAAGTTGACCTGGGTTTTACCATACACACACAAATGTTGGAGTGGGGAAAAGGAGGTATTTCTTAGTGGTAATGATTGCAAAACATTGGGGCGTGGCTACGCACGCGACCGACATGGACGCCTTCGGGTGGAGCTCCGCGCCGAGCTCCCCTTCCCGGCGCAATTATCCTGCACATCGCCATCCGCAGCCGGCCGATAACCACCGGCGCTTTAGTGGGGGACCATAACCAAGCACCCCACCGACTTTGGAGGCAATCGGCACACCCGACCCGCACAGCGAGATTCACGGAGACGCAGCCGCGCACGCCGCCTCCGAACCCGGCGTGCGCCCAGGAAAGCCCGAGGCTTCGCCGAGTACAACAGGCCCAGAAGTGCGGCCTACAAGCAACGCTCGCGAAACGCGCCAACACGCCCAGAACCAGAATCCCAGACCTGTCGCTGCCCAGCTAAAGGTGCCGGTTCCTGCACACTGCCGACCCCGACGCCTGCACTGCTGAGTGGCGACGGGCGGTCGCGGGGCACTGACCGGAGGGCTGTGGTCCGGAGGCCAGGAGTGCAGAGACGACCCACCGCGACCGGAGACAGGCAGCCAATCATCCCAGCGGCCCAAGGCCGAACCCCAACACGCGGAGAACACGGACAGGCCGCGCAACAGAAGGAGGTGAGCGGCGGAGGCCTGGGCGACAGAGGCGGCTACGACCGGGGACGTGGCCTGGGCGCGGGCGCTGGTGAACGCCCCTGTGGATAGAGCACACACCCGCTGACGGAACGCGACGAGGGAGCATAGCTGCCCACGTCTAGGAGAGGTCCGGGCGGGACGAGAGGGCGGACAGGAAGCTCGCAGCGCCCCATCACCGGCTGCGCCCCGTGGGGCGCACGAAGGCCTGAGTGACTCGGCGGCGTACCCACGACACCCCTGGGGGGAGGACTCCTATGCTGTGCCGCCCGCACACGAGAAAGCGGTGGCCTGGCTGGCGCTGGGCGCTGTAGCACACGAACGCTGCGACACAGGGACAAGCAGCTGCCCACCTACTAGCCACAAACTCTGCAAAGCCGACCCAGCCCCCACCGCGCAACGGCCCCACGCTCTGACTCGCCCTCCGACGACAAGCCTCGCTGCTGTGGCCGCGTCCGCGCCCCGGCACAGATGTCTAACGGACCCAGAACCAGAACCGGGACCGGCGGCGCAAACTCAAAGGGCAAGATGGATAAACCCGGGAAGAGTACTGACCCGGATCAAACGACGGCGAAATTGGACACCATGCTGGCAATCATGGAAAGGCTGGAAGAATCCATCCAGCTCACCCGCACCTCACTAGCTACCAAAATCGATAGCGTAGTCATAGACTTGACGCACTTGAGAGCGGACCATAAAAAACTGACGGAACGCACCGCATCCCTGGAAAGTGATGTGAAGGAACTTCGACCCCAGGCCGGCCAATCAAACAAACACATACAAGACCTACTGAATAGGGTGGAATTTTTGGAAGACAGGGCCGAGGATGCGGAAGGTAGGGCACGAAGGAACAACGTGCGACTGATCGGGGTCCCGGAGAAATGGGAAGGAAGGAGCCCAGAGGAACGCATGGAACGGTGGTTGAAGGAACTACTGCCGGAGGGGACACTCTCGCCGCATTTTGTGGTGGAACGTGCTCACTGTGTCCCCACTAAGCCACTAACTACAGGCTCCAACCCGAGGCCCATGCTGCTCCGCATACTGAACTATAGAGACAGAGACTCTATCCTGCGCGAAACGCGCAAACTCCAGGAGATCCGGATTGAGAATGTGTCAGTGATGTTCTTCCCGGACTACACTGTGCAAGTGCATGGGCAACGACACGACTTCCTGGCAGTGAAAAGACGCCTGAGACAGCTAGGCCTGCAATACTCTCTGCTGTTTCCCGCGAAATTGAGAGTCGTAGCTGGTGAGCGAACCCACTTCTTCACTGACCCAACCGAAGTGGAGACATGGCTAGACAGCGGCACGGATACGGACCCCAGGACTGCCACGGGTCCCGTGCCTAGGCGACAGACCGGAGGCACCCGGAGGAGACGCAGACCCCGCCGAAAATCACAGACCGGCGTGCGAGGAGCTGGCGAGGACACCTTTCCCAGAGGACGCCGCGCAGCAGGAGAAACAAGATGCCCTCCGCCTGGTGATGGAACTCAGCCGTTCCCCTGCACAGAGCGAAACAGCAGGCGGCAGCCAACAGGACCCTCCCAGCGACGATGAAGCCATCTATGGAATACCGGATTCACAAGCATCGGAGGAAAGACCAGATGTCACGCCCCAGACGGCGTAATATATAAGTTGATTGCACCACAAGGCCTGCTCTCTCAGAAACACTTGCCGTGGAGCACCATGGCGGACTCAGAGAAGTGGACGGACAAGGACACGACCCCGTGAGCGCGGGGGACACTCTCAACGACAAATGGCAGCCTCGGCACTGCACACAATCTACGGAGTGGGTGCACGCCTGTGGCCTCCCCGGTGGGCGCGGGCCTCGGAAACAACCCAGAAGACTACATTTGGCTGACACGCGAACCCGGAGAAGACACGCCTGGCAGCTGCCAGACTGGGACACGTAAAGTATAGTGACTTAATGCATGTGTGTATGGGGACCTCTGTATGCAAGGATGGTTTAGAATGGCACATACCTCCCGGGAAGGTGGAGGGCCTTCATGCAATGACTTTGTTGATTTGATACCACTGTTACGGTGCGCATTGCACAACTGCCCCCTTCGACTTAGACTTTGTTGCTCTCCTCGAGAGTATGGACGGGAGCACGTTTCGCACCCGACCTTTTCGTATTCTATACGTTCATCATGTTCAATGCCTCACTGTTTCATTAGTCATGTTTTTCCCTTTCCCCCCCCTTCTGCTGAAGTGGTGTGTAGACATAGCTGCGCTATCGATGTGTAATGCTGGGAACATTTGCTCAATGAAAACTTGGGGCTCGGGGAGGGATGATGGGAGGCCGGGAGGAGGGAAGCGTTAAAAAACTGTAATGTCTGCCATTAAGGTATGTACGTGGAATGTCAGGGGCATGCACACACCATCCCGACGCTACCAGATCTACTCATATCTCAAACGTCACCACATACAAATTGCCCTCCTACAAGAAACACACCTCAGCGACTCGGAAACCTGCACTTTACGCCGCCAATGGCGGGGGCAACTATATGCCACACGCTACTCATCTTATGCTAAAGGGACACTAGTGTGGGTCAGACCAGGCACTCCATGGACGACATTGGACACGCATGTAGACCCCGGAGGGAGGTACGTTGTGGTCCATGGCAGGTTAGACGGGAATCCACTAGTGCTGGCCTCGGTGTACGCGCCCAACACGGGCCTAGCGGCTTTCCTTGCACAGTTATCAAACACGTTAGCTCCCTGGCATGGTACCCCGTGGGTGCTGGGTGGAGACTACAACAGCACATTGGATTTGGCCCTGGACCGATCCCATCTCCCGCCGCCCAACTCACAGGCACAGACTGCTGCGAACACACTTCAGGCGTGGTCCACACAATGGGACTTGCAGGACGCGTGGCGCAGCCGCAATCCACACACCAGAACCTACTCGTACTATTCTGGGGCTCATGCTCTACACGTGCGCCTAGATAGATACATGGTCACCAGCGAGATCCTGCCACATGTCACGGACACCTGCTATATGGGCCGCACACACTCTGACCACAACCATGACATCCTGAGTCTGGCATGGGAACACCCCCGACCCCCGATACCTACCTGGCGGCTACAACCTGACCTGCCACTGGACGGCCAATTTCGAAGCTCCATATGCACACAAACAGCACAATATTTCGAGGATAACACTGGCACGGCATCAACTCCACAGATTGAATGGGACGCATTCAAGGTGGTCCTCAGGGGGCAATGTCGGGGCACACAAGCTCACTCCCGACGACAGTTGGAGACAGATCTGAGGCGCCTAGTGACGGACCTGATGCAGGCGGAACAGGAAGCGACTGCAGGCGCGGACGCTAGATTGTTAGAGGCGCGGGCGGAACATGACAGGCTAATAGATAAGCTGAAACATGTTAATTACACGGCGCACTCGGCCCGCACGCATCACACCGGTGATAAGCCCGGCAAACTGTTGGCTTGGCTAATACAGCGTGAGGAGCGAACGTCGCCTGTGACGGCGATACATCCGCCTGTCGGCCCCGTGGTATACACCCAAGCGAAGATCCACGAAGCCTTTGTAGCGCACTACCAAGCGCTGTATGGGTCGCGCCTACAGAACCCACATCCGAACATCGCCGCTTATCTGGACGAGGTCACGCTGCCTGCCCTTACGGATGACCAGCGAGACGACCTTGGGTCGCCAATGGAGGCGGATGAGCTACGCTACGCCATCCTCGCCCTCTCGAATGGCAAGGCCCCCGGACCAGATGGGATACCGGCCGAATTCTATAAAGCCTGCTCCGATATACTGATACCGGAGCTCCTCAGAGTATACTCAGCGGCACTAGACGACTCGACCTTACCCCAGTCAATGAACGAGGCGACATTTGTGTCTCTTCTCAAGCCAGGTCGAGATGCCACAGTCCTTGGATCGTATAGGCCCCTAGCGCTCCTGAACACGGATTACAAGATCCTGGCGTCGGCCCTGGCCAGACGATTGGCGCCACTGGTGCACAGCGATCAGAACGGCTTCATGCCCGCTAGATGCACCTCCCAAAACATCAGAAGGCTGTTTCGGATACAGGAATAAGCGGTGCAGGGATGGCCGAGATCGGGCTGCTTAATTCTAGACCTCAAAAAGGCGTTCGACTCAGTCGAGTGGCCCTATTTGCTGGCAGTGTTGCGTAAATTCGACCTAGGAGACGAATACATAGAATTGGTCGGGCTGCTGTACAGGAACCCCGAGGTACGCGTCCGCACGGGTAAGCTACTGTCCGACGTCATTAAGATTAGACGAGGCACCAGGCAAGGCTGCCCGCTATCCGCACTACTCTTCTCGTTGGCAATAGAACCCCTTGCTGAGATATTGCGCAGCAGAGGTGCGAACTGGGGCATACCACTGGCAGATGGCACAACGTTGTCTCGCTATACGCTGACGACCTGCTCCTGTATATCAGAGACCTTGCCAGCTTGCCACCGGAACTATCGGACATCTTCCGATCCTATGAGACCATGTCGGGCCTCAAGGTGAACTGGGCCAAATCGGGGGCATACTCGTTCGCTCCCGACATTCCGGATCCCGGAATCAGAATCAATGGCGAGCAACTACCATGGCACGACACCACATTCAAATATCTGGGAATATACATATACAGGACGCTCCCGGATATCCTAAATGGCAACCTGACACGCGCCGTCACGTCCATTAGGTCACAGATCGCCTTTTGGAAGACTCTCCCACTCAATGTGCCAAGCAGAGTGACATTGACGAAAATGATCGTGCTACCCAGACTCCTATATTACTACGCCAACATCCCAGTGTACGTCCCGGCCCGCACTTTTAAAGAATTAGAAAAAATTATCAGGGAGCAGATCTGGAACACTGGAAGGCCTAGAGTGGCGCTGAAAAAATTATACACACCTGTCGATGAAGGCGGCCTCGCAGTACCAAACCTAGAGCTTTACTACCTGCGGCACAACTACAATGGGTAGCGGCCTGGCTCTCAGGCAGGAACCTGGAGGACACAGCCACAACCGCGGACACGCTGTCCCTCCTACAGATACACTCTCTATTCCACCCGCTAGCGCGCATGAAGAATCAAACACAACTACATGTAGATGTGGCCGTAAAGTGCTACACCAGGAGCCTACGACTCACAAAAAATGTCAAACCGTATGCCCCAGCGCTCCCGCTCCTAGGCACCCCTAAGGCTACAACCGTTGTCACGGACGCCGCACTGGAGCACTGGACATGCTCGGGAGTAGACACCATGGCGGACTTATATGCCGACGGAACCCTGATCCCCTTTGCGACACTGGTCAGCGACACAGGCATCCCAGCGGGACAGTTCTTGCAACACGCCTCCATAGTGGCGGCATACACACGACGGTGGGGAAACATCACTGATGAGCTTCCCACGCATCTACTGATACAACACCTGCACGTCATGGGGAATGGCTCGCATGTGATACACTGGCTGACTCAAGCGCTATTGTCACACACACAACATACTCTACAACCTCTGCGTGACAAATGGGCGACCGACAGGGGGAGGAACTGGACGGACAAGGAATGGGCAATGGTGCTAGCAGGCCCCAAAAACGTCCCCCGCAACGCACGCTTTAAACTGATTCAATTTTACATATTACATAGAGCATACCTCTCACCAGACAAAATTAACCAGTATTTCCCAGGAGCCGCGGCTAGCTGCCCGAGATGTGCACTTGATGGGGCGGACCTGCTACATATGCTGTGGCAATGCCCACGGATTCAAACATACTGGCGGTCGGTGCTGCTGATACTCGAGCGATGCACGACCATGCCGATACCGCACACATGGGAGGCGTGCCTACTGGCCTATACAAGAGGACCAAACATAATAAAGTCCCCTCCCGTTTCTGGGACCTTGGCCTCCTCACGGCCAAGAGACTGCTTACCAAACACTGGAAACGAACGGCCCCACCCCTAGCGCAACACTGGTGCGCCTCCCTGGACAACTGGGCAAGAGCAGAAAGCATCATCCTCCATAACGAGGAGACAGCAGGTTTGCGACAGTTCCCAATCGCGACTTTATGGGACGACACACTCAGCTCCTTCCATAGAGAATGCCAGTCACTGGGAGACCCCACACCTGACAATTCCCCCAGGAGGGACGGAGATGCAATAGAGGGAGCAGACGGTATGGACCGCGGCCCTGACGCCTCTGACAGGGATATACATTACCCACCAGATAGGGAGACTGTTGTACCCACAGATGACGCCACACCCTAACAGAAGAGACGACACCCTCCATGCCTTACCCGCACCTTACGCCTCCCGCGAACGTCCCAACACCCTCCCAGAACGAGACAAGCAGCAACAGGCATACCCGATGACTTCCCTGAGACCCGCCTATATCGAAGCGCTCCCACCACGACACACCACCAAGTTCGATGACCACACCCCACCCCTCCCCTCCCCCTTTCTTTTCCCATGTCCTCTCTACGGGGCCAACATGGCTGGAATGACAGCGATGAGACCCCACTATGACACACTGAGTGATGTATAGCTGCATTACGTGCTACACCCCGCGACCATGACATACATCCTTGAGATGTAGACACATGTCTGATGTACTATTCACTCTCTCTATCCCCCTGAGTAATCAATAAGAGATATCTATAAACAGAGTGGACGGCACCACACTTACAACAGCCCCCAACGACACCCCGCCCTTATGCCATCCCACTGGACACACACTCGCTACACGCGATGAGCCACAATCGCATGATATGTACCATCGACTCAGTCACCAAGCGCCATCTCTATTCTAGCTGATGGTTTGTGGCTCTGTGGATATAGACAACACTCCCCAGTGGGAAACACCGTGAGGAA
This sequence comes from Lissotriton helveticus, assembly GCF_964261635.1. NCBI lineage: Eukaryota > Metazoa > Chordata > Amphibia > Caudata > Salamandridae > Lissotriton > Lissotriton helveticus. Next base: position 541,754,907 of record NC_136059.1, on the reverse strand, counting down.
CAGTTATTCGTTTCATGTATTGTTTTTCTCTTTTTTCAGCAATGACGGTTAAGGAATGAGAAGATTGTAATGTATAATGCTGTTGCTGTATTTGTTCATTGCTACGCATCGCAAAAATAACCTTTACTTTACCCTCCTCAAACTACTGCTCTGTATTGTTACCATACGTTAAAATCTCAATAAAAATATTCAAACAAAAAAAATGATTGCAAAACATTACTGAGCGGTACACTTATATGTCAGGGTATTAATTTACATGGAGCCTGCGATGGTTCTTCGACCAACTTATCCTGTCACCTGCAGGGTTCCCTGGCAGCTGTGATAGATCCAATTTTTAGGCAGCTTTCCAATGAGAGCTACATAATGTTGAATGATCACAGCTGTTGTGGAATGATGCCAGGAATAGCCTACCTCGTTAGTGTGTCAGCCAGGGTCACTTGCTGTATGCAAGTATTGTTTCCTAAAACTAAGACAGATGGGGGGTCGCCGCTATGGCCTTCACTGAACATCTCTTCTATACGAATTGATACTTTAAGCAGAATGAAAGCCATTCTTTTGCAAAAAACTGTGACACTGACTTCATCCGGAGAGACGTATGATCTGCAATTTGCAAGGTCCTCTGCAGAGATTCATGCCTTATCATCAACAAACTGCCCCAAACATTTCGCAGAAATGTTAGGTCGTATCTTAAACATGTCTGATACTAGTGGTATTGTACATGTATTTAAGACGATTTTTTCGGGACTGTTAGCACCGTTTGAAGCAGTCCTAGGCATTTTTCCAAACTTCGTGCACTCTGTGTTCGGCAGCCTGCCTCTCATTTTGGGACTCGTAGCAGGGATGCTATTCTTGTTCCTTCTGCTCCGTTATGGCAAGTCTAGTCAGCAGCGATAACCAGATTACCATCGAGAACACTCTTCTGGCAATGCGGTATCGTGAGCGCATAACACAGATTCTTGGCTTGGCACGTTTGAGAGATCTGGATACCACGTGGTTCCTTTCGTTCAGACCAAACTGGCAAGATTGCATCTTACCTGTTCTACCATGCCTGATTTGTGGAGAGGAATGCGTGTTGGATATATGTCTAACACTTCCATCAGCGCTGCCAATGTACGTTGACGCTTTGCTTGGTTCGGTAACGGCTCATGCATTGTGTTGCCCCCAACGGCTACCAATCCTGATGACGGCATTCATTGAGGTCTCACTGGCAATTCCAGATGAGGGTGAGATACGTGGACCAACAGGCACACAGGTAACATCTACTGCGAACATTGCTAATGTGACTGACGCTGACGGCAATGCTTCTCATCTGTGTACGATTGATCTACTTTATGAAGTGGTTCAACTTTCACCTACTGTGGTAGACGATTTCTTGGCAGCTTAGAAGATTTAATGTTTTCTCCTGACACCGAGAATAACTTTTGAAATTAGCACACAGCGTTCTATCAACTTTGAATTTGACCTTCGTTTTCTAAAAACAAAAACTTCTAACTTTGGAACTCTATTTTTCTATGATTTGATTTGACTTTTTTCCAAAACTGAACTTTGGCACAAAGTAATCTGCTTAAAGTAGAACTATTCTTAGAGAACAAGAGTTATTTGAATACTTCCTAGAAACAATATTAACCTTATCCACAAACTAAAACAGTTTATATATTCTGCTACGGGATGGTCTTGAACTTTTTTCTTCTGTAATTAAATGTAATTTTCATGATTCATTCAGTTAGCATTGCCAATATCATATTATATGCTTACAATGAAATCGTTGCTTTTAAATACATACTGTACAAATGCTACTTTTCGTGTACAACCATTTCAAATGCATTTTATGTATTTTTGGGTGGGATTGTAAACACATGCTTTAGATATGTTTAAGTGCTTAGATTTAGTAATGTCAAACATAATAAAGTGGAGTGGGTGTTGTATAGCATTTTAGGACCCTAGTGTAATTTTCCCGATTCATGCCCTTATATAGGTATAAATCACCTTGTCCTTATAGAGGCATAGAAACCATAACCATATTTAGACATAGCCCATGCAGTCCAAATACTGCATGACTACTTTCACTAGTTCCGAAAATCCACAACGATTTCTTGGAAAACTCAGCTTCAGCAGTTAGTGACTTCCCCTTGCTTAAATATTGATTTATCCAAGAACTCATGGAGTTTTCAAAGAACTGAGACTCTTTGATGACGTTATTATGTCCACCTTTACGTCAAACTCGGCACCTTCAAGGTATAACTATGCCCACACTTGCCCAAGCAAACACACGGTAGTTTGGAGCAGTTCGACTATCTACTTGCCCGACGCATCTCGCTACAGCAAGTGCCGAAGGAAGCCGACCCTCCAGCAGACGCACTGAGAGAGACGCTGTCTTTTCTCTTGCAGAGAAATCCAGCTCTGGTGTTTCCAAGCTCCCCTTGCGGGGTGTTGGGAAATGGAGTCCTGAGACCTCCTTCATTCTAAATCAAAGTACAGAGTTGATTAGACCCTAAGAGAAATCTTGGATAGATTCTTGGCAAAAAGAATACTAAACTTATGCTACACCACACTTACTTCTTCCCTCGTACTAGACTTAGGTTAGGTACATCGGGGTAGGCGTATTTTAGAAGCACCAGTTGAGTACTTTTAGTCTTTATTTATTTATGTATGTATTTTATGGCTTAGAAACCATACCATGCTTTTACAGTATTATTTTATAATACTCTTCCTGCTGTACGCATTATACTTTACAGCAAGTGTTACGATTGTAGCAGTTCATTTCTTCTGCATGAGAAAGAAGACTGTTCAATAAATACTTTTATTGAAAACGCTGTCTCTCTATTTTCTCTGCACCTCTGGTGAAACGAAGCATGCACGAATAACTGAGTAAAATATCTATCTATTGTTTCCACGACTCTGAAGATACGTTTTATCTTGGGGAAACAAAGTTGTCATGTTTATGCGGTTGTCAGAAACAAATCCCTTCTTGTGAATTCTAGAAAGTTTCTAGTGACCTCTGCGCTAGCTGGCACTCACAATTAAGTCTAATATATTCGATAGAGACCTAGTCGACATAAGTCCTACGTCAAATCTATAGGATATATTATTCCAATATGCAGAGCCTATTGGGAATATAGGAACTACACTACATGTTCACCATAACAGATGATGGTTTTGCACTTAGTGCAGTGCTGCTGCAGAAAAGCAAATGCTGGGCGAATGTCTACTGGTGGTGCTGAAGTGGACGCTCCAGAGGTGCTAGCAATGCTTGGTGGTGGATTTTTTGCTGCACGCCTCATTTCTTCTCGTGCCAGATTCTTCAGGCGAATGGTCCGCAGATGTTTATACATACTTGCTGTTCCACAGGAATATTTCTTGACACTGCTTCGCGACAGGACCCTGTCACACATCAAGCATGTGACTTTTCTTGCGTTGATCTTTTTTACTCTGGCAGGAAAGGTGAAAAATTTCCATACCACTGATTCAGACCTCTGCTTGGGTGGATCTTCCTCCAAGATATCTTCATCTGAAGAATGATGAGGAGCTTGCGAACCAGATGCCATTTCTCCAATGCAATTTTTTTAAAACACCAAAAAAATTCCAAAACCAGCTTTGGAAGAAGAAGAGATGTCTCTCATTAACTGCTCCAAACAGAAGTATTAAAATGGCTGGGGTCCTTCAATATTACAGTGGGAAATGTTATGAACCAATCAAAATTTTTTTTTCAGGTTACATGGGATCCGCGCACCGTGCGCTCACAAAGCACGCATCCGACACGACTTTGCGAAAATATATTTAAAACTAATATGTTTATTGCAAGTAGAAATATATTATTTTTATGAATACCTTAGATAATCTTTTGCCCTAATATGTACATTAAAGACACATACATATTATTTTAGAACATACATTTTTTTACGGGAGTTGCGCACTCAATGTGCCCCAGCACGTATATGACGTCACGTGGGGCCTGCCACCGCAAAAACATTGCGTACCGTAATACGCATGTGTAGCGAATGCACGGGAGCAGGAATCGCGGACCGGTCGCATACCGGTCGCGCACAACACGTAACATTGTACGTATATGACGTAACTGAAAAAAACACGCACTCATCGCTCACCATACGCGGATCCTTCATGACTTTTCCAAAATGGCAGCTAGAATACGTGTACGTAAGATCTCTATTTGCAACACTATAATTATTCCAGTTACTAGTCATGTACTTATGAAATGGAGTAGCTCTCACACAAGTATCTGTTAATATTATTAATAGTGGCTTTCAGGGTTGATATAGTTAGGAATTAGCATTTGAAAAACCATTGAAATTCACTGAAAAGAATAGGTTTCAGGGACCTTATAATTACAAATTAGCATTTAAAAAACCTTTGAAATTCACAAAAAAACATAGGTTTCAGGGAGGTTATAGTTACAAATTAGCATTTAAAAAACCTTTGCAATTCACTGAAAAAACTATAGGTTTCAGGGACGTTATAGTTAGTTGACATTTCACTCATACAAAACCATTGAAATTCCACCGTTATAGTTAGTTGTGCTAGCTATAACTCGCGCACCCGCAATGCACTGCTGATGATGTCACATATTACATCTTTCATGACATGGTCAGTGACATCACTGATGACATCACTGATGACATCTCAAATGACATCACTGATGACATCATCCACATTACAATCTGATACACCTCATCACACACTAGTATAACCTTTGATCACTCACTGTAAAATACACCATATTTGAAAGCATTGACACACACATACCAGTTACTACATACGCACTCACTGATTGCTAAGTCTACACATACAACTGTCTATTCACGGACAGAATCACTTATACTTGTAGTCACTGATCAATGGTAACACTCTCAAAAGTTCTCATACACCTATATAGACATTGACACATCAGCAGTAATTCTAGTCGGTTATGCAGTGATGCTACTCACTCATGAAAAGAATCAATCACACTTACATTTACTCACCTACACACTTATACACACAACACCTGATTTATACATACACATAGTAAATCATAGTTACTATGTTAAAAAATCACTATTACAATTATACACTCATTCATACAGTTACTCTCACAATCACTGACTCTTACGTATACTTATTTATATACACCAACTCTCATATACAATGCCATTTATTTTCTTACTTTATTGGAGATATGTACCACTGACACATATATTCACTTACCACACAAATAAACACACTCAAACACCTAAACAACTGTTTCCATAACCACTCCTAAACCCATATGCCTAGACAATCAATCATTCACACATCTATGCATAGAGTTACAACTCCCCCACCCAACCACAGATACACTCAGTCTCCCTTTACAAAGACTCAGCCAACTAATCAATAACTAATATAGACACTCATGTAGTTAGTGACCAATTGATGCAGCAGGTTATACAACACAGACAGTGATACACACATTCACATAGTTTGGTTACTAACCCATATATTCAGTGAGACACATTTATTTACTCACTTAAACAGGAAAACAAAAGCAAAAAAAAAAAAGGGGGGGCAGGGTAGAAACACCCTGACACTCTAGGCCTGCTTAGGGGCCCCACAAGGACCCCCAGGGGCAAAAAAACCACGCTTTTTTAAAAACAAATCGTGGGATGCGCGCTGGATCCGCGGATCCAGCCATGAAAAAAAAAACAATGCGCGGGCACTCGCGCTTCCTTATTAATTAGCCCCTGGGTGGGCCAAGTCCCGGGGGCAATGTTTATATTATAACGGGGAGGCCAAAGGGACCCCAGTCCTGGGGCTTGAATAATAAATGGGTGGGGGATTCAAAGGCCCCTCAAGCCCTGAAGACTGCCATCCCCGGGGCTTTTATAAAATATTGGCGGGGGCCCATGGCAGCTCTGTGGCGCTCAATGGAGGTACCTTGTGAGCTAGTTGCACCCCAGTGACCCTCAGGATTCAAGGGGAGTAAATCCCCAAATTAAAACACACCACGGGGCACGTTTGCACAGTGGTGAAGGGAGGGGGCGGGGCCTGAGGTGACATGTGTGCAAACACGCTCTGTGGTGCGTTTTAAGTTGGGGAATTAATTCTGCTTCAATCTTGAGGTCTCATGGGGGCCAACTAGCCCACCAGGTACATCCAGTAAGCGCCACGGAGCTGCGTTGCAGAGACGTGGTCCAGGCAGTGCCCCTTTTTACACCTCTCTGCGTTTACTGGAGGTACCTTGTGGGCTAGTTTGACCCTAGGGACCATCAGAATTCAAGGGGACTTAATCTCCCAATTTAATACGGCCACAGGGTGTGTTTACACAGTGGGGAAGGGAGGAGACGGGGCCTGAGGTGACCTGTGCAAACACAACCTGTGGCGCGTTTTAAGTTGGGGAAATAATTCCCCTCCAATTCTGAGGGCCCCTGAGGGCTAACTAGCCCACCAGGTGCTTCCAGTAAGTGCCACTGCACTGCGTTGCAGAAAGTTGGTCCAGGCCTTGCACCTTTTTACACCTCTCTGCAACACAGCTCTGTGGCGCTTACTGGAGGTACCTAGTCGGTATTTGGACCCTAGGGACCCTCAGGATTCAAGGGGACTTAATCTCCCAACTTAAACTGGCCACGGGGTGCGTTTACACAGTGGGGAAGGGAGGGGACAGGGCCTGAGGTAACGTGTGCAAACACGCACTGTGGCGCATTTTAAGTTGAGGAAATAATTCCCCTGTAATCCTGATGGCCCCTGGGGGCTAACTAGCCCACCAGGTGCTTCCAGTAAGCGCCACTGTGCTGCGTGGCAGAGAGGTTGTCCAGGCCATGCCCTTTTTTACACCTCTCTGTAACGCAGCTCTGTGGCGCTTACTGGAGGTACCTAGAGGGCTAGTTGGATCCTAGGGACCCTCAGGATTCAAGGGGAGTTAATCTCTCAACTTAAAACGGCCACAGTACGTGTTTACACGGTGGTGAAGGGAGGGGACGGGGCCTGAGGTGATGTGTGCAAACACGCCCTGTGTAGTGTTTTAAGTTTGGGAAAGAATTCCCCTGTAATCCTGAGGGCCCCTGGGGACTAACTAGCCCACCAGGTGCTTCCAGTAAGCGCCACTTTGAATCCCTCTACCCTATTATGTACTAGGGTCTTACAGAGGAGGTCATGGGGAATTTCACTGGGGTACCCCAACGCATAGTGTTCCCTAGTGTATGTAGGTGTTTTTCACTGTATTCGAAGTGTCTTTTAGCATAGCACTGGCTCTAGGCCTGGTTAGTCAGATTCAGTTACCATCAGTACTCGTCAGAAAAAGTTCTGGTTACAGGAGGACTTTCTGTTGGTTCTTTCTGCATTTTTTTATTATTTCTGTGCATTTTTTCTTCTTTCTTCACATGTCCTACCTCTGTAGGCATAGTTAGAAACTAGCATTTTCTTTGAAATTCAACAAACAAAGTATCAAACATACATTTACTTGCATATACAGTTATACACACACCACCACACTTACTTCTATAGAAACATACACATACTTACTCTCTTAAGCAATCACTTATAGAAACACATACTAATTTATACATGAACTCTTCCAATCTCTTACTCTTACATATACTCACTTATATACACCAATACTCACATATACTAGTTTAAAACAGATGTAGTTACTCATAAAGACACTATTGAGACAGTCATTAACACACCCATACACACACTCATTTACCCATACAGTCCTGCACACATGCTGTCTTCAACACATACAAACAGTGAGTCACTCATTCATGCATCTATGCGCTAAGTAATACCCCCAACGAACCATACAGACACTCAGACACTCATACTGATACTCAAAATAACTACTAATAACCTATATAGACACTCATGTAGCTTAACCCATGCAGCCACTTATACACTAAGTGAGAGACTGATAGAGATATGTACATATTTAAACATTACTTGCTAACCCATTTACCCATTTACAAAAAGATTCATCAATTTAGACACTTATATACCCATTTATTCTTCCATGGACCTTGAGATATACATATATAAAACATATTTAATTTTCAGAAAAACACACATTCACTGGATGATGTCATCAGTGATGTCATTTCAGATGTCATCAGTGATGTCATGAGTGATGTCACTGACCATGTCATGAGTGATGTAATATGTGACATCATCAGCAGTGCATTGCGGGCGCGCGAGTTATAGTTAGCTGAACTAACTATAACGGGGGAATTTCAATGGTTTTGTACGAGTGAAATGTCCAACTAATTATAACGCCCCTGAAACCTATGTTTCTTTGAATATATAACCATGGAGGATTGACATGCCGGATGAGCGAGTGGAGGCCCATTGGTGGGCTTGAAACATTTCAGAGGCACATAACTGAAGTACACACTACAAGACCCACAAATCAACGTGTACTCATTTGAGTCGCCCATTGGAGGGCTCATATTTTTAAATGGGAGGGGTGGCCTCTATGCCAAAATGACTGTCGCGCCGCTGAAGAGTGCAATGAGCACGAAACGCGTCCGACGTGAATCAACAGGCATGCTGTAAACTGGGTCCGCCCGCCGATCCGGCTTTTACCTCATGAAGGTTGCTGCTGTGGATGTCTGAGTGCATCTCCAACAGGTGGGAACCTTGGAGCTTTGATTTGTAAGCCGCCTCCCAGCCGCGGGAGATGCACCACACAGAAATTTGGGGCCACAGAGCTCCGAATCACGGAGTCTCAATGTGGAGGCATCAATGGAGGATTGACAAGCCGGATGTGCGAGTGGAGGCCCATTGGTGGGCTTGAAACATTTCAGACAGAGGCACATAAGTAAAGCACACACTACAAGACCCACAAACCAACGCGGACTAATTCGAGTCGCCCATTGGAGGGCTCATATTTTTAAGTGGGAGGTGTGGTCTTTATGCCAAAATGACTGTTGCACCGCTGAAGAGTGCAAAGAGCACGAAATGCGCCCGGCATGAATCGACAGGCATGCTTTAAACTGGATCTGCCCGCCGATCCAGCTTTTACCTCATGAAGGTTGCTGCTGTGGATGTCAGAGTGCGTCTCCAACAGGTGGGAAACTTGGAGCTTTGATATTTATATATATATATCCCTCAAACTGCTTCAAAAATGCTCCCGCAATGTCTTGTCAGCAAGCAGACGTGGACCCGTCATTATAGTGCTCAGATTATTTCTTTATTCGTCGGCCATTACGCGTTTCGCCACCCGGATATATATATATATATATATATATATATATATATATATATATATATATACATATATCAACTCCACGCTTCCCAAGTGCCTCGTCGCACAAAACAGGAATGCGGACTCAAAATACGCCGGTCTCAGATTTTTATTTATTTGATATTATATGGGTGGAACGGTGCATGCCTCAGATGCGTTTCGGACGCGAGGCTGTGTCCTTGCTCACTCAACAAACGGGGAGGCTAAAACAGTATATTTAAACACCCATTTGGCGCCAACACAGTATAAGGTATAGACATAGAAAACAGACTCATCTTATTAAACTCTATTGCGAAAAGAGACAGCCATCTTACAATGCTTGCCGTTCTGATTGTGTAAATACGTTGAGATGCATTACGTGAAATATAGCACTAAACCAATACCAATAATAGTAAAATGTTTGCCCCTTTAAAAAGTCAGACACTATGAAAAGCTTTATATTAAATATACATTAGACAGTACTTGTTTATGTAAATATCAAAAGTGCAAAGTGCCTATTTACAAAAACGATTCAATAAATTGAGAAATGCAATATGGCAAGAATGGACACGAATACTTGTGCAACAACAATCGTACAAATACGAGAATAAACCTCAATGATGAATACCCCCTGATACCTTGACATCAGGACAGTCCTGATTACTAGTGCAAAGATGGATGCGTGCAAATACGCTAAGCTAGATCATCCCATATCTCTAATGATGGCTGTATAAATACACAGAGAGATATAGGTTAAAATAGACTAAAACAAAAGGCAGAGGTATACATAATGTGACGGTCAACTGTCTTCTGGATGGCTAAATTCATTATCTCCTGTGCTCAATTGACCTATACTCCTATGGCGCCACTATGTGAATCAACTTAATTTGTGTCCTATGAAGTGATGTGCATACAATTAAAGTACAAAAAATTAAGATAGAAATAGAAATAGAAAAAAGGGTGATTAAAAATTGTTACTGAATACACAATATAGTATGGGGAGAAAAACAGCGGAACCACTGGTTAGTAAACCTGTATGTGTGTGCTTGTTCTAATTACATGACTTTTTAAATAAGCTGGTCTCTCAGATCAAAAAATCTCATGCATCATGTACGTACTTAATGTAATCAGACACTATATGGGCAATCCTTTACATGGTTCACAAAAGGGACAGGGTTTCATGTATGGTATACATATAACACCATACAAAGTCGAAAATATTGACCCAAAATGGGAAATGGAAAATAAACAATGATGAGCATCTTCCAAAAACAAACTAACACTGGTGGGTACCACCATGAAAAATCATGGAAAATCAAGAACAATCAAGAAAAATCACAATAGAGATCAAAAACCAGACTTTCAGAGGCAACTCTACATGAATAACTGTAAAGCCTGTAACTGAGCTACAACATGCGGCAAGAACTCATCATAAAGGCCCTGTTTACAAGACGTTGTAAAGGTCTTCTCCTAAATTCAAACCCCTTGGAGCCTTACAATCTAAATTGACTATATATCTTGACTCCAGTTGGCAAAACCTTTTTTCCCTGTTGCCCCCTCTCTTACTGGGAGCCACCGCATCGATAACGAAATATTGTAAACAATTTAAATCATTTTCGTGGGTGGCCTTGAAATGCCAGGAAACTGGGTAGGCTGGATCAGAGTTTACAATAGCTCTCAAGTGTTGTAGTATCCGTACATGAACTTGTAACTTATATATATATATTTCTGATCTCTTGCAGGACGTCTAGTGTGTCTTATCTTATATCAGTTGCTGCTTGTTTATTAATCAGTATTATTCATACCTTTGATGAGTATTAATAAGTATTATTCATGCATTTAGATTATAGTTTGCTACATATATTTGAATTTTATGCATTTGGCATCTGAGACAACCTTTGTTTAGAGCGCATTATGTAATAAATCCCAAGCCTTATTCTAAAAGAGAGAGAGTCTTTGGATTTTGTTAAATAAAACCCCTTTTCAAAAGGTGCTGTTTGTTTTGTGTTGAAGTCTTTGCTGCACCAGGGGTGGTAAGACATTCATTACATGCTCAAATGTCTATATTATTTAAAGGTGCAGTGGTATATTTGCCTCCCAGGTGGGAGTGCAGGGGTTGGGTATGGCCTATTTGGTGAGAAGCCACCTTCATTTCATCTGTATGGGTGAGTGACTGACTGTGTGAGTAGCTATATGGCTGAGTGGGTGATGAGTGGTTGTATGGGTGAGTAGGAGGGTGTGTGAGGGGCTGTATGGGTGAGTAAGAGGACACATGAGTGGCGGTATGGATGAGTAAGAGGGTGCATGAGGACTTGCGTGGGTGAGTAACTGGGTACATCAGTGGCTGCATAGGTGAGTTAATGTGTATGTGAGTAGCTGTATAGGTGAGTGACTGTGTGAGTGTCTGTATGGATGAGTGAATGTGTATGTATGTAGCTGTGTGTGTGAGTGCGTGGGTGTGTCAATGACTGTATGGCTGAGTGAGTGGATGTGTTTGTGCCTGTATGGTTCAGTGCCTGTCTGTGCCAGTGACTGTAAGGGTGAGAGTGTTTGTGTCTGTAACTGTATGGGCGAGTGACTGGCAGTGTTAGTAGCTGCAAGATTGAGTGAGTCAGTGTGTGAGTGGCACTAGTGACTAGATGTGTGAGTGGCTGTATGAGTGAGTGAGTGGATGTGTCAGTGACTGTATGGGAGAGTGAGTGTGTGTTTCAGTAGCTTTATGGGTGGCTAACTGGCTATGTTAGGTGAGTGAGTGGCTGTGTCAGTGACTATGGATGAGTGAATGGGTATTAGTAGCTGTATGGGTGAGTGATTGGGTATGTCAGTGGTTACATGGGAGAGTGACTGGGTGTGTTAGTGATTGTAGGGGTAAATGAGTGAGTATGTGAGGGGTTATATGGGTGAGTGAGTGCTTGTGTGAGTGACTGTATAGGTGAGTGAGTCTGTGTGGTAGTGTCGGTATGGGTAAGTGAGTGGGTATGTGAGTATCTGTATAGCTGGGTGAGTGCATATGGTAGTAGCTTTATTGGTGAGTCAGTGTGTTACTAACTGTATGGGTGAGTGACAGGGTGTGTGAGTGGCTATATGGGTGAGTGACTGGGTGTGTGAATGGTTACATTAGTGTGTGTCTGGATGTCTAAATGACTGTATCAGTTTCTCCCTTGGTGTGTACCTTGACAATGTAAGTTTGTTAAATAATACAGAAGGACGTAAATAGGAAATTCTTTACTCAAATAGATGGTGCCATTCATCTGTATAAAAGAAAAGGAACATAAATATAAGATAGTATTACATTTTACAAAATTATACAAAAATGTTTAATTTCTCCAATGCATAGGTTCCTTTTTTACAGTTCTCAACTTTTATATACCATAAACGATGTACTGTAGAAAGATTCATCCTTGAACAGTGGGAAAAATCAATCAAAGATTGTAGAAAAACACAGAACTTCACAGTATGTCACTATAAATAAGTGACACTATGCAGTGCACTCACTACAATTATTTAACCCCTTCGCTGCTAGGCCTCCCACCGTGCTTAGCCTTTCTTGGCTATTTGGGGTAGTTCACACTTAGGCCCCTGTAACTTTTTGACCACATAAGGTATCTACGCCAAATTTGTGTCCTTTTCTTCCAACGTCATGGGGATTTTAAAGGTACCCAGAATTTGTGGATTCCCCTGTAGGGGACCAAGAAATTAGCCAAAATACAGCTAAAGTTGTTTTTTTGGGGTAAAAGTGCTGCAAATAAAAGTGTCTGGTTCTTTCCCTGCAAATGGTATCAACAAAGTGTTTGTGGGTATGAAATCACCACGTTCCCAGCTTTTAGGGACTGACAAACATCTGTTAGGAAACCAACATTTTGTACACAGTTTTGGAATTTTTCTGGAATATAGCTTATTTTTGCTATTTTTTGTGTTTTCAACCTTCTTCCAGGGGTAGAAATGGGTATGAAAGCAATGATAGACCCTTGGAAAGCTATACATTCTAGATAAGTAGACAAAATCCTGAATTCAGCAAGGGGTCACTTGTGTAGATCCTTAAAGGTTTCTTTATAGAAACTAACAGTTAAATATAGGAAAAATTGAAAATTAGTTTAAAAAAACAGCCATTTGTGCCAACGTTTTCACCTGTAACTTCTTCTAATTGTGACAGCTGTTTGACAGCAATATATTGTTACATTCACTGGATCTTTCTGGTTGTGGGGATATATAGGACATGTAGGTTCACCAAGAAACTAATGAACCCAGAGACAATAACTGAGCAGCATCTCGCAATGGTTTTTCATTTGTACAGGGTATATAGCGATTAATTTGGTAAACTATATACATGGAAAAATCGGTATGAGAGACACCTATGTATTTCTGAAATTGGAACAAAATATAGAGTTTAGAAACAGTAGGTATATGCACATTTATGAAATTGTGAGTTCCCATACTAGCATGAGAATTATAGGTAATTTTTCAAAATGACTTATTTTTTAAATATTGTCTTTTATTTGGAAGGCAGAAATGCATCGAAAGTCAATAGGTAATAACAGTTGCTTTAGAATTCTGTGTTACCCTAATCTCCCGATAAAAATGGTATCTTACTTGAGTGGGTGCGCCTAGTGCCCGCGACAGGAAATGGCCCAAAATGCAACGTGGACATACTTTATTTTCACAGTGAAAACTGACCCTTTTTTTGCAAAGTGCCTAGCTGTAGATTTTGAACTCTAGCTCTGCCGACACCAAGGGAAACCTAGCAAACCTATAACTTTTTTTAAACTAGACACCCAGAGAAATCCAGGATGTGGTGACTTGACTGCCTCTCACCAGGTTCTGTAAGCCAGATTCCTTTGCAAACCTTAAAATGTATCCAAAAAAACACATTTTCCTCACATTTCTGGGGTGGAAAGTTATGGAATCTGTGCAAAGTGCCAAGCTGTAGATTTTGAACCCTAGCTCTACTGGCCCTTAGGGAAACCTACCAACCCTTTACATTTTTGGAAACTAGACACCCAGTGAAATCTAGGATGGGGTCACTTGACTGGCTTTCTCCAGGTTCTGTTACCCAGAATCCCTTGTAAACCTCAAAATTTGTCAAAAAACATTTTCCTCACATTTCTGTGGTAGAAAGTTCTGGTCTCTGCGTGGATCCACAAATTTCCGTGCACCCCGCCTTCCCCAAGGTCTTCCAAGAAAAATGATACCGCACCTGTGTGGGTAGGCCAAGTGCCCGCGACTGAAAATTAGCCAAAACGCAACGTGGACACACCACATTTTCACAGTGAAAACTGACCCTTTTTTTGCAAAGTGCCAAGCTGTAGATTTGGAACCCTAGCTCTGCCGGCACCTAGGGAAACCTAGCAAACCTATAAATTTTTTTAAAACTAGACACCCAGGGAAATCCAGGATCGAGTCACTTGTCTGGCTCGCACCAGGTTCTGTTACCCAGAATCCCTTGCAAACCTCAACATTTGTCCCAAAAAACAAATTTCCTCATATTTCTGTGGTGGAAAGTGCTGGACTCTGTGTGGATCCCCAGAATTCCACCCGCCCCACCTTTCCCAAAGTCTTCTGAGAAAAATGGTACCTCACTTCTGTGGGTAGGTCTGGTGGCCGTGATATGAAATGGTCCAAAACGCAACATGGACACACCACATTTTCACAGTGAAAATGGACCCTTTCTTTGCAAAATGCCAAGCTGTAGATTTTGAACCATTGCTCTGCCGGCACCTAGGGAAACCTAGCAAATCTATACATTTTTTAAAACTAGACACCCAGGGGAATCCAGGATGGGGTGACTTGACTGGCTCTCACCAGGTTCTGCTACCTGGAATGCCTGTCAAACCTAATAATTTGTCAATAAAAGCCACATTATCCTCACTTTTCTGAGTTGGAAAGTTCTGGAATCTGCGTGGAATCCATAAAATTCCACACACCCCGCATCCGCCAAAGTAGTCTGAGAAAAATGGCACATCACTTGTGTGGGTGGGTCAAGTACCCGCGACAGGCTAACTTCCAAAACCTATTGAGGCGACATCAAAATTACCTATCACAAAACAACCTGGTTTAGCATGGGGGCCGCATGAGTTTTTGGCCCCGGGCTCAGCGACCATCTATAGAAACCTACCAAACTCACACATTTATGAAAACTAGACACCTGGGGGAGTCCAGTGAGGTATGGCTTGTGTGGGTCCGGCTAACGTTCTTCTACCCAGAATCCCCTGCAATCCTCAAATTTAGCAGAACAAACACTTTTTTCTCAAATTTCTGTGTGGGAAAGTTCTGGAATCTATGTGGATCCACAAATTTCCTCCCACCCAGTGTTCCCCTAGGTCTCCTGATACAAATGGTACCTCACTCGCATAGGTGGGTCAAGGACCCGCAACAGGCAAGGGCCCAAAACCTAGTGAGGCGACATCAAAATTACCTATCACAAACCAACCTGGTTTTGCAAGGGGGTCCCATGTGTTTTTGGCCCGGGTTCGGCGTCCATCTTGGGAAACTACCAAACCCAAACATTTCTGAAAACAAGACACTCAGGGGAGTCCAATGAGGTACGGTTTGTGTGGCTCCCCCAACGTTTTCCTACTCAGAATGCCCTGCAAATCTCGAATTTAGCTGAATAAAACACATTTTCCACATATTTTGGTCTGAAATCACCGTGCCGGCACAAATGTCCTACCCGACAGCGTTCCCCTGAGTCTCCCAAGTAAAATGATATCTCACTTGTGTGGATGGGGGAAGGGCCTGTGACTGGGAAGAGTCCAAAACAAAGGAATTAAGGGTATAGCACGAGAATTCTAAGCGCTACATTTAAAAAAAAAAAAAGTTTTTAGCCAATTCTGCATTGGACACCCACACAAGTGAGGGACCATTTCTATTGGGATACTTGGAGAAATGCTGGGGGGAAGAAAATGTGTTGTTTCTTTCTGCAGCATGAACATTTTGGCACAATGATTCAAGTAAAATGTGACAGTCACATTTTGAGGTTTGCAGGATTTTGTGGGTAAGATAACTTGTTGTGATCCACAAGAGAGACATCATCATGTACTCCCACGGGTGTTTAGTTTACGACAATATCTACAGTTCGTAGGTTTTTGTTAGATGAAACGTACACCTTGGCAGAGAGACAAAAAAGCAAAGATTACTGCACAGCCATGTATTCCTCAAGCACACACACATACCGGTTGTTTTTGGCACAACAGTGAGTGATAGTTCAGTATATACAGTTGTATTAACCAGAGATTTCACAAAAATGAAATGCACTGTTAATAATTGAAAGGACAAAAAACTGAACCAGTGACTCGCAGCTCGTGAGCTGCAAAGCCAAGTCAAGGCCGCAACCGATTTACAGGCCATTCATACACCTTTCATACGTGTGACACTTATAAAACCATTCACACCGCCAGCCGCGGGCCCGGCACATTACAACATTAGCAGACAGCGCCATTCAAGGGCCCATCACTTTCACACGCCCTCATTCCTAAAACAGCAACCACACCAGCTCATGGATTGCATGGAGTGGCGTTTAGCTAGCAGTGTGTGTTGTGACCAGCAGCAAGTCACTACTCACACACCGCCAGCTAAGCGCCAGTCCACGCACACAGCCAGCCAAGCCCCAGTCCACATACACCACCAGCCAAGCACCAGTCCACTCACCACTAGGCAAGCGCCAATCCAGGCACATCGCCAGCCAAGCGCCAGTCCACGCACACCGCCAGCCAAGCGCCAATCCACGCACACCTCCAGCCAAGCGCCAGTTCACTCACTGCCAGCCAAGTGCCAGTCCATGCACACCGCCAGCCAAGCACCAGTCCACACACACCTACATTAAAAAAATGTAACAACCAAGAAAACACAAACCATTTGCAACTGGATACAAAACTAAAATTACAAAAAGAACAGCAGTAACTAAAGACATCATTCGATTGCCAAATGTGAAACTGAACAACTACATATTACGCCATACAGACCTGGCAGTACACTATTAGACTCACGGTTGCTCCCAAAAACTCTTTTGAGTGTGATACAATCTGAAACATGTGGGCAGACACAGCCCAGGATTAGAAGGACAATCGGCACAGTGCATACCTCTTTGCAAGCAGACTCTACATCTGTTACAGGGATTGTTTTTTTGGGGCGTGGGAGGAATAAAATCAGGAAAGTGGCGATCCTTCAATCTAGCCATATCATCCGCCACTCTAACTCTAGGAACACTTGCCTGTTCCACAACAACAAGGCTGCCTATCACAGACTCCTGAAACTGAACAAATGTCATCTTTGACGCAGGAGAACTCTTCTTGAACACAACAAAAGCATTGAAATTTGCTAAATTGAAGAGATGGATGGCCAACTTCTTAAACCAAATGTAAGCCTTACGAAAAGCAGTGTAAGGTGCCAACTTCTAATCTACTCTATCGACACCACCCATGTGCTTATTGTAGTCTACAATGCACACAGGATTGCGCACTTTAGCAACCTGACCCCAAACAGCCACGGGTGAAGTACTCTCATCATGAATGGTAGTCAGCATGTACAAATCCCTCCTGTTTACAAATTTCACAGCTAGCACTTCCTTACTACGCAAGGCACTGAAGCTTTTTTGCAAACAAGCCCCTTTGGGTAACCTTTACCGTTAGAGCGGATTGTGCCACAAACAAAAGTATCCCCTTTGAACAATTCCTTAAAAAATTGAACAGCAGTGTAGAAGTTATCGAGGTACAAATGGTGGCCTCTGTTAAACAGTCCTCTCGCAAGATCCCTCACAATTTTCTCTGAAACTCCAAAAGTGGACAGACAACCAAGTGGGTCAATAGTGGAATCCCTACCAGTGTACAAAATTATAGACATATCCTGTCCTACTCTCAGACAACATATACATCTTAATTCCATAACGTGCCCTCTTGCTAGGAATGTACTGTCTAACAACCAAACGGTCCTTGAACAGGACCAAAGACTCATCACCAGATATTTCTTTGCCTGGAGTATAGATGCCTGAAAATCGATCTACAAAGTGATCAAGAACAGGCCGAATCTTAAAAAGACGGTCACAGTCAGGGTAAGCTCGTGGCAACGCCAAAGAATTATCAACAAAATGCCGCATCCGAAGCAAAAGTAAATACCGATCACGACTCATAAATGCAGGAAATATGGCCGTTGCCAACATGAGACTGGTAGACCAATATGAAGCCAGGGACGGCTTCCTTATCAAGCCCATCAAAAAAGTCAAACCCAAAAACTTCTTCATCTCATACAGATTTGTGGGAGTCCACCGGGTAGCTCTAGAGCAGGGCCTAAGTCTGGCACTGTTGTCCCTCAAAAATAACATAACTTAAATAAAATTAATTAAATAATATTATTATTATTAACAAATCAAATTAAATTGAATATATATTGTAACTAATTATAACAAATAAACTTAATTTAATAAATATAAACACAAAAAAGTGTACATATACATATGTTTACTTAAATACATTTTATTAACTATTATCTTTATTTAATTTATCAACTTTATTAATTATATAAAAATAAAATAAAAACATATATAAATAAATTAAAATAAAATAAAATATTCTATATTTAATTAACACATTCAACTAATAAAAAAATAATACATACATTTAATAACAAAATAAAAACATTAATAGTTAAAACAAATAGTGGGAGGGTAAAAAATACTATTCCCACTCCAGTGAGTGCAACAGTAGGGAAAGCGCTGGATAGCGTAGGGGTAAAATTTACTATTCCCACTCCAGTGAGTGCAACAGTAGGGAAAGCGCTGGATAGTGTAGGGGTAAAAATGATTATTCCCACTCCAGTGAGTGCAACAGAAGGGAAAACGCTGCATAGCGTAGGGGTAAAAATTACTATTCCCACTCCAGTGAGTGCAACAGTGGGGAAAGCGCTGGATAGCGGAGGAACGCAGGGGATCCCAAAACAATCAAAAACAAAACTATCAACATTTTCATTACATTTAATTTCCAATTTTAACATAATTAATATATCAATGTAAATATATTATTATTAACAAAGATAAAAATAATTAATTACACATTAGTTAGCACTATAATATCCACAAAACACACCTAAAATTAATTACACAATTACATTTAATATTTACTAATTAATAATGAAAATTAATGATTTATTATTTATTAATCAATCAATGAACAGTTATTCACATACCACCCTTCACTCCATTTACACATATAAACACCACAACACACACCTAAAATAAATTAAACAATTAACATAATTAATTATTATTGACTAATTGAAATTAATTAACAACTAATTATTAAACTATTATTAATTAATAAATTAACAGATTAATTAATCAATTAATTGTATATAATTAAATTACTTCCCACCCTACTCCCCTATAAACCCACAACCTGCTACGGTACTAATAACGCAAAATTAAACTTAAAATAAATTAATAAGTAGCAAAATTCTAAAACATATAATAAAATGACAAACAATTCTTTATTACAACGATATTTTTGTAATCGATATTACTTACCTGTCAGTCGAAATTCTTGTCATCTATATTTTTGTTGTCGATATTTCTTCCAAACGATATTTCTGCAGCGATATTATTGTCCCACGATATTTCTCTGTCGATATTCCTGCTCTGCACCTGTTGCACAGCTTACTAAGAGCCGTGTATGCAGGACCAACTAAAATAACGGCTCCCGGTCACAAAACCCTCTCCTTTTTTGATAAACCAAGAATACAGATTCCTTGTCACAGCGTATCCTAGAGAAACTGGAAACTGCTGCCGAACAAGCAAGTCTTATACAAGCAAAAAAGGTACAATACACCTACCAATCTGTTTTACATCATCAATCTGATAAAATATTATTGCTAAATATTCAACCTCGTCCCTATTTGGAAAGTTAATGAAGTAAATCATTTTACCCATAGCACCATTTCCTAATCTTCCCTAAACATTTAAATTTCTACGCAAAATTACTCTACAATTCTTGCAAACGCTTGAACATTTCTCTAATCCAACAGTTCTGGATACACACTTTTCCAATTAATCCAGTTTTGCTTAAAGTTTTTCATTTAGGAGTACTGTCACACCCTGGTGCTCCATTTTGTCTTCTGATGTAAGTTGCGAAATTTACTTTTTTCTCCAATGTTAGTAATTCTTTGTTAAAACAGGATCACTCTTGAAGTGTAGGCATTAAGCAGACAACCGATGTCCCTTCTTGAAAGAAACTAAACATTACCCCAGGTCCCTCCAGTCCTCGTCCCATTCATTACTTATAGAGATAAGGCTGCCTTCGACTTGGTTCCCAGGTCCAAGCTGTGGACAGTGTTAAAGAACTTGGGTTTACCTGTCGATCTACTGACAATGATAATGCGGCTGCATAAGGCAAATGTTGCCAAAATCCAGTGGGGAGGGCAGGGAGTGGTCACAACAGACTTCCCGGTAGAACGGGGAGTCTGACAAGGGTGCTCGATGGCTCCAACACTCTTTACCCTGTTTATTAACGGAGTTGTGGCTCGTATGTTGTCTGTTAACTTGGATGCTCCCTCTTTAGCTGGCAAAAAGACACCGATTTTAATGTTCGCTGACGATACTTTGATTTTATCAAAGACTCCAAGTGGTTTACAGTGTGCATTACTTATTTTTCGATCAATTTTGTATGGAGCATGGCCTAGAAGTTAATGTGGCTAAAACTAAGCTCATGACTTTTAATTTTAGATCTAAGCTAGTAATGAATGATCGCCCCTTAGAGACAGTCAATGCCTTTATGTATCTAGGTATCTATGTATCTAATGATCTAAGATGGTCCCAGCATATAGACATCGCACTCTTGCGCCATATACAACTGGCTGGTGCCCTTAGTACAAAGCATAGAAAATCCAGTACCAAACCAATCAAACCGGCATTGCAGGTCTATGAGGCCAAGGCCCTCGGCTCCGCACTATATGGTGCTGAGCTGTGGGGCTTCGAGAAACTACAGTCCTTACAATTATCGGAAAACAAGTTTTTTAGGAGCATCACAGTTCTTTCTAGAGGTACTCCATTGCTCCCACTCAGGTACGATCTGGGAAGGAAGGCGGTAGTAGACCTGGCTAGACTCCGCCCTATTCTATATTGGAGAAGGCTCTGGACTACTCCTGAGCTCTCTCCTTATGCTGAGGGGTTTTTAGACATAATTAAAGTGGATATGTTCCACAAAATTGGCTGGCTGAATGCTCTTAGAGTGACGTTGGGCGAACTCGGCCTTCAAACGCTTTGGGATAACCCGACAGGTGCTTCATTCCCCTCAAAAAAAGTCTTAAAAGAAATATATTGGGAGAATGTGGCAATTCGAAATTGGAGAGGCGCTAATGCCTTATCTATGACAGGAGGTTTTTTAGAAGGAAAACTGTACCCCAGTCTAGAGCTTTATTGGGATGCCATAACCACACCTAGGGACAGGAAGCTCTCCTTTCAAATTAGAGTGGGTGCCCTCCCCATTAGAACTTTAACAGGCAGGTGGGGAGGCTCATTGAATAGCAATTGTGGACTACATAAGGAAACATTTGGCCATTTCCTATTTGCTTGCAAGTTTTATGCTGAACCGAGACGTATTTGGTTATCTCCGGCGTGTAAGAATCTAGGTACCACTGGTAGTGTTGTAGCTCTAAGAATTATACATTCCAGCACTTTATTGCCCTTAATTATAGCTACAGACAAATTTTCAGGATGGGCCTGGAATATAAGACAGAAGACACTAGGCAGCTGATTGTTTTTTGCATTTTAAGATTGTCCGTATTTTAACATTTGAATATTTTTATTTTGTAATCTTTTTAAACTGTGAATTTATTTGTCATTATGGTTTTTTCATGTTTTACACTGTTTGATCGATTTTCAAGTCTAATCTTAATTGTTGTATTTGTATGATTTTTTTTATAACTGTGATTGTATTTGCTTTTATGAGGAAAAAACTCGAATAAAGCATCTTTGACTTGATTTTAGAGATAATGATCTCCCCAACAGAAAAAAGAACAAAGGAGTTTTAAAACATGCTCATCTCTTTGATGTTTAAAAGTTTCTGTTTCTTCAGTACTCTTGAGACTATGTGACAAGATCACTGGATAATATTTGATACTCCAGTTTGTTGTCATGTTCTACCACCCCCCTTTTTGAAATTATTTTGGCCACCATGAGTGTGGAAGGGTATGCTCAGACATGAGTCCCTTGCTCACTGCACCATCAGGATTCAAGCAAGCTGGGCCGAAGACGGCTGTAATGCCAGAAACCGGTCCCCGGAAGCTTGTTTCCTTTCCAGTGAAGAATTGGCTTGGTAGTTTGGTCTGCCCTGTTCCCATGATGCACTGGGCCAGGGACAGACTAATTTGCATATAGCCAGGTTCTGAACTGGGATGGTGCAGTGAGCTAAATAACGGTGATGGATCAAGCCCTGATCTGTTGACTGGGTAGGAGTGTTCTGATTAACTCAGATACTCTGTCCATCACCACCCCCTTTTTGAAATTATGTTCTACTGGTAGCATAAGTAGTCGATGTAAAGTAATTCCTTTAATATTGTGTGCAGCTAATCCAGTTGGTGCTATTACTTCACACGACAAATTTGAGTCATAGTTCTCTGTGGGTAAGCAGTGAGAAAGTCAATCAAAAAGCTTTTCTCAGTGCCAGCTTGACTACTGACGTATAATAGTATTGGCCCAAATGATGAGCATTTACATTCATTCTTCTTGTGGAGGAATCCATGCTCTATTTTCTCCTTAACCTCTATATATATTTCTTTCTGCTCGTTGTTCAGTTGTCCAAGTAACTGCTTCAAATCAACACTTTCTTGTCTTAGCTGTTGCATTGCAGTCTCCACCTCATTCATGGCTATGATTGCTTCATTTTCAATAGTTGGTCGTCCAAGAGGATCTTGATTTAGAGATCCTGAACTTTGGCTGCTTTTTGAACAGTCCTTTGCTGTCTCAACAGCAATTGTTCCCTCCTGTTCAATCTCATCATTTAACAATTTCATGTAGTTGCGAAAGACTGAACACTGAATGCTGTCTTTCACATCATTGAAAGAATCTTCATAGCAGCTAAAGTGTCTGAGTAACTCTGATTCAGAACACCAAGGCTTGAACAGTTGCAGAAAAACTATCTTTTATTAGGAGTTTGACAACTAAGTTTTATGTGGTTAATTAACATTTCTTTTCTATTGTGAACCAAACAACTGTTGCAACCACCTACTGCATATTTCCCTTCATCTATGTTTTCCGTTACATTGTTTTTATATCTATAGTGTTGAAGTGTCTCATACAGTTCAAGACTCTGTTTTGTGTGTTAGCAAGGCCTAGACTTACCCACATAATTCCCCTTCATTTTGAGCACAAACTAGCACAACCGGTCACAACATTCATAAGAGCCTATCTCTCCGCGTGAAAAACATTTTCAAGCTGAAGCTGTATAATTTCTTGGTTAGAGATTTTTCTGCAGAAATCTCCTCCCACATCTCCTTCATCTTTGTCTTCAGGGATTTTGTGATGTACAAAGTGACATAACGAGAAATAGCGATGGAGTTGTCTGCAACAAATTGTATGTCCATTTTTGCATTCCACATTTTCAGAATCCCAGAATTATAGTCATTAATATTCTTGGAGGTGTCTGTTCTTCTGAAGTTGTACATATTTTTGGGTGATTTTCATGTCAGTGTATGTCTGACTGCAGACAAAAAGCTGTTTACTCTTCCTTTGGAAATGACAGGTCTAGGAAATCCAAAACAACACCTTGTGTACAATTTTCCTTTACATCTGTATTTTCTTCAACATTGTCTTTCGGGCTGGCACATGTCACATACTGTTGTATAAAAGAGAGTAGAGAGTCATCACTGTCTGTTCCAAATTTCAGTGCATCTTTTATCTATATCAGCATTTGAATATAAGGATCACCACTTGCTATGTACTCTTTACGCCAAAAGAAATCAGTAACTTCTCCAAGAGGAGGATTTCTTTTGCTGCAGATGAAAGACAGCGTTGCTTGAAACCTGTGATTAAAATATCTACAAATGTTAGCAGCATCCAAAGAGCAAAGTTCTCCTGTTGACTTCATGTTGATGTCCTTCATGTTTGAATATGCTTCTCTCAAAAAGTCGAGTAAATCAGCCCATGCGTACTCTGCACAACTGAGCGTCTGAAACCATCTAGGTGCTCCTATGTTTCTCAACATACATTTCAGTTCTTCATGTCGACTATACCAATACTTGTTGGTTCCACATTGGCATACCATCAAATTAATCAAATTGTATTCCAACTTTTCATCCTTTCCATGAACTTTGTCAACAAATTCCTTTGCAGAGAGATTTTGTAGATAAACTCCTCTCTTCAGTATGTGATTTACAGCATATCATAGTCCAGACAAGTCACTCTCAAATAATAGATTGAATACACTGCCGACATCTACTATCCTCTGAATATAATCTGGTTGACATGTACTCAACTGCTTGTATTTGTACTAGGCGGTCATCATGCCAGCCATCTGCACCAGTGAGAAATAGTTGTGGAAAAACAATGAGCCTCTAAACGTTTCTCCCACACACTCATTGGAGCTCCTTTTGCTTATTTCGTTTGAAAGAGATCAATAGCATTGGCAATACATTTTTGGGAATGCAACATATGGATATTATAGTGTTCGTATATTTGTTCTGATTTGGATTTATCCACTTTTTCAATCAGTGCACTTGTTGGTAATGTTTCATCCTCTATACAACTTACATCTCCAAGAACATCAACATTGTTATAATAAATATTATTTAGTTTTAGGTGTAATATAGCTTTTTGTACTTTATTAACATCCACTAACTGTTGCCAGATTTGTTTGTTTTTGGTAGGGACACCATTTACAAGAATGATAAGTGAATCATCAACAACTCTGTCTACACCAACAGTTTCAATAATCCATTTAACATCTAAAGGTAAGTAGACAACTCTTCCTTTAAGGCCCTTCTGTAACACAGTTGATGGCCGCTTCCCTGTGTTTGGTTCCACACAAACTATTGCCTCAAACGGATGTATATATTGTATGAAAATTGATTCATAAACATTTAACTCTCAAAGTTCTTCTGGAATAGATACCAATTCTAACTTGTTATGTATTACTCTTGCTGGCATTTTCTTATCCTCTAACTTATCATCGCAATTCCTACATATAATTTGCTGTGGTGACAAATCAAAGCATTCCTCTACAAATAAATATGCAGCAAATTCTTGCCACTTAGCTCTGTGTTCTTGTTCAGTTTTTGAGGACAAAACAACTTTGCAAGTTTGGCTTTTGTGTGAGTGTGTCAACAACAAATACACAGTTTGGTTTCTCTGAAGAAACGGTGTTAAACTTTGCAACGTCTTGCGTAAAGTTATCAATGCTAATGCCTGTGTTCGGTTTCTCTACACCTGCATATACCATCTCCTCATTTTCCCTAGACTCCTCTTCGAAAGAAACAAAACTGAACATCTTCATAAACTTTTTTATCCTCCGCTAGTATACCATGCAATAACACTCTATTTATTTTTCCTACACATAAGGCAGGTGTTTTCACAAAGCAAAATCTAAAATGTTTGTATTTTAGAGTGATGTACACCTGACATTCTGTTATGATGTGATGAAAGGTGCTTATGCACACTTATCTTGGATAAACACGCCAGTGAATGTCCCTGTGAATTAGTATATCACTCTACATTTCTAGGAACCATCTCCTCTTTTCCAATAGGAGTACCATCTGGAGATCGTCCAGTTGTTTCAAATGCATGCACTAATGTGTTCTCTTGGAAGTAGCTTTCTTCATTAAAGAAAGGCTCAATGCTGTATGTATGCTTCCATTTACCTCTGAAAATTTTACAAAAATGACTTCTGTTCACAATTCTTTCTTTTTGGCTTCTTCTCTTCATAGAAAACACTGTTTTATCTAGTGTTCTTATTCTGTTCAGTATCAAAATAAATAGTTTCCTCTTCAGAGCAAATGCCTTATCAACTACAGTCTCAATATGTTGTTCTTGTTTGACAGCTTCCCTTCTCCTTTTATACTGCCTCATAGTTCGTACCACATTCTGAATTAACATACTACGAAACATTCTTGCTCATATGACCTTAAATTGTTACTGTCTTCTCTTGGAAGTAGCTTTCTTCATTAAAGAAAGACTAAATAGTGTATATATGCTTCCATTCATGTCTGAAAAGTTAACATGAATGACTTCTATACACAAGTCTTTTGTTTGGCTTTCTGTCTGCATAGAGAACACTGGTTTATCCAGTGTTCTCATTCTGTTCAGTATCAAAATAAATGGTTTCCTCGTAAGAGCAAATGCACTCTCAATCTGTTGTTTTTGTTTGACTGCTTCCCTTCTACTTTTATAATGCCTCATAGTTCGTACCAAATTCTGAATTATCCTACTATGTAACATTCTTGCTCGTATGTACTTACATTGATTCTGTCTTCTTGTTAAACCATGTATTTTATTGTATGATTTCTTAGTTTTAATCTCACTTACTCAGTTGATTTAAACGTTGCTTTTGAATACCATGTTTTGCAGACTTTGCAGTTTTCAGCATACTTTTTAAAGAACTGTGTTAGTTTTCTTCCCAGTAGCTCTTTTCTCTTTAAGCACATTCTCTGTATTATATCCCTTTCACTCTGACTTGCAAGGAGATACTATTCTTTTCTCTGTTTCTTTCTTGTTTCTGTCTTTTTTGGCATTCTTACTCTTTATTCCTATATGCAGATATATGTCGAAAAAGCAAACAAAACACAGCAAAAAAACAATATATGTAGGTTAATATTACATAGCATTACATTACATAGGTTAAGCAATTAAGTAGCTACTTAAATAGTTACATCACTATGTAACAGCCACTATAAGTGTGTCACTTTGCATGTATAAATAAGTGTATCAGTGTGTGATTGGGTGTGTCTGTGTATGCATACGAATATGCCTGGGTGTGTCAATGTTTTAATGTCATTAGTATATGTGTGGCTGTGTCACTGTATGTATCAGTGTGTGCCTGGTATGTTAGTGCATGCATAAGTGTGTGCCTGGGTGTGTCATTGTATGCGTCAGTATGTGCCTATGTGTGTAAGTGTATGGATAAGTGAGTGATTGGGGTGTCTTACTGTTTGAATCAATGTCTGACTGGGTGTGTCAATGTATGCATAAGTATGTGATTTAGTGTGTTAGTGTATGCATGAGTATGTCTCTACGTACTACCTTAGGGTTGACTTATATGAATGAGAAGGAAAGTTTAAGGCTTCGCAAGGAGTAACCAATGCCACGTCGAATTGGCATTAAAACTACACATGCAGGTCCAACACATGTTTAAAGGTCTCCTATTCTGGATGGGTGACTAGGGCTGTCAGTACTTGAGTACATGTCTGAATCACTGTATTAGTCCCTCTGTGGGTGTGTCACTGGATGTGTAAATAACTATGTTGGTGTGTCACTGTCTGTCTTAGTATATCTGTGGGTCTGTATATGTGCATATAACTGGCTGTATAGATTGCTTACTGGCCGTATGTGTTTGGGTATATAAGTGTGTATGCAAATGGCTCTTTTACTGCTTGATGTGTAAGTGCCTCTGTTGCTGTCTGACTGGGTATGTTAGTGGCGCCATGCCTTTGTACATAGGTACATAACTTAAAGTTTGGGTGTGACACTGGATGTATAACTTGGTGTATGGGTCTCTAAGTGCACATGTAACTCTGAAATGTTAAATTAAATGTTTTAACTTTAAGCACATATAACCCAGCCTTCTGGCCTACATACGGCCTACCATAGCGGTGACTTATATGTAAGGATCCCAGTTTTCCATTTGTACTGTTTTTACAGAAAAATACTGACAGAAAACAATGTGTTTAATGTCTGTATTTACTTTTAAAAGTGGAAAAACACTGAAAATTGTGATTCTAAAGAGTGACTTTCCATGCTGTTTGTTGGGAATTCCAAGACAACAGATGAGCAGATAGATAGCATGGGGAGTTAAACAAGAGGCTAATATATTGTTAAATACAGGCATATGTTAAAATATATTTGTAGTAAATTGCTAATATTTACCGGTGGGTGTAGTGTTTTCCTATATTTGACTACTAGATTTGCAAAAACGCAGCAGGCATCAAAGTATTAGTGTATGTTTATCAGTTAAATAAATGTGGAAATGTACCAATTCTGACTCCACTTATTCGCAAACTAAAAAGTAAATATGGTTAAATACTAATATGATGGCCCAAAAAGAAATATGGGTAAATAATAATATAAATCTTTATTCGGTTTAGTCACAATGGAAAAACCATAAAAGAACACAGAATAACATGCATTCATAAAAATACACAAATTAGAAATAGTTCAATTAAAAATTGATTTCATATAAAAAGCGAAATAGCAAGAAAAAAGTTATTCAATGTGTGCAAGGTGCCAATTGCAAATAAATACGACTTTTTCCTAGAGGTTTTTCCTGTGTTTCACGATACACTTTAGGAAGCTGCTAACAAAATAACAAACGTTCACTGTTTCTAACATTTGTAGTCTTAGAAGGGCAGGTCGACACTGTCTCATTCCCCAAGATTTAAGTATTGGTAAAAGCCAGATCTTTCTATGGGCTTGGTGGTATTTACAAAGCAGGATCACATGCAGATTCGACTGCACTGAAATTCCGTCACAAGGACAAGGCTGTAAACTGACGTCCCAACAATTTTGTGTCGGAAAGGTGACCATTCTGAAAAACATGTTCAGCCTAAATCTCGTAATTAACATTCTCTCGTAAGTTGTTAGTTGTAGTTCAAGATACGGATGAATGTCAAGGGACACTTGAATCATGTTTGCGTGGATCACTGCCTTTTTCGAAGAATTGGAAACAAGTCTTAGCAATTCAAGGTGACTTAGTGCTTTCTGTTTCAAATCTTTTTTCGAGATGTCCATAATGGAAGCAGGGTCAAGATAATAGTTCTCAAGGCCTAAATCCTTGAAGAAATTCCTGACATATAAGAGCCACTTTATTTTCAAAGAGTTATCCAGACTCATTGCGTCTGCGATGATCGCTTGTGACAAAGCATTTTTATTTGACAACCAGATGCGGCGCCACAGCATCAGGGGTTCTATTTTGATTAGATCTTCCAAATAGGGAGTGGCTAATTCTTGGTGCATTGCGTAGATTGAGGTGCCTTTGGGGGTAGCTAACAAAAATCTTAAGAATGTATTTTCCGCCTTCTGAATAGTACTGGTGTCTGTATACCCCCAGACTCCTGCACCATATGTTGCAATTGCCTGGCATTTAGCCTTGTATATCTTAAGGAGTTCTCCTATTGGTCTTTTTCCTAGCCTCTGGGAGAAAGATGTTAATGCGGCAATTGATCTCCTAAATAAGAGTGCCCTAGTGTTAGTTGCTTGCTTCCAACTAAGCTGGTCATCTACCATGACCCCCAAGTAGGGATAATGGGGGGTTGATTCTAGCTTTTGGTTATTCAGGAGAATAGGATATGTTCGTTTACGTCCTCTGCCAGCTGTCATGATGAACGTTTTTTTCACGTTAACCTTTAAGTCTAAGTTGCCCATAAAGGACGTGTATCTGCTCACTGCTTTCTGGAGTTCACCAGGGGTTCGAGCTAAAATAACCGCGTCGTCCGCGTAGAGCAGAGCGGGGATCAGGCGGTGATTTATGCGTGGGAGGTCCTGGGCCCCCCTCAACATCTCCCCCTCCAAACCATTGGTGTAGAGAGAGAAGAGGAAGGGGGCCAGGACGCACCCCTGCCTGACCCCGCGCTCCACGCTAAACGGGGACGTCAGCTCACCGTTAACGCCAAAACGTACTCTGGCCGTGGCCCCAGTATAGAGTTCTCTAAGGAAATCCAGCAGGGGGGGGTCTATCCCTAATTGGGCTAGGACCTTCCACAGCTTTGAGTGTGAAACACAGTCAAAGGCTGCGGAAAGGTCTACGAAGGCCATGTATATTTTGGTGGGAGTGGCCTGTATATATTTTCCCATTATTAGAGTGAGGTTGAGAACCTGTTCCTGAGTCCCGAAACCTTCTCGGAAGCCAAATTGGATCTCCGAGATAATACCCCTGTCCTCAGTCCACTGCTGGAGACGCTCGAGTATCACTCTCCCCACTGCCTTACCGAGCGAGTCCAGCAGTGAAATGGGGCGGTAGCATTTTACATCTTGCCGATCCCCCTTCTTGAAGATGGGGACCATTATAGATTTTGTCCAGGAAGTTAAAATTCCCTCACTCGCCGCTGCTATACAAACTCTGGTTAAGATGGGAGCCCATAGGTCTTGATTGCTTTTAAAAAGATCCACAGGGACCCCATCGGGACCTGGTGCCTTACCTGCCTTACTACTCTGCAAAGCATCTATGAGGTCTGGAATGTCAAAGGGAACCAAAATGGGATAGTTCACCTTAGGGGATAGGGATTCCGAAGGAAGAGTATTTTTAAAGATTCCACCAAAGTGAGAAACCCATGTGTTTTCATCAATGGCGACCTCTATCTTCGGGGTATCCTTCTCTGTCAGGAATGGGGATCTGACTGTATGCCAGAACAGGTCGCTGTTTTTTGTGACTGCGCCTTGATGGAGATCGTCCCATAGTTTTTGTTTAAGTTGGGCCATTCTCATCTTTCTTTCCCCTATATATTGGCGCCTCAGGAGCTGGATCAAGGCCACATCTCGGGGGTTGTTTTTAAGGGCGGATTTTAGCTTAGATAGGGCCACTGTGCAGTTGTGATTAAACCACTTTGGTTTATTATCACAATTTGACTTAGGTTGGAAGGTGAGTAAGTCCTTTATGACCTCTAATATTAGGTTAAAATTTCTAAGAACTTCCTTATGACTGGTTGTGAGATCCAGGCATTTCACTATATTAGAATAGGACCGAGTAATTAATTTTTTCAGTATATCTGCTGGGTTGATTTTAGCCCATTTAATGGTCAGTCCATTATAGTTACCAACCTGAATCCTATTCTGCTTAAGGGTGATCGCCATTTCCGATTTATGGGAGGCATTAGCCGGCACGGATAAAGTTATTACTATGGCTGCGTGATCGCTGAGGGGGGTAGCTATAACCTCAAATTCCTTCAGCTTCGTCATCAGTTTTTGGGAAAGAAATATAAAATCTACTGTAGTCATGTGACCTCTGCCCACATACGTCGGCAGAAATTCATTCGAGTCTGCATTAGGGTGATTGGCAATTTGAAGATCCAAATCTGATAGAGCGGTATTAATTATGTTTCCTGGTTTGGAGTGCGCAAGGTGAG
The DNA here is from genome assembly GCF_964261635.1 of Lissotriton helveticus. NCBI lineage: Eukaryota > Metazoa > Chordata > Amphibia > Caudata > Salamandridae > Lissotriton > Lissotriton helveticus. The sequence goes on along the minus strand of NC_136059.1, from coordinate 541,723,472 downwards.
ATAGTGGGATGTTAAATTCGTCCACTATCCCACAACACTCCAGATTAGGAGCTGTACAGGGGTGGAAATTAAAATCGCCTCCCCAAATTATATTGGTTGTCCTATTTGTGGGGCTCCGGTAAAGAAGTTGTTTCACTTTGTCAGTTAGGGTGATGATAAGAGTTATAAAATTTTCATCTGACAGATTGTTATATGTATTGACCAGAATAATTGTGTCCTTATTAAGAAGGGTTAATATTAAAATTTGATGATTGGGGTCCTGGGAGGATGTAGCCACCTTTTTAAAAGGTAGGGAATTAGATATATAGGTAACAAGGCCACCTTTTGGTCTACCCATCGTACTAGTTAATGCTGGGACGTTAAAAGTTTTATAGCCTTGTAGATGTAATTCCTCTACAGACCATGTTTCCTGGAGACAGATTATTTGAATTGAAGATAGGAATTCCTGTGCTGAGCCATCGTTGATTTTATTTCGCAGGCCCGCGATGTTCCAGGAGGAAACCCTAATATGTAGGGAATCATCACCAGGATCTGCTTCTAAGGTAATGGAGGCTTTATCACCAATAGCTTGTAATGTAGTAACAGGCTGTGGTGAGGAGGATAGTTGGGTGTTAGTTGGAAAGATTTCTGATAGTGGTCAATCGACCAATTCTAGGCCGCTATACCTATTATTTAGCGGGATGTTGTTCCATGGGTCCCATCGTAACTGTTCTCTATGTGGGGGCCATTGAGTATAGGGTCTTCTATCTTCCCACCTTCCTCCCTGATTGCGATGTCTCACCGTGTGCCAGGAATAGTCTGGCTCATAAGGATTGGGGGGATCGCGATATCGTATGTTTAATTGGTCGTCCTGCCTAGGGAAGGGTACAGACCAGGGAGGTTCCTGCTCCTGTATATATCCGTCCACTTGCCTGAAGGGATAAAAAAAGGAGAGTGATTTGATCTTAATTCCTCCATTTGAGGTAATGTCTTCCCAGGCACAAACATAATCCGCAATTCGAGGATCCTCGAAGGTGATTGTTATGCAATCCCCGGGAATTGTTTTTCTGGTATTACCTACCCACGGTACCCTGGCTACGGATCTAATTCGTCCGCGCCAAAAAGATGGAATTGGGCGGTTGGTCTGGAGCCAGTGTTGGGCCTTATTTTTTAGGGACCAGGCCGGTTCCGATGCGAGATCTGTTAGTTCAGGAACTCCAGCCATCACCACCACGTAGGGTGAGGCCTCGGGAGGGAACTCTGCTGGAAGTCTTGGTGGACCGGGATTCCTCGCAGTATTCCTTTTGGATCTATCCCCCAATGTTTTTGGCGGTGCAAGTGGAGGGGGTAAGGTTACCGATGGTGTTTTGTTAGAAGTTGTCGCTGGGGTTTTATTGGCTATTCTAGTAGGTGCCTTCTGAGTCAAATCAGTGGTCGCGGGCACGACTGGGGCAGTCGAGGTATTTGTTTGTTGCAGACTGCTAGTGGGACTTTGAGCTAATCCTGGTTTTGTAATTTTGGTCAGTTTAGTGGTGTTTTTGTTTTTATTTATGGGCTGGTTTGGAGTTGTTAGTCGAGAGGTCTTTTGTTGTATGTTGCGCGTAGCTGGATTGACATTAGGTGCACTTGTGTTAGTTGGTTTATCACTATTATTACCGGCCAGTTTTTGGGGACATAACGAAGGGGGCTTCTGTTGAGCTTTTAATAGCTTGGAAATTTGCAGTTCTATAGCTGCTAACCTATGTTCTAAAGGTAGTAAAGCGTATTTAATTACGTTAGCTATGCTAGGAAGAGTTAGTTCCTGGGTCTCACCCATATTCAGATCCACATCGATTTGTTTAACGGGTTGAGGGTCCGGGATTATCGGGCAAGATGGTTCTTTCTCTACCTGATGGACTAATGCAACGATCTCAATTTGTGGTACCCTATCGTTATGGATTATTGGGATAATTGGAGACAATCTCGGGTTTGCTATTGGATTTGGGTTTCCAAGTGCCCTACTTTTACTAATAGCTCCCTCCCTCCTGCCCCTTTCTATTCTTTTTTCTAGTGAGGAGATTTGCACAGATGTTGTTGAAAACAATTCTGGGGTTTTCTCTAGGTCAAAGCTAAGTTGAGAATCCGCTATTCGAGAGACTGACAGATCTACGGTGTTTGGTAGGCTGCGTCTCTCCCTAATCGGCCCCAACTCAGCGTTTGAGGGTACAAAGATTGGAGATCTGGCTTCCGCCAAAGCGCCTAGTGAGGATCTTTTTGCGAATGCCAGATCTAGGGAAACCCTTTCTTCGATTATCGATATACTTTCGTCGATAAGTGTGTTAGCCTTCGCTAGAAACTCGTCCATGGGGCCGAGCAATTTGCCCGCTGCAGTGGGGACTTTGGTTTTATTCCCTCTCGTGACAACCATTGCTAATGCTAATAAATTATAGAACACAGGGGATACGTAAAATGGTACAATGGGAAGGGGTCAATTTAAAATATAAATATCAGAGAGGTGGCCCAGTCCAGTCTCTACCAGCCTCTAACGGCCTAAAACGGCCCAGTCTTTGCCCGGGTCTTCGCCCCGGGCTGCGACCCGCGGCGCGACCCGCGGCGCGTTAGAGACTGGCTAGATATGGAGGACGGAAGGAGGGCGTAGCCGCCGGGGGAAGAGGCGCCGGCTTCAAGGAGCGGTGGTTTCTGGGCCTCGCAGTCCCCCGGTGGGCTGTTCGTGGACACAGCCAATGCACTGCTACCTGGGCGGGTCGCGCTGAGAGCGAGATGGTAAACTGCCGATTGCAGTAACGCTCCCACCAGCCGACCTCAGCTCCAGGGAGTGCGGGACAAAATCTGGGCAAACAAGCAGCTCCTCTCTCTGGGACAAAGTCTGCAGGTCAGTGAATAGTAAATACAGACGGAAATATTAAAAAATAAATAACATAAAACCAGGAGCCCTACGTATATGCAGTACAAAGGGAGTTTAAGGCTTTGCAAAGGGGTTTTAAATGTCACGTCGACCTGGCAGTAAAACTGCACACACAGGCTCTTCAGTAGCAGGCCCAACACATGTTTGAAGGTCTACTTGTCTGGATAGGTGACTGGGTAGTATCAGTACTTCAGTACATATCTGAATGAGTGTATCAGTTCTTTGTGGGTGTGTGACTGGATAGCGAAGAAACTATGTCAGCATATGACTGGCTATGCTAGTAGCTACATGGGTCTCTATATATAAGTGGCTGTATGGATTGCCTACTGGTTGTCTTAGTAATTGTTGGGGTATCTAACTGTATATGCATACATACTGCTGGATACATAAGTGATGTTACCATGTTTGGAATACAGGATTTACCCAAGACTGCCGTTTCTCAACTAATTAGAAATATCTACATTATCATTTTTGCTTGAAGATTGACACATTACTTATAAATACTTAAAGGAAATTACCCTGATTTACCGATGTACTAAGAAGCCTTGAGAAAGCCCTGGCCTTACTGATCACTTAGGGCGAAAAACGTGTTGGCTGTTGCAGTATCAATAATGTAACCCAAATAATACTCTGGAAAAATAAGGATGTAACTAATATGTTTGATCAAGAAAAGAATATAAAAATAATAAACAATAGATTTTCCCAATAAGAAAATCACATGGGATTTTTTCTGATTATCAAAACACAAGCTACTCAAAGAGGGAGGAGTATAAGCTCAAAACATTCTGTACTGTGTGAGTGTGTGACTGGTTCTGTAAGTGCCACTATCTCTGTCTGACTGGGTGAGTGAGTGCCTCCATGCTTTTATAAATAGGTATGTGAGTTGCAGTATGGATGGGAAACTAGATGTATAACTGGGTGTATGAATCTGTAAGTGCACATGTAACTCACTGAAACTACAAAGTGCATGTCATACCTTTTAATCACATAGCACCCTGCCCTATAGTCCACCGACGGCCTACCTTAGGAGTCACTTATTTGTTATAAAAGGGGACTTTAAGGCTGGTAGGGGGTTTTAAATGCCAAGTCAGCCTGATGGTAAAACTGCACACACAGGCTCTGCATTAGCAGGTGCGAGACATGTCTAAAGGGCTACTTTTCTGGATGGGAGGCTAGTATCAGTATTTGACTACATATCTGAGTAGCTGTATCAGACTCACTGTGGGTGTGTCACTGGATATGTAAGTAACTATATTGCTAGATGACTGTCTCTCTTAAAACGGTATGGGTCTCTAAATGTGTATGTTAGTGGCTGTATAGATTGCTTACTATCTCTGATACTAACTCTTGGATTCTGTAACTGTGTGTGCAACAGGCTCAGTTAGTGCTGGATACATAAGTGCCGTGTGGGTGAATGAGTGAATGTGTAAGTGTCCCTGTGTGACTGGGTATGTGAGTGACTATCATCTTGAACATAGGTATGTGAGTTGCAGTATGGGTGGGAGACTGGATGTATAACTGGGCATATGGGTATGTTAGTGCGCATGTAACTCACTGAAACAGAGTACATGTTTAATCTTTTAAGCACATACCACCCTGCCATATCACCTACCTACATACTACCTTATGTTTGACTTATATGTAGTAGAAGAGGAGTTTAAGGGTTAGCAGACAGATGTCAATGCTAACTCAACCTGGCTTTTAAACTGCACAGACAGACTCTGTATTAGCAGGCCCAACGCATACCTAAAGGTTTACTTCTCTGTATGGGTGACTAGGAGTGTCACTACACATTTAAATATATGTATCAGTCCCTCTATGGGTATGTTGATAGATGTATAAGTAACTATCTCAATATATGACTAGCTGTCTTAGTATCTCTATGGGTCCATATATGTGTATGTCAGGTCTAGTGGCTTAGTGGAGAAATGTGTCAACTGTAGGGGCCTGTGTTTGACCTCATGGTCACAGGTTCATATCCTGATGGTTCCAATCAGCCTTTCATCCTTCTGAAGTCGATAAAATGAGTAACATTGAATTGGGTAACAATAAACATATGTTATTCAGTGCCAAGATACCCTTGGGTGAACATGAGCTTTACAAATACAAGTTATGTTATGAAAGTTGCTGTATGGATGGCATACTGCCTGTATTAGTGGATATGTAACTGGATATGCACGTCACTCTGTTACTGTTGCAGATGTAAGTACTGTGGGAGTGTCTGAGTGACTAGGTAAGTTTGTGTGTTGTTGTCATACTGCGTGTGCAAGTGGCTCATCCTTTTGAACATAGGAATGTGAGCTGCAGTATGGGTGGGAGACTGAATATATAACTGGGCATATGGGTCTGTAAGTGAGCATCTAACTCACTGTAACATCAAAGTGCATGTGTCACATTTGAAGCACGTACCACGTGCCCTGTGACCTACTTGCGTCCTACCTTAGGAACATACAGTTTACCGATATCTACTACTTATAAACTTTTCAGAGTCTTAATTCCAACTGACTGTCTTGGTATGTAACTAGATTTCTTAGTGACTGTTTCATTGTCCAAATCGGTATATAACTACTGTAAACATGCATATTTCAGTTACTGTACAAGTCGGTGACTGGTTGCATCAGTAGTTGGCTTCATATGTAATTGAGTATATCAGTGCATCCTTGAATACGTCTCTGGATATGTAAGTAACCTTCACACCGTCTTTCACTTTACATACCCTCATAACTCAATAATTACATTTACTTTTTAAAAGTACATGTTATTGATATACGTGTGAAATCTCTTTGCTGTTCTATAATTTTTAAGTCACTATCACGTGAAATCTTTTCTGATACAAATTGTTACACCTAAGTACAAGAATGGTATACCACTCATAGTACTAAAGAACCAGTAATGACAATCTTTCCCATTCTTTTTTCAGTGATACTGATTTACTTATCAAATGATATCCTTACTTCTATTTTTTCTGTTATTCCACTTCTCAATGGTCTGTTATTTTGAACCCTTTCGTAGTCTCCTGTTAAGAAGCCCAATCTGTTAGTGTTTGTGAGAGCATTCCCAAATCTGTCGCGATGCTCAGCGCAGCCCCCCCCTGTAACTTTGTGATAGATTTGCTCATTTTTAAGGGAGTCCGTTAAACCATTTACGATTGTACTACTCTGAGTTTCCATTTACATTTTGCTTTTAAAAATGAGGTAGTGAATTTGAAAATTTGTATTTTATAATAAGCAAAGTGTGTAAACCACTCTGCTCCCAACTTTCAAAGTGAAGTCTATTTAGAACCCTTCTCTGCACTCTGTTTTAGCTCAGTTTCCATAGCAATCCCCTTTGGAACACTCTCTTGTACCAGTAGGTCAAAAGTACACAGCACATTCTATAAACAGAATACTAGCTTCAAAATCAACTGTAGCAGGTGTGGTTGACTGGTTGGAAATATAAGCATAACCAAAATACTTTTTTAATTTTTCCAGACCCAATCATAGAACTTCTTACTTTTATTTCGAAATCACTATCTAATTTTAGCTACCTGCATATTAACACCATCCAATCAAATATGTTATTTTTATAAAACAGTTCCTGTCCTCCATTTTAAGTGCCTTTCATTTTCAAAACTGTCTCATTTATCTCCAACTTTCTCCTGTGTGCTACTCTTACTGGCCTTCAAAATGGTTAGAGTGTGGAATGTGGGTCATAGCTTTGGTTTTTGGCCAGAGAGTGTGCTAGAAAGAGTGGCATTGAAAGGGACTTGGGTCTGCCTAATGTGGACATTACTTGGGTTGGTCGCAGAAGGATAAAATAGCATCAATTGTTGCCTTTGGTTGAAAGCATTGTGGATTGCCAACATCCAGACCTCATGATTGTGCACTGTGGTGGCAATGACCGAGGCACACTTACTGGGGTAGGATTTGAAAGTCTACTGAAGGATACGTTTAGTCAGCTAATGGCACTTTTCCCACACACTGCCTTGGTACTCTAGCATTTGCCAAAGGCAAGAATGGCAGTGGTCAAATAAATTCTGTCCGCAGATAGACAAAGTCAGGAAACATGTCAATAAAACTGTTTCTGCATTCCTCAGAGACCACAACATGGGCTCCATCTACAACAACAATTTACTCTTTAACATGGAGGGTATATATAGAAGTGACTGAGTTAATTTCACAGAGAAAGGCAGTAGGGTGTTCATTAACAACTTGAAAGAGTGCATCCTCTTTTATGGGTAGATATCATCTACACACAATAAATAAAAATGCTCTTCTCAAAGTCACCCCTCCTGTGCCCAAACACAGGTACATTATCTTTTTAAATCCCTTTTAAAAAATGTTTTTAACTCATAAATCTGTTGTGAATCCACAAAGCAAAAACACACATTCAATACACACCACCACATTTAAAATTCACAAATCTGTGATTTACTCTGTTCATCTGACTGGGTGTTTCAGTGCCTGAGAGGATCTGTGACTGGGTATGTGAGTGTGTGAGTGGGTCTGTGAGTGGGTGCATGAGCTTCTGAGGAATAGAACTATGAGTGGGTGCATGAGTCTCTGAGTGGGTCTATGAGTTGGTGTATCAATGTGTGCATGAGTGTCTGAGTGAGTATGTATGTGGGTTTATGAGTGTTTGAGTGGGTCTGTGAGTGGGTGCATGAGTGTCTGAGTGGGTGTGTGAGTAGATGCGTGAGTGTCCGAGTGGGTCTGTGACTGGGTGAGAGAGTCTGAGTTGGTCTGTGAGTGGGTGCACAAGTGCCTGAGTATTTGTGTAACTGGCTGTGTGAGTGGGTGTGTGAGTGAGTGCATGAGTATCTGGCTGGGTCTGAGAGGGTGTGTGAGTAGCTGAGTGGGTCTGTGAGTGGGTGCATAAGTGTCTGAGTGAGGGCCCGATTCACAGAACTAACTCCTAAACTTACTACTTTTGGTATTCACAGAAGTTAAGATTTTGTCTTAAATTTGTCTTAAGACAGACTTAGGACATACTTAAGACAGACTTAAGTTAGGATTTTGTCTTAAGTCTGTCTTAAGTCTGTCTTAAGACAAACTTAAGACAAAATCCTAACTTCTGTGAATACCAAAAGTAGTAAGTTTAGGATTTTGTCTTAAGTTAGTTCTGTGAATCGGGCCCTGAGTGTGTAAGTGGGTGCATGAATGTCTCAGTGGGTCTGTGAGTGCTTTGTACATGTCTGAGTATGTCTCTGAGTGGGTGCATTGGGTATCGGAGTAGGTCTATGAGTAGGTGTGTGAGTCCCTGAGTGGGTCTATGAGCGGCTGCATGAGTGTCTGAATGGTTCTGTGAGTTGGTGTGCAAGTGTCTGGTGGGTCTGTGAGCAGGTGTTTGTTTGAGTGGGTATGTGAGTGGGTGCATGAGTGGTTCTGTGAGGGGGTACATAAGTGTCTGAGAGGGTCTCTGAGTGGGTGTGTGAGTTTATGTTTTTTAACATTTTCGGCAGAATTTGCATGTCTTGCAAAGTTACACGAAGAGCAGTATTCAGCATCATGACGAATTTGAGAATCCTCGCACATGGAATAAAAACTTTCTGGGCATTTTCTTGCCCATCAGGGGTCCCTCACAGATCCCTATATTTCATCCAGGAGGTACACTTGATGTTTATTTTACCTGCCGGGGACCATTCCCCAATGTCTAAAATGGCGGCCACAACTTTGTAGTCAGGTTGCGGCCATCCAATCAAGGCATTGCTGTTGGTGTGTGGATTCAGGAAGCACAGCGAAGGGTTCGCTCCTCTAAGATATACACATTTGTTTTTCCTTTCATATCTCAAATACAACTGAATGGATTTACACCAAATCACAAAAGGGCTCTTTCTGCACCAAGAGCTACTTTTCTGCCAAATTTGGTGTAATTCTGTGCAATGGTTTGGCCTGTAGTCGTGCTCAAAATGCCTATGGTAAATTGCATGGTAAAATGTGTTTTGGGATCCCCTTTTTATCACCCTGGATCACCCTGAAACATTTTGCCAATAACTTTGGTGCCGCTTGACGAAGCTCCACAAAATATTCACAAAACTTCCCCTTTCCGGTTCAGCTTCTGTGTTTGCTGTGCTGAAAGTTTTGGGGTGATCCGTCAAGTGGGGGGCGAGAAAAAAGGGTGTTCCAAAACGCCTTTTCTCTGTCTTAAGTGTATGGGGATTTAATTTTTTTTTAACATGACTACAGCCCGAACTGCTGAACGAAATTACACCAGGTTTGGCAGAAAGCCAGACGTTGGTCCAAAAAGTGTGCTTTTTGCAATTTGGTGTAAATCCGTTCATTGGTTTTTGAGCTATCTAACCTAAAAAAAATATAGATAATTGGGAAAGTGAGTCCTTGCAGTGGACTCACGGACCCTACTAAAATTTCATTGGCTGGCAACACTTCAATCAGGGAGTGTTCACAGTCATCTTGGGACTCGGCTTGAAGCAGAGTCCCAGAAAAAAAGTTACAAATAAAGAAAAGGGGGCTGGATAGGAATATATGGTCAGGGACCCCAGCAGGCATTATTTTTTTATATTTTGATTCGGACTTGCAGGTGGATCCACGAATCTGCAGTAAAAGAAAAAAGAAAATCAAGCATGGGCTGCCGCACTAGCCTTAGAAAAAACCCCGGGTGGGCCAGGTCCCGGGGGCATTGTGTCAATGTAGGAGGGAGGCACACAGGGCCCCACTTGTAAGGCAATTCAAAGTCCTGGGGCCACCATCTCCCGGGGCAGTAACATTAATATATGCAGCAGAGATTTGAGGCTTCCCCGCTGCCCCAGGGACCATCACCTCCATTGGGCACAAATGTAATTAAAAAAATAATGTGGGGGAGGCCCTATGGCCCCATCCGCAGTCCCGGGGATCGCCACCTCCCCAGGGCAGTAACTTAATTATATGCTGGGAGCTGACCCCGGGTCTAGCACCTCCCTGGGGCCCATACAATAACTAATTTTAAAAAACAATGTAGGGAGGCCTCCCCAACAGTCCCAGGGACTGTCACCTCCCAGAGCTAAAATAAACAATAAAGCATGGGGGAGCTCTGCCCCCCACATGCAGCCCTGGAGACTGCCACCTCCCTGGGGCAGAAATACAATAATAAAAAAGGGTCCATTGCGGACCCCTGGCCCCAGGGACCACCACCTTCCCGGGCTTACTTAGCAAAGAAGGGACCCCTACATGGCCCTAGGAACGCCACTGCCCAGGGCCGGCTCCAACAATGTCCTGGGGTGCCCACCGGGACATTACAGTTTGCTATGGCTTGGCAACGAGAACCGCTCCCACCAAGTCATAGCAAACAAGTGCTCTGCTTTCAGCAACCAAGAGCAGAAAATGTTCTTGCTTGCTGAAAGCCGAGCATGTGACTGTTTCCCTACCTGCTGTGAGTTAGCAGGGAAACATACATTGCTTTGGGACCCAGAGAGCTGCATGTAAGCAGCTCCCAGGGTCTCAAAGCAATGCAGGCTCCCGCAGGAGGCAGGGAGCCGGCAGGGTCCATAGGGGCCTGCAACATTCCATAGGGGCCGGCAACGTCTCTGTAACCTTTGTTTTTTTAGTGAATATGTATTTATATATTTATATATACACACACACACATACACACACAAACACACACACACACATACTGAAAAAACAAAGGTTACAGGGAAGGTATAGTTAGGTTCAGAATTCACTCTTACAAAGCCAGTGAAATTCAGCAGTTATAGTTACCGGAGCTAACTATAACGTATGCCCCCGCAATGCACTGCTTATGACCTCACATATAATATCACTTATGAAAAGGTCAGTGACATCACTGATGATATCTGAAATGATATCACTGATGACATCATCCACAGAAACGCTCACACACCCACTCACACCCCATACAACCTCTCATACGCCCACTGACACACCCACAAAACCACTCACATACCTATTCACAGACCGATACCAGTACACACATTCCCACTGACTCCTCGATAGACACTCAAAAACCCACTCACTCACTTACTCACTCATATAGCCACTCACACAACCATTCACGTACCCGTATAGCCACTCATACAACCAGTCACTCACCCATACAGCGAAGCAGATAGCCACATGCTCACCCATACAGCTACTCACACACCCAGAGACATTTTAATGCATGGGCAAAGTGGGCTCTGGCACAGGGGGGCCCCCTGATAGAGTCAGCTCCATTCTATAGAGTTTTTGCCCTAATGACCTTGAATAATTCTTAAACAGATTGTTTTAAATACTGTTTTCCTTTAATTTATTTTTTATCTACCTTATGTTTCAGAGTCTAGTACAGCCATTTTTCAGAGATATGTCGTGTTTATGTTTCATGCAAATATACATAAAAAAGTTTCTTTTAGATCAAACCACGCCTAACATATAAGAAATGGGAGGGCGTCACAGAGATTATTTGCAGTAATATTGGTGAGCTGCTGCTGTGTTACAATATTGAAAACACACATAACTATCCCTGAATATTAGATGTAAACACATTTAGGGCCTTATTTATGAGAAGTGATGCATCGCTGTGTGAAAACAGGTATGCGTCACTTCTTAGTGCGCCCTCCTTGCAACATGATTGATGTGTCATATTTACTGTATGACGCATCATGTCGCATGAAGTTACAGATACGTCAGTATTCCTGATTTATTTCTGACGTATCTGTAGGCGCAAAAGTTATGCATTGCTGGGGTGTGTCTGAAAATTGACGCAACTCCCGCAAGGTGTCTTTACGCCTGCTGTGAGTTCTCATAGATTTCAATGCGCCACTTCTACGAGGCTTTTTGCGGGCCAACACCCACCCTGCATACATTATACCTGGTGCAGGTATAATGTGGTGCAGGGGTTTTCAAAGTAACGCATCTGGCTAGATGTGTCACTTTGTAAATGGGGCGAACATGGCACATTTTTTACACTGCGGGTGCGTCGCTAAAAGTGACACACCAGTAGCAAAAAAGTGAAGCAAGGCCTCATAAATAAGGCCCTTAGAATTTGGACGAGTGCTCCTTTTCACTGTCAGGGACCTAATGAAATGGAATTGTGTATTTGATAAAGCGCGCAGCTACTCAGACTAGAGTGTCCTGGCGCGTGACAGCGGGAGGAAAACGTGTGTAAAAGACCCATCACTTATTAAAAAGCCAGGTTTTTAAGTACTTCCTGAAAGTGAGTAGGTCTCTGGTTAGTCTCAGAGACTCAGGGAGGTTATTCAACAATTTTGCGCCTAGAAAGCCAAAGGATCTGCCTCCAGTGCAGGCACGGCATATTTTAGGCATGATGGCCAGGCTGGCATTGCAAGATCTTAGGGGTCTAGATGATGTGTAGCGATTAACACACTTATTTAGGTAGCCGGCTCCTAAGCCCTGGAAAGCTTTAAAGAAGATGGTCATCGTTTTGAAGTCGATCCGTTCTTTTATGCGGAGCCAGTGTAGCGACTTAAGAATAGGGGTCATACTAGATCTGAGTTTAGATCTCAAGATGGCTCTGGCCGCTGCGTTTTGTAGCACTTGTAGGTGCTGGATAAGGGACTTGGAAAGACCGAGGTACAAGCTGTTGACATAGTCAAGCTTTGATGTCACCAAAACCTGTACCAAGATCTTTCTGCTCTCAAGCGGTAACAGTGGCAGGGTTTTTTTTAACATCCGGAGTATGCCAAAGCAAACGCCAGTTCGATTTTGGATTTGAAAGCGCATGGAGAGTGTCTTGTCTATGACAATTCCTACGTTTTTGACTTTCTCCTTTTATGCGGGTTGGGGCGGCAAATCTTTTGGCTACCAAGAGCTCCAGTCAGGTGTTTCTGGATTACCAAAGAAAACAACTTCAGTTTTGTCAGGATTGCGCTTCAGCTGATTGATTTTAAGCCAGTTAAAAACTTTTGTGAGGCAAGACCTAATCATTGCCCCATCAAAGTCGGTTCCTTTTTCACACGTAAAAATCAGCAAAGTGTCATCAGCATAGGAAACAATTTTGACACTCTCTTCCTCTACCAGAAATGCAAGGGGAATAGATATATAATAAAAAGGGTAGGACTGACAATGGAGCACTGAGGGACACCTACATTCATGGCTGGAAACGGGAATGAGAAAGGGGGGAGCCAGATGTCCTAAGATCTATTTGCCAAGAAGAATGACATCCATGTTAAGGTGGTACCCCCAAGCCGATGTTAGCAAGTCTCTCCAGGAGCCTCTCATGTGGGACCATATCGAAGGCCGCTGACAGATCGAGTAGCATCAGACCAGCCTTGGCCCCCTCGTCCGGCTTACCCTTGAGAAATTCAGTAGCTTCCAGTTAGCCCTAAAACTGGATTGGGACTCATGAAGGAGCTTCCCATCTTCAATGTGTTTTTGGAGGGCTTTGTTTACATGCTTCTCTAATACTTTGGAGAGGGCCAGAAGAAAGGAGATTGGCCTGTAGTTGGCAGGGTCAGTCGGTTTGGCGTTAGCCTTTTTATCAATGGAAGAATCTTAGCATTCTTCCATAATTTCGGCATGTTGCCTGAGAAGAGGGAAGCATTAAGGAGCTGGTTTACCGTGGGGTTTATGGTGGGAGCTAATAGGTTTAGAATATTCGCTGGACATGGGCCGGTAGGAGAGGCAGACTTAATGCTTTGAAGAAGGGCCAGTGACTTGTCAAGCTGAAACTCAGGGAAAGCTAGTAAGATGGAGGATCCAAGAGGTGAAATTTGCTATTAGAACTAAGGTAGAAAGTCAGTTCTTGAGCTATTTGCTTAGACCATTCTTTCGTGCATGGCCTTCTTTGTGCCGGCTTTCGGGGCGGTAAAAGATTTAACTATGCTAAAGATTTCTTTACTCTTATTTTAGGCATTTTCTATCTTGGTTTGAAAGAAGTTTTTCTTGGCGGCTTTCTCGAGAATGTAATAAGCTTTTGAGGTGTCTTTATTTATTTATTTATTATAACACTTATAAAGCGCGAACGAAGGCCCTTGGGCATCTCGGCGCTGAGTTACTGCAGTGTTCAACCAACAGGGGAGCTGGAGGTTCATTGTTTAAAAAGCCAGGTCTTAAGCTGCTTGCGGAAAGACCAAAGGGAGGTACTCGTTTTGATTGAATGTGGCAGGGTATTCCAAAGTTTTGGTGCAGCTACAAGGAATCTTCTGTCTCCCCATGAAACCGATTTGGTACGTGGTACCACCAGTTCATGTGAGCTAGCTGAACGTAACGTTCTGGAAGGGCGGTAGGGGATGAGGTTTTGGGTGAAGAATGCAGGTCTGACATTATGTAGAGCCTTATATACCAAGCAGAGAGACTTGAATTTGATTCTCATTCGTACAGGTAACCAGTGGAGCTGTCTTATGATGGGTGACACCGATTGGTATTTGGGGATGCGCCCTAGAAGCCTAGCAGCAGCATTTTGAATAGCCTGCATTTTCTGTAGCACTCTCTCTTGGGCACATAAGAACAGGGCATTACAATAGTCTAGAGTAGACAAAACCAGGGAGCTCACCAATGTTTTGCCAGCAGTCTCAGGTAGAAAAGGTAAAAAAAAATTAATAAGCCGTAATTTATGGAAGGCTGAAGAGGAGATCTGATTTGCGTGTGGTAGAAAGGTCAGGCGATTGTCAAACATGACTCCCAGGTTCCTCACCTTACAGATTGGATCCGGGGGCTGGCCCATAGATGGTAGATAGGTAGATAGGATTTACGCCATTTCCTTTCCATTTTTCTACAATTTCTTTTGCTAGATCTGAGGGAATTGTTAAACCATGGAGTTGGTGGGGCAAACCTCTTTGAGGTGGGGGAAACAACCGGTGCCGCTCCATCAATGTTGGTTTCGAGACATGAATCTATTGAGGGGGAGTCCGAGTTGGGGCAGCCAGACAGCTCCGGTGAGGAACGACCAAGAGCATCTGCTAACATCGGGATGGATATTTTATGGAACGTCCTGAAATTAGGGACCCTTTGCCCTGCATTAGCCTGAGGGGCTGTGGCAGATTTGGGAATGACAAATTTTAATAGGAGGTGGTCAGACCAGGTAATGGGAAGAGGTAGGCTTACTGATATATCAAAGTTGTGAAAGATTTGGTCTAGGGTATGGCCCTTCTCATGGGTGGTCGAAGAAATAGATGGAAACATGTTGCAGGCCTGCAGCGTCTCCAACAAGGAAATTGTTTGAGGGTCTTTTCCATTGTCTATATGTATTTTGAAATCTCCCAGAATGAGACAGTTGTTATATTTTAAGGCCAGGGAGGTGGTGGCTGTATTAAGCGCAGTAATAGAATTTCCAATTGCACTGGGATGTCTGTAAATCAGAAAACCAGCTCTGCTATGATGGGGGTATAAGGCACAGCAGAAGACTAAGGATTCTGCGCCTTCAATGTTTTCCATTGGGATGGGAGAGCAATCTAGTTTTTGATTGTAAATTATGGCGACCCCGCCCACCTTCCCACTTGGGGGCACATTAGGATTGCGGTTAATTCGCATCCTCCGGGCCGGCGGAAGCCACCACCGGCCCGGAGGATGCGGATTAACCGCTGCGGACTGAGAAAAGACCCCCCGCCAGATTAGGATGGCTGGGGGATCTTTTTTCCGTCCGCCGCTTTTCCGCCGCGGTCGCCTTCCGTCCGCGGCGGAAAAGCAATAACATGGCTGGCGGTGTCTATCAGACACCGCCAGCCATATTAGGATGTCAGCGGTGCTATGCCTTTACACTGCGGCATTTCCGCCGTGCAAAGGCATACAGACTTTTCTTTGGGGGCCCGTTGTGGGCCCCCAGGGGTGAAGGGGGAGTGGGGGGTGCACATGGGGGGTACCTATGGTACCCCCCTGCCTTTGCGTGCATGAAGCGGCAGGCACCACGCGGTGCCTGCAGCTTCGTGCACGCAAAGGAAAACATGTTTTTTTAACATTGCGGCGTGTGCTGCTTCAAGCAGCACCCGCCGCAATGTTAAAAATACAGGATGTGACCGCCAGGGTGGCGGTCACATCCTAATTAGAACGGAGGGACCGCCGCTGCCCCTGCGGACAGTCACTCCTCCTCTGGGGTGGTGGACGGACGAAGGTCCGTCCGCCATTCTAATGAGCCCCATAGTCGGTCCCTCCTAAGGATTTTATAACCCGTAGGGATGGCCGAGGTGATAGTAGGGTTGGAGGCTTCAGACAGCCAGGTCTCAGTGAGAAATAAAATATCAGGCTGTTCATCTAAAAAAAGGCCATAAATGTGTGGTGCAGGCTTTTGTATAGAGCGACAATTTAAAAGTGTGGCCTTTAAGTCCTCTGTTTTCTTATTGTTTTTACACTGTTGCGTGGGAGGATCTTGGGTGAGAGTTTCATGGGCTAGAGGAGAGACCTGTGGCGTTTATTTCATTGAAAGTCTACCTCCAAGCTTGTATCAGCCACTGTACACTGACATAATGGTAGCGGCCTAAGGCTAAGCAGATTGTCCCCATTGTAATACAGTGGAAGAAACTCACCGCAGGGGAACTGGGCAGCATGGCCAGCGCCAGAGGCCTCTGGGCGCAGACGGGCTTGCCTTTGGCTCAACAGCGGCACGCCCACTGCGCACGTCCCCTGCTCGCGTCCTTTTGCATCAGAATATATAGGCTAATGCCTATGATGCAAACTGGATTGCTAACGCAGCTGAGGAAGCGGAAACTGCGTGGGTGGAAGTGGGCAGCCTTAGAGTAGCTCTAGCCCTCTGCACCATTGGCGTATCAGCCGCTGCGGACCAGGACTGGAGGAAAAGCGAGAATTGAATCGGAGCAGCTAAGGAGGAGCTAATATTGCTATATCTTACTGCTAAACAGGCAGTCATAAATGCAGTTATCTTGCATGCACTAGGATCATGATTTGAATGGTGTAGCAGGTGTATTAGCACCGGGCCAAAAAGTTGTCAGAATGCCTCTAAACACAAAATATTGCTATTTTAACTACTAAACAGGCAGTCACAATTGCAGTTACTTTGCTGTTAAAAGGGGCATGATTTGAATGGTGAAGCAGGTGCAGTGGAACCATGGTAAAAAGCTCTAGGAACCCCACTAAACACAGATTATTGATAAATGTGTTACTACTAAACAGACAGTCACATGTGCAATTATCTAGCAGGCACTAGGGTCATGATTACAATGATGCACAAGGTGCAGTGACACCAGGACCAAAAGCTCTAGGCACACCACTAAACACCTAATATTGATATATTTTACTACTAAACAGGCAGTCACGAATGCAGTTATCTTGCATGCACTAGGATCTTGATTTAAATGGTGCAGAAGGTGCAGCGGCACCTGGCCCAAAAGTTATTAGAACGCCTCTAAACGCTAAATATCGCTATTTTTAACTACTAAACTGGCAGTCACAAAAGCAGTTACTTTAAAGTTAAAATTTAACCGGTGCAGCTGGTGCAGTGGCACTGGGGCCGAAAGCTTTAGGGACCCCAATAAACACAGATTATTGATAAATTACTACTAAACAGACAGTCACAAGTGCAGCTATCTAACAAGCACTAGGGTCATGATAACAATGGTGCAGCTGGTGTAGTAACACCGGGACCAACAGCTCTTAGCACACTACTAAACACCTAATATTGCTATATTGGTTTAATTTACTATTAGACAGTCAGCCACAAGTGCAGTTACCTTACAGGCAATATTGTCATGATTTAAATGGTGCAGCAGGTGCAGTGGCACTGGGGCCAAAAGTTGTTATAAATCTTCTAAACACCAAATATTGTTATATTTTACTACTAAATAGGCAGTGATAAGTACAGTTATCTAGCAGGCACTAGAGTCATGATTTCAAAAATGCAGCGGCATTGTGACCAAAAGCTCTATGCACCCCACTAAAGACCTAAATATTATTATATTTTACTACTAAATAGGCAGTCATAAGTACAGTTATCTAGCAGGCACTAGAGCCATGATTTCAAAAGTGCAGTGGCATCAGGACCAAAAGCTCTAGGCACCCCACTAAACACCAATAATTGCTATATTTTACAACTAAACAGTCAGTCATAAATCCAGTTATCTTGCAGACACTAAGGTCATGATTTGAATGGTGCAGCAGGTGCAATGGCACCAGGGCCAAAGTTGGGGGATTATTTTTCTTATGTTAAGGCTGCACAGCGTTTACTGTTTACCAACACTTAAAACGTGCTTGTTTAACTCCGCTTCAGTGGGTGGAACTTTTAACAAATTTTCACATTCTTCATCATATTTTTCCGCTAATAAAATTGCACTTATTTTCTGTGTCATGTGTTTGTCGCTAATAAAAAAAAAGATTCTGTGTCATGTGTTTGCTGTTGGTGCATTATGTACTGTAAACCCGGATTAAGTGATTGCTGTGCTTTACATGAGCACGCGCCATGTTGCTCTGAAGGGATGTTTTAACCTCATTTATCCATTTGGACAGTTTCTGTATAACATTACAGCGCCAGAGAACTGCCACAGAGTCTTGGATTGTAAACATGGTCATGTGCCTGTTCTAAAAGTATTTCCCAGAGTTTTGTTATTGCAGCATGTTCCGTCTACTGGCTGGGAAGAGAGGCTTTATAGTTTCAAGAGCAGTGAATTTGAAAATTCCAGCTGCTGGGAATTGTTGTCACATTGCACCGAAGCCTGTCTATGTGAGCAAGCGTGTTTGGTGACTGTATGGGATTTGTGCTGCTGTTCTTTTTTCAGAAGGTAGCTATTATTTTTGAATACTTTGAATTTTTTTTAAAAGGGTGTTTTTTTTCTTTGGTGAGAGTTCTCCACTTTTTTAGCACTGGGTGTTTAGCTTAGTAAGCAGGTAGGTGGTAAGACTGCTTTTTTTTCGGACTGGCCTGTACTGTGCAGATTGTATTGTTCTAGCAACAAAAACATGTTATATAATTTGCTGTATTTTCCGTTGGCCATACGAATAAGCAAAGTGGTAAATAAGTGATGCTCTGTAAACTGAGGCAGGAGTTATTTCAGAATAGAGAGAAATTTGCAGTGTATCTTTCCATGGTTGTAAAATATATTCATATTTATTTGCATACTTTTAACACGTGGTATTTTAGCCTAATAATTGCTAAAAGGGGTTTGAGTTGTCCAAAGTAATTTAAACAGACTCCTGTATTTGTGTTGGCATATAATATAAAGAAAACCAACTGCACATTCCTAAAACAGACAAAGTTCAATTACCCAGCAGGCTCTAGGGTCATGAATTTAATGGTGCAAGTGAAGTGGCACTGGGACTTATTGTAACAAATTCCTTGAAAAAAATACAGTAGTTGTTACAACATACAAACTTCAAAGTATATAGCACAGTAATTGAAAATGTCTCAGTGTACTGTTTAAATAAAGAAAACGTGTAAACCATAAGTAACACAATGCCAGTGAAAATGCAAGTGCAAGAATTTACTATATGCTCATTATTGATTCAGAGTTTGTTTTCATGTTTAAGTTTTTTTGCAATAATAAATAAAAAATGTGCAGTGCAAAATAAAAAAACTTTTAAAGAAAATCTCTCATATATAAATAAAACCTGGTCCATCTCAATAAAACAAAAATGTCACTTCCAGTGGGTTTCTTTTTCACTTATATTGCACAACTGCCCGATGCTGATTTGAAAAATGTAAAGTTAGTTTTCATTTGTTTAGCTTAACTATGGACAATAACCAAACAAAATGTTTTCATCTATTACGTAATCTTGTTTCTTTGGATTTGCAAAAATAGCGCAAACGCTGTACTTGGAGGCTTTTTCATCCACCCTTTTTTCTCTATAGGTCCACCACTTTCAAGCCTACTTATCAGGTACATGTTTATCTTTGTCCTCCACCAATTACTAATCTCCACACTTTATAATACGACTAGCAACAGCACTATTAATTGCTTTTTTGTAATTAAACAAGTCATAATACTTTATCAGACTTTCTGTAACTTATATTGTACAACTACACAGCGAGCTACAATTTACAACAAAAATAAGCTGATTATTAATCACATAGGCGAAGCCTAATGCATTTACTAGTACTTGCTTTAATCTCCTCTTTCTGCTCTGCAAATGTTGGTATGTGTGCAAATGAAAGAGAGATTGACAGCGCCTGGCGGTGCACGCAAGCGAAATAAAGAGATTGCTATATGTTTCGGCAGGGGCGTAATGCAAAACCCTGCAGCCCCTGTGGAGCAGGAAGGCCGCCGACCATTGAGGGTCCCTGTGAGCCTTGAGGGAAGGCACTTTAGCTGCCAAGGTTTCAGATTGCTTATGTGCAACATTTTCATAATTTCAGTGTAATTATGAGTGACATTCAATGACAATGAGTGACACTTTCTCGCAACCAAATCAAGCAATGAAGACAAGGGAAACATATAAATATCAGAAATTACAATCATTTGAGCAACGAGAAACTCTAAGAAAATCTTCAAGCCTCCAAGTACAGCGTTAACTACAGCAAAGCACCAGAAATGTAATGGCACTAAACTAGTGCCATTATATAGGGGGGCTGCCTGGAGGCTGTGTGTCGCTGTAGCCAGGCCCCAGGTTTAGGGGTTGTGAGGGAAGAGGGAGGTGTTAGAAGGCTACATACATGGGCCTGCTGCCTGGTGGCTGTGTGTCGCTGAAGCCAGACCCCAGGTTTAGGGGTTGTGAGGGAAGAGGGAGGTGTGAGAAGGCTACATCCATAGGCCTGCTGCCTGGTGGCTGTGTGTCGCTGAAGCCAGACCCCAGGTTTAGGGGTTGTGAGGGAAGAGGGAGGTGTTAGAAGGCTACATACATGGGCCTGCTGCCTGGTGGCTGTGTGTCGCTGAAGCCAGACCCCAGGTTTAGGGGTTGTGAGGGAAGAGGGAGGTGTTAGAAGGCTACATCCATAGGCCTGCTGCCTGGAGGCTGTGTGTCGCTGAAGCCAGACCCCAGGTTTAGGGGTTGTGAGGGAAGAGGGAGGTGTGAGAAGGCTACATCCATAGGCCTGCTGCCTGGAGGCTGTGTGTCGCTGAAGCCAGACCCCAGGTTTAGGGGTTGTGAGGGAAGAGGGAGGTGTGAGAAGGCTACATCCATAGGCCTGCTGCCTGGAGGCTGTGTGTCGCTGAAGCCAGACCCCAGGTTTAGGGGTTGTGAGGGAAGAGGGAGGTGTGAGAAGGCTACATCCATAGGCCTGCTGCCTGGAGGCTGTGTGTCGCTGAAGCCAGACCCCAGGTTTAGGGGTTGTGAGGGAAGAGGGAGGTGTGAGAAGGCTACATCCATAGGCCTGCTGCCTGGAGGCTGTGTGTCGCTGAAGCCAGACCCCAGGTTTAGGGGTTGTGAGGGAAGAGGGAGGTGTGAGAAGGCTACATCCATAGGCCTGCTGCCTGGAGGCTGTGTGTCGCTGAAGCCAGACCCCAGGTTTAGGGGTTGTGAGGGAAGAGGGAGGTGTGAGAAGGCTACATCCATAGGCCTGCTGCCTGGAGGCTGTGTGTCGCTGAAGCCAGACCCCAGGTTTAGGGGTTGTGAGGGAAGAGGGAGGTGTGAGAAGGCTACATCCATAGGCCTGCTGCCTGGAGGCTGTGTGTCGCTGAAGCCAGGCCCAGATTCAGGGGTTTTGCGGGAAGCAGAGGGGTGTGAGAAAGCTTAATTGCTGCCACTGATTTTGTATTCTAGAAAACAAAGGTCCTAAGGTTAGTATAATTACACATATAATGAAATTATAGTCTTGAATCAGTACTATATTTGATTTTCCAGTACCCAGCCGGGACAGGAAGTTTTATTCAAAGTATTTAACGAATTTTTGGTGACCACGAAGAGGGTCAAATACAAACATTTGATAGGGTACAAGCCTGTACCTATCCAAGAATAAGTAGTCAAACAGTAAAGAGAAAAGATAGAGATCAAGGAAAACAAACAATATCAGGCAAGAAAAGACATGGGAGCCAACTGTCTCTTGCTATTTGAGTGAAAGGTGAAGCAAGTTTAGACACACAATCTCTGTAAAAAGTGGTCACAATGGATATATTACAGAATTGTTTAGACTGATTTTGTGCCACTGAATACACGCCCCATGAGACCCCTGAAAGGTTTGAAGGATCCAGTGGAATGCAGTCATACGGAGAGCAGCTTCCAAAAAGTCTTAACAGTTGGGTAGCTCAAAGTATCTGGGCATATGTGGCTGTGCAGCTATGTGTATGGGCAAGCAAAGATCTGGCAATGAAACGTTTAACATGACGAACATTGTAATTACCAGCAATATAGTATTAATAGAGGTGCTTTGTTTTTCAATTAATGTGTGATAGAAGAGATAAACAGTTGATGACACAGCAGAGGATCCAAAACTGTAATCTGGTGGTGCCATGTAAACAGTCCCAAATAGTACACCATAGCACCACTTGCTGCCTCTGCAAACAACTGCCATTATGTGAACTTTTCACAAAACCAGCACCAAGGACTGACCACAGAAGAGACGCCGCTCTGCCCACAACAAAAACGCAGCTCCCCGCCCTGCTCTCTCCCGTGGGCAGCACAGAGAAGTCTGAACCCGCGCGTCCTCACCTCTCTCCTCACATCAACCAGTAGTAGTAGTGCTCAACCCTAATAAAAAAGATTAAAGAACAGCTGAGCAGCATCCGCCCCAGTCGGCGCACCGCTGCCTGCCCAGTCCCGCAACAAGCTACAGGGCATCAGATCACACCAGCAGACTGGCTTAACTGACGCCACTGGCCGCGCTGAAAATCATTTCTGGGACCAGCATCAGTATGGTCAGCCCGTGCTAGCGTTATTTATATAAAGGGGATTTTTAGGTCCAACAGAACCGGCCCGCATAGAACATGAGCTCAGCAGCTTTGTGAAGAGACACTGGTGCAGTCTGGGCTGAACCAGTCCTGCATCGGTCCGCCATGGGGTTTTCACTGCCGGATCATCTTAATGTAAATTATCATCACACGACGCGTTGATAGAAACACTGCCATGAGCTTGCCAAAATGTTATTCAACTGCAGCCGGAAGTCACATCCCACTGCACCTATTAAAGTGTGTGCCACAAAACTTGTACAGGCCTCAATCTTAGTCTTTTCTCTCTCGGTAAGAACCATAGGTCATAAAGGTATCGAATATCCCTAGGCGCGGCCGACAGTGTCAGGGGGTGTGAATCCTAATATTGTTGTTACATGGTAACTAGAGTAGCAGCCAGAGCTGCAGACTCTGCACCAGCTGCAGGGAGAAGCGCGCATGGAGCACCGCCACTTCTCCAGCTTTACTTATGATTACTAGCGCTCCTGCTTTGCAGCTCACAAGGCGCTATTATGCATGACTATGTATTTCAGTGTGGTAATGTGAATCACCACCCTGAAATGCGTTAGTCTAACGCCTGATGCGTGGTACTTGGCGGGGCTGCAGCCTATTCAGCCCAAGGCCAATGAACAGCTGTGAAATATGGGAGACTAAATAAATTTCCAGCTAACGCGGTTCAAGAATTTTCAATTCTATTAAGGACATGGAGGCAAGGATTATGCTTCTCTTTTCCATACCGAACATAACAGCAGCCATTAAAACTTTGAACTAAGTAACCCATCAGGCATAGCATACCCTGTCTCCACCAATCACCACACACCCCTTAGGGCATCTAACTCAGTTCCAACAGACATCGTCCTCTTTCTTTGCGAAAAGTCCAAACATGAACATCAACTTCAGAACTTCTGGTCCTTCAACCACACTTCTTCAACAGGCCCTTTAATGGAAGAAATCCGTTGTCCTTCTAGCAGCCAGATCTCTAGCTTAACAAAATCCTTCAGGCCCCCTTTCTCTCTGCACTTGAAAAGAAAACCAAAGTCTATGTCAGGAAACTGAGGATTCTGATTATGCTAGTTTAAAGTTTTTCCACTACATTTGATGCCACTTCCACAATAGGTTTATGATAAAAAAAATTAAACGTTGAATCAGATGACCAATCCGCCGCAGCTATAATGTCCTCTAAATGAGAACAAGTCATAAAGGCTTTAGATGCCAGAGGCCCTCTCACAAATATGGAGACGTCAATACCAGCTTCACTCAACAGCCATTTGACCCATCTGGCTAAGTCGCTGAAGAGACTAGGGGCTAGATGTAGGTAACTCTAATTTACCGACTCATAAATACCGAATTTTACCGATTCGGTATTTATGAATCGGTAAATTAGAAGGAGGGAGATGTAGGTAATTTTATATTTTGAATTACCGAATCTGTAAAATTCGGTATTTATGAGTCGGTAAATTAGAGTTACCTACATCTACCTACATGAAGCCCATAGGAATCAATGGGAAATACCGATTCGGTATTTACCGAATCGGTAAATACCGAATCCTGCAAGGGTGCAGGGGGTGTCACTTTGACACCCTCTAGCACCCCAAGTACAGGCTTGTGTGACATGTGGCACACATACATGCCCTAAGGGCATGTCTGTGTGTCACATGGCACAGGTGTGCATGCACAGATGTGCATGCACACCTGAATTCGGTATTTTACCACCCAATAGGATTGGGTGGTAAAATACCGACTCTTAAGGGCCTGTGGCGCTCTTAGGAGTGTCAGCTACATATGGATTTACCGAATCGGTAAATATACCGATTCGGTATTTTACCGATTCTGTAAATTTACCGATTCGGTAAATTTACAGAATCTGTAAAATATAGGCCCCCTACATCAGAAAACCCTAATACCGGTCGGAATTCGGCCGTTTCCAACCGGTAATAGGGCTCCTACATCTGGCCCTTAGTGAAAAGGTTTCTGAAGGGAAATCAACAATTGTTTATGAAAGAAGGGGGCCCCTGCCGTACAAGGATAAACCCTGGCAAGGAATGTAATTTTTAGAAAAAAAAATTCAGCATCGGGTTCTATGCATAATTCTTAAAAATATCAAATTGACGTTAACCTATGACACTAAATCAGAATACCATAGTATGTTTCTCCTTTATATTCTTTTTATTTTCATCTCATATTTCATGAACATTCTATCACACAATTTTTTTTGTAAATTTTATATAAACATTTATCCTTAATATAAATATTTGATTCACAATTTGTTCAACACAATATATCAATAGATACTATTTAATATCTAGAACCACAATTCCTTTCACTCAACGCGTTTCGGCTTGCACCTTCCTCAGGAATTCTGTGTTTCTTTTCACATAAATTGGAACTATAAATTAAAGAAAATTTAATTTAGTTAATTGTTCATATTTTCTTAGTTCAAAAGTCAACGTCAAACAGATTACAATATTTACATATATAAACACACATATTTAATCTCTATTTACTTCTGACTCTGCTTTTAACACCAGCAGATTCAAGCTACACAATGACACCCCTCATTACTTCTCAATTCCAACATGATCAATACATATAATTTAAACATAATTATTTATCTCGCTACAATCGACTTTACATTATATACACTATTTACATTTCTATATACATAAAGATTCAACTACTCATTTCTATACAACAATGGCCTTAGTATAATAGTAACACTAAATATATCCTGGTTTCCAGAGAGCAATACCACAACGAGGGGAGTCCCTTATGGATAAACTAAAATTAAGGGAAATAGAAATTGTTTTTTTGGGAGAACGTTTCCCACTGATGGAGATTTGGATCCTATCAATAACTGCGGGTTGTCTATCTATCTTATCTAACGGATCTATTCCAACCTCTTAGAGCTTAACTGGAAGGTAGCGTAGCATGCATTTACCTGTATTAGTTTGCTAGTTATTCAAACTTGATAGCGGGGAAGGGCGTAACATTTCCGGTATCTGCCCACTTTGAGTAGGTACTCACGGCGTTATTCGAAAGAGGGTGCAGGGCGCGGTAAACCAATCTGTAAAGTATTTTTTTTTAAAGAATAACATATTCTGAACTAGCTCGATATATAGATTATACGACCTTCAGACTGATAGGCCTATTTTTCTTACGTACCTGTGCAATTCTCTGATACTTTTAATTTCTTAAATGACATGTTCCCACTGGAGAGCTATAAAAACCTTCTCGTACACACTTGATGTATAGGGCTACCTGTCAAGCCGTTAGATAAGATAGATAGACAACCCACAGTTATTGATAGGATCCAAATCTCCATCAGTGGAAAACGCTCTCCCAAAAAAACAATTTCTATTTCCCTTAATTTTAGATTATCCATAAGGGACTCCCCTCGTTGTGGTATTGCTCTCTGGAAACCAGGATATATTTAGTGTAACTATTATACTAAGGCCATTGTTGTATAGAAATGAGTAGTTGAATCTTTATGTATATAGAAATGTAAATAGTGTGTATAATGTAAAGTCGATTGTAGCGATATAAATAATTATGTTTAAATTATATGTATTGATCATGTTGGAATTGAGAAGTAATGAGGGGTGTCATTGTGTTGCTTGAATCTGCTGGTGTTAAAAGCAGAGTCAGAAGTAAATAGAGATTAAATATGTGTGTTTATATATGTAAATATTGTAATCTGTTTGACGTTGACTTTTGAACTAAGAAAATATGAACAATTAACTAAATTAAATTTTCTTTAATTTATAGTTCCAATTTATGTGAAAAGAAACACAGAATTCCTGACGAAGGCGAAAGCCGAAACGCGTTGAGTGAAAGGAATTGTGGTTCTAGATATTAAATAGTATCTATTGATATATTGTGTTGAACAAATTGTGAATCAAATATTTATATTAAGGAAAAAATGTTTATATAAAATTTACAAAATAAATTGTGTGATAGAATGTTCATGAAATATGAGATGAAAATAAAAAGAATATAAAAGAGAAACATACTATGGTATTCTGATTTAGTGTCATAGGTAAACGTCAATTTGATATTTTTAAGAATTATGCATAGAACCCGATGCTGAGTTTTTTATTCTAAAAAAAAAAGGGAAATCAACAATTGACCTGACAAATCATCTCTAAATTCACGAGTATAATCCTTGTAACATGTAAAACATTGGACTACATATAGTTTACTATGATGTGGAAATGCAGGATAACTCACACTTTTGGAATTTGTCTTAGTTTGTTTAAAAATTGGGAAAGAATCCCCAGAGGGTGTAAATGCTCTACCAGCCAAATCAGATTGTCTACAGGAAATAAGACATAAGAACAAGGTGAGCTTTGCTGACAACTGTTTCTGTGAGAGTCCCTCATTCGTCAGCCATAAAACGAGGCACCACATCTACATCCCAAAGGGTAGAATATCTGAGCTTTGGTAGTTTCACTAATCTAATGCCTCTCAAGAGCTTACAAATCAAGGGATGTTTCCCAACTGGTTTCCCTTCAATATGGGGATGTCGCGCCAAATTGCAGAATGAAAATTATTGACTGTCCTATATGCCATTCCTTGACTGGAGATATCTAAAAGAAAATTTACGATCATATGTATACTGGATCCCACGGGATCCGCCTGTCGTTCAGTACACCAACAAGCCCTTCTATGCCAAGCTGACTCATAGCGTGTGTGTGTAGCAGGAGCCCAAGATTGTGACAGTAAAAAAGTGCATTCTGCGAAACTCCTGGCACTTGCCAGCGTCTCCGAAAAGTCTCCAGGCCACGAGGGACAATTGATCCTGCATCACTAATGGATGCAGATGACCCATCGAATCTTGTAGTATTCCTGGGAATGAGAGCAAACATACTGGGGAGCACAGGCCAGGGCTAATGTCACCGGGAACCATGACTGAGCTTTCCAATAAGGAGTAATCAATATTTACTCCGCTCCCTGTCTGCCGACTTGTGCTAGCACTCTCTGGATCATGACGAACAGGGGAAAGGGATAGGGCGTACCCGTCATCCAAGATTAAAGGAATACGTTTGAGTTGAATGCCCAGGGTCCGGCCTCCAACTGTAAAACTGAGACAATTGAGTGTTCAATCTGGATGCGAAGAGATCTATCATGCATGGACTCCACTTTTGATGCAGATGTTGAAACACTTTGGAATGCAGTCTCCAGTCGTTGGAGTCCCGAAGAAAACAGGAGTTCCAATCTGCTACTACATGGAGCTGCCTGGAATATATTCCGCAATGACTGAGATCTGATGTTGAAGGCAGTAGTACCAGAAATCTTTAGCTATTTCCACCAATAGACGAGAACTTGTGCCCCCCAACCGATTGATGCACCTTACTACAGAGACATTTCCATCAGCCGAAGAAGACAATAACACTTTTTCTGTGGGAAAAGAGTTCGGATCGTGAATACCCCCCAAAAAGCTCCATACAGTTTATGTGCAATTTCAGTTCCTCCGGGGACCATCTGCCCCCCGTCTCCACTGGCCCGGATCGGGCTTCCCAGCCCCACCGACCATTGTCCAATTCTATCACTATATCTGGAATCGAAGCAAAAATGGCCTTGCCATTCCAGGCATCCATGTGTTCCAACCACCAGGATATTTCCATCCTGGTTTCCAAGGAAAGTAGGATTTGCTCTGAATAACTCAAACCCTTCAATCGTTGTAAATTACGGTAATGCAGAAAGCCCGAATAAAATCGCCTGAATGGATGAGGCTAATAGACCTACTAGGCGAGCCAGAATCCTCAAGGATGTAGTTGGAGAGGCAGGCACCCTTCTCAATTCCTTCTTGATTGAAATTGTCTTTTTCAGAGGTATTAAAAGTTGCTGCAACACCGAGTCCACCTGGAACCGCAAGAACTCCATTGATTGGAAAGGAGTCAGGATCAACTTGTCTGAGTTGATGATGAAGCCCAAGATCTAAAGGAGTTGTATCGTCCAGGATAAATGGAGTAGGATTATTTTGATGGTCTGCGCCTAGAATAGGACATCTCCCAGATAAATGGTCAAACCCACCCTTTCTCTCAAAAATATTGTACTACTGGTTAGAGCAACTTGGTGAAGCACCAAGGGGCGGAAGAAAAGCCAAAGTGCATGGCTATAAATTCGAACCAATGACAACGCCATTGAAACTGGAGGAACATACGATGAGGTGGAAAGATCAGAACCACCAAATATGCGTCTCTCAGATCTAGACGCACCATTCAGTCTGTTTCTAACAACAAGTCCCTCAATAGGCGTATGCCCTCCATTTTGACATGGCTATACACCATCCAGGAATTGAATTCCTTGAGATTGTTTAAATATGCTCGTTGATGCTCTCGTAATACCATGTATAAGTTAGCATTTGTTGTGCCTTTTACTTTTTCAAACTCCATTTTGTGTGAGGTTCGAAACTAATCCTTCCCTGTTCTGAAAAATGCTCTTTGCTAAATTTTGTTTCCCTAATGAAGAACTGCTTGTACCAGTGCATAGTTTTTCCTAGATAAAGAACCTCTCCCACCTGTCTGGTAGTTTGATCGCAGCACAGAATGGAACGGCCTTGAGAGTATCCTGAACTGCGTCAGATATAAGAGTAGAAAATTCCACTCTGGGCGTGTTCTTAGCTTACCATGCAATGTACATAATTTATCTTCATGCCTACTGTTCCTCAGTTCTCTCTGTAGTACTCTTATGAGACAGTGCAGATGAAGCACTGCTCTGAGCGTATACTAATAAACGATTATTGGTGTATATTCTCCACTATTTCACGGACTCGTCGTTCGGTATGGAAGGCTCAGAGGTGGTCTGTGGTGACATGGGTGGCCCTAAGCGGGTCACTTCCTCCAAGATTTAACACTAGGCAGAATCCCTTATCTTTCTTTGGCACTAGAAAAATCATGCTGACAAAACCATGAGGGTGATGTGATGAGTCTATCATCGTCCCTTTTTTCAATAGGGATACTATCACCTTGTCCATTAATGAGCTTTTTGTTAAGGAAAAATGAAACGGTTGAGGCATCCAGAGTTGTTCTGGAGATGAATAGAATTCTAGTTGAAAACCCTGTACTGTCTGAAGTACCCAAGGTTCTTGTGTTATTGCTCTAAATTTTGAATGAACAATCCAATTGTTCCTCCCACCGACACCCCCCTGGCCTGTACCATGCTTACCTGCATAGGAGGTGTCACTGGAGTTGTTGTTGCCGCCTCTGTAGCCACCTCAATTTTGTCTGCCTCTCCCGCATCTATTGCGGGTGGGATAGAAGTTCGATCGGGTGGCGCCAACACGACCTCTGTTGTTGAAACCTCTGGAGGCCTGGTAGTTTCCTCGGCAGGTCGATCGACCACTGAAGCACCTGGCCATGGTAAAAAGGCCACTGTGAGATACTTTTTAAAGCAAAACCTGTGCCTTGTCCAGAGGTGTAAAGGTGGCCATGTACATTCATAGTTCTTTGACAAACTTGTCGCCAAACAAAAGGCCATTTGCCAACTTGCCCGCTTCCTTATTGGCCATATCCGCCAATTGGGGATCCATTCTCACCAGGAACGGTTTTCTGCGTTCGGTGGACAGTGTACAATTGGCATTTCCTAGAAAGCACTCAGCTCTCTGAGCCCACTCTAGTATCTCTGTTGGATCAAGGGATGTGTTTGAATCCTTAGCCCTGACTGCTAAGTCTAAAATGTTGGCGAGGGGCCCTGATACATCTAGTAGTGTATATAGCATCCCTTCCATGCCCTATATAACCCCTTATTTGGGTCCTTAGGAATTTTTTTAAGGACGGTCAGCATATAGGGGTCTAGTTCCGGGGTGTCTGTCACTTTACTTAGTAAGGAAGGTCTCGGACACTCTGACCTTAAAGTACTGGGTACCTCGTGCTCAAACCGCTGCCTCATGTTCTCCTGCACATAGTGTGCCACTTCTGCGCAGGGCACCCATCATGGACCTCTGGTGAATGAAATTTTTTGGATCAAATAAGAGATTTTTATTCAATGTCTCTGCTTCCACATAGTGTGATTTACGCTTACGTTTTGCCACCTTAAGCGGTTTCTCTGTGTCCTTCCCTTACTCAAAGTATTGTGCATGAAAGAAGACGACTCCTCTGCCTCCCCTTGGGTAGAAAGGGAGGAATTACCAAGGGAACTAGAAGGGAGGGGACTGCCATAGCCATGGTCCTTAAGGACCGATGATGCCACCTGGGACAACACCTCAGCGGAGGAAACAGCAGCGGAGCGCGGAGTGGCCGACGAGAGGAACGCTTCCTTTCAACTAGGCGCACTCTCCTGGGGCGATCAAGCACGCGATACAGAACTTCTATCCTACTATAGGAATTACAAAAGCAGCTAAACAAATATAGGGAAAAATGAACCTACTAAATGGATACAACAGTACTCACCACTCATGGGACTTCAAAGACCAGCATGCCGCTGGTAGTCATGATGTTGCCACACCCACTGAGGGCATTGTTCATTGAATAAAAGCGTGCAATGAATGGAGTGGTGAGATCTTCATCATTTTCTTCCCTATGCTGAGTCCTGATGAAGAGGCGTACCCGCCTTGAAACACGTCGACATGGAAATAATATGCAGAAGGATGTAATCGCGTGTGACGGAAAGGTATGCATACCGGAGGTGGGGAGAGTGCTGTGTGCCTTCTTTGACCGGAGGGGTTCATTGGTGGAACATTGTTGCACGGCTGCCCCTAGCCGCGGAGAAGAGCACCGCCTTCGGTTCTGGCTGAAACAGCAGCGGAGCACGGAGTGGCCGATGAGAGGAACGCTTCCTTTCAACTAGGCGCACTCTCCTGGGGCGATCAAGCACGCAATACAGAACTTCTATCCTACTATAGGAATTACAAAAGCAGCTAAACAAATATAGGGAAAAATGAACCTACTAAATGGATTCAAAAGTACTCACCACTCGTGGTACTTCAAAGACCAGCATGCCGCTGGTAGTCATGATGTTGCCACACCCACTGAGGGCGTTGTTCATTGAATAAAAGCGTGCAATGAATGGAGTGGTGAGATCTTCATCATTTTCTTCCCTATGCTGAGTCCTGATGAAGAGGCGTACCCGCCTTGAAACGCGTCGACATGGAAATAATATGCAGAAGGATGTAATCGCGTGTGACGGAAAGGCATGCATACCGGAGGTGGGGAGAGTGCTGTGTGCCTTCTTGGACCGGAGGGGTTCATTGGTGGAACATTGTTGCGCGGGTGCCCCTAGCCGCGGAGAAGAGCACCGCCTTCGGTTCTGGCTGAAACAGCAGCGGAGCATGGAGTGGCCGATGAGAGGAACGCTTCCTTTCAACTAGGCGCACTCTCCTGGGGCGATCAAGCACGCGATACAGAACTTCTATCCTACTATAGGAATTACAAAAGCAGCTAAAAAAATATAGGGAAAATGAGCCTACTAAATGGATATAACAGTACTCACCACTCATGAGACTTCAAAGACCAGCATGCCGTTGGTAGTCATGATGTTGCCACACCCACTGAGGGCGTTGTTCATTGAATAAAAACGTGCAATGAATGGAGTGGTGAGATCTTCATCATTTTCTTCCATATGCTGAGTCCTGATGAAGAGGCGTACCCGCCTTGAAATGCGTCGACATGTAAATAATATGCAGAAGGATGTAATCGCGTGTGACGGAAAGGCATGCATACCGGAGGTGGGGAGAGTGCTGTGTGCCTTCTTGGACCGAAGGGGTTCATTGGTGGAACATTGTTGCGCGGTTGCCCCTAGCCGCGGAGAAGAGCACCGCCTTTGGTTCTGGCTGAAACAGCAGCGGAGCGCGGAGTGGCCGATGAGAGGAATGCTTCCTTTCAACTAGGCGCACTCTCCTGGGGCGATCAAGCACGCGATACAGAACTTCTATCCTATCATAGGAATTACAAAAGCAGCTAAACAAATATAGGGAAAAATTAACCTACTAAATGGATACAACAGTACTCACCACTCATGGGGCTTCAAAGACCAGCATGCCGCAGGTAGTCATGATGTTGCCACACCCACTGAGGGCGTTGTTCATTGAATAAAAACGTGTAATGAATGGAGTGGTGAGATCTTCATCATTTTCTTCCCTATGCTGAGTCCTGATGAAGAGGCGTACCTGCCTTGAAACGCGTCGACATGGAAATAATATGCAGAAGGATGTAATCGCGTGTGACGGAAAGGCATGCATACCGGAGGTGGGGAGAGTGCTGTGTGCCTTCTTGGACCGGAGGGGTTCATTGGTGGAACATTGTTGCGCGGCTGCCCCTAGCCGCGGAGAAGAGCACCGCCTTCGGTTCTGGCTGAAACAGCAGCGGAGCGCGGAGTGGCCGATGAGAGGAACGCTTCCTTTCAACTAGGCGCACTCTCCTGTAGCGATCAAGCACGCGATACAGAACTTCTATCCTACTATAGGAATTACTAAAGCAGCTAAACAAATATAGGGAAAAATGAACCTACTAAATGGATACAACAGTACTCACCACTAATGGGACTTCAAAGACCAGCATGCCGCTGGTAGTCATGATGTTGCCACACCCACTGAGGGCGTTGTTCATTGAATAAAAACGTGCAATGAATGGAGTGGTGAGATCTTCATAATTTTCTTCCCTATGATGAGTCCTGATGAAGAGGCGTACCCGCCTTGAAAGGCGTCGACATGGAAATAATATGCAGAAGGATGTAATCGCGTGTGACGGAAAGGCATGCATACCGGAGGTGGGGAGAGTGCTGTGTGCCTTCTTGGACCGGAGGGGTTCATTGGTGGAACATTGTTGCGCGGCTGCCCCTAGCCGCGGAGAAGAGCACCGCCATCGGTTCTGGCTGAAACAGCAGCGGAGCGCGGAGTGGCCGATGAGAGGAATGCTTCCTTTCAACTAGGCACACTCTCCTGGGGCGATCAAACACGCGACACAGAACTTCTATCCTACTATAGGAATTACAAAAGCAGCTAAACAAATATAGGGAAAAATGAACCTACTAAATGGATGCAACAGTACTCACCACTCATGGGACTTCAAAGACCAGCATGCCGCAGGTAGTCATGATGTTGCCACACCCACTGAGGGCATTGTTCATTGAATAAAAACGTGCAATGAATGGAGTGGTGAGATCTTCATAATTTTCTTCCCTATGCTGAGTCCTGATGAAGAGGCGTACCCGCCTTGAAACGCGTCGACATGGAAATAATATGCAGAAGGATGTAATCGCGTGTGACGGAAAGGCATGCATACCAGAGGTGGGGAGAGTGCTGTGTGCCTTCTTGGACCGGAGGGGTTCATTGGTGGAACATTGTTGCGCGGCTGCCCCTAGCCGCGGAGAAGAGCACCGCCTTCGGTTCTGGCTGAAACAGCAGCGGAGCGCGGAGTGGCCGATGAGAGGAATGCTTCCTTTCAACTAGGCGCACTCTCCTGGGGCGATCAAGCACACGATACAGAACTTCTATCCTACTATAGGAATTACAAAAGCAGCTAAACAAATATAGGGAAAAATGAACCTACTAAATGGATACAACAGTACTCACCACTCATGGGACTTTGAAGGCCAGCATGCCGCAGGTAGTCATGATGTTGCCACACACACTGAGGGTATTGTTCATTGAATAAAAACGTGCAATGAATGGAGTGGTGAGATCTTCATAATTTTCTTCCCTATGCTGAGTCCTGATGAAGAGGCGTACCCGCCTTGAAACGCGTCGACATGGAAATAATATGCAGAAGGATGTAATCGCGTGTGACGGAAAGGCATGCATAACGGAGGTGGGGAGAGTGCTGTGTGCCTTCTTGGACCGGAGGGGTTCATTGGTGGAACATTGTTGCACGGCTGCCCCTAGCCGCGGAGAAGAGCACCGCCTTCGGTTCTGGCTAAAACAGCAGCAGAGCGCGGAGTGGCCGATGAGAGGAACGCTTCCTTTCGACTAGGCGCACTCTCCTGGGGCGATCAAGCAAGCGATACAGAACTTCTATCCTACTATAGGAATTACAAAAGCAGATAAACAAATATAGGGAAAAATTAACCTACTAAATAAATACAACAGTACATACCACTCATGGGACTTCAAAGACCAGCATGCCGCTGGTAGTCATGATGTTGCCACACCCACTGAGGGCGTTGTTCATTGAATAAAAACGTGCAATGAATGGAGTGGTGAGATCTTCATAATTTTCTTCCCTATGCTGAGTCCTGATGAAGAGGCGTACCCGCCTTGAAACGCGTCGACATGGAAATAATATGCAGAAGGATGTAATCGTGTGTGACGGAAAGGCATGCATACCGGAGGTGGGGAGAGTGCTGTGTGCCTTCTTGGACCGGAGGGGTTCATTGGTGGAACATTGTTGCGCGGCTGCCCCTAGCCGCGGAGAAGAGCACCGCCTTCGGTTCTGGCTAAAACAGCAGCGGAGCACGGAGTGGCCGATGAGAGGAACGCTTCCTTTCAACTAGGCGCACTCTCCTGGGGCGATCAAGCACGCAATACAGAACTTCTATCCTACTATAGGAATTACAAAAGCAGCTAAACAAATATAGGGAAAAATGAACCTACTAAATGGATTCAAAAGTACTCACCACTCGTGGTACTTCAAAGACCAGCATGCCGCTAGTAGTCATGATGTTGCCACACCCACTGAGGGGGTTGTAAATTGAATAAAAACGTGCAATGAATGGAGTGGTGAGATCTTCATCATTTTCTTCCCTATGCTGAGTCCTGATGAAGAGGCGTACCCGCCTTGAAAGGCGTCGACATGGAAATAATATGCAGAAGGATGTAATCGCGTGTGACGGAAAGGCATGCATACCGGAGGTGGGGAGAGTGCTGTGTGCCTTCTTGGACCGGAGGGGTTCATTGGTGGAACATTGTTGCGCGGCTGCCCCTAGCCGCGGAGAAGAGCACCACCATCGGTTCTGGCTGAAACAGCAGCGGAGCGCGGAGTGGCCGATGAGAGGAATGCTTCCTTTCAACTAGGCACACTCTCCTGGGGCGATCAAACACGCGACACAGAACTTCTATCCTACTATAGGAATTACAAAAGCAGCTAAACAAATATAGGGAAAAATGAACCTACTAAATGGATACAACAGTACTCACCACTCATGGGACTTCAAAGACCAGCATGCCGCAGGTAGTCATGATGTTGCCACACCCACTGAGGGCATTGTTCATTGAATAAAAACGTGCAATGAATGGAGTGGTGAGATCTTCATAATTTTCTTCCCTATGCTGAGTCCTGATGAAGAGGCGTACCCGCCTTGAAACGCGTCGACATGGAAATAATATGCAGAAGGATGTAATCGCGTGTGACGGAAAGGCATGCATACCAGAGGTGGGGAGAGTGCTGTGTGCCTTCTTGGACCGGAGGGGTTCATTGGTGGAACATTGTTGCGCGGCTGCCCCTAGCCGCGGAGAAGAGCACCGCCTTCGGTTCTGGCTGAAACAGCAGCGGAGCGCGGAGTGGCCGATGAGAGGAATGCTTCCTTTCAACTAGGCGCACTCTCCTGGGGCGATCAAGCACACGATACAGAACTTCTATCCTACTATAGGAATTACAAAAGCAGCTAAACAAATATAGGGAAAAATGAACCTACTAAATGGATACAACAGTACTCACCACTCATGGGACTTTGAAGGCCAGCATGCCGCAGGTAGTCATGATGTTGCCACACACACTGAGGGCATTGTTCATTGAATAAAAACGTGCAATGAATGGAGTGGTGAGATCTTCATAATTTTCTTCCCTATGCTGAGTCCTGATGAAGAGGCGTACCCGCCTTGAAACGCGTCGACATGGAAATAATATGCAGAAGGATGTAATCGCGTGTGACGGAAAGGCATGCATAACGGAGGTGGGGAGAGTGCTGTGTGCCTTCTTGGACCGGAGGGGTTCATTGGTGGAACATTGTTGCACGCTGCCCCTAGCCGCAGAGA
Organism: Lissotriton helveticus; assembly: GCF_964261635.1. Classification (NCBI taxonomy): domain Eukaryota; kingdom Metazoa; phylum Chordata; class Amphibia; order Caudata; family Salamandridae; genus Lissotriton; species Lissotriton helveticus. Next base: position 541,687,052 of record NC_136059.1, on the reverse strand, counting down.
AGAGCACCGCCTTCGGTTCTGGCTGAAACAGCAGCAGAGCGCGGAGTGGCCGATGAGAGGAACGCTTCCTTTCGACTAGGCGCACTCTCCTGGGGCGATCAAGCAAGCGATACAGAACTTCTATCCTACTATAGGAATTACAAAAGCAGATAAACAAATATAGGGAAAAATTAACCTACTAAATAAATACAACAGTACATACCACTCATGGGACTTCAAAGACCAGCATGCCGCTGGTAGTCATGATGTTGCCACACCCACTGAGGGCGTTGTTCATTGAATAAAAACGTGCAATGAATGGAGTGGTGAGATCTTCATAATTTTCTTCCCTATGCTGAGTCCTGATGAAGAGGCGTACCCGCCTTGAAACGCGTCGACATGGAAATAATATGCAGAAGGATGTAATCGTGTGTGACGGAAAGGAATGCATACCGGAGGTGGGGAGAGTGCTGTGTGCCTTCTTGGACCGGAGGGGTTCATTGGTGGAACATTGTTGCGCGGCTGCCCCTAGCCGCGGAGAAGAGCACTGCCTTCGGTTCTGGCTAAAACAGCAGCGGAGCACGGAGTGGCCGATGAGAGGAACGCTTCCTTTCAACTAGGCGCACTCTCCTGGGGTGATCAAGCACGCAATACAGAACTTCTATCCTACTATAGGAATTACAAAAGCAGCTAAACAAATATAGGGAAAAATGAACCTACTAAATGGATTCAAAAGTACTCACCACTCGTGGTACTTCAAAGACCAGCATGCCGCTAGTAGTCATGATGTTGCCACACCCACTGAGGGGGTTGTAAATTGAATAAAAACGTGCAATGAATGGAGTGGTGAGATCTTCATCATTTTCTTCCCTATGCTGAGTCCTGATGAAGAGGCGTACCCGCCTTGAAATGCGTCGACATGGAAATAATATGCAGAAGGATGTAATCGCGTGTGACGGAAAGGCATGCATACCGGAGGTGGGGAGAGTGCTATGTGCCTTCTTGGACCGGAGGGGTTCATTGGTGGAACATATATCACCGTATTTCATCCAAACATCCAATCCAGCTGGACAGAAGAATATTCGTGGACCCCCAGTTCTTTGTGCAAATAAATTTATTTAGTTAACACCCTGCATCGCCGCCATATATATATATGCACTGGAAAACTAAACACCCACTTCCCATACAAACAAATGGAAAGTTTGCATCTCTGCAGCCTCTCTCATTTTTCACCTTATTCATTTTCCGCTCAATCAACACATCATCCACACATACACACAACTACTTGCTGCATACATTAGCTGTGATTATTAACTATTCTTCTATTTCATATACCTATTCAAAGTGCAGGCCTTTATCGAACATTTTTATTGTAACAAGTACCCCAGCCGAAGACATTGTAAATTTGCACATTTGCTCCCTTTCTTGTCTGGGATTATCAATTATTCTTCAATCTCATATTCTGATTCAAACTCAAGGCCCTTAATCGAGCCTTTTTGTTGTAACTACTGTTGCAGAATTTCTGCTCCTACACAGAACTGTGCATAAAGACTTAGGACCTCAGTGAATTACGGTGTACCAAAACCCACCTTAGTACCCAAACCCCCTACCAGACTAGCAATCAGCGACTCATTGGTTCTTCGTCCTATAGCAAAAACACCAATGACTAGTCAACCCAGAACATGCGACTTAGACTACCTCAAGTAAGGTAGATAAAAAGACCACTCTTTCGTTATAATCTTACACCAGTCCAAAACAAGGAGTAAATAAAGACACGTGCAAGTTTGAAATGTTTATTTATAATGCCATAATCTCATGCACAGTACCTTAGATAATAGTGGACCATCGAAATTGGAGTGATACTAGCTCCTCGACTATGGCAGGATGTTTTTTAGAGGTAAAGCTTAATCCCAGCTTAGAGCTTTATTGGGATGCCATTACCAAACCAGGGGACAGGAAGCTTTTTTCCCAACTTAGAGCAGGTTCCCTACCCCTTAGGTCTTTGACTGGCAGGTGGGGTAGTTTGACTATTAGTAACTGCCCTGCATGCGGAGACCATAAGGAAACTATTGGCCATTTTTTATTTGCTTGCCCGGCCTATGTAACCCCAAGACGAGCCTGGTTAACTCCACTGTGTAAGTCCCTAGGTACTATTAATAGTTTTGAAGTCTTAAGAATCATACGCACCAGCACTTTATTGCCCATCTCAATAGCAACTGCTAAATATTTAGGTTGGGCGTGGGTGGTTAGACAGAAGCTCTTAGGCATTGATCACTGAATGTGTTTTTGTTTAAAAAGGAATATTTATTATGTTAGACAATGTATAAAATTAGTATTTGTAACTTACGGGTCATTTGTATATAGCAATTGAGATGACCTTTTTTAATGGTTGTATATGGATTGTGTTTTTATTTATCTGCTTGTAATTCATCTTTTAATTAATTTTTTTAAAAGAGTGTATATCCCTGAAATATATGGAATTTGCTATGCTTTTATGAGTGAATCTCGAATAAAGCTAAATTTGACTTTGATAATACAACCAAACATATAATCAGAAACGAGGTTGTCAGCATTGTTACTATTCCATAAAATACAAAGTGAGAAAGCATCTTATATTGCTAACAGGAAACAGGTTTAAAATATACCTACATTTCACCCTCCCTACCTACCAGGTTAGTTTATAACTACAGAAGGTCTCATAGGATTACATGGACGGTCCCATTCCTCTGGTACTCAGCAGTAGTGGATCATATTGAGTTCAGCACAAACTGTCAGGATACCAATGTTCTCCAACTGTCTCTAATTATGCTTTCACAATGCAATATTAAATGCGCCAGTATCAGAGTATATGTGTATAGGTCGAACGTGCGACGATCATTCCAAATAACAGACTCAGTATCGAAGATAACCTTGATATTCCATGCTCCCACTATACACACTAAACTAGCGAGGCAGTCTAGAAATGTAGCATGACAAATTATTCTCATGTGAAACAAAATACTCAGCCTTCTCTAAACAATATCAAAATTGTGTGTCGTGTGCGAAGCAGAGCAGGAAAGCAAAAATGGTGTTTAAGCTTCTAATGAACCCATGCTACCTTAACACGGTGTGAGTGCAAGGCTCAGCCCACGACACCCTCCCTCGATAGAACCACGTGATATAAACGTGGGCGAACTAGGAACGCAGAGTTCAAGCCTGAAAAGCAGAGTCAAGTTCAAATTTGCATAAAAAATTATTCGCTGTTTGATACAAAACAGTAACTAAATAATACAGAATAGGTAGAAAAATCAAAGAGTCTTAATCCAACAGCGTATAAGCACAGTATGTAGCAACAGCCTCCAAGAGGAAGTCATTGTTCTCATCTGAAAACATTTCAGCCATCCAATTAAATAGCAAGAATGAACATACATGTTCCTCAACGACCGGAGCCTCTATCACCATCGGAGGAAAACTCGGGTCATCTTCAATGTAACTGCGTGCCAAGAAGTCATGCGCCGCTGCAAAAACATTCCAACGTCCCATTATTCTATGTATTGCTGCTAAGGCCATAATCCCGCCGCCAGAACAGAGCAAGTCATGAACCACTAAGGGGCTCGTCAGCTGGTCATAATCCGAGTTGGGAGACACCGTACTGCAGAGACACAAATCCAGGGCCCAGTCGAAATCGCAGCTCAGGCAATGGAAGACAGGCTGAACGCATGTGAAAAAGGAGAATCGAAACGATAATCCATAAGCTGCACTCAATGTAGCCAGAGGCAGCGCTCCATAATAACTAAGCATTCGGTTCCGCAGCAGCAACAGCCGGGACATATTGTCGTGTGCTGGAGGATGTGCATCCATATTTAAATAAACAAAATAATAGAAGCACACCGGCAACTAATGCGACTATTAAGGGGAACCCACCAAAGATGCTGGAAAACATTGAATGAAAAAACGCCGAAAAGACACCAATTATAGTTTGAAAGGAACTCACAAGACCACTGCTTCTAACTTTAAAAAAGTAAGAACCCCGTAGTCAAGGACGCATTAAAGATACTCTGAATTAACCCCCCAAAATACAAAGGCACGTCTGTATTTAATAAATCATACACTTATGTGAGGGTGTTTACTACATGAAGGACAAATGTTTCTCTAGCAGATGTAACAGCGACCTCTTTTTGAGACAATAGCGCTCTTATACGGCTCACTTGGTTGACTCTGCTTTCAAGGTCGGGATCGACGGCCAGATGGAAACATCCAGCTTCCCATGCAGAGGAGTAAACACAACTTTTTTTTTTAGCATACCACACGCTCAGTTACCGTAATCATGTAACCGATGCCTGGTAACATTGCACAACAATCTGCATTATTTCAAATTAAATAACTCACGTTTCCAGTAAACTGAACATTGGTACGATAGCAGGTGTCACAGTGCCTTTCAAAACTCACACCAAATTAGGCGCATCTTGATTACAAGAGCCATGCAATTGTATGTGTCTACAAATTAAGGAGTGATCTGGTGCTATTGCGCAATCCTCGCCATTCACATAGACTTCTTTTCCCTCCCTCAGACACCTATATGTAAATGATAATAACCAAGCTTAATGGAGATAAGCGCTGCCTAAACATCTATATCTGCCTATACCATAGTATTACATGCAAACCTCAAACTTAAACAGGTTTAAAAGTAACGTTATGATACCGTGGATAAGCCACACAGTTGAATCGGATTTCCAATGAGTGACCACTTCTAACCATTCTCATAGCACGCCCTTTGCTCTGATTTGACAGTGAGAGAGTGATCGCACCATAGTATGTACTGCTAATCATTCTCACCACACGCTACGAATACGCTTTCACGTTACGCGTTGAATCAAAGCTTCCGTGTGACGTCATGTACGGCGCCCCGTACGCAAAGACGCTAATGTTTTTAATTGTTTAAAAACATATATTTATGTATTTATTGAACATACTAACCGAACACATCATCTAGGATAATTATGAAAAAAAAGATTTTTAAATTCCAATAATCCTACATTACTTTTAAAAGCAATTACACCGATCGCGGTGAAAAGTCATGCGTACTCGCATCCTAACAACACCGTAATAACAGCGTAACCGTATGCAAAGCCATGTGACTTTAAAAGAAGAAATTTCATTGGTTCATAACACTTCCTATTACAACTGTTGAAACTTCCGTCCCATTTTAAAAATTCTACTTTGACTTTCTAAAAAGAAACATCTCTTCTGAGAATGTTGTCAAATAGAACAAAGTTTACCATATTAACTGCAATGGACTCATCTTCCAGCCATTCTTCAGAAGAATATTTCATTCCTAAAGAAACTCCGAAGAAGAAGAAAGAAGATCTAATTTGGCAGTTTTTTAATTTTCCAGAAGGGCAAAAAAAGGTTAATTCTCCAAAAGTAACCTGTAAAATTTTCCAAACTCTTTCAAGGGGTGATCAATCTCAAAAATACTCCTTTAGCACAGCAAATATGGAGCGACACGTAAAGAACTTACACCCCAACAACTTTGCTCAAGCTGCAAGACGGAGGTTGAAGGACAACCCACCTGCTACTGCACCAAGCACATCAACTGCTGCACCAGCATTTTCAGCAAACAGTCCATGCACACAAATTCATCCTGATTTTGCTCAAGTTAAAATTCTATACATTGCAATAAACTTTTGTGTTATGAGAAACAGTCTATAGACCTGATAAAACGCAGGAAGCAGTAGCATCACTGTCCTCGACATTACTTTTTTTTTTCATTCTTTTTTTCATGTTGGACACTACCAAGCCCCCCATTATAGAAAGAAAAAAATTGCCCCCGGAAAACGTGTTTTTCTCATTTAAAAAAAAAAATTGCGCCTGTCCATCCATGTGAGACTCCCTGAGCAGGCCTAGAGGGTCAACATGTTTCTACCCTACCCCCTTTCCTTATTTTTCAACTTTGTTTTACTGTTTTCTAGTGACTCAGTGCTACCGAGGCACAAGATGGCTGCCAACACTTCCTGGTTTGGAGTGTTGACAGACAGTTGACATCCAATCAGCATGCAGCTCGTGCTCGTAATTGTACGGATTTCCGTACGCGTGCTGTACTTCGTCACTAGATATCGCTATGATTTTACTTTTGATTTTCTCAGGAACTACTGAACGGATTTACAGCCCTGGCTAAAGGTCCCTATAGAAAATTGCATGGGGAAAACACCTTTTGGGACCCCCCTTTTTTCTCAGCCCCCACTTGACGATTCACCCCCAAACTTTCAGGGAAGGAGCGGAGCGGAGCAGGCCATTTTCTTGGAGAAATTTGCGCAGATTCGTCCACCAGCGCCAAAGTTATTCCAAATAGAATGTTGTGGATTTCCTATGGAAAGTAGGTCGTAACTATAACTACCTACTGGTAGTAGGTTTTATATATATATATATATATATATATATATATATATATATATATATATATATATATATATATATATATATATATATGTATATATATATATATATATATATATAAATATATCAGGCTCACCTCCTTTGCATCAGCGCCGGGACACCAGGACAACGGTGCATTTCAGGGGCAAAGGTGACCCTGTATTCACATTAATGTTCACAGTGCATAGTCGCCATTGAGCTACGCGAATGCACTCTCCTGCGGTAAATAAACGATCACTCCAGTCATTCCAAGCGCATTTCAATCTGGTTTATTCATCCAAATTTATCCAAATGCAGCATCGTGAATACGAACAAGAAAACCCAACGCGTTTCGGCGAAGCACTCGCCTTGGTCACGGGTGCTTCCCACACAGTGCACAAACAATAAATAAAATTACAAGTGATATGTAATAGAAAGGAAAAACGGACTCAAAACCCGATTTTCGCGGCCATCTTAGAGTGGTGTATAATTCCCAATCTCATAACTGACTCCTTATACCAACCTGCATTATTTAGGCCTGGGTTAATCAATGAGTCCCCCCAAATTTTGGGCAATAGTCAGTAATATAATAGCAGTACGATTCCTTTTCAGGGATATATTAACTAGCACCTGGCACATATTGGCCAGTACCATGCCGGATTGATTCGTACAGACCCACTACATCAGGCAACAATATATCCCATGCATCATTAGTCAACATGTGTAACATATATAACATGAGTGAAAAGTTTTTTTGTAATAGAAAATGAATTTAAATTTAAATGAAATCAATACGTTTTTTGCTCTAGTGGGCAACACTCAAAAAGTACTTCATGTTCAATACTGTCACGGGTAATCTCTTACTATTTACCCCAGTGGGTGGCCATATTACTCCATATTGACCCCACATTTTAGGTAACGCTGTATGCCATACAAAGTTGCCGAACAGTTACACTATGAGTGAAATTGTCTGATGAAAATAAATAAGATTCAAATTAATTTCTATAAACTTTTGCTCCAGTGAGCCACACTCAATAAGTTACAGTCCTTCCTGTTCAATATTGTCCTCGGGTATATTGCCGATATACATTGTACCCTCAAGTGAGTTTTTACAAAAAAGCGGTCATACGATTTGGTAATCCATATAAATATATATATATTTTTTTTTTTATGCAATGTGGTCTTGCAACAGGATCGCTCTTCAGCGGGTGACGGCGTAGGGCCAGACCAATGGCCAAAAACCAATTTTTTCTACAAAGGACGCCGCACTCAGCAACTTCAATCCACAGATTTTATTTCAGTGCCCAGTCTAACACCAACGCGTTTCAGCCTAACGGCCTTGCTCACTGTAAGTGCAATTACTTTCCTGCAACTGTTTATACTGCTTTTAGTTTCTATTACTCCCATAGACTTCTGGGACATGTAGTTCTAAGTTCCAAACAGGAATTCACTTTAGTTAGACAATGTTCTTATTTACATATGGGATGCATTTTAAAAGCAATGTATTTCTTTTTGTGCATTCTTTAGGAAAGCGCTATATGTTTCCAAGAGTATCTCCAAATATTGTCACTATTTTTTGAAAACATGGAACAATACAGTATATGTTTTTGAGACTGTTTACAATTTACGCCTTTTTAAAGTATAGTACTAAAAATAAGCTTGATTCTTTCTTGCATGTTTATATATGTCCTTTTACAATGTCTAGTACCCATATTTTTATACTTTTTGTTCCTATGTATATGTCTTGTTTCCAAATAGCGTTTCCTTATCTTTTTCAAGAGTGCTTGTCAGTGGGGCCCCATGACTTAAGTTCTTTGTAATTCTAGGTGCACATAAAGCTCTTCGTCGAAGTTCATGCCTCTTGGAATTTTGGTCCGCAGTCTTATAATGTATCTTGATTCCAGCTGTCTGAGTCTCTTTTTCCGATCTCCCATTCTTTCATGTTCTTCCACAGAGTCAATTGCAAAATAGGTCATATTTCGCCAATCTCCATTTTGGCAAGATAAGAGATGTTTTGCTGTGGCATATGCCATATCTTTGTTCTTAACCGCCCTGATGTGCTCTAGGATTCGTTTTTTCAGATTGCAGATTGTGCTGCCTATATACATCATCCCACAGTTGCACTGGATGGCATATACCACAAATTGTGTTGAACATGTGATCTTTTTTTGAATTTCAATTAACCTTCCCTCTGGGTCCCTGATGTTCCTCTTATTTACGCCAATCTTACATGCCTTACATACATGGCACTTTGTAAAGCCACTTTGTTGTTTGTATAGCCAGTTTTTTTTTTGTTTTTTGGCTAAAATGGCTTTGAATTATTGTATCCTTTATTGATGGAGCCTTTCTGGACGTAATTTGAGGATGTGGACCTAATAGGTTGGTCATGTCTGCATCTTGTTTGAGAATGGGCCAGTATTTTTGTACTGCCTGGCGTATTTTGTGACACTCCTTGTTGTATGACAAGATCAATCTTGGAGTTAGCTGAGTTTGTTCCTCTTCTTTATTATGCTTCCTTCTTTTGGTAACTAGAATTTCAGTTCTTGAAATTTTTTCAATTTTGTTTGTACATCTTTTCAAATCTCTTTCCCGATATCCTCTTTTTCTTAGTCTTTTAGTGCTTGCTGCAATTTCTTTTTCAACATTTCCTTCTTCTGAACAATTGCGTTTCATCCTTACAAATTCCCCATATGGAATACTCCGAATTACTGATTGGGGATGAAAACTTTCAGCATGTAAGATGCTGTTTGTCGCCGTTTTTTTCCTATGTAAGGTCGTTTGAATTTGATTTTGGTCTATATAGACGCATATATCAAGGAAATCAATTTTTTGGCGACTCATATTGCACGTGAAGGATAGTCCGATGTTATTCTCATTTAATAGATCAAAATATCTGACAAATTCCTCTTTGGTTCCATTCCAGATCACAAACAGGTCGTCTATGTATCTAGTCCATAGTACGATTTTATCCAAAGCATCACTGTATTCTGTGTTCCATGCTATCTCCTTCTCCCACCACCCCATGGTTAAGTTCGCATAGTTTGGGGAGAAGGCCATACCCATAGCACAGCCACATAGTTGGTGGTAGATTTCATGATTAAAGAAAAAGATGTTGTTGTGTAGGCACATTTCTATCATTGTTAGAAGCATGGCGGAATGTTCCAATTCATTGATGTTTCTTTGTTTTAAGAAATATGCACACGCATTTAGGCCAATTGAGTGTTTTATGGACGTATATAGCGATATTACGTCAATTGTGACCATTAAATATGATGGATTCCATGACGTATTTGAAAGGATTCGTAGGAAGTCTCATGTATCTTGGATATATGAGCTTAGGGTTGCCACCATGGGGGCCAGGTAATGATTAATGTAGGATGCGATGTTTTCATACACTGAATCACATGAAGATAAAATAGGTCTTTCCAGTGGGTTTATCATAGTCTTGTGCACTTTTGGCAAGAAATATATGGTAGGTATAGTGGGATTCTCTTTAAGTAGAAATGTATACTCCTCTGTGTTAAGTAATTTGTGATTGTGCCATTCATCCAGGTTTTTTCGAATGTCAAAAAGCATCTTGTGTATTGGGTTAGATGTCATTTTTTTATATTTACTTTCATCCTGGAGTTGACGATAGGCCTCTCTTTTATAGTCCTCTATATTTTGTATCACAATATTACCGCCCTTGTCTGCGGGCTTTATTATGATTTCGATGTTGTTAGCAAGATCTTGCAATGCTTTATTTTCACTTGATGATAGATTTTCTCTGGTTTTATTGGAGTTTCTCACTTTTTCCATTCTGTCTATTTCATCCATAACTGCGTCAGAAAAGGAATCAATTTTGTTTCCTGGGGAGGAGGAGCCTAGCTCGCGACCGAGATGGCCGCGTTTTAGCCCGGCTCCGTTCGCCCGCCTGTGTTTTTCACATTTATCCTGCATTTATCCTGCCCCGGGAAGCCCTCCTTGCTGTGTGGTACTACTACGACGCACTGCAGGCACTTACCACTTGTTCCGGTTGTCCTGGCTGCTGTGGGTCCGGTGCAGTGCCCCCGACCATTCCCGGGACTCGAGAGCGGACTGGCCTGATTCTTCGTCCCGGCTCCTGGGCCGGATGCAGCCTGCGGGCTTGCCCTTCGGGGCGCACTGGAGGTGATTGGAGGGCCGCTGTTCGTGTGAGCCGGAGGTTCCTGGCTGAGAGACTCCTGTGTGGCGGCAGCCTTGGATGGTGACGCTGCCCTTCATTATTGGGGTTCCTCGTGTGTTCAGCTTCCTCCCCCTTTGTTCTCCGGTCCGGCCATTTTGTTCTTTGCCGCCCGGACTCGGAGATCGGGACTGGCGACATTGGGGGGCCGGCGAATCCCCTTCTTCTGGTGGCCCCCCTTCCTGTCCGGGGTGTTCTTCTGCCTGTCGGCGGGACTTCATCTGCTTGACTGCCGCCCCGGCGGAGGTTGTTGGCCGCGCGGCCTGTTCGGGCTCTCAAGATGGCGACCAACCCCATTTGTTTGGGCCGGGCCCGGACGAGCACTGGGGGCCCGCCGCAAGGCCCGGGTGTCGGATACTGTGAAGGTTTTCCTGCACTTAAGGGGATCTTACACATCCTGCTATCCTGGCGGCTCTCGGTGGCCGCGCCACTCCTGGCTCTGGAGACGGTTCCTCACTGCGGGCCTCCCGGGCCCCCACGACCGGATGAGGCATTGATATCGCGGGGTGTGGCTGGTACTCTCCTGGCGGACTCGGTCCCGGCTGCCGCCCCGGAGGTGCGTAACCTGATGGCGCCTTCTCCTCCTGTGCTGCCTCCTCTGCCCTTGGCCCGGGAGCTGGATTTTGTTTTGCCGGACTTTCATGATTCTCCTGGTCCCTCTCAATCACCACTGCCCGATGACGTCTCCTGTGCCGGCCCGGATGGGTCGGTTTTTATGGATATATCCTTGGAACTGTGCCTGCATCGTTTGCTACATTCTGTGATTTTCCTGGATCTTCCGTGCTTTTCTTCCCGTGACTTTTTTGGACTGCCGTTGGACTCTCCTGCTGCCTGCCTTCTGTTCTTTCTGGCAGGGTCCTCGTTGGATCGGACCCTTATTGCTTTGGATAAAAAGGGTCAGGGCTGATGAAAACTGACTCTTATATGCGGTAGCTCATGAACGGCTTGGATGATCTCTGTGTCCTGATATGGTTCGGTGTAACTGGTTAGTGCTCCTGGACTTTGGCCTGATACTCTTTGGCTTCCCGAGGACTTGGACCTTTAACCCGGGCGGGTGGATGGGTGCGTTTACTCCTGTCTTTGGCCCTCCCCCGTGTGTATGTTTGTATGTCTTCACTCCCTTCTTTCCTTCCCTTCCTTCCCCCCCCCCTTTTTTTGTCTTTTAATTCCAACTTTTCTTGCTCCACTATATTTCGGGTTCTACTTAGGGCGACAGGCACGCTGCGGGGGGGGTAGGCCGTAGCCTTCTGCAGGGGTGCAGGGTGGGCTTAAGGGTGGGTGGGGGGGGTCTGTTTGTGTTGGGGGGTCTTTTTCCCCCCTTATTTCCCCCTTTTTTGTTCTATGGCTCTTGTGTATTCACTTTTTCGGGACTCTGTCACCTCGTGTCTCCCCCGGGGGTTTTCTGTCCTTCTTCCGGTGTGTGGCTGATTGTGGTTCGCTGCCTATTCTGGTATCGTGTTTCTGTTACATCGCATGCCGGTCTTATTGTCCTGTTTTTCCCCCTGGGGGTGCATGGTCTGGCGGGTGTTCCTTTTGTTGTCTTTTTCTCCCTCTTTCCCTTCCTCCTTTATGGAGGTTCCCTCTTTCCGTTGGGGTGCGTATTGCGTAGTCTTTGTGATGGGGCTTTTTGACCACGTCTTCTTTGTTCGGGTAGGGGCGGTGGTGAGTGAGCTCGATTGACTGTTGCCACTGTCGCTATTTGATGGCCTGATTCTGTTTCTGTCCTTTGCTAGATTTGATTATATGGTTTCATTTTCTTACGTTGTGTCTATAAAATGACGGCTTGCCACGGTCCCTCCCTTGTACTCTCATATACGGCCCGTTATTCCTTTGGTCCCCTCCCCGTGCTAGAAAATTAACCTTTATTATCCTGCTCTTGCTGAACGCTCGATGGTTTTTATTGCTTCACCAGTGCTCCTGATGTTATATCCTGTGCAGATCTTCTTTTTGTATGCTGGTTATTTGACCATTCTGTTCTGGCCAGCCCGTGGGGTTGTAGGCCAGTATTTGTGAGCTTTCATTGTTCAATAAAGGTTTAAAAAAAAAAAAAAAAAAAAAAAAAAGTTTTGTTTCCTGGGGTTAATTGTGGACAGTATTTTGATTTCTTTTTGCATCCACTACTTGTGTGTTTTTTGGTATTTATGTCTTCATCTTCCAATACAGTGATTACCGTACTTTCTTCATCCGATAGATCATTTGCTAGGTCGTACAGGTTTTTTAGATGTGGTATCATTTCTATTGTAAGAGTCGCATTTTCATTTGTTGGTTCCTTTGCGACTGTTTCCAATCCTGCGCTTGCCGTTTTTTTGTTTTTATTGGCATGAATTTTTGCAAGTTTTAATTTGCGAACATATTTGTAGATGTCAATCTTGGTGTCCACATAGTTGAAATGTTTTTGTGGGCAGAAGGAAAGGCCTTTATTCAATACTCGATGTTCTGTCGCTGTTAGCACATAGTCTGATAAATGTATTACCAGATCCTCATTCATTAAGTCCTCTTGGTACGATTTCTCAGAGGGTAGAATCTTTTTGCGCTTTGATCTTCTGGTTTTCCGATGGCTTCTGAAGATTTTGTAGCGTTTATTCCATATCCTCTGCCTCTGCCCCTTCCTCTGTTTTGTCCCCGGTTCCGTGATATGCTCTGGTCTAAGTTGACCAGGTGCATCTCTTCTAAAAAAGAAAGCGTGGAAGTTGGAATTGATGTTCGTCCTTTTTGATTTTTGGCAGTGTCGCCATCTATTACGCTTACATCTGATTCACTTCCAGATTCAAATTGAGACTGTCCCTTTGCATAATTTTTCTTAAGGGCATCAAATCTCCTCGCAAAGGTTAATATTTGGCCGTTTTTATAGTCAGCTTCATCCCTTAAGAATTTTCGCTGTTTCCTCTGTTGAATTTCCTCTTCATATTTCTCTAAGCGGTCCTCCATTTCCTTGCGTAGTTTGTCTGAATCATTTTTTTCTTTTTTGGATGTTATTTTTTCCTCTATTTCTTTTATTAAATTGTGTATTTCTTCCAAATCTTTTTCCGCATGTTTTATCAAGATGCGCATCATATTTTTGCTGCACTCCATGTTATTTATTCCCCACTCCTCTAGTAGGTCCATTCTTGTGTCTGGATGTGTTGGCATTATAAATATTCGCAGTCCTCATGGAACCCTATCCACTTCCAAGTATTTCTGTAAGGTCAAAATTTCCCAGCTCTTGTTTATTTCCCTTTTATATTGTTTTTCCACTTGGAAATATAGTTGTTTCAAATTTGGATCCAGAGTTGGTTGCTCAGCATTTTCCGTATTTTTTGCTGCCTGACTTTCACTCCCTGGCAAAAATATCGATGCAGCCTTTTGTGCTCGTTTGCCCTTACGAGCTTCCATTGTTTATTTTGCCTTCGCTCACACTTTCGAATGTTAAATGCAATTGTTTGTGTTTTCTGATCCCATATAAAAGAAAGGGCTCGCTGTAAATGTTTATGAAAACGAAAATAGAAGTTGCTGCTTTCGTGGAGTAAGAAACGGCAATTGAACCCGCTCTTTCTTTGTTTATGCGGCGTTCAGAAAAACACATACAGTTCCTTTATCTCCACACAAGCCGCTTCGAGGAGAGGACAGTGCCAATCAATTGCGGAAATGTCAATACATACGCCGTAGTCGTGCACTTACCCGGAGGGGAGACTCCTGTACGGGCGGCGCTCTCTGCCCCGACCTCCAGAAAAAAAAAAATATATATATATATATATATAAATATATAGGTATGTATGTGTGTGCATATATATATATATATATATATATATATATATATATGTATGTATGTGTATATATATATATATATATATATATATATATATATATATATATATATATATATATATATATATATATATATATATATATATATATATATATATATATATATATGCCAATAACTTTTTTCCCCATCAAAGGAAAAACGGGTCGCACAACTGATCAGTTGCGCTATTGCCCTGTGATACTTTGAGTAATAAAAGAAGATTGCCGCTGTAATCAAATCTGGCTGTGCGACCCGTTTTTCCTTTGATGGGGAAAAGTTATTGGCATATTTGAGCGGCGTGGGTTCAGCCGCAGGACAACGCACATGCGTGGGCGCTGCAGAAATCCCGAGTTGTGAACCAATGTGGAGGTGATATATATATATATATGTATGTATGTGTGTGTGTATATATATATATATATATGCAGAATCAGCTCCACACAGCTTGGCACAGCACAGCGCGGCGTGACACCAATGGAAGGAGACGGACCAGCCAGGTACAGCAAGGATATAATTTTATTCATGAAAACAGCAACGCGTTTCGGGCTTACTCGCCCTTTGTCAAGCTGATATATATATATATAGTCACCAAGGCTCCTTCGTTGAAAGGAAATCACCACTGATCAATTGCATGGAATAAATCCTTGAATATAAACTTTCTTGGAGTGCGGTGTTTTCCTTTCAACGAAGGAGCCTTGGTGACTGAATTAATGCGAGGACAAGCCTGTTCTCGGCACCAGCACCCGCTATGCAAAGTGCGCTCTCCTTGGGGCTGTTTGTTGTTGGATATATATATATATATATGTATATATATGGATGGTGCCGGGTTGGGACCTGCAAGGCCCAAGTGACTCGCCACAAGCAGGGGAGTCAGAGCAGGCCCGAGCAATCAGGGGAGCCCGCTGAAATCAAAGAAGACCCCCAATAGGACCCACAAGCCGGAGGTACTGGAGTCGCTAGAGGACCTTGAGCAGCTCACCAAAGATGCAGGTCCCCGGGGCAAGAGATGCGGTGCGGACGTAGATCTTGGTCACAGGAGATGCTTGAGTTGGGGGCTACTTGAAGATCTCTGAAGAAGAAAATCAACAAGCCTTTGCAATGACAAGTCGACGCAGTGCAAAGGGGTTCCTTTCCTGCGGTTCTGACGAGGCATAGTGGCCTCAAACCCGGTGAGAATACAGTGCAGGCCTTGAGGGAGTTGAAGAACCACCACCTGTGTTGCTGTACTTTCGCAGTCCGCAGGAGCCTAGGATCAGCGAACTGGTCAGCTGTGTTGGGGTGCCTGCAGATGTAGGAAAGTGACTCCTTTGCTTCAAGATAGCTTCCTTCAGGTGTCTTGGATGTCCACAGGCCTTGGAAGGATCCTGTATGGAGCACAGGCACAGACTTTGCAGCAGACGAGCAGGACGATGAGACCAGGAGCAGCAGGAGTTTTCCAAGTTGCAGTCTTGGTGCCCAGAGCAAAGTCCAGCAAAGTCCAGAGTACCCAGATGGTCAAAGAAAAGTGGTGTCTTGATATGAATCTTGTCCCACAATGAATCTTGGGACCCACCCACAGATAAGCCCTTCAGTATCCTAAAGAAATGGTTGGAAGGAGGATACTCTCATGTCCTTTGTCCAGTTTCATGCCAGAGCAGGAGCCAACGGCTCCCTGAACTGGTTTGAACTGGACTATGCAAGAGAGCATCAAATGTGCCCTTCAAGCAGTCTCAGTGGTGCTGGCAAGCGCCCCAACCCTACCCCAATACACTAAACCCTGTCTGGGAGGTGATCAACCTCCCTGTAACAGGATATCTATTGTTCTGCCTTCCCCTGTTCGAGTTTGGCTCAGCAGCAGGAGGGCAGAAACATGTCACTGATTGGCAGCAGCCCAGCTTGCTGTCCGATCCTGGACTACTGGTACTGGGAGCACTGCGGGCCTCCTGGAGGAGCTTTACAGTGAATTGAATCATACTTCTACCAAACACGACAGGGTTTGTTCCAGCCAATTTAGAGATGGTCATCGGGTGATGACGCAAGGCCACTCCATATATCATAATGGTTATTGTACGTACAACCCTGGAGAATGGACTCAGAAGGTTGTAGGGGTGTCCTGTTCATACAGGGGCACCCTCACACTTAGAACCGAGCACCCTGCCTTCAGGATTGAAAGGCCTGACTTAGGGGTGACATATAGGTTTTAAGTGAAGTGACCTCAGATATAGGGAATCCTATATCTGTCATAAAGGGTGCTACCACCAGCTTACACAGGCTACAATAGCAGGCCTGTCGTCACAGTTTGAGTGGTCTCCCATGGCTTGGCATGATACATGTTTCAGCCCATGGCGGACCCCTGGTGTAGCTATGTCCTGCGTATCGCAGTACCATATACTAGGGACCTGTAAGGGT
The DNA here is from genome assembly GCF_964261635.1 of Lissotriton helveticus. NCBI lineage: Eukaryota > Metazoa > Chordata > Amphibia > Caudata > Salamandridae > Lissotriton > Lissotriton helveticus. The sequence goes on along the minus strand of NC_136059.1, from coordinate 541,670,307 downwards.
ACACCAGTAGCCAATCTGGGATGTACCCAAGTACTCACCATTACCAATTTAGGGGAGAATTCACAGAAACTGGGGTCCTTATTAGCAGGATCCCAGTCAGACAAGTCAGAAACCATAAACACCCCAGGCAAAAAGTGGGGGTAACCATGCAGAAGGATCCTACCTTCCTACATAGATACACAAGAATACATGCATAGAATGATAACTGCATGTACACAAGAATAAATGCAGTTAGAACTTGGAATACATCACGTGGTTGTCTGACTACCATCACCCTGCCAGCATGACTGGGGAAACTGTTTCGGAAGAAGCTCTTCAGCCAGGGAAAGTTTCTAGACGGTATGTCCACCCCTAAAGAGAGTTCCTGACAAGACACCGAGAGGTCTCAGTCTTTATACTCTTACTAACACATAGAGAGGCTTCTAGAATATCCCCCTCCCTTCATCTGCATGGTAGGTACTGGCTGCACTCTCTGCGTCGAAGTCACTCACCAGAGCTGGCAAGGCTCCAATGAGAGCTGAGGCAGATTTCTTCACTTTCACATCCTTGGTCATTGTACACACCTCACATTTGTCTGTTCTAGCAGCTTATCTGTCCCGCTTGGTGAAGTAAAAAACATTAATATTTCTGAGTTGTGCTCAAGTAACCTAGGGGCCTGCCTGCGTTCGCAGCTAAAAGTCAGGGTCAGCCAGTAACGAGATGAAACCGTGCTCACAAAATGCAGTTAAATAAACTGAGCAGGTGGTCAATACTTGATCTTAATAAATAAATAAATGAATAAATTGGAATTGAGGAGTCCGGTCTCACTCTGTTTTCTTATGCTGATGATTCCCAGATTATTTTCTCACTTTCTAATGCACAGAACTTAGATTCTTACCCACTTAGGCAAGGCCTGACCAATGTTGCCTGCTGTATAAACAGAAATGCATTAAAGCTTTTTTTTAACACATTTTATTGATTTTCTGAATGTTACATCTTCTCGAAGCACAACCTTCCATGTATACATCTTCAGTATTTTTACACATATCTTAGACAATAGTTGATGTATAGCAATAATGATAATAAACAAACATTGCTTACATGTTTGTGTACATTTTCATATACATTCCCAGACGTTGCCTTGTTTTCCGTGTCATTTCTGTTTGTACATGTAACTTAGTATATACATATTAGTGTATTGCACAGCGTGTCCTGTTCTCAAATTGAACCGTAAATTAATCATAACTCCCCCCTCCCACCTACCTGTGTAATCAGAACTGATTCTAGTTGTCGGTTATAACAACTAGCCTCACATTCTTTCTCCTGGACAGTTAAGAACACAGTACCAACAGTAAATATCTAGTATATGGTATAACGCTACCGCGTCCTGGACTTCCTTACAACTTTTGTTGCGACAATAAGTACATTAACTGAGTATTTTTGCCCTTTTTATATTGTTTGAACCTCCATTGCTATAAACTCTTCCAGCATCACCTTCCATTCTAGTGATATGGTTTTTTTACGTATACCTCTGCGTTCCTCTCTCTCTAGCTCTGTGCTTTCCGTTTCCGCCCTGCCACATCTAACCATCTCATTATACCAGTACGACACCATAGGTGCTTTCTTCGCTTTCCATCTCATGGTTATTGTTCTTTTCGCTAATATCAGCGCCAGGTTGACAAATCTGTACGTGGGGTTTCCACTTTTAGTTTTAGGACTGAGGCCTAGTATATATCACTCTAGTGAGACTCCCCTGCGTTCTGGAGCTAAAGTGTTCAATATTTGATTGATCGTAGACCAGTAGGGTATCAGTCTGGGGAAGGCCCATAGCATGTGCAGTAAGTCAGCATTAGATGTTTGGCATCTTGGGAATTCATCTGCTATGTCTGGGAACATAGTACTTAGTCTGCGGGGGGTCAGGTAAGCACAGTGTAATATCACAAATTGAATGAATTTAAACTCGGGTTGTGTGATACCTTCCTCGGGTATTCGTGTATTGCACCCCACTCCTTGTCTGTAAGCGCTCTCCCTATGTCAGTTTGCCACTTATATCTGATAGCCTGCAATGGTACTGCTGTGTGTGCTCGGATCCCGTGGGATAGCCATTTGGTTAAATTACTTCCGTTCCCCATTAAATATTGCTGTGTACCAATTTGTGTGTGGGGGGTACAGAACCCTCAGGTGCCCATGTATTTCTAACGTATCTCACTATGTTTGCAAGCAAAAGGAATGGCGTACTCGGTACTCCCTGTTCCCTTACAAAAGTAGTGTGATTCATTAGTGTAACATCTGCAAATAACATTCCCACAATGCCCACACCTGCTTTTGTCCAAGTATATATGTGTCTTTGTGATACCATCTCTAATGGTAGAGGAGCACCCAGTAACTGGATATTGGGAGCATAGTGAGTCTGTCCCATAGTGTATCGCAAGGCCTTCCTCCAATACATCAATGCCACTTTCAATAGTGGGGACGCAGTTGCTGGAATTCTACTGTAAGAGTGTGTGCAGCATACCCCTTCCCTAATTGCGTTGGGACATGTCAATCTCTTGCAGGTTACGCCCTGCAAGCTAGTATGCCAACCTTGTAACTGCCAAGCATAGCAATATGCTCTGAAATCCGGGACTCCCAGCCCCCCCATGCCTAGTGTCTAATCGAAGTTTTGACAGCCAAATTCCACGCCTCCCCGTTCCCCAGATCAGCTCCACCAGTAGTGTATCTAGTGTCTTGAATACTTTCATAGGTAGCATTAGTGGCAAGTTCGTAAAACACATAAAGTAGTCTGGGGACCATTACCATTTTGGCGATAGTTACCCTGCTCACCACCGATAGCAGCAGGGATGTCCAGAATTGTATTTGTTTTTTAAGTGTGTTAATCGCTCGTGTTATATTTTCATCCAATACGTCCTCCATCTCCCTGTGGATGTGCACCCCAAAATACTTAAAAGTAACTGGTGCTGTTTGAAATGTCCACTGTCCAAAGCGCATTGGGTCGAGTTGTGTATGATCTGTAAATGAGTACGCGTATGATTTGTCGTAATTTATAGCAAGTCCTGACAATGACTGAAACGTGTTAAACAGCATGGGGATTGGGGTGTGATCACTTCTAAGGCTTCCAAAGTAAAGTATAATGTCATCCGCGTAAGCAGATATAATATGCGTCTCCTCTCCCATACATATACCCTGCTGTCCCGCTTGGATGCGTATTTTGACAAGGAGTGGCTCTAGTGCTAGGATAAATATTAAAGGTGATAGTGGGCATCCCTTTCTCGTTACCCGTTCCACTTTATATTGTTTGGAAATATATATCCCTGTGCACGCACGTGCCGTGTGATTAGTATATAGTAGGGCTACCCATTTCATGAAGTTATCAGGGATTCCAAATTTCGAATGCGAGACATGTAGCTCAATTGTAGAGAGTAAAAGGCTTGCCTCAAATCCAGTGATATACAGCCATGCGCTTTCTAATTGGGATGTGGTTGTGTCATTAGTTGGTGTAGTATGCGAATGTTTAGGGCCGTACTCCTTCCTGGGACAAACCCACATTGGTTTATGTAGATTAATTGTGGTATGAGTTGTTGAATTCTATTGGCTAATAATGTGCTCAATATCTTATAATCCATATTCAATAACGATAGAGGTCTGTAACCTGATAATTCCTTACTATCTCTGCCTGGTTTTAGCAGGGAAACCACTAGCGCCTGAAGTGTAGTGTGGCGCAATGAACCAGAGCCCATTGATGCCTGGTACATCGTTTTTAGGTCTCGCCTGAGCCAGCGCATGCGCTGCTCTGACAAGACTTTTAGTTAGTGGGCTTCAAAAAGCCCGACCACAGCTTTTAGTGAGGCATAGAGCCTGCAGTTACAAGCACAAGCACGCACACCTCGCTCCGCCTCCACCTCTCCATCTTGCTCGCCTTCAACATTCCTCCTCCTCCCCTCCCCCTCCACAGAGGGCGTCTGGCGGCTGCGCGTCTTGTTCAGGTAGGAGCGGATCAGTGTCTTTCTGAGCTTTGTGAGCACCAAGTCACTTCCTGCCCCTCTCCTTCACTCTCCCTGTCTTGTCTCCCTCTCTCTCCTATCTCGCAACCTCCTCCTGGCTCATCCACTGACACCCCCTCCGTTTCTGAGCTTTAACTTACCTGCCTTCTTTCTGCCCTCTCCTGTGTTCTCATCTGTGCTGCATTCCCGTTTCTTGCTCTCTACCACCCTGTACCCACCTTAAATCCACTACTGCTCTCTCCCTGCATCCCTCCGTCACCTGACTGTTCCCCTTCTGCTACTACTTTCCTCTTCCTACATATTTCTTGCCTACTTAGTCCATGTTCTTGACTTCGGCGCCTACCTCTGCCTATTGTTGCCTCTTCTTGCACCTCCTCTTCCTCTCTCTGCACGGCACCTCCTCTTCCCCCTCCCACTTTCTCTCTTCCTTCAATCTTGCTAGGTGTCTATCCTCTTCCCCCTGCCATCTCTGTACTCAGACTGGATGCAGGGAAATGTAAAAAGAGTCTACCAGGCGCATTACTGCATATCATTTTGGTCTTTTTTTATGAACTATGGTGAATGGTGATATTACGTGATCTTTCTTACTGTGTGTCCGCTGGTGGATTGACAATGGTGATGCGTGCACCATTTCTTTTAAAACATTTTTCATCGCTTAATGTTTGAGTGGCTAATTTTTTATAATTGCTTAGCTTCAAGAATACCTAGTTAATAAGCATGTACTTTTGCCTCTTAGTGTTAGGACAGTAAGCTGACATTTTTTAGGTCATTTTCGGGTGTGAACTGCACTCCGGGGTGATGGGTATGTTTATTGTCTAAGGTGTGAAAGTCACACATTGGCGTTCTGATATTTAGGTCCTGGGCTTTGCTTCTGATATCTATTTCCTGAATTCCTCTTAAAGATGCAGAATGTTATGCCTCAACCCTTCTTTTTGTCTAATCCAGGAAAACCACTCATTAGGTGTTCTATGTGTAAAATGGTCTTTATAAATTACGCATTTGTGTGTAGTGTCTCACTAAGTGCTAAGAGAAAGACTTCTTTGTTGCACTGCTATGGACCCTAAGATCAAGAGGTCCTCGAATATTTACCTGACCTAAGTGGAAGTGATACTGACAATCTTAATGATTTTGAGATATGATTGGTTAAATTGGTTTAGGGACTATCTACCAAAAGTGATTACGATCTTGGAGCACTACCATTTTGGTATACGTATGCAAAGGGCACAGGAATCCATTGAGTCTTATGTCACAACCTTGTGTAAGTTGGGTGTTACTTGCAAGTTTGAAGGCTTATTGGAAGAGTGAATATGCAACTAGTTTATGTTGGGTTGCAGCATAGGAAATGTAAATGTAAATGTAAATCCAGTACTTGTATAGCGCACAAATCACCTCCAAGATTAACAAGCATTGGTATAGAGAATAGGTCTCGCCTTTGGGACCTTATAAGTGTTTAGCTATGCAACAGTTGATGTTCTTGCACCAAGGATATTGTGCTGCATAATTAAATACTTATATGGTCCCAAAAGTGAGACCTATTGGCTATGCCAATGCTTGTTAAATGTGGAGCCAGTGATGACATATATCTAGCATAAAATTTGACTGGTAGTCCATCAGTCCCCGGGATTTTGTTTCTGAGCAATGCCTTAATTGCGGTTTTAATTTCTGCTTCCGTTATCGGTTTTCAGCTCTTTTTCATGTTCTGGCAGTAATTGTGGGAGCTGTATTCCCTCGTAAAATGCCACAAACTCAGTGTCGCTAAGGTCAGGTGGCGCTGCATATAATGTCTCGTATATGTTTTAAAGACGTCTAATTGTGTTTTAACTGTGTTGCCTTCCTGGGTGGTAATTTCTAGGGTCGGATGCATTGCCGGTGCATTTCTAATAATCCGTGCAAGGAGTGGGCCTGCTCTATCTGCCTCTGCATGCTGTTTTTGTGTGCACAGTCGATAATCCACTACTCTTCCAATAATTCTGCATGTCTAAGATATGCTTCTTGCAAGTTCTCGTTGTGTGTATCTCCGGACACTGCCTCCCTTTCCAGCCTACCTAGACTATTCTTGACTTCTGTGAGGCTTTCATTTAAAGCTGAGCGAGCCCCTTTCTCTCGTGCTAATCACAACCCCCCGCACTACTGTCTTGAAAGTATCCCATTCCACCTGACATGAGAAAGCAGTGCTTGCATTTTCTGTGAATTACTTAATAATTGCTGTAGATAGGGTGCTGCAAAATACTGTGTCTTCCAGTAGTGTAGGCTGAAGTTTCCATTTCGGAATCGGCATGGGTGAATTTCCCCATGCTAGTGTGACTTCCAGGGGATTATGGTCAGACAGGGTTTTCCCTAAGTATGTACGGTCCACCACGTTTGCGACCAGGCCCAATGAGCAAAAGATCTTTTCTATTCATGTGTGTAATACGTGTGGCGGCGAAAAGAAGGAATATTCTCTACTTACAGGGTATTTCATGCGCCATGTATCTCCTACCTTCCAGCCCGTTGCCCATCCCTCCAGGGCCACTGCTTGTTTTTTGCAGCTCGTGCCTTAAAGTGGCGGATGCAATCTATCTAATGCCATATCCAACACTGCATTAAAATCACCCTCGATCACCCAAGGGTAGTCTTCCAAGCCAACTAGTACCGTAGAGATTAAATCTAAAAATGTGTCTTGCTCAGAGTTAGGTGCATATACGCTCCCTATCACTATATGTTTCCCATCGAGCATACCGAGTAGGAACACATATCTACTGTTTACATCAACTTCTTTTTGGTCTAATAGTGTGTAGGGGGTGCCACTACGTATCCAAATCACTGCCCCTCTAGTGAATACAGAGCAAGATGTATAAAACAACTGTCCCCTTCTTTTCTTTTGTAGTTTAGTAGCTTCAGTATGCGTGAGGTGAGATTCCTGCAGTAAAGCTATATGTACTTTCCTGCAATTAAGTTGTGATAAGATTCTATGTCTTTTATGTATGGAGCCTAATCCCCTCACATTCCAGGATGTGTGTATATACTTACTAGGTTGTGTCATTCTTCTTTGTATAATGTAACATTTCTCAAGTCCGTGCCCTACTCTGCTGTTGGGGTGAATAAGAGTGTGCAGATGAGTATGCATTGAGATTCCCCATTAGAACTCCCAATACTAGGTTCGCCCATATAACATTAGAGGACCAACAATTAACAAAAGTACAACAATAAAGCTACAAAAGCTATAACACAGGGCAGTCGCCACTGGGGGTGGTAATCGCCTTACTTCTACAGCGCATCTATGGACGCGCCACAAAAAAACATTCTGAAAGCTCTGGCTTGAACCCAATAAATTTACATATATGGGGGGCAGGAGAGTTATCCCATTGCACAAATAAGGCATTCATACTCATCTGATACATCCAAGTAGTTCCATCAAATCATCCAGTTTCAGAAGTCATTCGCAGTCTGTGGGGTTACCACAGGGAACAGCGCTAGGCTGCCTTCAGAGTCCGAGTGGATATCTGGGTCCTCCGACGAGTCCACCGTTTCGGCAATAGAGGTTGTGTCTTGTTCCAACAGCACCGCTGCCATCAGCAAAGTGTCTTTCTGACTTTCTGAAATTTGTTTCTTTGTTGGACTTTTCTCCTGGTCTTTTCCCACTCTTCGGTATTTGTCTGTTTTAGTTTTACTAGGTTTGTGCAGTTGAGGTTGTTGCCGTTGGCTTTCCTGTGATATGTTTTGAGACGAGTGTGGAGTTAGTGTTATTTCGGCATATTCGATCGCTTCCTCTGGGTTGTAAAAAAAAAAAGCAATTTTTGTCTGTATGTGATCTTCAGGCGAGCTGGGAACATCATGGCATATTTCAGATTGTGGGTCTGAAGTGTCTTCTTCACTTCTCGAAATGTATTCCTTGCTTTCTGGACCTCTAATGTGAAGTCTGGATAGATGGAAATACGTTTATTCTCAAAATGAATCGGTGCATGTTCCCTGGCTGCACGTAGGATGGTATCTCTATCTGTATAATTTAAGATTCTTGCAATTATCAGTGTGGGTGGTGCCCTGGGTGTCGGAGGTCTGGGAGGAACTCTATGTGCTCTTTCCACACTGTACATCTCGGTCAAGCCTATCTATGCAACGTGATCCTGTAGCCATCTTTCAACAAATTGTGTTGGGTTATTACCTTCGCTCTTTTCTGGAATATCTAAAATTCTCACGCGTCATCCACTCTGTCCTGAAACCCTTTTAGTTGGCGCTGTAGTTGTTCTAGGTTTGAGGAGGTGGTTGTTTGTTGTGGTACCAGATCATCCAATATTATTTTGTGTTTTTTAACTTTGTCCACTAGTTTGTCATGATCAGCCCTCAGAAGTGTGAAATTTGGTTTCAAGTCTAGTTTGTCTCCTTGGTGTCCGATTGCCGTAGGTGGTATCGCATCCAGTTCACTATTCTGGGTATAGTCATTTGGTGTTGTGCCATCTGTTTCTCCATTTTGGGGGGAGGGCTTGTTGTTTCGCTCTGGGCCTCCCCGTTATGATCCAGCTCAGGTAGTTTGTCATGCCCCTCTGGTGTGCTGATCTCAGCTCACTTCTGTTCTCGCCCTTGCATTGTAACTTGCTGTCGTACCTCTGCAGATGCCAAACTAGTTTACCTGCATGTTCTTGAACAAAACAGCACGTAGGTAGAGTTTACCGTCCTTCAAGTGACACTATTTCCCAGTTATGCGAGTAGGTCGTCAAGTGCCTCTCCCCACAATGCCCTATTCACACACCTCTGTTGTTGCTCAGCCAGGGTGCTACCCCACGGCTCTCTTTATTATTCCAACCGTGGGTGTCTTGGAGATCAACACTGTGTTACTTGACAGGCTTTATCACCCCAGAACAGCGGTCTGTGTCAGAGATCTACCCCACTTCACCTGCTTGTGCCTCTCTTTTGCCTACCTCCGTAGTCTCTGGTAGACACCTCCCGTATTGAGCAGTTGGCGGCGCCACAATGGTGCGCCTGGTGTTCTCCCAATGCAGGCCTTATTGTTAGGTGAATACAACTGCTTTTATCAGGTGCGAACATGCATTTCTGGCACGTTTTGAATTGTGGGGGAAATACAGACGTGTACACTCTTACATGTGCTGTTTTCATTTTAGTCCCCAGGCGTTGAGTATTGTGTTGCGGGGCGAGGTCAGGGCCTCGCACGTGGTCACTAACAGTGGCGCTGGGACAAATAGATATGCAGACACACTATTACTAGGTATGCCGGAAAGACCCCGAGCGTTCTTCCGCCCCTTTATTATATACCTCAGGGCGAGCCCGCCCTGAGGGTGTGGGTATGCGTGTTGGAATGGATACATTGTCAGTTAGAGGCCGGGTGGCACATCTTCATTATGGAGAGGTCCACGCAAAATCTCTTAGTCTCTGGCTCGGGCCTGGGTTAGGCCTCAGATGGTACCGGTGGCTTCTGCATGCGGGGAGCTAGCAACCCCAGCCGGGGTTACTTCCGTCCGCCGCACTGGAGACAAAGGTCTTGCCGGGGTGTCTCGAGGTGTGTTGGGTTGGCTGGTGTTCTCGTCAGGATTGTCCTGGCTCGGTCGCGGGGCGAGGGCCTCGGCCCCCGGTCCGTCTTCGTCCTGACTGTCAGGATCCGCACTCGATGCTTCCACGATGTTCGCGGGAGCGCCGGCCGGCCCTCCCACCTTTTTGAAGCAAGACACGTTGCGGGTGACAGCCTGACGGCCTTGCCGCGCCGTCACCATGGTTCCCTGGACTTTCTCAACCATCCACCTCTCTGGTTCAAAAGGAGTCCTGAACTTCCACCCCGGATGTCGGTCCTGGACCACCACGGTGTCCCCTTCTCGTACTCCGGGTTGTTTCGCATGTCGAGCATCGCTCGCCTTCTGGTTGGTCATGAGTCTCCGCGACTGGATGGCTTCGCCGTCTCTTGTCTCTGGTGTCCAGGTGGGCGATGTCGGTATGTTGCCTCGTGGGGCCCTTTTGAACAGTACGTGTGCAGGGGCACATTTTGTGGTGCTGTGTGGGGTCTGTCTGTACGCGTTTAGAAATTGATCCAGGGCAGCCTCCGGGTCACTCCCGCTTTCCACAGCGATTCGGAGGGCCCTGTTAAGGGTCCGCATGAGTCTTTCTACCTCCCCATTTGCTTGGGGCCATAGTGGTGTTATTTTTCTGTGCTTTATTCGGAGGCCCTCCAGATACGCTTGAAACTCTCTTCCTTGAAATGGCGGCCCATTGTCTGATTTTATTTCTTCGGGGAGCCCCATTGTGGCAAAGATGTGATCCAGTGCCTTCCTGACTTGGGGAAACGCTATTGATGGGATGACTTCCACTACCGGGAATTTTGAAAACGAGTCCACTACCACCAGTGTGTGCCTGCCATCCGGGAAACTCCCGAAGTCGATGCTCAGGTGGGTCCACGGGGTTTGTGGCGCGTCTTCCGTGATTATTGGGGCTGGCGCTGGGTCTAGCCCGGTTATGGTGCAAGCGTGACACGAGCGTACCATGTCATCTACCATGCTGTCCATGGCGGGGAACCAGACTGTGTTTCTTAGCCGGGCTTTCGTCTTGGCCATCCCTTGGTGGCCCACGTGTGCAATGGTTAGCATGTGCCGTTGGAGGCTTTCAGGCACGACGATGAGATGTCCTCGCGGTACGACCCCCTCATCTCCTACGCTCAGTTCATTTCGGATCTGCCATATCTGTTGTCGGGCATGGCTCACTTCCGGTCTCAACCCTTGGACCCCGTCGAGGAACCGAGTCCAGCTGTTATCTTCGAGGGCCCTTTTGACTCGAGTCAGTGTCTCATCCGAGGTGGTGGCCTCACCTATTTCTGGCAGAGTTAGCGTGTCAGGACAGGCTGCCACGGATACCATGTGGACCAATTCATCGGCTCCTTGCCCATCAGCGAGCGGGAGGGGCTTCTTTGTCACGTCTGGGTGTCGAGACAGATAGTCTGCCGGGTTGTGTGCCCCTGGCCGGAACACTAGGTTGAAGTTGTAGCCCTGCAGTTGGACAGCCCACCGCTCGATTCGTGGGGGAGCCAGCCTGCATGAACCGGTGAAGAGTGGCAGTAGTAGTTTGTGGTCAGTCACGATGGTGAACTCCTGTCCACAGAGGTATAAGTGAAAGTGTTGGCATGCCCACTTTATGGCTAATGCTTCTCGCTCGATCTGGGCGTATCGAGTCTCCGTGTCGGTGAGGGCTTTGCTGGCGTAGGCAACTGGTTTCCATTCGTCTCTGCCGTATTCCTGTAGTAATACAGCCCCCAGGCCCACCGGGCTGGCGTCCACGACGAGTTCTGTCCTCCTGCGCGGTTGAAAGTACGCCATTGTCGCCTTGTCTAGAAGGCCCGCTTTGATGTCCTGGAATGCTTGGTTCGCCGAGCATGTCCATTCCCACTCCTGGTCGTGTCGCGTTAGCGCCCTCAATGGTTCTGCTAGGGCCGCTAAATTGGGGATGAACCGGCCACAGTATGTGGCCATTCCGAGGAAACTCCGCACTTCGGATGGGTTCCGGGGAGTGCTCGCGTTCCTGATAGCCTCTGCTTTCTTCGGGTCTACCTTGAGACCTTCCCGCGTGAATGTGTAACCGAAGAAGTCGACAGCTTCTTGATAGAAGGAGCACTTCGCCCAGTGCAGGGTCAGTCCATGCTCTTCGAGTCTCTGCAGCGTGGCTCTCAAATGGGCATGATGTTCCTCCAGCGTGTCGGAGTATATGAGGATGTCATCGCTCAGGTTGATTACCCCGCTCAACCCCGACAGGACTTCTCTTATTGTGTTTTGGAACACTTCGGCTGCAGATGACACGCCAAAACTCAGCCTCTTGTATCGTCGGAGTCCGACATGGGTCGAGAAGGTTGTTATGTACCGACTCTCATGTTCAAGCTCTAGCTGGTGGTACCCTGCGTTGAGATCCAGCTTGGAGAACCACTTCGCACCGTTCAGGTCGGCGACGATGTCATCCATCGTCGGGGTGATGTGGCGCTCCCTCTTCACAGCGGCGTTGGGCAGCCTCATGTCGATACACAGCCGAATGGCGCCAGGCTGCTTGGGTTTGGGCGCTACAACCAGTGGGGACACCCAGGGAGTTGGCCCCGTCACCTTTTCGATGACATCTAAATCTTCTAGTCTTTTGAGCTCCGCCTCCACTTGTGGTCGGATATTGAAGGGCACCCTCCTGTGTCTCAGGGCGACTGGGCGCACAGAGGTGTCGATGTGTAGTCGAACCTTCTTTCCTTTGAGCCTCCCGAGGCCACTGAACAGCGCTGGGAAGTCCTGTAACATGTTATCTGCATGCGATTGATGGACTTGGTTAGCAAAAAATACTAGTCCCAGGTCCTCAGCCGCGTGACAGCTGAGGAGTGTGCCCTTTTTGCCTTTGGTGATATGGAATCGGGCCTCTGTCGAGTATTCGCCATTGACGATGGTGGTGCTGATGACTCCTCGCAGTGGCAGTGGGTCAGTGCCACCGTAGGTGTAGATGCGTGCGCTCGAGGGAGCAAGCGTGGGCCTGGGTGACATCTGCTCATACTGTTCGGAGTCCATTACATTCACCGACGCCCCGGTGTCAATGAGCGCCCTCATTTCGGTACCTTCAACTGAGACCGTGCACATGGGTGGTGGTCTCCTCTTCGTGGATATTCGGCTGACGTACGATATGACGTATACTTCATCATCGCCATCATCTTCGTAGCGCGGCCTCCTTTCTTGAGCTTGATTGTCGGGTGGCGGATGTTCTGACTCCAGCGATAGCTGCCTCACCCTTTGTGTTAGCGACTTGGGTCCATATCCTCCCCGCGACCTGGGGGCATTGGGTCTGTATCTCCCTACTTGGCACACTGCTGCAAAGTGGTTGAGTCTGCCACACTTTGAACATGTCTTTCCTTTTGCGTTACACACTGCTGTCGCCGGATGGTCTCCACCGCAATATGCGCACTGGGCGTCTCGGGCTTGCCACTGGCGTGCGCGACCACCTGGTGGTCTTCTCTGCAACGCGTCCACCCTTTCTTCCTTGATTGGCGCCATCTTGGGGATGGCCGGCGGGGCTATGGGCGAGCGTAGTGCCAATTCCATCTAATCATTTACAACAAGGGGTGGTGATGGACAGAGTCTCTGAATTAAGCAGAGTACTCTCACCCAGTCAAGAGATCAGGGCTAGATCCAACACCGTTTTTTAGCTCATTGCACCATCCCAGTTTCAGAACCTGGCTGTATGCAAATTAGTCTGTCCCTGGCCCAGTGCATCATGGGAACAGGGCAGACCAGACTACAAAAGCCAATTCTTACACTGGGAAGGAAACAAGCTTCCGGGGACCGGTTTCTGGCATTTCAGCCGTCTTCGGCCCGGCTTGCTTGAATCCTGATGGTGCAATGAGCAAGGGACTCACATCTGAGCATACCCTTCCACGCTTAGGGTGGACAAAATTATTTACAACAAGGGGTGGTGATGGACAGAGTCTCTGAATTAAGCAGAGTACTCTCACCCAGTCAAGAGATCAGCTAGATCGGCTAGATCCAACACCGTTTTTTAGCTCATTGCACCATCCCAGTTTCAGAACCTGGCTGTATGCAAATTAGTCTGTCCCGCCGGACTCCTACGCTGTGAATGCGCCCACTCGCCTGTGTGATTGCTCGATGGCGTTGTCCGCGACCAGTCTCCTGCTTCGGTTTCTTGGGGAGTTATTCCTGTTCCCGGCCTCACTGTCCCTTCATCTGTGTAGGCGCTACTGCCCGGCAACACCAAGGTGGGTCCGCCGCTTCCCTGAAATCTCTCAGTCAAGAGGCTAAATCCAGTCCCTCTGGGCAACACCCTCTGCCATTTTAGCTTGTACCTTTGTGTTGCGTACTTCCACCACTGATTGTTGCTCGGCCATAGAATGGCGTCCGCCTCGTCTGGTGTATGGTTGTGCTTCCTGGAAGTTTGTCTGGCTCATCCAACTCCTCCTTGCTGCCCGATCAGTCTCAATAGGACAGTCACACGATCTGTCTCGGGCACCACCGCTGCTCACCTCCGTGTCAGCAATGCATAAACTTGTTACTGCTCTGTAATTCTCTGCTTCTTATGTGTTCCGCAAGCCATTGCGATAAATTTAGGTCTATGATGCCTCCTCGGCGACCACGTATTTTGGTTCAGGGTCGGGTTCAGCCCGGTGCTCCGCTCTTCGTGTCCTCCATGCTTGGCGGTTAGCCACGCCCCCCACCAATGCCTTAAAGCTTAATGGCAATAATACTGAAGTCATGATTCTGGGCAACAGTCTCGAACTCTGGCGAGTTAAACACTGTCCGACCTCCCTGGGACCCTTACCTTCTCCGGTTGATAAAGTCAAGAATCTAGGCTTAATTATTGATAAGAACCTTTCACTTAAGCCGCAAGTCTCCAAACTCACAGCCTCTTGTTTTTCCACTCTCAAATGTCTCAAGAAAGTTCTCTGGCTGATTCCTTTGAATACCCAAAGAACTGTTTTACAGGCTTTTATAACGTCCAGATGGGGCTATGAGAATGTTCTATACCTGGGTACAGACAAATCAGGGATCTTTTGTCTACAGATCATTCAGAATGCTGCTGCCCGCCTTCTCTTTTGGCTGCCTAGACATACTTCTGTCTCCCTTGCTCCATAAACTTCGCTGGCTCAAGGTCAATGGACGTATTAAATTAAAGACCTTGTGTTATATATGTTCCAAGCTAGACATGGCCTTGCCCCTACATACATCCAAGGTCAGGTGTTATCTTATATCCCCATCTGGCCGCTGAGATCAGCTAACCTTGCCCTATGCACCATTCCCAGGTTTCGCCTGGCCCGCATGAAGGGTCGCTCCTTTGCATATTTAGGCCATAAACTCTGGAATTTCTTTCTTTTGGCTCTTAGGTACTGCCACTCTCTACTCTCATTCCGTACGAATTTGAATAATTTGCTTTTCAACTGCTCCTAATGGGCCTAGTGGATTTGCTTCGGGCCTATGCACCCTGTGGCTGTTTTGCTCTAGCGTCGGGAGACCCTTTGGGGTAGCTGCGTGCTCTATAAATCCTTTAAATAAATAAATTATATATATAGATCGGGTGTCGCCGGAAGTTAAGCAGGTTACCACGTGGTTAACACCTAGGAAAGGTTTCAAAAAGTGCGCCACTTGTCGTGCCTGTAAATTTGGATGCAATATGACTACATACTCCACACCATTCAGTCCAACACCTATATTGATTCGGGGAACCTACAACTGCAAAACCGAATATGCTGTATATGTCCTGACGTGCACCTTTGGGCTTAGCTACGTTGGTAGTACAAAGCTACAGGTGCACGTCAGGATTTTGCAGCATATTAGGGCCATTCTCCACAGTGATGCAGCATACCCTGTGGCGAGGCATTTTAAAAGAGTTCATGCTAATAACATCAACTGCCTGTCTTATTATGTATTAGATGCTGTGGCCAAGCAAAGACGGGGTGGCAACAGGGAGCGCCAACTTCGGCAGTTAGAAACAAAGTATATTCTTGAGCTCGACTGCAAATGGCCGAACAGTTTGAATACAACAGAGGACATGCGCAACTTTTTATGAAATATGTTGAGGCGCTGTTGTCCCAGGTTTTCTGTATCGAGTACATTGTATCATGTAAATATTAGATTGAGTAGCGGTTAGGTTGAATTGTATCAATTTCCTGGTTATATTAATTACACAATACTGTTCTTTCATTCCCTCTGATTTGATTTTTAATGAACCTAATTATTGTACGGTTATATATTTTTGATATTGGTGGTTTTTATCAATAGTATGCCCGTTGTGGACAAAAGATTTATCTATGACTTATTGGTAGTTTTAAAGCAATGCACCAATATCTGGAACATTGGAAAATCAAATTATGAATCGAACACGTTGTCTATACCAGCACTTTATGTTTATATATATGCACTTTTTTGCACATTTTACACTCACTTTTGTATCCACTAAAAATGATCGACTAAAAATTGTAAAAATTAATTTTTTCACGCAAATGACACGTAGGTCGTCATCTCTTGAGATGATTAAATTTGGATTTATCCGGTGATAATTCAATAATATGACAGTAGAACTGTAGGCAGTCTTGGATTTATCCAATGAGAACTATATGGAAATAAGTGTTTATTTTGTATATATAAATACTATGCCATTTATGCACTTTACATGTTTTATAATTTTAACAACATGTGTATATATAAAGAGTGTACTATATGCTGCTATCCTGCCTACTGATTATGGAACTACAAAACAATTTTTGTGGTACAGAAAGTCTGTTGTCTATACATATTACCATGTGACATATGATGTCAGACAAGGGGAGTGGTTGTTTTTACTTTAAATGGTAGATGGCGTTTTCTCCATTTTTTACACGTGGACAAGGGCTTTAGGGCTTGAAACGCGTTGTGTTTTTGGGTCTCTCTAATAAATAAGATTTCTGCCCAGAAGAAATTACAGAGGTCTGTGTCTCTTTCCTCGCCTAAAACCGCCGTGTGTGGTATTGGGAAGTGGCTCGAGTCTCCAGGCTATATATATATATATATATATATATATATATATATATATATATATATATGAACCAAATTGTACTGATCTAGCTGCAGCAGGAAAGAAAGAGGAGGGTGTCTCTTGGAACTTAGTTATATACCCTAAGGGGTGTGTGGTGATTGGTGGAGACAGGGCATGCTATGACTGATGGGTTATGTAGTTCAAAGTTTTATTGGCTGCTGTAATGTTCAGTAAAGAAAAGAGAAGCATGATCAGAAGCCTCCGTTTCCTGACATAGAATCAAGGATTCAATGGCAGTCCACGGAGGCTTCGGATTATGCTTCTCTTTCTTTACTGGAATAATAACAGAAGCCTACAAGCTTCAACTAGCATAACTCGTAAGGACTGTCCCTCCATAGTATGCACCAATCACATAGCATCCATAGGTATAAATGTCTCTAACACAATATTGCTTCCTCTTTCTTTGCTGCTGCAGCAGCGAGTTAAGTGCATACAATTTTTTTTTTATATCTGAAGTGATTTGTGGTTACTATGGTATTTCTTTCGCATGTATAATTTGTTTAATGGTCGCGATTGACACGCGTTAAATTCAAATTGCTACATTGTTGCTGATCATTTTACTGGTGGCCTGAGTGGAGCGGGAGCGGGACAGACCCACTCTGCGCGCTGGGGAAGCAGTCCGCTTTCAATTGCCACTGTATTCGCGCGAACAGCCAGATCGGGTTTTTATTACTGATCGGCTGAGTGTGCATACGCGTCTAAAGGACAACTCAATTTCCGGTCCTCAGTGAATGCCCGACGGGGTGGAAAAGTGTTACAGGGCACTGCCCCAGGGAGACAAAAGGGGTGGCTCCCTCCACAATTACGGAAAATAGTTTCTAGTTTGTTTTTCTAGACCGGGATACAGGATTGGCACATATATTGGTTATAAGAGAGATAGGCTTTGGCCCTGGGCTAATTTATACTCAGGTTATGGCACAGAACTGTAGATTTTGCAGTTAATTCCCGTTGTTAAAGTGACCATAACCCGTTGGTGTTAGAAATAACCTTGCCAAAATCTGAGCAACACCAGAACTTACCTGCACAACTTGCCCCAAACCTGGTAGCAATCGAAGGAGGTAGAAGAGTTTGGTGGGGAACATTTGTACAGTCACCTGAAAAAATGGTCACTCTTTATGAACAAATCATTCCCCATTTGGAATTTGCTTTTCAAATGTCTGCAGGAAATAAGCAAGAACCACCAGGAAATGCTCTCTAAAATTGAAGTGTACTTTTATAATGGAGAGACTAAAAATCGCCCAGACTCTAAAATAAGACATTCTTGGTACAACAAAGCGTGTAGGGATGCCAAGCGTGCCTTGGTGATAGCGGTTAAAGATAAGGACAACCAACGTACCAAAGAAACCAGGATTGAATAAAAAAAAAAACGTAGGCGAAGCAAAGTCATCATGGAAGTTAGATAAATGGGAAGCAATTAAAATGGCTCTAGATAATAGAGATATGAGAGGCTTTTGGAACCTAGTGTGAACTGGGAAGTCCGAAGGCAACTCGGCAATCGAACTGAACCTGGGGGAGGAAGTCTGGAGGTCGCACTTCCAAACTCTATACTCCAGACCCACGAATGAAATAGTATTTGTTAAGGATCTAACATCTTATAATACTCACCTGGATATTAGTGCTCCACCTTGCACTATAAAGGAGGTTACTGCAGCACTGGGTAAAATGCTTCCAGCAAAAGACCCCGGGCTGGATAAAATCCCTGGTGATTTATTTAAAAATGAAGGATCTGTGTGGGTACCCTATCTCTGGGTGTTATTTAACACCATCCTTCAAGGTATGGTGTTACCTTTGAACTGGGCAGACGCAGAAAGTATCCCGATTTACAAGAAGGGATCCCCGCTTAACCCGGACAACTATCGCCCAATAAGCTTAATTGATGTGACCCAAAAGCTATTTGCTAATGTTCTCCTGGGTCGATTGCAGTCTTGGATTGATGAACACAACATTTTAACACCTCTACAAGCTGGTTTTAGAAGTAAAATTTCAACTATTGACCAGATTTTCAGATTGCAACTGATCCATTGGAAAACAGTGATCTTGGAGGGTGGCAGTCTATACCTAACTTTTGTGAATCTTTAATCTGCATTCGATATGGTGCAGTGTGATCAGCTATGGGGCATTCTCCAGGATATGGGAGCACCAGTGTATCTATGTCACCAGCTGAAGTGTCAGCACCAGGACACATATGCGCGAATTAGATATGGCAAGAAAGGGGAATTGACAGCCCCCTTTCCAGGACAGAAAGGGGTGAGACAGGGCTGTGTGCTCGCGCCGACCCTGTTCTCCCTTTTTTTAAATGGTTTAATTGAGACTCTGCTGGTGATAAAAGTTATAGACTCACCAAGGTTAGCAAATCATAAAATTCCTGCATTAATGTTCACAGATGATATGTTGCTATTTATTTATTTATTTATTGAATGTGTATTGCGCTCAGCTACCCGTAATGGGTTTCCCGGCGCTACTCTCCAAGACTCCAATGGATATGCAGTGGGTATTGGAGGAGTTCAGTAAATTTTGTAAGAAGAGGGATTTGGAGATAAATCTCCCAAAAACTAAATATATGGTATTCCATGCAAATACCAACAATTGCCCACAGCCACAAATGGAAGGTAAGCCCCTAGAAAGGGTATCTACTTTCGATTACCCGGGTCTTACTGTGAGAAGTTGGCCTGGTATATGATATCCACAGTTCTGTGGGCACCTTGTATAAGTCCAAACAATTCCTTATGGTGATGGTTGTAAGTCAACCTTATAGACAAGCTATCCTAGGGGTAGCATGGACTAAGCAGCCTTAAAGGCTTAACTCAAGAGGGCATGTGAAGCCAGCTGTTTTACCATATGCAATCCTGTAATACCAAATGAAAGGACACCACACAAGTTATATATTATAAAAATATATGTATTTATTCTCAGAATAATCCCCACTACTCTTTATGAGCAATGAAGCACAAGCGTTTAAACAAAAGCACAATATAACATATACAAGTTGCACGTTTTTGGATGAGGCCGGTGGCCACTCAAACCATATATCAAAAAAGTGGTATAACAATCACTAATCGATCGGGGGTAAGGCCTGGGGCCTTGGGAATCGCTGGGACTTCACTGAACTAACAGCAGTTAGGACGGGAGTAGCCCGCGGGATTCGGGTGCAGTGCAGAAAGCACACGCATGCACCAATGTAAAGTCAATGGTGCGTAAAAGTTATCGTTTTACAGATTAAAGAGTCTTCCGACTGGACTAGGACTACCAAACTTTAGAGTTAGGCACTAGAGGTGTGTACCAGTGTAAGAACACCGGCGCTAGTAAGTTACCTCACCCACAGGAAGCGGGTGCATAGGTGCCAAAGTGTGTCGGGTTTCGTCACGCAGTTCGATGGTGCCTGAAGATGAAGATGCTGCAGGAGTCCAGAAGAGAAGTGTCCGGTGCTATCCAAGGGTGGATCGAAGCTGGAGGGTACCTGAAAGCAGAGGGGACAGAGTCTGGGTCACTGGGCAGTGACCAGGAAGGAACCAGGAAGGAACCAGGCAATGTCGGGCGCAATCAGGTCGATGTCGTGTAGCTTCTCTCCACTGCCACGTGGTCTCTGGGGCACCGAGGATGTCCTGGAGTGAATCACGAGCTGTCCTACGAAGGCTCTCGCTGTCGGCGGTGTCGGCTTCACGGTCAGAGTCAATAAGCCTTGGCAAAGGCAACCCACGCAGGATTCGAAGATGGCTTAATACTCGGACCAGCAAGGTCTGAGCGGGTGCTCCTTTTCAGGGGAGCGAGTGCCAGTCTGGAGCAACCAGACCAGCTGGTCAAGTTTGAAGGTTCGTCGGTTCTGGGGCCACTAGCCAACGGGCAAGTGACCGGACCAACGCGTCAAGCAGGAAAATGCAAAAGGGCCCCACGCAGCACTCGTCGAGTGTGGAGGGGTGAGCTTCGGTGCAAAAGCTGCTCGGGGCTGGAGCTTCTCACACTCCAATGCACAGTGTCGAGGAAGCCTCGGGTGCTGCACGGTCAGCGCTTCGTGGTTTATTCAAGATGGCCGCTCCCACGCTTCAGGTCGCCTCCACGGGTCCCAGCTCTGCATGGACTGTGGATCGGACTGTTGGAAGTCAGGAAAGCTGGCTCTTGTCAGTCTCTGTTGCTCGAGTTCTAGCGGGAACTGCAACAAAGAAAACGTCGAGGTGCTGGATGGTGCCTGTTTGCACAGAGTGGTCACTCCTTGACCTTCAGGGAGATTCTTCAGTCTTCCACGTCGAGTGGGATGTCGAAGGGTCCAGAGTTTTGTTTCATAAGTTTCAGTCAGGATAATCTGATGTGCATTGGCACTGCTTCCACCTATATTCCAAATCTGGGTCTGGATTACCTGCTAGGTCCCTCCTATGGGTGGGACCCAGGAAGGGGGTGGTTACACCCCTTTCCTTTGTCCAGCTTCCCGCTAGGACTGGGGCTGGAAAGCCCCAGAACCGGTTTGGCTGGCATTTGCTTGGGGACACCTTGTGCGCCCCAGGCAGTGTCTAGTTTCTTTCAACCCTCCCTGCTACAATCCACTATCTCCTGTCTGGGGTGGTGTGACACCTCCCTGTGACAGGAGATCCTTTGATCAAGCCTCCTCTGTCGAGTATCAGTCAGCAGCAGGAGGCCAGACTAGTGTCTGTGGCAGCAGCATCCATTTTGTGATGCTGGGGCTCTGGTTTGGATTAACCGCATTTGCAGTAAGTAACATGTCTTCCCCTCCTGGAGGGTGTGGCACGCTGCCCCCATCGTCAGAATCGTCGAGGGGGTAGCATTCCACGTTGTATGACACCAAACACGACATGTTTTGATAAAGCCAAACCGGAGTTGCAATAACCGTAAGGATTATAATGCACTTAAGAGTATATGGTATGGCAGTATCACTGGAATAGCTATAGGGAAATGGTCCCACAAGCTGCAGACAGGCTCAGCTCATGCCAGAGCACTATCTCACATAAAACCAAGCACTCTGCCTCCAGGATTGTTAAGGCCTGCTATAGGAGTGGCTGATAGGTATATATGTGTCCAGATATAGGTTTAGACATAGGTATACTATATCTAAGCAAGGGGTGATTACACCACCTTGCCCCAGCTGAGTGATCAGCCAGCTGTGTCAATTTAAG
Source organism: Lissotriton helveticus (assembly GCF_964261635.1). NCBI lineage: Eukaryota > Metazoa > Chordata > Amphibia > Caudata > Salamandridae > Lissotriton > Lissotriton helveticus. The sequence continues at coordinate 541,648,691 of NC_136059.1, read as the reverse complement.
AACCAGCCAGGGGTGGCAAAAGGTATGCTTCAGCCCCTGGTAGGCCTTGGATGCCCCTATGCCCTGGGCACCTATAGTGCACTGTACAGGGGCTGACAAGGAGTCCAGTACCAATGTGGTTATGTACCTATAGTACATGTCTGTGAATTTAGAGAGAGAACAGCAGGCTGTGGGTCTGATTAGCAGGCCCACAGCCACATTAAGTCGAAAACCAGTGAAGCAAAAAGCAAAAATTGGGGTGACCATAGGATAGCAGACCCTACTCTCCTACACTTACCCTTAATGACAAAGTGGACTGGAGGACACAAGTAAAGAAAGCAAATTTAAAACTCACACAATCCATCGGGGGCATTCTAAAAGTACATAAAAATTGCACCCAAAAAGTAGTAGGTCCACCTGCAGAAATTTACAAAATACAGGCCAGGGCAGCTTCACTCTATGGAGCTGAACTTTGGGGCTTTTCCCCCTCTAATGCTCTATGCATAACAGAGAACACCTTTCTACAACAGCTCTTGAATTTACTCAAAAGTACTCCCTTAACACCATTGAGGATGTATTTGGGGATCGGCCCGATCAGTGATATAATCGCTTCCCGTCCGCTTTTTTTTTTGCGCCGCTTATGGAGTACGCCTGAGCTATTACACTATAGGGAGGAAATGAAGGACGTAATGTCTATTTTGGGAGCAGGGAATATCCCATGGTTGTCCTATATTCATAATACATGTTATACAATGGGGAGGGCAAACATGTGGCTATCGCCTGAGGAGACCTGCTCCTCTATTTCCAAAAAAACCCTTCAGCTCGCCATCAAAGAATACAAATTAACCCAGCTCTAACAGAGTACCAACACTTGCACTTTGACCTCCAGGTTCCAGGATGTCAAACAGCAATACAAGCTTGAACCAGTACTTGACATGATTCAACCATTTCTTGCTAAGAAATAGTTTTTGCAATTTAGACATGGGGTGCTTCCCCTTAGAGTATTTACAAAAAAATGGAAGGGTAGCCCCAAATTGGACTGCCCAGGGTGTATGTTGACTGAAGAGTCTGAACTTCGTGTTATCCTCTTCTGCCCTGCTTGTGGAAGGCCATGGTCCACATGGGTGCTCCAGTTGATTAGAAACATGCGAATAAGAGATCACACTGAGGCCTATAGGCTACTAAAATATGAGTCACACCCATTATTTGTCTTTGCAACTTCTAGATTCTTGCTTGCAATGTGGCATATGTGTGGAGCTATTATAGAGAATCAGAGCTCAGGACTAATCCAAGTGTGCTCATCTCATGAGTTTGCTGCTACCTTAAATTTGCACAATCTCTCATGAGAAAACCTGAACGGAAAATTGCTTCCTATTTTTAGCTTTTTAAACTGCTTTTACTGGTTTTAACATTATTTATTTCCATTGGTTTTAAATGACTTTAAATATGTGTATATCTGCCCTGTTTTTGCTTGGTATTTAATGTCTTTAATCAATGTGATATGTCTGTTCTCCAGGCCTGAAAGCACATTATAAACTTGCTCCTTTCTGCCTTTGCAGTCTCCTTAAAAATACTTTGTATTGGCCTTAAAATGTCCAAATTAATGTGCAATAGTAATTTGGTGTCTTATGTATGTTTTTTATCTGTGCTTTTATGGCATATTGCCGAAACAAAGTTCTTTTCGACTTTGACTTTATTTTTTTTAGAGAGTTTTTTATATAGCGCGAACTTGAACCGAACCGAATCAGTTATCAGAGCGCTTTACATAGCACCAGTTACTTTACATGAGGACACACTTTCATTTTTTTTTTTTTTTTTTTTAGGCACGGGGAGATTAAGTGATTTGCCCAGAATCAAAGGGGGTTTTTGGCGTCGTTACCGAGACTCGAACCAAGTTCCCCAGGTCCGAGGTCGAGCGCCTTATTCCAGTAAACAAAGAGAAGCATAATCCTCACTTCTGTGTCCATAATAGAATTGAAAATTCTTGACACACCAGCTAGAATTTTTTTTAGTCTTCTTCACATTTGGCAGGGAGGGGTTATTTCTCACGCTACTGATTTTAGGGGTTTAAACGGAAACCGTTTCCTGTACTCCACCATAACCATAATAAAGGATGCTAGCTGTGCTCAGGACTTCAGCTTCAGCCGTAGTCTAAACGATCACTCCCGTGAACATCAATTATGTTTCAAGTAAACATTGGCACGTGCAGTTGTGCAACCTGGCGCAGGCGCATTGGAAACGATCGTTGCCCGCTCTATATGCTCGCTTCTAAGAATTCGTAGAGCACAGGTAGTAGTTATGCGCACGCGCAGCGTTCGACTCCGCGCTGCTGCACGTGCGCATGTTTACGTTCCTCCCAGCGGCCCAACGTCACTGGTCAAAGAACGGCTGCTTTGTTTTGTTTTTCAGAATGAGGCCGACGCTGGTGACAGAGGGCAGGAGGAGGAGCTAGCGGAACAATCGCACCCGGGGGCAGCTGGAGGTGATCTGCGGAGGCCCGGTGGGAGGCGCTGTGGGTACAGGAGGGCGGTTGAGGGAAGCGTCGCGACGGTGAGCAGGATAATGACAGCGGCGGAGGGATCCCGGTAGGTGCTGCGGCTCGGTGTAAACAGATCCGGACACGCGAGCCCTGGCTTGGAATACACGTCACTGCGAAACAAAGAGCTTTACTGACTCCCAGCTGAGTGCGGTTCGAAGGGAGAGAGGGATAACCGGGGAAATAACCGCAAAAGAGTGAGACTCTGGTAACTGCGGGTGAGAAGGAGGAGACGGTGGACCATTGGGAAGTGGCTCCGGTGCCGGCAAGGCTGCAGTGTTTCCGGATCGCGTGCACCGGTTGTGCGAGATTTTGACTGCGGGAGGTCGATCATCGGGGGAGAGAGAGAGACTGACTGCCAGGAGGAGGCCACCAAGGATGCGCAGTTAGAGACCTGACCCAGGAGGCCATGTCCTCTTCCGAGGAGACGCTGGAGGCGGACTGGGTGTCGGTACGGCCGCACGTCTTCGAGGAGCCGCACAAGAGCAAGTTTGTCTTCATCGTCGCCTGGAACGAAGAGGAGGACAAGTTCGCGGTCACCTGCCACAACCGCACGGCCCAGCGCCGGCGCAGCGGCAGCCGGGGGAGTCCCCTGCGGGCCGTCCCCGGTGAGCCCGAGGCGCCGGGAGAGGCCGATGAGGAGGAGTGCAGCTGGGCAGGCCTCTTTTCGTCGCGGGACCTCCGGGCGGTGCATCAGCAGCTGTGCGCCGTCAGCGCCGAGCTTGAGCCCTGCCTGCCCCCTCTGCCAGCCGAGCCAGCGGGGGTGTGGGCCGTGCTCTTTGGGGCTCCCGAGCCGCCCGCACCGCCCGTGGAGGGCCTCTGCCACCAGCTGCAGCTCTACCTGGGGCATGCCCTGGACACCTGCGGGTGGAAGATCCTCTCCAGGGTGCTGTTCAGCGAGAGCGGCGACCCCGAGGAGTACTATGAGAGCCTCAGCGAGCTGCGCCGGGAGGGCTACGAAGAGGTGCTACAGAGGGCCCGGCGCCAACTGCAGCAGGTGAGCCCCGAAGGGGGGGTGGAGGTGGTAGTGTGCCGCTACACGGGGAGGGTTTAGCTTAACACGTGTGAGTGTTGTACGAGGGAACATCCTGAAGGTCAGGAATGATGATGAGGCCAGCGTCTGACAGATTCATGGAGGCTCAGCACTAGAGTGTGTTGGGCTGTAATGCAAGATGAATGCGGCACATAGGTAATTGTTGCGACCTATATACAGAAGAGGGCATCAATGCAAGCATTGTGGCATTGTTTCGCGAACTAAGTGCGGTGTACTGTGCACTTGTGAGCCAGCGGAGAGTTCTTTTTTGATAGTTTAAGTGAGCTCCCCCCCCCCTCCCACACTCAAGCAGAGTCTCTCTCTCAACCATGGTGGTCGGTGAATACCATCTTTTGTTTGAAAACTTTCTACATCAGTTATACCTATTTGTGAATCTCTCTGTTGCTCCTCACAACTAGGTCTGTGGTATGCAAAATATGTTGAGCTACTGAATCTTAATCTTTACACTGTACATTGATTATGCAGTAAAGAGGACACCTTGCAGCGAGTGAACAAAAAACAGCAATGCAAAACCACATCGCGAACAAACTCACTAATAATAAACATAGATAAATAAAAGGGATAAGAAAGACCACGTTCTCCTTGCTGCCCACGAGAAAGGGATTCCTTCCCATGTTAGGTAACTGCTCAAAGTTTGAAGCCCACTGGTCTGGACGGCATTTTGCATGCGTTTGTGAGTTTTGCGCTTCAAAGGTCTGGGCTCCTGGAAGCGAAAGGGAGGAGGGAACTTACCTACTCCGACTGCACTTCTTTGTTCCTAAAATGTCCACATCATTTAAATGCAGGGAACCCTTTTTTCTTAACAGTGCGCCGGTGCCTGGCCTTGCCAGTCCTACTCAAGCGCTCCAACTAGTATTTTTTGCACATTAGCAGTTTACGTCCGCTCAGATCTTTGATCTCTGGTTAAAACTATGTATTCAGTAGCGCGTTCCGAACTCAGTCTGGATTATTAACGCAAACTTTTTTAAAAAAGGCAGCTGTTCTGCCCTTTGGTTGATAATAAATAATACAGCCATTCACAGAGGCAGCGTGACCAGGCTTCTGCGACTTCGTGGAAAGTACATCTCGTGATTGTGAATACTCGATCAGGCTCTAAGCGCGAAATCTTGATCTCTACGTTTCCGTAATGTAAAATCTTATCTAAATAGATAGCCGTGCTACTTGGAATGGCTTTCTGTTTACTGAAGTGACCTGCAGCCGTGGCTGTTTGATACCTGTTAGATAAAACAGTCGCTGCGAGTCTCACTGAATGTAGCCATCACAGGCAGGTGATCTCTACCGACTTTTCTAATTTGCACTGCCTTCTAAACGGTAACAAAGGCTTTCCACGCCTCACCCTGCTTCAAAATTCAAGACATTGGAGCTTCCAGTGGTTGCTCACATTTCTGCCTTGTCTTAGTAATTATTTCAGCCGTCTTGGATTGCACCTGTTCTCCCTTTAGAGTTGCCTTACCTGCACTTCTCATCTTCCCACACTTGTGAGAGGCCTCTGCCGGTTAATGCGCATGTGTCATGCAACCTAAATGGCATAGGTTTGAATCCTTTGTCAGTTTTGTCATTTAATTCATTCTTCTTAGGTTGATGCAACGGAAGTCTTTGAGTAGGTCCGTAGTCTTTTCTGTAACAGTAGACACCTGAGTTGTGTTATGTGTTAGGAGAATGGATGACTATATTGGTATCTTTCGATAGGAAACTGCTGCATGAAGTTCTGTACTCAATGGCCAGGAAGTGTTGTAGTTAAAATATTATTTACGACAAATTGTTGTTAGGCGTGATTTTACTTCCTGCCAAAAATAAATTATTCTTTCATTAGACTCTTTGGAGACTGTCTTTATAAAACCACCTCTTCTGTGTGAACTCAAGACCCTGGGAAACTACAATCGTTGTATACAAGGCGTCTCGACCGGTTCAGTGTTGTCCTTGCAGTTTCTTATTTATTCTCTTACTTTGTTTTATACTCCTATTGTTTTTGTTAGACTATATACTTTTAAATTCTGTAGGATGTTGCTGTGACATTGGCGCAACAGTTATTTGTTGTAAATGAAAAGAGGCAGGATACCAGTGCAAGTAGAGATCAGTGCAGACATTTATTGTCATAGAAGGTAACAGCGATCTTCTTCCCAGCTGACCCAACTCGTAACTGAACAAGTTAGAATCACGGGGAAGGCTAGAGCATAGAACATCCCAACACTCTGGAATACAGAATAGGGGAAAGGACACAAAGGAAGGACTAACATAAATTGCTGTGAAATACAAGTAAGTCAATTTACAACACATCTTATCCCTTTAAATAACGCAGCAAAAGAACAGCTCAACAATTAAATAAATAACCATAAAGGACTATAAAGATCAACAAAACAAATCACAAAGAAGGAAGGCAGCTTAGCACAGATAATCATTCAAGTATGGAGGAGGTCGACGTGTTCTAGGAGCCCTAGTAACAGAAAGAGGTCCAACAGGTGAATTAACTCCAAGAGGATCAGAAACAACTTGTTGGCACACATTAGATGCATCACCACCACCCTCTTCCCTCAGAACAACAGGAGAAACAGAAGGTACCTCCTCAAAAGAAGATAACAAATAACCAGAAGTTGATGTCAATTCCGAGTCACAAGAATCAGGCACCAGAGAGACACCACCAGAAGAAGGAGAATTAGAAGACAGACTGCACTTCTGAAATAAAGCAACATTACGAAGATTCCACTTCTCGCCGTTCTCGAGAACAACATAATCAGGAAAAGAAAACTTAACTTTATAAGGACCTCTAAACTTGTTTAAACCCTTACACACTCTGCCTGGTTTAACCTTGACTAGGTCACCACAGGAAATTTTCCGTACAGAATCATCAGGTTGAGGCACACCATAAAGTCCCAGAGACGTATTCTTCAACCAAGAGGGATTTAATTTAGTTCCAGGACGCCTACCTCTCATCAACTCAAAAGGAGACTTACCGTCAGACTCATGTGGAGTCGACCGATATGCCCAAACCATATCACGAACAGCATCATGAGAAAACCCACCCGAAGCCAAAGACATCTGAATAATCCCCTTGATGAGTCTGTTAGCCCTCTCACAAACTCCATTAGCACGGGGATTGTATAGCGAAGTCCTGTGATGAGTAATACCACAATTAATTAAAAAGTTACGCATGTCAAAAGATGTGAGTTGAGTACCATTGTCAGTAATTAGCGTATGAGGACACCCCTCTTCAGAAAACAAGGCAGACAAAAATTTTATTGTGGAATTGGTAGTTATATCACGAACAAACTTCACAGTAAGCCACTTTGAAAAAAGATCGATAACCACAATAGCAAAACGCTGATCCACAGGCAACTCAGAAATGGGACCAATAAAATCAAGAGATACGCTATGCCAAGGTCGTTGTGGAACAACAATCTCACCACACGTATGAGCACCTGCCAACTTAAGTCTTTAATCACAATTCTTACAAGAGGAACAATTCTGAACCCAAGAAGCAATCTGGGCATCCATGGCTGGCCACCAAAAATCCGTTTTAACTCTACGCTGGGTGAAAGTTTGACCTAAATGGCCTTCATGAGCCAAAGCCATAACTTTAGATCTTAATGAAACTGGAGGAACAAACCTATCACCACGCATCAAAATAACGCCATCGGAAATCGACAATTCATCCAGAATTTTGATATAAGGACGAACAGAAACAGGAACACAACTTTCCTGTCGTACACCTGTCTTCACCATATCCACAACCGCCTTTAAAACAGTATCTTGAGACATAGCGGAGAACCAATCAGCCTGAGTGAAAGTGCCAACACCCAAAGATAACACATCTTGCACATATGCTATCGCAATATCATCCTGCAGATCCAATTCAGCATTTATTTATTTATTTAGTTTATAGAGCGCGACAGATGCCCAAAAAGGGCTTCCCGGCGCTAAACAGAAATTTGAACTGGAGGGACAGAAAGGTTAGAATGGGAAACCAAAAGCGCTCATTGGTTAAAAAGCCAGGTTTTAATGGCTTTGCGAAAGTGTAGGTACCTATTTTCAAGACGGAGGGTTTGGGGAAGGGAATTCCAGATCTTTGGGCCTAGGTAGGAAAAAGATCTTCCTCCCATCCTGGCCCGTCGTATTTTAGGGACATACGTTAGCATGACAGTCAACAGAAAGTCTAGATAGACAATCTGCCTGAATGTTACGCCAACCTTGGACAAAAGAAATATCATATTGATACTTCTGAAGTCTAGATGCCAACCTAGCAAGTCTCGGAGAGCCTTTACCTGAACTACCCGGAGAGAGAATACTGATAAGGGGTTTGTGGTCAGTGATCAACTTAAAACGAGTACCCCATAAATACGTTCGGAAGTACTGCACTGCCCAAGCAGCAGCCAATGCCTCTTTCTCAATCACTGAGTAATTTTTCTCAGAAAGAGACATAGTGCGTGAGGCAAAAGCAACAGCCCTCAGACCATCATCATGCCTCTGCAAAAGAACAGCTCCCAATCCTGTCGAACTAGCATCAACCATTAGGGTGGACATGCGCTTAATATCAAAAGGTGCCAACATTTTCGCGTCACACAATTCATGTTTGATATCATTAAAGCATTTTTCATGAGCATCATTCCATACAAACTTCACTCCTTTTTTTAAAAGGGATCTTAAAACAACTGTCTTGTCTGAAAAGTTTTTTACAAACTTAGAATAAAATTCAATGAGACCCATAAAAGATCTGAGTTGGTCTTTGTCAATCGGGCAAGGTGCTAAACGTATCGCCTCTAAAAGGTTTTTCTTAGGTTTAACACCCTGTGAGGAAATTTCATACCCCAAATACTCGATCTGTGGCACTAAGAAGGAGCACTTCTCTTTGCGTAAAGTTAGACCTGCTTCCTGAATTCTAAAGAGAACCTCCTTAAGAGTGGAGTTATGATCCTCAACAGTCTTACCAACAATCAAGATGTCATCTTGAAAATACACTGTTTTGTCTATACCCTTAAACAATTGCGTCACCATGCGTTGAAACACACTGGCAGCTGATGTAAGGCCAAATGGGAGACGGGTAAATTGAAAAGTGCCCTCCGTGGTAATGAAAGCTGTGAGACTCTTCGATTCGCCATGAAGACGAATCTGGTGGTACGCACTCTTAAGGTCAAGTTTGGTGAAGAATTTTGCCCCATTCAACGTAGACACTAACTCCCCTATATTGGGAAGTGGGAAAGTGTCTGCAATAAAAGTTTTGTTAAGGGACCTAAGGTCCACACAGAACCTAATCTTCCCATCTGATTTGCGTGAAATCACTACCGGGGACACCCAATCAGAAGCCTCCACGGGTTCTATGACCCCCCCCCCCTGTAACATTTCGTTTATTAGATCTTTCACTTCATCTCTAACAGTTATGGGAACTCTTCGAAGCTTGTGCTGAATGGGAATAGCATTTCTCTTTAACAAAATTTTATGAACATAACCATCAAGTCGACCCAATTCACTTCTGAAAACACTCTCAAACTCACGCATGATGTCATTCAAGGATTCATCATCTACCACCATGACCTGACACTCAGCACGAGGATCCACTCTAATATGAAGGTCGTACTGATGAATCCACCCTAGGATTGGAGGACCATCTAGTGCTACATATACCTTTCCATCAATAATTCTGCCTGAAAAAGAATTGTTCGCGTCAAAATACCCCAACATTTCTATGTGTTCACCTTGGAACCCAGTGGGAACAATGTCACACTGTAGCAAAGGAACATCAGGCCATTCTTTCTTAAACAAAGATTCTGGAATTATTGTATGCCTCGAGCCTGTGTCTACCATTAAAGTAACAACATGACCATTAATATTGAATTCGGCCTTTGGACGAATTTCTCTCTTTTCGTTGATGAGATTTACATCAGAAAGAGGTTCTACAACTACTAGAATTTTGTCGTTATCTCTGTGAAAGTCCATACTATCGTCTCGTACAACGGCCACTCTTTGTTTACCTTTGAAGCGACACATTTTGGAAAAGTGACCTACTTTTCCACACTTCAAACATTCTTTATTATTCGCGAAACAAAACCTTGCATCGGAAGAATGGGTATTACTCCCACATCTTGAGCAAAATTTTGCATTAGGCTTCACTTGCTGTTTTTGTTTGTAAACAAACTTTCCTTTAGATTTCAAAACAGCAACAGACTCCTCATCACAACCCTCAAATTCCTGTGAAGTTTAATCAGAAACAACTGAGACAGAAGTTGGTTTATGCAACTCCTTCATGCATAGCTCTGATTGTTCTACCACTTTGGCAAGGTCAATAGCATTTTTGAGAGAAGGATTTTTGGCTGCCCATAGTCGCTCTTGGATCTTCTTATTGTTGCACTGTACTATTAGTTGATCTCTCACCATTTCGTCAGCGATGGCTCCAAAGTTACACTTGACTGAAAGTTCTCTCAGACGAGCTACAAAATCGTCGATACACTCTTCAGCGCGCTGTTTATGAGTATAAAATTTAAATCTATTCAAGACTAATTTTTCTTCATTGGCAAACCTGATTTCTAGACGAGACATGGCATCAGTATATTCATCAGGAGCTGATTGCGCAGATGAGTGTAACTGTTGAGGTAAGTATTTAAAAATACGCTGAGCCTCTTTTCCTACAGCACTTAGTAATAAAGCTTTTTTGCGTTTAGCAGGAAATTGCTGGCCATCTAAAGCATCTAAGTAGTTCTCGAACATGACTATCCAGTCCTCCCAAGGAATGAGAGGAGTACCAGGTTCGGACAAAATGGTGGAGGTAGAGCAACATTAATTTGTTGAGCCATACTGCTTTGTTAAAGGGTAAAGCAGTTTGAAAGTTGTATTGTAAACAAATTGGCACCAGCACAATTAGCCTTGTGAAAGTAGATATAACACAATAAAAGTAAGAAGATTCAAGTAAAATTTTCAGTCACCGTATATGTGGGGCAGAGTCCTTGCTCGTTGTGTGCAGGGAAGCTTCGTGGAAGACGAACGAAGTAAACAAAGAAATCCAAGATGGCGGCACGTTGTGCGGTGACGTCACAGTTCCGTGTAGGTAACAGAGGTCAGGAAGCGTTGCCAGGATACGCAGCGCGAGTGCGACGAGAGCACAGCTGATGACGCTCTCGTGGCTGCGCTCGAGACAGAGACGTTAAGGTTAGCGTCTAATCTCAAAAGTTAATCAAACTTCACGAACCTTTCCTAAAGTCACCAAAAAACTCAGCCGATGAGAGACGTCGCGGAGAGGACCAGCCACTGCACGCAGGGTCCGTTTCTTTTTTTTCTTTTTGAGAAGAAAGAGCTCACTGCCGTTGCTGTCTGTGGATCGGTATCCTCGAATCAAGTCAGCTACCAAATCGTCGCCAAATTGTTGTAAATGAAAAGAGGCAGGATACCAGTGCAAGTAGAGATCAGAGCAGACATTTATTGTCATAGAAGGTAACAGCGATCTTCTTCCCAGCTGACCCAACTCGTAACTGAACAAGTTAGAATCACGGGGAAGGCTAGAGCATAGAACATCCTAACACTCTGGAATACAGAATAGGGGAAAGGACACAAAGGAAGGGCTAGCATAAATTGCTGTGAAATACAAGTAAGTCAATTTACAACATTATTCATTGACGCGACAGTTATTCATTGACCCCTGGACCAGCTCTGGTCTGCGGTGGCAGAGAGACCTGTCATTGACAATGCTCGTGGATTATATCCTGTTTCAAACTACTTCTACCGTGAGGTGAGTACGATGTGTTTCATGCTTCTACACGGAGGCACTACTACTTTTACTTATGGCATAGGCGGGCTGACGTGTTATAACGATTGCCATTTGCTACTGAACACCTTCAAAGTCGCTCCAAAAGTGTCCTGTGTGGGTCACAAAAATACACTTTCATTTCTTTGTTTGGTCCCATGAGCGGGCGTTTTCTGCTTTGCATTCTGGTTAAATTAGGCAGTCGGCTTTAGCAAGCGCATTCTGCCTTTTAAGTTTTCCTGAGGGCTCATTCTTGACATTTTGTTATGGCACAGCAGTCCAGTACTCTAATATGCCTAAAAAATGTAATTTTAGACCTCCTTTTGTCGGAAGATAGCCAGCCACCTGTTCGGCCAGGTAACACTGAAACTCACACTTAAATCTATACTGTAGGAACATGGAAAGGCCGAGTTTACATTGTGTTTTTAGATTCTGTGCATGGAGACTCTTCGCTTATATAATTGTCATTTGGTGGCTCTATTTAGGCAAACGGTGTTTACAGGACTTGTGAGTCATGCCTGGATTGAATGGTAAAGCATAAAGAAAAGCATCATTATTTGACATCGGGTGAATTTGTCCTGTCATTTATTAAAATGACTTCTAGGCAGAGGTTTTAACCATACCTTCAACTATATATACACGTGGTACAACATACATCACGTCTTTGAGAGTTCACCTGGCAACAGTGAACATTGTATGTTGGCCTAAATATCGATGAATCACACACTTATTCTTTACTTCAAAGAAAAATGTCTTGAGTCTGTACCAACAACTCTACTACTCTGTTCCACTCTACTCTGTGCCAAGCCACTCCACAGCATGCCACTCTTTTTCTACACCGATCTACTGCAGTTTACACCACTCCAATCTGCTCTGTGCCACTCTACTATACTCTACGGCATGTCTCTTTACTTCACTCTACTACATTCTACTCTATGCCACTTACTCCACTGTGCAATCTGCCACTCTACGCCATTCTGTGCAACTCCACTCGAAGCCACTTCAGCCTACACCACTCTTTAGCACTCTTTGCCATTCTCGCCATTCTACACTCAATGCAACTCATCTTAACTCCACTTTACGTCACTACGGTATGCCACTCCACTCTACTTTAGGCAACTCTACTCTATGCCGCTCTACTCTACACAACTAAATTGAACTTTACGGTGCTTTACGCCCCACTACTCCCTTCAGCTCAACTCCACACCACTCCACTCTTCTGGATGCCACTTGTCTCCACTCTCTGCTTTTCCACACTCCGCCACTCAACCCTATGCCACTCCACCACGTTACTCAACTCTATTCCGCTCTATTATGTGGCACTCCACAGCACTCTACGCCACTGCGCAACTCCATGCCACTTCACTCCATGCCACTCCACACCATGCCACTCCACACCATCTCACAACACCTCACTCCACACCCGCCACTACACCACCCCACTCTATACCACTCTATTTTACGCTACTCTATGCCACTTTGTGCTACTCTCTGCCATGCTGTTCCACAGCACTCTACTACATGACACTCCATAGCACTCTTTCCCACTCTGCTCCATGCCACTCCACACCACTACGCCACTCCACACACTACTCCTCTCAATACCACTTTACTCTGTCACTCCTCTTTAAGCCGCTCCGCCCTACACCACTCCCACTTTGCTCCACTCCACGCTTCCCTACACCACTCCACACCACTTTACTATCCACCCAATGCCACACCACAATCGTTTAGCCATGCTGAAAGCAGCAATGCTGCTGTACAACATGAACCAATATTTCTCGAAAGGCAATACATATTGGCTTTGCCAGTGCTTGTTTTGTTTAGTACTCATACTAGTGATGTAAAGCTGCTAAACTAGAATCCTTGCCTTGTAAAAGCAGCAACCCCTGCCAAGGTGTCAGTCGTTTCTTCAAGCATCGTTGGGATCAAATTTTAAATATATCTGGGCCCCTTCCAATACACCACTCACCTCTACGCCACTCCACTGCACTCTATACCACGGCACTCTACACCACTCTACTCTATGCCACCCTGCGCCACTCAACCATGCACCACTCCACTCTACTCCACAGTGCCCTGCAGTACTCTACGCCACTGTACATCCCTACACAATTCCACGCCGCTCCACTCGACACCACCTCACTACTCCATGCCACTTCACTCTACTTCATGCCACTCTAGGCTGCTCTACCGTTCTACTCCATAGCACTCTACGCCACTCTGCTCCATGCCACTCCACAGCACCACACGCCACTCCACTCCACTCAACTCCTAGTCACTCTTCTTTTAGCCGCTCCACCCTAGGCCACTCCGCTCTACTCACCACTCCATTCTACATCACTCCACTCTCCTCTACACCACTCCAATCCACCACGCACAACGCCACTGTGCTCTATGCCACCATGCGCCGCTCCACGCTGTGCCACTATGCCACTCCACACCATTCTCCGCCACTCTTTGCTACTCTATGCCACTGTACTTCACAGCACTCGGCTACACGCCGCTGTCCAGCACTCTGCTACACGCAGCTGTCCATAGCACTCTACGCCAGTCTGTTCTACGCCACTCTACTCCATGCCATGCCACTACACATCAGTGTATGCCACTCCACACACTTTCCACCCCACTCTATGCCAGTTTACTCTCACTCTTCTTTAAGCCGCTTCATCCTACGTCATTCTGCTCCACGTACTCCTCTGTTATACACCACTCCACAAATAAAGGGCAACATTTCATGAGTTGCCAGTTTTAAATGAGACCATAAAGAGTTTGCAGTCCCTTTTTTAAAAACCAAGGCTTAAGGTGGCTTGGACGGCAATGAGGACCGGCACCTAGGTCCGATACCTCCGCATCCCCGAGGGGAACAACGGCGAATTTTAATAGCGAAACGAGCACCGTCCAAAAATCCAAGGGGCCACAAGGACGTCGGAACATCTGGGGCGCAAACCGAGAGCAAGCACACCTCGCCAGCATAGACTTCGAAGGAATTACCAACTTTGTTCTCCACAGAGAGAGAGCAGGCTGCCCGACAAAATGGCGCCCACACAATAACAGAAGGTCGGCGTGAAGTGGCTGGAGGCGCGGGGTCACTGACAGAAGCACGAAGCGTAGCCACGGAACAACCGGGTACGGCATAAACCCAGAGTAACCCCAAGTAAGTGTCAAAGAGGCGAAAAGGGAGGTGGTGGTTCTGCAGAAAAGCGGCAAGCAAGAACGAAACCAAATAGAAACTGAAAGCGCGCAGATGGGGGCCGGCATTTTGTCATCGCCACACCCCGCTCCCTCAACCAAACAGCGGTGTGACAGAGGCAGAATACCGCCAAACGTACACCGGTGCCGCAGAGAAGACGAAACAGAGGCAAAGAAGGAGTGCAAGAAGCACTAACAGGGCGCGCAGAGCGAACGAAGGGGAGCTCTCACCAGCGAAGGTCCCCCTGCGCAACACCGCTAAAAACGAAACTGAAGGCGCCCAAGTGGGAGCCGCCATCTTGACCCAGATCTAGACCGCGGCAGAAGGCGGCAACAACGACTAGAGTCAGGAAAACCCGCCCAAGCACTGCCATGCCGGGATCTACTAATGCCTGCTAGCGCTGAAGCGCTCCCCCTGAGGGGAAGGCTCCAGAGCACAGTGAACGCAGCCCGATAAAGGCAGCACCAAAGAGAGGCACAAGCTGATCAGGCCAGAGGCAAGCAACACTAGAGCCCCAGCCTCCCCCAGCGGCCAAACCACCACAGGCAACAGAGTCCTAACTACGGCAAGAACCCTGTCCCGAGTGCATACTCAAGCTGCACAGGGGAGCCCACAAGCGCCACCTGTTTGCCAAACACTGAGGAGCACAAGCAAGTGAAGCGGGGCCGACGGAAGTGGTAGGGCAAGCAAAACGATCACTACAGGCTAACCAGCAGACCAGGGGAGGCCCTCCTGCCAAACAAAGCGATACACATCCCAGTCAACTGCTGGCAGTGACCATCGGCACCAACCAAGTAATGACCACGGAAAGGGGACATCATTGCGGTGAGCGGCGACACAAGTACGGAGCTAGCAGGAGCAAAGACAAGGACAGCGACCGGCACAGCGAACACGGTGCAACCTGAAACCGAAAGCACGCCACCCAACAATATATGCCAAGATCGCCACTCCTGGGCCGATGAGTGCAGAGCAGGAAGTGGCACTCGATAATCAAAGGAGGGGTGCAATACCCAAAAGATAACCGCGGGCACAAACGACACAAGAGGATAAACAAGCGCCAAAACAGGCCCCGATCTCACAACTAACCACGATAACGAAGAACGCGAACAGAGGCAAACAAAGCGGAAGGTAGAGGCCGACTCTAGCGCGGTGACCACTGTCTGGCCATACAGCGAGACAAGCAACCATACTCATCGTGGATAATGAAGTCAAACCCCTGCTGCAACAACTGCATGGGCTCCCTGTGAGCCAACGTTGTGCATTTAAATTAGGCTTTATTGTCCATAAAGCTCTGACGGACACCATCCCGGTATTCATATCCTGTAAGATCAAGAAATACAGTCCCTCCTGCGCCCTTCGATCATCCTGCCAAAGTCTCTAGAGCACCCCAAGATATAAACGAAATGAACATGGCGGGCTGTGTTTCTCAACGCTGGCTCCCCAGTTTTGGAACTCTCTCCCTATCTCCTTACGACTAACCGACAACCATCTTCAATTTAGGAAGCAGCTTAAAACTTGGCTATTCACGTCCGCCTATCTCATCTAACCCACTTTTGCTGCAGCGCCCTGCCCTCCAGCACCAAGAAACCTACCCGGTGTATGTCGCGCTATGGAAATAATTTGTAACATAACATAACAAGCAGCGTGCCCACGAGCCTCCCTTCCATAAGCCTTGCCATAGTGAATCAAGACTACTTGTGCCGCCAAAGAGTCAAGGCGTACTCCCACTAAACAGGGTCAAACATCAGAGGCCGCGCAGATACCCTCTCAAATTGACCGCCTCTGCAGAGAGTGAAGGGAGCACTGCAATAAAGAGCGGCGCCTCAAGCGCGGAGCTGGCAGGGGCAAAGACAAGGACAAGGTCCATCAGAGAACCAAGCAGGTACAGACTAGACTACCAGACCTCACGCAGGGGGAACACAGAAGCAAGAGGAGAACAAACTAACCTACCCACACAGCAGAAAGAGGGCAGACTAGTTAGCTACCTAACTAGAAGAGGCTTCGCAACAATGGCAGGGCAAGAGGGCAAGCTCACCAGCGAGAACAAGAAGTACAGAAAAGACCCGCCTGACTCACCACTAAAGCAAAGGAATGAGATAACTCTGGACATGTTCCTAAAGATTATTAAAGAGGGTAATGACTTGGCCAAAACAACTAAACAAACAATAGTCAATATGCAACTAGAACTGGCAGCCATAAGGGCAGACCAACACAAAACAAACAGGATAGAGGCTGTAGAAAAACGCATTAGCGACATTGAAGATGACAATGTACAAGCAAAAAAATCTCTGCATGCCATCAACAAGACCTCCAACATCATTCAAAAGCAATTAGCAGAACAGGACGACCGCACTAGAAGAGGGAACATACGATTACTTGGAATTCCGGAGGGGGAAGAAGACAAACCTGGATCCTGCATAACCCTCATAGAGGAGCTAATACAACTACTGACTTGAATCAAGTTTGACAGGCAATTTGAAGTAGACAAGGCGTACAGGGTGCCAGCAGTTAAACCGCCATAGGGCCGCGTCCACGTCCAATAATCTGCAGGCCCCTAAGATCATACCAAACGGAGGCAATCTTTGCGGTGGCACAGAAAAACCAGAGCCTAAAATGGAATGGTAACAAAGTAATAATCACACAGGACTTCTCAAAGCAAACAGTGGAAACCAGGATGGGATTCCTAGCGCTACGAAAAAGAATGCGGAAAGACAATGTCACTTTCAGCTTTGCGGGCCCTGCAAGACTGAGAATCACAGACAAGTGGCGAACTGTAGTGTTTGATGACCCTTACGAGCTAAGAAGGTACCTCCAAGGCCCACATCCAGAAGATATGGAAGCCCAAAGCCCAAGTGGAGCCAAAGGAGAGCACCTCTGGACAACACGGAGGAGGGGGGATGCTGAGGTCTCCCAACGCAGCAGTGACCACAGACAGGGGAGCCTGTAGTGGTCTAAGCGACCTGTTCTACCTCAAGAAGCAACGGTTATCTCAACCATACAGAAGCGACACGCGTAACCACGGCCTAATAGAAGAGAGACTGCTGCGGACTAAGACAACTGTTCTACCTCATGATGCAACTTCTACCCCAACCACACATAAGCTAATAGAAGAGAGACTATTACGGACTAAGACAACTGATCTACCTCATGATGCAACATCTACCCCAACCACACATAAGCTCCGCGAGGAACAGCAAACGAGGGGAATGGCGATACAACAGGACCACCCATATATCCTTTACACTAATCAAGATGCCTGATCTTGCTACCAAGCGGGGTCTAGCAGGGGACTGGAGGAATCTCTAGTAGCCATATACTCTAACACAGAAGTGACACTTTTTTATGAGCGTTTGGACGGAGCTCACCACAAACCTCGGGGGTGAGGGGGAAGGAACTTTGCTGTCGCACACCCTGTTAGCTAGCATTGTGGGGCGGGGGTGAGTGTGGAGGGGGGTTGGGGGGGTCTCCGAGTACAGATCTTTTTGTTTTCTATGCTTACCTTTTATTTCTCCTTCTCTTTCCCTATCTTCTCCTTCTCATTCAGGGACAGACACAAACGACCACTAAGCCACCCAGCACTACCAAGCATGCACCATAGGGAGACATTGGTTAAGATTGCGCTGGGAGTGGAGACAAGGCAGTTAAACACATGCAGGAGCGCCTCACTAAAGAGCGACACTCATCTTAAGGAATGACACAGGCAACGCAAAACCAACTTCTTACAAACATCAAGGTAGTTTCCTTCAACGTCAAAGGGCTCAACCACCCCGTTAAGAGAAGAAGAGTGAAAGAGTATCTAGCCAAGCTAAAGAGCGGTGTGCGTGTGCTCCAAGAAACTAAACTTTCAGCTGAGGACGCACAGCGTCTGAGGGCGAACTGGATAGGGCAATCGATATGCTGGCCAGCAGTAAACAAAAAGAGAGGAGGTATTACACTGATGAACAAAAAAGCCAAACTAGCTGTACATGAGAGTTACGCCGATGAGGAAGGTAGAATCCTAATAACCAGCCTCAAGAGGGGGGAGGAGATGCTCCACATTGCCAATACCTACGGGCCCAACACAGATGACAATGCATTCTGGGGAAATGTTGAGAACAGACTGAGTAAGTTACCCCAAGAGGGCCTCCTGATTGTACCAGGGGACCTCAAACAAGTACTAGACTAAGCCACAGACAGGCACCCGCAAAGAATCAGCCACTTCTCTCAGGGGGAGAATACCTTGAAGAATCTGTGCGCCAAGCTCCAACTTAAAGACCCCTGGAGACTTCAGCACCCAGACATCCGGGATTACACCTTCTACTCCCACCCACATAACTCGTACAGCAGGATTGATTACATCTAATGTCAGCCTCACACACGCACCTTATCGATCACACAGAAATCGCCCCAAGATCAATATCAGGCCACTCACATATCAGCCTAACACTTAATGGGCAACATAACGAACACATAAGCCGCAGATGGAGATTCAACAGCGACATCCTCAAAAACCCCGCCAATGTAGCCGAAATAGAAGAGACCATAAAAGACTACCTAGAGTTCAATGATAACCCGGACACAGACAGAGGTACTCCCTGGGACGCCATGAAAGCCACAGTCGGGGGCAAAATACTCCCCATCAAATCCAGAATGAACAAAGAAAGAAATAAAAAAGTACTAGAACTCGAAGGGCAGATAAAAGAACTAGAAATGAGCCATAGCTCCAATCTAACAGACCGGAACACACTCACGGACCTGACTAGGAAGAAATATGAACTCAACAGGATCTTGAGTGAGAGGGCGGGGGCCTGGATTAACAAATACAAAGCAATAAACTTATGTACAGCGAACAAAGCAGGGAAGCGCTAGCCTCATACCTTAAGGGCAACAGAGGCAGCACACAATTGCAGCAATAACAGACTCCAACAAGAATTCCCAAACGTCAAACAAAGAGATCCTCAAGGTCTTTAAAGACTTCTACGGGGACCTTTACAGGGAGGACAAAAGCCTTAAAGCTGACGGACCTACAAAGGGCTTCCCTAGAACAAAACATAACGGGAGCGGAGATAGAAAAAGCAGTAGCGACCCTCAAAAACAACAAAGCCCCGGGCCCGGACGTTTACACAGCAGGGTTTTGTAAGCACTTCCTCCGCCTAATCAAACCCACAATGGAAGAGGTCTTCTCGCACTGTATCCAAAAGGGGAAAATGACTAACTCAATGACAGAAGCCAACATAATAGTCATCCCAAAAGAAGGCAAAGATCCGCAGCACCCACAAAATTACTGCCCCATCTCCCTAATTAATGTTGACTGCAAGATCTATGCAAAGGTCCTAGCGGCGAAACTTAACGCGCAACTCCCAAATCTAATCCATAACTCTCAGGTGGGCTTCCTCAAAAACAGAATGTCCCAGGATAATAAGAGACTCTTATGCCACGCTTCCACTAACAATGCCCCAGCAGTCATGATCACGCTTGATGCCGAGAAGGCTTTTGACAGAGTGTTGTGGCCCTTCCTCGACCAATGCATGCAAAAGTTCGGGCTGGGAGTGAACTATAGAAGGATGGTGATGGCGCTCTATAACGAACCGAAAACCCGAGTGGTAGTCAACGGGGCACCTTGGAGCCGCTCACCCTGAGAAGAGGTACGAGACAAGGCTGCCCACTCCCCCCGGCTCTTTTCCTACTCGCCCTGGAACCACTACTTTGCATGATCAGGGATAACAACGAAATAAAAAGGATTCCAATCAGGGGGAATAAGGTTAAGTTAGCTGCATACGCGGATGACATACTCATCACAACAGAGAACCCGGGCCCCTCGATAGCAGCCCTAATGACCACCATTGAGGAGTACGCGGAGGTAACAGGCTACAAACTTAACAGGGACAAGTCTGAATGCAAACCTCTAAATGTGCACACAACTAGGGCAGTCCTAGGGGACTCAGGGTTGACCTGGCAAAACAAATTCCTGAAATACTTTGGTCTTTATTTCGGGAGGGACCTTAAATCAACACTCGACTACAATGAAAAAATAATACTAAACAAGCTGAAAGAGAAGTTAGACTCATGGTCACCATAGTTTATCAGCTGGTGGGGCACGGTGGAAACAATCAAAATGATGCTAACGAGGAGGAGCTACGCTAGCTACCAAGATGGCCGCATAAGCTCCCGGCTCTGCCGACCTCCGCCGGATGCTCATAAATCTTGACTACCATCCTGATTTCCCACCAGACTCCCGTGTAGCTGAAGTGCGCCTGACTCTAAAGGTGCAATCCCGGAATTTCTAGCTGCTCAAATGATGAAGATACGCCGTGCGCCATTCTCGGCCTAACCCGGAGTTGAAGCCGGGGCCTCGAGTTCTAACCCAGCTCGGTTAGAGTTGAACAACATCGGCCGCGGGACGTGGGTGGTTCCGGTCTCCCGAAGTGGTGTCTTTCTTTTCCGTTTTGGATGGTGATCCGGTGGCAGCCTTATCCCGCAACTGCAGCGGCTTGACGTATCGATTGCTTTAGTCGGGGATCCGCTGCCCGGAGGCCCCGCTGAGCTCCCGGGGTCAATGGGCTTGGTTCCTCGCTGACGGCGACGGTGCTGAGATCGTGCTTTTGAAGTGCCCACAGTTGTCATCTGCATTGCCTTTGCCTGGTGCCCCGGAGAAGTCGACCTCCGGGGTTCAGATACCTGCCCGGTCGCTCACTGAGGGGCGATGGAGCGGGCTGAAAGTACACCGTCGCTGCACACTGTAATGGCCGCCATTTGGGAGCTCCACTTACGAGTCACCGCCCCCGTCCAGAGGATGGTTGTAACGGTTGATAACATCTGCCGGAGACCGGATTCCGACCCCTTGTTGGTTGTGAACCAAGATGCCTTACCCGCGGAGCAAGCTCCGATTGCTACCGAGGACCCTGTGCGGAAGTCGGACTTTGGAATTTTTTGCGACCCCCAGATGGTAGTGAGCGAGCCCGGAACTATCGGATTTGTGTTTTGCCCTATGTCGATATCGCCCGCGATGGATGTGACTATTCCTGTACTTCAGTGTGAGTTCTCCAATGAATGTCGGATTAATACCTCGCCCCTTTTCTCTCAGAGTGATCAAAAACGCTTTGCTGACTTATTGCTGGTGGGCAGTGAACTTTGTTTGACTTTTGGACTTTGTAAACGTCTATCCTGGTATCACTCCTTTCGTGTTGACTTTGAACCTTTTCTATTTTTGGATATCCTTTCTGTGATGGCGGTTCGAATGGACAGGGCTCGCATGAAGAATCGTAGCGGCCAGGGTTGACTTTTACCGTATGGGTTTGGGAAAAGACTTCATTTGACACGGGATTGTACCTCATGATTGCACGGAGGGGGGTGGTTTTTTTTTCGCGCTTCCCCCCTGTTGGATTCTATTTGTTGTGTTTTCTTATCCTGGAGACTTATGGGGTGGGTTGCGGCTGGCGGGGGGAAAGGGAGACCGGGGGGGCATGTTCAATATTCCCTCCTCCACTTTCTTCTTTCCTTCTTTTAGGTACAAGTTCTGGGGCGACAGGCACGCTGCTAGTGGGGATGGGCCGTAGCCATTGCAGAGGTGTAGGGTGGGGGGAATGGGGAGGGGTTTATTATTTTATATTAGTTTAGTTCTATGACCTTTTTTTCTTCTTCCTTTCTTCTTTCACAAGAGACGGGTCGATTATCCTGTGTTGATTTCCTATTTGTCGGGTGTCTAATCTGGGGTTTTTAATATCCTGTACCATGGGTGGGCTGGCTTTGTGGATTACTGTTTGGTCGGATTGCTGTTATTTTTTCCCCTTGGAGTACATATCGTTGCCACAATTGCAGCCGTTGGTAAAATTGTTTTTTACGCATTGTGTCCTTGCTCACCTATTGATGTATCATGCTCGGAATTTGGCACCCGATGTATGTATATCCTCTTGTTTTTCTTCAATAAAAACCTTAAAAAAAAAAAAAAAAAAATGATGCTAACACCCATGGTTAACTACCTACTCAGCATGCTCCCACTCGTAACCACAGGCGATTTCCACAAAAAACTGGATTTTCTTATAAATAAATTCCTCCGGAGAGGCAAAAAACCCAGAATAAGCCTACAGAAACTAAGATTACACAAAACCTTAGGAGGTCTCAACATCACCAACTTCAAGACATTCCAAACAGCATATCTAGCCAAACAAGGGATACACTGGCTCGCGCCAGAGCAAGTATACACGCCGGTATGGCTGACGCTTGAGAGAGCAATCCTAAAAGGCCTCGACCCCTTAGCCCTACTCACAGCCAACAAACACCCCGAGGCCAACATCACCATACTCAAAAACACCAAGAACGCGCTCCTCAAATTCGACAAAAGAATGGAGAGTAGCATTATAAACACAAAATGGGAATCTATTTAGTTCAACACTAAAATAAAGTACAAGGACAAGTTCCTTAACATTAACTCCTGGTATGAACGAGGCATCTCCACCCCCACCCAACTAGAAAGCCTGAGTACCCCGCTCACATTCAACACCCTAAAACACTTTCACAACTTACCAGACATCGAATTTTATAGCTTTCTAAGAATAAAGGCGGCGATCTCGAGAGCAGATCTTAACAAGGAGGTCCCACCGATTCTGCAATACATGTCGAACCTAAACAAAGTTGGCCACCTATACAAACTCCTGTGCCCAGTAACAACAAGATTAAACGCCAAAACGCTAGAATACTGGCAAACCCTACAAACTAGACAGTTCAGCGAGAAGGAAAAACCTAGTCTATGGTCATCAGCGACCAAAAACAGTCACCCCAACCCTAGCACAAACTAAATACTGGCTCCCCCACAAAGCGTACTGGACCCCATCCCGCCTAGCAGCTGTCGGACTACGTGTTAACGACTTATGCTGGAACTGCCACAAACAAAAAGGAGATTTGGCGCACCTTATCTTCTACTGACCCAGAGTCAAGACATTCTGGGGTAGAATAAGAGACTTCATAAACAGCATAATGGGGCACTCATTACATCCAAACCCCCTAGGGATGGTAGCTGCCTTCATGGCCCCGGAAATTCAGTCCAAAAACGACAGCGACTTGATTGACCGTCTACTCACAGCGGCTGTTAAAACAATCCTAACGAACTGGAAAGACATAGGAAAGGCATCCTTCAGGAGCTGGTTCAACTGGATCACCTTCCTAAGTGGGTCGGACAACATAACCGCTAAACACTCACCCAACTCCACCACAACAGGTGAGATGTGGTACTCCCTAGACAACTACCTGAGCTCGCATAAACCGCCTTAGGCTGGCCATCTGGGCTCGGTACCCTCACAGCCAGCCTCCCCTCATCGCAGACTCGGGAAGTCCTGGCGGCTAACTACCGCTCGAACCATCCTGTCCGCTTTCCCTGTCCTCTTTTCCTCTCTCTCCTTTCCCACTTTTGTTTCCTTTCCTTGAGGGCAAAGCATAAGACCACCAATTACTCCATACGCCAAGAACGTGAGTCATAGCTAGCTTTGTTCGTGCCACCATCGTATCAACGATAACCCGACTGTAACCCCAACGGCGTACGTTGACACCAGCATTGCCTTCAATTTATCTGTACTGTATACCTGTACTGTATATATAAAATAAAAAAATAAAAAAAACAAGGCTTAATGCATAAATTAACTGTTATTGTTTTTTTTCTTTGCATGCATCACTTGGTTGTGTGCATTTTCTCTTCCTTATCACACGCCTTTCTGTCATGCTTCAAAAACCTTTCTGATTCGTCTAACATGAGCAGTACAGTGCTGCCTGCATGCTCTTTTTTTCAATGAGTGATTTTTCTACTCCCATCCCTGCTTCCATTCATTCACTCTTCATAGACACACCCTCAAATCCACCCATCAATCATGTCTATGTATCCACGCACATGATCCACCTTTGCTGTTGCACATAATCTCCTTGCTCGGGGTTGCTTGCTCTGTTTTTAATGTCTGAAATTCTATTAACCCCTTCCATGCTGGGCCGATTCTGCTCCTGTGCTGAAGATTTCAGCGCGGGTGCGGTCATGACGGCCCCCAGCCGTCATCCGCACACGAGCACTGTAGTGCATGACGGCTGGGGGCCGTCATCAGCATGGAAGGGGTTAATTGCCACTTGATTAGCCTCATACATTTTTCTGTTTTTAAGCAGAGAAAGGATTTTTCATTCTTTTTAGTTGTTAGTAGATTAATTTGTCTCTTAACATTTTTCACTTTTCAAATCAGATGATTGAGATTAGGGTAATGGATCTCACCTTCAAAGAGTACCTTTAATGTATGGAATGCTAGTTGACTTGTGAAGTCTGAAGATAGTTTCATGCCCCCCTGGAATAGCTGGCATCTGGCCCCCCCTTTCTCCCTACTTCCTTCCTTACTAGCCTGGTATCTCTTGAGCTTCCATAACTTCACATTGGGATGGGATTAGATACAACCACCACCAACCTTCACCCTGTGAGTAGGCTATTGGGAATGAAATGTATTAATGTCTAGAAGACTTCTTCTTGGAACGGTCGGTCCCCTTTATTCTACCCAGCTGGTGAAGCACGAACAGTATCCACATTGTAATTGTCACTCTTAGTTCCCTAAAACCATAGTTACTGTGGTAGGGTTTTCCCTCTTTGTCCGTTCCAGTTTATTGCCCTTCTAGAGAATTGGGGTTTCTCCCATTTCTCCTTCTGATTCCATCACGCTCCTTGGTGATTCAGTGCGGCCTCTGATCTGCCTTCTTCTGTTATACCCAGGACTTTGTGGTCTTCCTCTAGTGTTCATGTCAGATGAGTCTTAAGGTATAATTGAACCATAAACTGAAAGGGAAAGTCCATCTTTAGCATATTTAGCGTGTCAGGAGCTCCGAGGTGAAAGAAGAAAGCAGTCCTCTTTTGTTCAGGGTGGATTGTGAGAGATATTTCCAAATGCTTATGGCATGAGCATGAAATGTGGAAGCCTCAGACTTTCTTGCTTCGGTAATAATTCTGTCTTTCAGTTTGAGATGCTCCCTGTTTACCCAGCATGTCTCTGGGATGAGAGCCAGGATATTTACGGGGAGCATAACTCTGTGTAAAAATGCTCTAAAGAGGTCAACACAAAATTTCTCATTATTGGCACCCCGTTTCGCCTACAAAAGAAGGTTATGCTATTCCTCAGGAATACGAGTCAGAATAAAGGGACTCCAGACCAACCCGACCGGAAAGGTTCAAAGTTGGGAATCCAAATATTGGATTATAATGCCCTCAAACACCCAGTTGGGTATCATGCTTCATCAGTGGGCTGCTCCTCGTCGGGTCGGCGGTGCAATACCCGCCGGGCTCCCTCTAGAAGGGGCACTTTAGCTGAGAATTTTTCCCAACAGACGTATGGTGAAGTGGGGGTGAGGGGTCAGAAATGTGTAGATGTATAGGTTGAGAGTGAATCTAAAATAGGGTTGGGAGTACCAGCGACAGCACATTTTAATCAATAGATCTCCTACCCAGAGTAAAAACAGGCAATAAGGCGCTTGACTAAGCTTATGTCTTAGATTAAGCGTACTTATTGGTGAAAGGTCAACATGTTTCTCGCTCAATGTATAATCTACAGGCGATTCGTCAAGACCAAAACAGTGAAGATTATAGAACCAAAGTCCTCTGCACACGTATGCGGGTGATGGTTTTAGTGTAAAAACCACAATTCAATAGCTCTTCTTGCAATCATTAAACAGTTCGACATCAGAATTGACTTAATGGGGATTTAGTGCATCCGTGACCAAGGGTGATCTAAGCTTCTGGGTCCGACGTGTGGGATTCGGGGTCCAGGTCCAGTGTAGTGGCCACTACACTGGACCTGGACGCACTCCTCTGTCCACCAGCGTCCCATTTACCTTTGGGACACCGTGAATTTAATTTCTACCTTCCCGAGACATTTTGACCACCCGTGTAGCTACCGGGTCGGAATTATCACCGGATTAGCGATTTACACTGATCTTCCACCAATTGAAACAGCCCTGAAGAGTCACAATTGTACCACGTTGTGACGAAACACGTGTCGGCTGGTTGTTCATTCTGTATTGATCCGGATTAAAAAATCCCTATTAAGTCAATTGTGATGTCAAACTGTTTTATGATTGCAAGAAGAGCTATTGACTTGTGGTTTTTACACTAAAACCATCACCCGCTTACATGTGCACAGGACTTTGGTTCTATATTCACTGTGTAGGTCTTGACTTACACACTCGCAGGGGTTGTTTTGTTCGGGTTTGTTTTTCCCTGACCTGTTTTGCACCGTTCGTACTTATTTGCATCTTAGAATATTTGCGTACTTGCCAGAGCGCCACTTCTTCCTGTCTTTAATCTAAACCCACCACCGTTAAAACAGTGAAGACTATCTACAACTTGGAATTGGTGACTTGGAAGCATGCTCACATCAACCAAGCAACTACCTATTAGTGTACCTGTTAGTACTGGAACTACCTGTGAGGGGAGAAAAAATATGGCATCCGTTACATCAGTATGGTACACGTGTCCATAAAATCTCCTATGCTTTGTGAAGCTGACTCTGAATGATAAGCAGTGAATAATGGATGCCAATGCATTAAAACAATTAAAACAGTGCCACATGGTGAGTGCACAAGGTGAGCTAGTGTGAAATACAGCCCTTGTGGCACATGTACAAAGTATCACACATAATTTCTGGGCACTCACCCAATGTTGTGGACTAACCAGGCATCGGCAGTACCCGGTAGGTTGTACACGAGGAGTTCCTCATGTACTGGAGCAATTCAGTAGGGAGACAATAGTGGGTGCCAACATTAGTCACATCATGTTATTCAATGTAATTGTAGTGATGACCCAAACTACCAGTCTCTCTCACAAATTCGTCATCATTCATACATATACGCAAAACATGGACTTTTACTCATAATCCGTGTTGCACACTATTCCTAAACAAAACCGCCTACCCACGATGCAGGGGTAAATTTGATCTGACATATGACCTGTGGCCAAGCGGTGTAGTACCTGCACATCTCATCAATGCCACCCGTTAATGTTGTGAAGTTCAAGGGGGGATGGTTTATTATTTTACATTGGTAGCGTGCGTAAAATATATTTCGTGTCTGAAAATTAACCATGGAAACACCTGTGTGCCAATGTTCCTGAGCCTCCCAGCCGTGGTAAGGCGCTTAGGTTATAGGCATGTTTATAATTCAGGTAAGGTTATTTATGCCAATGATTCATTGTCCTCAGTTGCGACAAGTTAGTGTTCCAGCTCCAAGGGTAAACAAGCATTTGCAAGCTATTGGCATTGTAAATGGCAATGCCTTTTATTTATGTTTTTAAAAGGAAAACAAATATAAAAGGCATTGTCATTTGCTCAAACTCACGTAAATGCGAGACCTATTGCATTGCAAATGCTTTTTAAAGGTGGAAGAGATTTTTTAAGTGCCACATGTGTTGATAAGTGAGAAATGGTACCAAAGAAATGCTAACGACTGGCCCTACAAAACTAGCATTTTAGCCATTAGATGAAGTTTTCTTCTTTTTACTCCTTTTTAGGTTTCGCCTCGCCAAAAGCTGCGCCGCGCAGCTTTTCGGCGCTGGCGAAAACTTTTGAGAAGAGTATGGTGCCTTTGTCTCGCCTCTCACTTCCATTGGCTAGCTCCATAAATGGAGGCTAGCCATTGGAAGTGAGATCTGTCCGTCATGGTCCGAGGCGATTCGTGGGCGTTCCTGCGATGTTTTTCTCATCCTGCCCCTTTTATCACGTCATGCGGCTGTGGGCGTGTTTTTTTTTTTTGTAAAGCTTTGTTTTCGCCATTTCGGAAGTGTCCATTGCAGGGGTGGGTTGCGCGATGTCCCGCTGTCCGTTCCCGCCCCCCTCCCGCTGTCCGTGTGGCCGTTCTTGTGCTCGTTCTCGCCCCCCCTCGCCCCCCCTCCCGCTGTCACGGCTGTTTAAAGCTCTTCGTGCTGCTGCTTTTTCAGGTTACACTACTGCCCACCCCGGCCTGGCAGCGAGAAAGCTTCGGTGTGTTTGAGCAGGTGATGGGGCAGAGACTCAGAATGTTTGTGCACCAAATTAACAAATTTTTTTGTCTTTTCAACCTATGATCCTACTGCAGATTTTGCCAGGTGTTAACTTGTGCAGTCAAAATGGGCGATAAAGTCACGACTGCAGTGAGCACTGCTGCAACACTCTGAATACCTGATACAAAGAAAATTGACGTTGGCTCCTGGTATTCCGGCTCAATTCAAGAATGATTTCTTGCCGCCGGTCTTAACAACCTGAAGTTTAGGCAGCAACTGATGGCTTTGAGAGTGCAGTCATTTTTTCACAGGATGTGACGTCACGGGGCGGGCAGTGCTGTAATACTAAACGAGTGTCGCTATGACAATCTGTAAACAGACTCTGGGCCGGAGGTGTGACCCGTGCTGCCTCGTTCATTCGCTCGGTGACCCGGAGGCGCAGGGACGGACAGTGACCCCCGGGAGCGGCCATTGGAGATCAGCGGGGGTGCGGGCGGCTGCCGGCCGCGACATGAAGGTTGTAACCGGCCAGGTGTGTATGCTGCTCTGCGATCTGGGCTTTTTTAATTTCCTAAATGCTGATGGTGTGTTCATGCAATTGCTGCGGTTATTGGCACAGTTTGAACTGGTTCCAGCCGATGTTTCATTCTTTTCTCTGAAGTCGGACTTGTGCCTCATCTGTGTGCGCAATAAACTGAGTCGAGCTGAACCGGGGGCTTCTGTCCAAGATGTGACTTGTTCTCGATTTGGGCTGAATACAAATACTAGTGAGACTGTAACTATAATCAGTATCGTTGGAGGGCAAAGGTCAGCGTCTTCAGTGTTTGCAGTTTTAGTTAATTTTTTTGATTGATTTTTAACAAACCTTGAAATTAGCATACGCACGAACCTAAACATCTTTTCCGACACATCCCGTGATATTGTAGTGGGATTTGTTTCAGCGTTCTTTCCGGTCTTGAGAAGAAAAGTTGGACGTAGAAATAGTTCATTTGAGACATCTGATCAAATCCAACAAAAGCGAATTCATCAGATCTCAGATGCGTGCGCTAGCACCTGCTTTTATAAATTAAACAGGAAATGAGGGGACTAGGTACGCGCCTCACCAACTTGAACCTCGGAAGGAGCTTGATCACGGAAAGCCGCTGTGTGACTGGCGGGCTGGAGCCTCAACGTGTGCACTGCAGCTGTGAGGGCGCCCCACGTTGCGGACTCACAGCTTCATGGTCTGCCGCCACCGTCCGATTGCCTAATCCTTTCGTCCGTAATCGCCCACATGGCCCTGGCGTTCTGGAAGCCGCTGTGGCAGCTTAATGTCCGTCATCGTTTTCCTACTGCCACTGCTCCTGCTCCCTTTGCCGTCACTCCCAGAGCAAGGTGAGACTTTTCATTAAAAATTGGTCAAAAGGCCGGGGGGGATCTCTGAAAGCTGCCTACAATATAGCACTGCAGTAGTCTAACCTTAAAATAAACGTGCACAACTGAATTCCATGTAGTGAATACTCATGCAGTGTAGCAAGTTCTCAGTGCTAAGTGTTTCAGCTGTCAATGTCTGAAATGTCATTATTTTTAGCTTCCTGTAATTTTGCCATTTAATATGAGGTTACAGGAGGGAGCACTAGCTTCTTGGAGTTTCTAGTTGCTCAAATGGCTGTAATTTCTGATATTTTGAAGTTTCCCTCGTCCTCATTGCATGATTTTTGTTCGTGAGAAAGTGTCACTCATAGTTGCTGAAATGTCACTCATAAATTCGCTGAAATTATGAAAATGTCACACATGGCAATCTGAAACGTTGGCAGCTATGCGTCCCCCCTCCTGCTGTCCTTGTCATTATTTTTAGCTTCCTGTAATTTTGCCATTTAATATGAGGTTACAGGAGGGAGCACTAGGGAGTTTCTTGTTGCTCAAATGGCTGTAATTTCTGATATTTTGAAGTTTCCCTCGTCTTCATTGCATGATTTTTGTTCGTGAGTAATTGCTGTCTGCTGAGCTCGTCCGTAGGGTACAATAGGTCTCACATTTGCGAGAGATTAAGCTAATGGCAATGTAAATGACAATGCCATTTATTTATCTGTTTTCAAAACCAACACATAAATACAAATGTTGTCATTTAAAATGCCATTAGCTCTAACTTTTCCAAAGGCGAAACCATTGCATTGTAAATGCTTGTTGGCTGAGTGGTAGTGAATAAAATAAATACACATACCTCTCCAACTGCTTAAGAACGTTATAAAACATGAGGTTAGTAGTGTAAAAACAAACGTTATCCCTCGGAAGACAAAACGAGGAGCTGTAACTGTCGGTGCTGAGTAGGTGATGTAGTGACTGTGTTGTGTGACCTCTGTTGTGTTCGGCAGCTGTACAGAGATCAGCCAGGAAGCCAGTTAGAGTCGGTGAATATGTTATACCTTTTAGAATAAAGAAATATCATGTAATACATGTGCAAGGAATAATTCATATTTGTAAAGCGCGAAGATATCACCCCTTATGGTTTCAAGGCGCTGGTGGCAGTCGGGGAAATTAAATGAGCGATTGCCCACAGTCACATGGTGCTGAGCTGAGCCGAGCTGGGGCCGGCACCGGATTTAGGACCATGCTCGAGAGTCAGCCAGCCGCTCTGCCCGCTGCGCCACACCCCTCCCCCCAAGGAAGGCCTCTTCCTCTACGCGTGCTTCGCATTGGCACTGCTCTCTTAAATCTGCAGGACAGGTTCGCCTGTCCAGCGACCTTGCATCCAATAACACATCCCCTGGATGTCCGCTTCGAGTCACTGAAAACAGAGCTGTCCTTTGGGGTTAGATGTCATTTAGACTCAATTAACTGTGCACGGCACGGACGCGGCCTGTTTCCTGGTGACAGTTGCATTTGCTTAAATTAGAGCTTTTGCAATTGTAAATGGTGTTGTAAACGATAATGTATTTTATCGCATAGAAACATTTGAAATGAAAGACGTTGGCGATTAACCCATTGCTGTCAAGCTCTTTCCAACCTACAACGTTTAAAACTTGGCCTATTTGGGAAACGTCGTGTGTCACAGGGGAACAACCATCACGATCGCCCAGTGGGATTGTGTGCCTGCTACAGAGATGTGTTTGTAATTTGAAGAACAAATAAAAATAAATACTGAGTTACATTTTAGTAATATTGTTAATTTTGAGTTTATACAATGAAGTTCTCTTTTGTTTTTTGTGCATTTGGGGTTGCTGTGATTGTAACTTCCTGGGATGTGTTGGTTGGTCTGTTTGGTCGGATTTGTGAGTGAATAGATCACTGTGGGGATGTTGGGTGTGTGTGATTTATGGTTGTTCTGCCTCTGGAGATTGTGTGTGGTTGTGTTACACCAGGAAAACAATTAATACATCTAGGCCGTTTACAGCAATAGCAGAAAAAAAAGATACGACTTACCTGCATGACGAGATTCCTGCTCGGGGTGACTGATGGGTAGAATGAAGAGAGAGGAGGAGAGGGGTTTGGGAGAAGCAAGTAAGAATAGTGAAAGAGGCTGGTGCAGAGGTGAGAGCGAAGGTGGACGGGGGACCGCGGGCCGATGGGTGAGTAAGTAGACTGAGGTATGAAAAGCGGACGAGTGACTAATTGAGGAGAAATGAGCGGTTGGAAAGTGATAAGGGGTGGGGGGGAGGAGTGGAGCGGTCCAATGGTCGAAGGATGTGTGGGTGAGTAGACGGAGCCAGGGTGGAACGGTAGAGCATGGCTGACAGTGGTGAAAGGGGAAGACGTGCAAGAATGTTGTGATGGACGGAGGGGGAGGGAGGGTAAAAGTGTGAGCGGCTTAGGCAGGAAGAAGGGCTGAAGGGTGTGGGGAATGCTATTGTACTGATATTGGTGCCTGCTGCAGAAGGCCTCGCCCGTCCATGGAATGAGACGTCTCCTCAAGCACCCATTAACTGGCCAGCACGTCCCCCGCCCGTCCTCGTCCAAGCCGAGATTGCCTTGCTGCGCGCGCGGCCCTTCTGACGAGCTTACCAAAGCCATTGCAGTCAATGGCTGTGACCGCACGCTTTAGGAGACACGCGCTGTGAAAGTGAAAGTGTGAGAGAGTGCGAGAAGAGACACGCGCGTTCACAGTGCTTGTCTCCCAAAGCGCGGGCGTTTTACAGCGCTCATCTTCTAAAGCGCGCGGTCACAGCCATTGACTGCAATGGGTTTTTTAAGCTCATGCACCTCTCCTGTCCCACTTTGCTACCTACACAGCGACAATAAGTCTCGCTGGCAACAGCGCTTCGCGCTGAGACGCCAGCGAGACCTAAAAAGATGCAGGCGCCTGCTCACCGATGTTCCTGAAACTACCGGCCAGTGTCTGAGTAAGGCGCATTGGTCATAGCATGCGCATTGGTCATGGCGTTTTTATAATTCAGATAAGGCTATTCATGTTACTCATACCTTGTTCCTTGATCAGGACAAGTCGGAGGGTTCCCATCACAGCGGTGAAAACCACGCCGGACTAGTGGTGTATTAGTCGCTCGAAATGCATGTCAGCGATTATAGCTGATGGGGAAATGAACGCGGGGAGGTGAATGCGAGGGACGCTTCAGCCGCTCGAGCATAATACAAGCGTGCCAGTATCACGTAGTCTCACGACCTACCCACTCCTACCGGGAGGTGGAGTGGTCTGAGACTGCGTTAGTTATATTAAGTTTCATTACTTCTGGTGGGGGGTGGTGCCTGACTACAGGTGCTAGTACATACGTTGTCAAGCTGTTTTTTGGCGGCCATCTTGTAGTGGTTTAGTATTGGAGTGATGAATAGTGATGAATCCCAGGTCAGTGGAATACCTATATCCACAGGTACCATCCATGGTCAATAAACTATGCAGTGCGTTCTATGAATCTATTTCAGTCAGGGCATGCATTGAATTTTAAAGTCTTATAGGCTACTTAATATAGATTAAGACCTAGGTGGAGTGGTATTAAAGGCTTCATCGGTCTATTGTAATTTTCGTTTGAAAGCGGGACTTCATAGTATAGCTCCACCGAATTGGCAATGCTCCTCAGTAGTTTTGTCCACCCACATTCCATGTGTCTCGTTCCCTAGGTTGCAGACATGGTGTAAACTCCCTCATGGGGTTCTAGTTGTGTTCTTAACTTGGTGGTGTCTTAGGAGCCCATCTGTAAGCCTGTGTATGTTACACTTCCCAGTTAAATGATAATCGTGTTCCCTTTTACGCCGGGTATTGATGTTCCTTTCAGACTCTTAGCACGTTCCAAGGTATATCCTCATTTAGTCATAGGGTGTGTGAAGATAATCTGTGTACCCATGTCTGTTCTTTAAGGAAAAGAGCGCTTTTTGAGATTTTGGCAAATGCCTAGGGTTGACCCATTTCAGTGACTCTGGTGTATGACGTTTCTCCAGGTAGTGGGTGCACAGATTGGTGTTGCTCTTGTGGCAATGGAAATTACTCCGATGCTCCGATATGCGTAACTTGATTGGGTGGGTGGTCATCTCTACGTATTGCAAATTGCAGGGGCTCGTGATCATATATATACAGTTGGGTTTATTGCAGTTGGTGTGTGACCTCATCTCCCATGTGAACGAATTGCTGAAAGTAATGGTTTTCTGTACTGATGTAAAGGTACAAGCAGTGCATGCGCCACTGGGGTAATGGCCTTTAACAGGTGGTAATTGCCATAATGTTCTCTGATGACCCCCTGTGGGGATGGATTTTAGGTCTCGTGTGGGTCAGCCTGTCTTTTAAGTTTCTGGAGCGTTTAAACGTGAAGCCCCAATGTTTCTTAATGACTTTTGTCAGTTTTGAGGTAACGGGTTTTTAGGAACCCGTTGGTGCCAGGGGATAACACCCGAAGACCTCTGAGTTCTCCCTTGTTCCGGACCACAGGAACACGGAGTCTTCTAGTCGCAGTCAGAGATCAAGTTTTATTGGCAGCTACCAAGTAACATGTGTCCTAGAAGCACGACAACGCGGATCGTGTGTTCTCAGGAGACTGTTCGTTTTTACAGAACCAGCCTTCTCCTTATATACAGACATAATAGCTGCAAGCAAGAATTCTTGAGTTTATGATGTGGCTGTAAACATATTTCTACAATAATACAAAGAGCGAAGTCATGTAAGCAAGCCCACATTTTAGATGTCCAGTTCGTGATAGATTACCCAGCCAGGCCCGGAACTCCCATCAGATATCGACGAAACGCTAATAAAGAAGGGCACCTGGTAGTCATAAAACTGGCCATAAACAAGGAACGTGGACAGGTGCGTGTGTGTGTAGAAAACATGATTTGTACGTAGTGAATGGTTTGTGGTATGTTATGCATTGATGCTATCGTATTCGGCCACTGGGCGAGGAGCTGCCCAAACAGGTTTGGCTGGAGGCAATGGAGTCAGTTGGGACAGGTCAGGGGGGAGTCTGGGAGAGGTGGAAGTGTCCTTTTAGACCAGGCTCGACCTTACTCAATTGACTTATCATGAGGGCAAGACACAAGATGGATGCCGTTTACAAAATGGAGTCTAAGGGTTCGGGACGGAAACTACGGTTTAATGGTGTTGGCATCCCTCGATCATGACGCAAATGCATAGGAATGATGTCCTAATCCGGTCTGTTGATACCAAATTCGTCATGGGATATTGATATTTTGTGGCACGGGTATTGGATCTCGATATCGTGATAACAGTAGGGTCCAGAATTTCAGAACCACAGACCCTCCTTTTGCCCTTATGTAAGGCAATAACTCATGTTAATCTGAATCCAAATCTGTATGAATAAATTCATGGAGATGCTGCTGTAGCATCATTCTGTTGCTCAGTTCGTCCCTTGACACAGGCTTCCTTGTACATGGGGTAGCACAGAGGCCACATAGTGCAGGAGCGCACTGTACACACAGGCAGAACATAAACAGAAGAGCCAAGATCATCCCAATGAAGATCAGTGTTTTCCATCCCCAGGCAGTGATCAGGCCCCAGAACCACCCTAGAAGGGACCAATCTCCTTTTTCCACGTGAAGGGAACCAGATATTTCGTGTAGTTTGGAGATGGCCTGGTACACTGTCGGTGCATTATCAGGGATGAAAATACAGCAACTAGATTGGATCACTCTGAATACACCACCACGATCGGCGAGTATGATATCTAGGGCAACTCGGTTCTGAAGGGTCATAAGTCGATCCGACTGAAGCTCGGTTGTCAAGTTGTCACGGGCTCCGGCCGTTGTAATCACGGCGGATTCAACTATCCTCGATAACTTGCGAATATTCCTGCTGTTCACCATAGACCCCCAAAATGGCAGAAAACCCTTTGCGAAGTCTGCAAATTCCTGACCCGCGGTGTCGTCTTTACTCACGACACCTCTAGCTGTCCTTGTCCGATGGTAATCTGCTCTGGCCGTGTAGGTGGGAGGTAGCAGAAATGAGATGAAACACCTGCCTGAGAAGTCAGGGGGCAACCATGTATAGGCTTGGTCGTGGCAGACGAAATACGTGCCTTTGGCTGCTAAGAGTATAGGGGAGGTTCGAGAAGCGAACACATATGTTTCCGTGCATATGCTCTTTCCTAATTGTGCTTTGGGATCACTACCGATACCTTGTAAACATAAGTGACCTCGGTGGGGTACTATCCAAACTGGGCGGGATTACTTTGCTGTCTGTCCCTCACTCAGGGAAATCCCATTCTTAGTTATGTTCCAACGACTGTATGGAGTGAGTTCATCTTTGGGGATCGTTTGATATGTGTCGAACTCCCTACTCATATTTCTTATCCCTGCCACTAGTGCCTTGTTACTGGAATCGCTCTCAGTGGAACGGGTCGGGTATGGTTCTAGGGCGAATAGGAACATGGTCTGGAAAGCCCACAGAAAACCATAATAACTGAATGGCAGGATGAAGTGTGGGATACCCTTATCCGTTGTGTGTGGCATGAGTCCACATATCCAACAGTTCGATGTGTTCATTATGGACTGGTGTTGGTGTAGGAGTTGAATAAATGAGTTATTTACAAATTCGAGTCTTCTGGCAGACTCGTGTTCAGGTAGAGGGTGAAAGGAGTGCGGAGCGATAGTAGGAGGAGGTGGTGGCCGGGTGTCATTTGAAAAAGTAACTTGGAATACGAATAGAGTATAACCAGTCAAAAACATCGTTATGCTACACAACATTAAAATACATGTTATCAAAAACCTTCTTTTGGCCAGTACAGTGCATAGTTGTCTTTTAATGTTCGTGAATCTGGTAGGTCTCTTTACACTAGGAAACTCCATCCTCTAGTTGCTGCCCGCGGTGGTAGATTGATTCTGCCAGGGAGTGCGCTCTGTTCAGTCCGGGGTAACTCCCTTGGACCAACCAGAACCGTTGACCTAAACGTCCCCAGTTGCACTCCCCAGACTTCAACCGCGACCCTAGCAGCAGAACCGGATGGCGGTTCGAAAATCAAAAATGAGCAAGTTTCCTGAGAGTGAGAGAGCTGAAAAATCAAAAATAGTTCTTGGGGGAAGGGAAATCCACATTAGTTTGCCTTTTATTAGTCTCTTTGTCTAGACCTTAGATTGTATCGTCGTTTCCCAGGTACGGTGTGGTCTTCAAACAATGTCTCAGGTTCGGTAGTGTCCAACTGCATAGACGGTGGCACAAGTCCTTGTAAAATATGATCACTCTCCTTTTCGGTACCAGTTTCTTTCAAACGTGCATCGCTGAAAGGGATGAAGCGAGGTATGGATTCTGTCTCAGTCGGCAAGTCCTTCATTGACCCACCGGTCATATGGGAGGGGTAGAGGGACCCGTTTACAATGGGTCCCGTGCACCCAGTTCTTTTTGCCTTCCACCCGAACGGCTGATCTCGTGGAAAGAAGTACCAGGTACGGTCCGGTCCACCTCGGCTGTCCGTTGTTTGTGCGCTGGAAATTCCGCACCAAGACCCACGTGCCGGGTTCGATGGAGTGACCTGGATCGTCAGAGGCTGGCGGAGAGGAACTGTGAACCTGTTGGTGTAAAACACGCAATTTAGTTGTTAGTTCGCACAAATAGTCAAGCAGTACGGGGTGCTCTATTTCGCTGAGTTTCTTTGGCCTTGGCACGCCCCAGACGTTGGCTGGGCGGCCAAACACTATCTCATGGGGGCTAAGTCCTAATCTGGAATGGACGGTCATTCTAGTTGACAAGAGTGCTAGAGGCAAGGCGTCAGGCCATTTAAGACCTGTACTGGCTTGGATCTTGGCTAATTTGAGCTTTAACGTGCCATTGTAGCACTCTACTAATCCAGCTGATTGGGGGTGGTTCGCAGAGTGGAACTTTTGGTGTATGCCTAGACACTCACACACTCTCTTCATCACGCGTCCTACGAATTCGCTTCCATTATCACTCCAGACGATTCTAGGCATACCGAATCTAGGGAAGAACTCTTTGACAAGGGCTTTGGCAGTTGACAAGGCGGTATTGTCCTTAAGGGGGTACGCTTCCACCCACCTGGAGAAGGCGCAAACAACAACGAGCACATATTTCAGATTGTTGCACCTCTCCATGTGGATGAAATCGAGCTGCAAAACCTCGAACGGGTACGTTGGAGGCGCAAAATGACCAGCTGGAGTTGGGGTTCCCCTACCGGGATTGTACTTCAAACACACCATACAGTTTCTGACCACATTCTCTGCATATTTTGGGATATTACTATTCTGCCATACTGGGGCCAATAGTTTACAGATTCCCCTCGAACTGATGTGCGCAATTCCATGAGCCATTGTTACTACTGCAAGTACATATGCGTTAGGTAATAACCATCGCTGGTGTTCTGACAGTTCGACCCAACAACCATTCGCATCTAACCTACCCTTACTTTCTCTCCATTCATTCACCTCTTTCTCAGTTGCCTCGGCTTGTATAGATTTCACGCTTTCAATGGTGTCCTCACACATTCCCACATCAGTAATCCATCTAGCGGGACCTACAACATACATCCGACTCATTGTGTTCCTTGCAGTCTCTTTCGCAACCTCGTCTGCAAATGCATTCCCGCGGCCAACATCGTCTTGAATCTTTTTGTGTGCACTGCATTTCACAATGGCAACTTGTAGTGGCAAGGTCAGTGACTCGAGGAGCTCATTAACTAGCTGACCATGCTGTATCTTTGCACCATGTGACGTAAGGAACCCACGTTCACGCCACAATCTCCCAAAACTGTGAGCCACACCAAAGGAGTATTGGCTGTCAGTGTACACATTCACTCGCTTTCCTTTCGCCAACACACATGCTCTTGTAAGTGCAATTAGCTCTGCAGCTTGTGCAGAATTGTGGGAAATGCGCGCAGTCTCTATAATGGTGTGTAATGTTGTTACGGCATATGCTGCAGTCGTATCACCATTTGGCAACTTGAAACATGAACCATCAACCCATAAAGTATCATTGCATTCAGGAAGGGGAGTGTCCTGTAAGTCTACCCTCCCTTTTGTCTCTTCTTCTGTCCTAAAGCAGCAGTCATGTTTATCAATCTCGTCTGTTTCTGTCGAGATGGGTAGTAGCGTAGCGGGGTTGAGTGTATCACACCTCTTTATGTGGATGTGACTTGCTAACAGTGTAAGTTCGTAACTGGATAGTCGAGCGCTAGTAAGATGTTGTGTCTTCGTCCTGTTTAGCAAGATGTCTACTGCATGCGGAACCATAACGATCAGAGTATTATTAATGCCTAATCCAGCAGACTGTCGAATGCAGACAGCTGCTGCGGCGGTGGCCCTCAGACAACTTGGTAGTGCCTTAGCCACAGGATCTAGAGTTGCCGAAAAATACGCGCATGGGCGCTGTCTGTCCCCAAAGTGTTGTGTTAAGACTGATAATGCACAACCTTCCTTCTCATGGACATATAATGTTAAAGGCTTACTGTAGTTGGGGTTTCCCAACACAGGAGCCGAACATAATGCATCACGCAACTCGTGGAAACTCGTTTGGCAATCTTCAGACCAGGGCATAGGATTGGGCGTGTCTTTGCAGAGTAGTGCCAGTAAGGGTTTAGCTAGTGGTGAGAAATTCGGTATCCATTGTCTACATTACGATGTGATGCCCAAGAAGGCCCGAACCTCTCTCTGTGTCCTTGGGGCACTCAGTTCTGCAATTGCCTGTATTCTTTCTGGTGTCAGTCTCCTTCCCTCCTTAGACAAGATGTGACCTAGGTAGGTTACCTCTTGTCGGAAAAATTGTAGTTTGGAAAGAGAGACTTTGTGCTTCATGTCACATAAGTGACGCAATAATGACAACGTGGCTTGTTTGCAAATTTCTTCAGTGTCTGCGGCGATCAGCAGATCGTCTACATACTGAATCAGAGTTGAACCATCTGGTAGAACAATCGTGTCCAGTTGTGCTTTCAAGGCCTGACTGAATATTGATGGGCTTTCGCAGTAGCCTTGAGGAGCGCACTTGAAGTGGAAACTTCGTCCTCCTAAATTGAATCCAAAAATGTCTCTACTCTCCTCAGCAATCGGGATGCTGAAGAAAGCGTTCTTCAGGTCAATCACCGAGAACCAAGCTGCTGAAGCTGGAACCATTGTCAATAAAGCAGTAATGTCGGGGACAACTGGAAACTGTGGGATAACTACCTTATTCACTTCTCTGAGGTCGATCACAAACCTGTACACAGGCGGTTGTTAAGGATCAGTACGTTTTAAGACGGGCAAAACTGGACTGTTACAAACATTACCTGTTGTTTCTTCGACGACATTTTTATCGATCAGATCATAAAAGATCGTCAACAACGCCTTTTCGCATTCGCTAGATATTTTGTATTGGGGAATACGTGGCAACCTAACGTTGGCTTTCAAAGTTATGACATACGGTGCTATCTCCAAACGACCTACATCATTAGAACCATTAGCACAAAGTATATCAGGAAGTGATGACAATTCAGTTGGAATATTTTCCTTTGACAAATACATTGGAGAAATGACTTTCTTACCTAAAGTAAGCTGTACTCCCAAGGGAGAACAGTACAAAGTCGCATACAACCTTTTTAGCAAATCCAAACCTAACAAATTTTCACCGCAACCTGTTGTAAGAATGAGGGGTGCTTCTAATTCGCATGGGCCAACAGAAAGGGATATAGGACTAGAGATCGGGTTTCTAACAGGGGCGCCAGAGAAACCTACTGAGACATTCATTTTGCCAGACAAAGGTGCGCCAGGAAGTTTCGAGTGCATAATAGAACTTTTTGTAGCACCAGTATCCAGCAGAAATGGCTCTGACACTCCTGAGGCAATCACCTCGACATAAGGTCCATTCTGATCTACTGGAACTGAAACGACTCCCTCTCTTTGTCCATGGCTGTCCTAGCAATCATTACCCTCATTTTCGTGTTCGGTGTAATAGTCGTCAGCATAGTACTGAGCTGACCTAGACGATGCATTATTCTGTTGGTCAAAGCTGTTCATCGAATTCTGAGGCGGAAAAGAAGTTGTATTCTGGGTGAAATTTCCACGGCTCCTACCTCTAGGGGCATGTTGAACACCTCTTCCCCTTACACCTGAAACGCCGTTTAAACGTCGCGCAAGAGCCGGACAATTACCTTTAAAGTGACCCTCTTCCTTGCAATACGCACATTGATTCGGGCCATACGGAAGACGCTGATGGGAAAACTCGTTTCCTTGCGCGTTTCTCGAATACTGCTGTTGTTGTTGATAATTGGGCTGACTAGCCATGCGAGGCGGATAGGCCTGCTGGAGAAGAACCTTAGTTTTTAAATCTTTAGTCTTTTTGTCTACCTTATCTAGCTCGTCTTTGCGCCTATTTTCATAGTACTGGGCTGTAGCTAAAATCTGCGCTGACGTAGAGACAGCCCAAGCACTCTCTGAATCTTTTAGTTTAGTACACAGTTCAGGAAGCAAATTGTGTACGAATTTGTCTACAAACAATCTTTGGCCACCCTCGGTAGCCATATCCTGACCACTATGATCGGTGAAAGTTTCCTCAAATCTCGTGAAAAAGTCAGACACATTCTCATCCTTCTTCTGCTTGCACGCAGATAGCTTGTCCCAGTTTACGCGTACTTCAGGCATTATTGTTTTCATGTACGCGATAATCCTACCGGGAAGTTCAGCTATTAACGGCTCAGGTTTAAAACCACCAATTTGTCTAGCATCTGTAGCGGTAATGTTCGCCTATGAGTCACCTAGTTCCTGGTCATGATCCGTATGACGGATTTTGCTCCATAAAGGATGTGGAACAACGTTCCCAAACAACATGTCTACATCTGCTAAATTCATTATGCATGAGTTTGCAGTCTGCAATAACTCCTTATACTACCCAGTCGGGTTTTTACGGGGATCAGGTAGTGTCTGCTTGAGTGCTAAAACTTCTGATCTTTTCCAGGGGAC
Organism: Lissotriton helveticus; assembly: GCF_964261635.1. Taxonomy (NCBI): domain Eukaryota; kingdom Metazoa; phylum Chordata; class Amphibia; order Caudata; family Salamandridae; genus Lissotriton; species Lissotriton helveticus. Next base: position 541,606,938 of record NC_136059.1, on the reverse strand, counting down.
ATGTACCCATACACGCTGGAAATGAGGCAGAATTGGCGGTACTACATTCGCATCGCCTTCCCTCCAAACCGGAGGAACCTCTCTCATGGGGTACTGTCTCGCTCTTTTCCCACCTGATACGTCGTCTTCGTGCAATGATCTAGAGACGTTTCCCTTACTCCTATAAGAGAGCAATAACTCTATCGCTTTCTCAACATCTGCACCTACAATCATACCTTCATGGAACTTAAAGCGTGTACGCCATAGTTCGTTCATTGTGCATTTGGGATCATTCGTCTCCAAATCTTCGTACAGATATACACACATCTCTTCGAATACGTGTCTCTGAGTGGGTGCATTCCATTGACGGAAAACTTCCATAACAGACTGAACATTATATCTAACAGTATCCGCAATCCATTGGCGTGCTAGTTCATTCAGCACTTTTCTTTCCTCGTAATCAGGCAGTTGACTACGTAACTGTCTATCTTCTGTTTTAGGGGTCGTTTTAGGCGACCCGAAGAAAGGTGAAAGCAGACCAGTGACGGTACCTGTCACTCTTTGTCTAATAGAAGGAGAAGCTTGCGGAGGGGCAAATGCATCAGAAAAGACAGGCTGAGGCGAAGAAGAAATCGAGGCCATAGCAGAGGAAGTTGAAACAGTGGCAGACGTAGTATCATAGGGAACAGTTGGAGCTGTAGGCAAAGTGGTAGAAGTAGATGGAGTATGTAGCAAAGATGGCGGCCCTTGAGAAGGCTGCGCCGGAGAAGTAGAAACCAGCTGAAGAGGAGCTGGCGTTCGTGCAAGAGCTGGGTTACGTGCGCCGGGCGCGGTATAGTAAAATGCTTTGGTGGTGCGGTAGCGTCTAACGCATACGGCGGTGGCGAGTTTAATAAGTGGGACATTAACGGATCTTTCTCGGATCTTTCCTCTTGACCTTGTCCCTTATTTGGTAACATCGGGTAACATTTATCTACTGCTAGTTTCTTGCTCCTAAGTATTTGTTCGCTTTCCTGCTCTTCCTCGTTATCTCTGTATGCAACGGCAGCTTGTACCATCGACATACCTCTTTTATTCCTTTTTGCTAATTTCATTTCTTTCTGTTTGGCTTCTTTGCGCCATAAGCGAAAAGAGTCAAACATCGCCGGCCGGGCTTTTTTCTTGAACAATTTGACCTCTAGGTTATCTAATATTTCTACCATATTGGGGCCATTTTAAAACACCATCCTTGCGGGTGTATTTTATCCACACTTCATTATATGTGATGGGACCTATGCCATGCTTCACATAGAGCTCATATGTAGGAGTTCCAATCGGAGGAACCGGACAAGAATCCTCTAATCGGGAGTCCTTACTACAACCAAGACAAAACAAGTTTCCAAGTCTGCTAAAACCAGGCATCTTCGCTCACTAGTCTAGCTTCAAACTTCAAAGGATTATCTGTTACGATATTTCTCGTGAATACACGAGTCCTTCGGCTTTGGGGCTTGCAAGTACCAAATCAAAGCGTATCTCAAGGATACCAAAAACTAAGGATCAAACTAAGGACTGGGAGACGCTCCACTTATACTTAACTGAAGTATTTGAAGATCGGTGACGTCCCTAGAAGACTCATCTATCGTTTCGCTCTACCAAGGATCACTGGGTCCAAAACAAGGCGATAGTCAGGGCAGCAGTCCTTCGTAGCCGTCGGGACGCGGGGAACCTCGCAGCAAAGACCTTCGGAACCACGTCGACATACAGGGGTCGCTGAAGTGGCTGGCCGTCCTCTGGAATTTTCACACGAAGCTCCTCACGAACATCTGGCTTGGACCGTCGCCGCTTGATACCGCCCCGAGTTGGGCGCCAACTGAGGTAACGGGTTTTTAGGAACCCGTTGGTGCCAGGGGATAACACCCGAAGACCTCTGAGTTCTCCCTTGTTCCGGACCACAGAAACACGGAGTCTTCTAGTCGCAGTCAGAGATCAAGTTTTATTGGCAGCTACCAAGTAACATGTGTCCTAGAAGCACGACAACGCGGATCGTGTGTTCTCAGGAGACTGTTCGTTTTTACAGAACCAGCCTTCTCCTTATATACAGAAATAATAGCTGCAAGCAAGAATTCTTGAGTTTATGATGTGGCTGTAAACATATTTCTACAATAATACAAAGAGCGAAGTCATGTAAGCAAGCCCACATTTTAGATGTCCAGTTCGTGATAGATTACCCAGCCAGGCCCGGAACTCCCATCAGATATCGACGAAACGCTAATAAAGAAGGGCACCTCCTAGTCATAAAACTGGCCATAAACAAGGAACGTGGACAGGTGCGTGTGTGTGTAGAAAACATGATTTGTACGTAGTGAATGGTTTGTGGTATGTTATGCATTGATGCTATTGTATTCGGCCACTGGGCGAGGAGCTGCCCAAACAGGTTTGGCTGGAGGCAATGGAGTCAGTTGGGACAGGTCAGGGGGGAGTCAGGGAGAGGTGGACGTGTCCTTTTAGACCAGGCTCGACCTTACTCAATTGACTTATCATGAGGGCAAGACACAAGATGGATGCCGTTTACAAAATGGAGTCTAAGGGTTCGGGACGGAAACTACGGTTTAATGGTGTTGGCATCCCTCGATCATGAAGCAAATGCATAGGAATGATGTCCTAATCATTACCGGTCTGTTGATACCAAATTCGTCATGGGATATTGATATTTTGTGGCACGGGTATTGGATCTCGATATCGTGATAACAGTAGGGTCCAGAATTTCAGAACCACAGTTTATTGGAGGCTGGTGTGTATGTAGTAAAACAGGTAAGAGTGTAAGCAGGGGTCCTGTCTCTCTGTTCTAACTGTGCCACACAGTTGTTATTTCTTGCTCTCTTTCTGGAAAGGGCTGGACTTCGTGGTGGGTATTCACGTGCAGCCAGATTTTTTGCCTCTCTTACATTGCAGATACTGACATTATGTCAACTCTATCTGTCTTCCAAATCATTGTTTGTCTTTTATATTGCTTATTTTTCTTGGTTGCTTGAGTACATTGAATTTCCTGATTAGGTATAATAATATACTCCTCTTTAATATCCACTTTCCTCAATCAATCAATCAATCACAGCATTTATATAGCGCACTACTCACCCGGAGGGTCTCAAGGCGCTGGGGGGGGGGGGTCTGCTACTGCTCGAACAGCCAGGTCTTGAGCTGCTTCCTGAAGGCGAGGTGGTCCTGTGTCAGGCGGAGGTGGGTCGGGAGGGAGTTCCACGTCTTGGCGGCCAGGTGGGAGAAGGACCTTCCTCCTGTGGTGGCTCTTCGGATGCGGGGGACGGCGGCGAGGGCGTGGTTGGTCGATCGAAGCTGGCGTTTGGGAACGTAGAAGTTGAGGCGGCTGTTGAGGTATCCTGGGCCTTGGTTGTGTAGGGCTTTGTGTGCGTGGGTGAGGAGCCGGAAGGTGATTCTCTTGTTGACCGGGAGCCAGTGCAGGTCTCTCAGGTGCCCGGAGATGTGGCTGCGGCGGGGGATGTCCAGGATGAGTCGTGCCGAGGTGTTCTGGATCCTCTGGAGTCTCTTCTGGAGTTTGGCGGTGGTTCCGGCGTAGAGGGAGTTGCCGTAGTCCAGACGGCTGGTGACGAGGGCCTGGGTGACCGTCTTCCTGGTCTCGGTGGGGATCCATCGGAAGATCTTACGTAGCATGCGCAGGATGTTGAAGCACGACGAGGAGACGGCGTTGACTTGTCTGGTCATGGAGAGGGAGGAGTCGAGGATGAAGCCCAGGTTGTGTGCGTGGTCTGTGGGTTTGGGTGCGCTGCCCAGGGCGGAGGGCCACCAGGAGTCGTCCCAGGCGGAGGGAGAAGATCCCAGGATGAGGACTTCCGTCTTGTCCGAGTTCAGTTTCAGGCGGCTGTTCATCATCCACTTGGCAACGTCTGTCATCCCTTCGTGGAGGTTTGCTCTGGCGGTGGCGGGGTCGTTGGTGAGGGAGAGGATCAGCTGGGTGTCGTTGGCGTAGGAGATGATGTTGAGGTTGTGCTGGCGTGCGATGGTTGCGAGGGGGCTCATGTAGACGTTGAAGAGTGTTGGGCTGAGCGAGGAGCCTTGAGGGACGCCGCAGGTGACTTCGGTGGCTTCTGATCTGAACGGGGGGAGGCGGACTCTGTGTCCTTCCGGCGAGGAAGGAGATGATCCACTCCAGTGCCTTCTCCTGGATTCCGACGTTGCTGAGGCGCTGTACTAGGGTACGGTGGCAGACAGTGTCGAAGGCCGCGGAGAGGTCCAGGAGGATGAGGGCCGCTGTTTCTCCGTTGTCGAGCAGGGCTCGGATGTCATCGGTAGCTGCGATCAGGGCGGTCTCGGTGCTGTGGTTGGCCCGGAAGCCAGACTGCGAGGGGTCGAGGGAGCCGTTCGTCTCGAGGAAGGCGGTCAGTTGCTTGTTGACGGTCTTCTCGATGACTTTTGCCGGGAATGGGAGCAGCGAGATGGGCGGTAGTTCTTGAGGTTGGTGGGGTCGGCTGATGGCTTCTTAAGTAGGGCGCTGAGTTCGGCGTGCTTCCAGCTCTCCGGGAAGGTCGCAGTGTCGAAGGAGGTGTTGATGATGTCCCGAAGGTGGGGTGCGATGACAGCGTCGGCCTTGTTGAAGACGTGGTGAGGGCAGGGGTCTGTCGGAGATCCGGAGTGAATGGAGTTCATTGTGTGGACGGTGTCTTCGGTGCTGATCGGGGTCCAGGCGCGGAGGGTGGTTGTGGGGGGCGGTGGTTCGGTCGTGGTGTGCGTCGGTTGAGTGCTGAAGCTGTTGTGTATGTCCGCGATCTTGTTGTGGAAGTAGGAGGCGAGGGAGTTGCAGAGGTCTTGCGAAGGGATGATGTCGTTGTTTCCGGCGTTGGGGTTGGAGAGCTCTTTCACGATGTTGAAGAGTTCCTTGCTGTTGTGTGCGTTGTTGTCCAGCCGTTCCTTGAATGCGGTTTTCCTGGTGGTGTGGATCAGTTGGTGGTGTTTTCGGGTGGCGAGCTTGAGGGCAGTCATGTTGTCCGGTGTTGGGTCTCTGCGCCAGGTTTTCTCGAGTGCTCTGCAGTTCTTCTTGGAGCTCTTGAGTTCGTCGTTGAACCATGGTGCTTTCTTGCTGCCGGGTCGGCTCGGCGGGGTCTTTAGCGGGGCGAGGTCGTCTGCGCAGTCGCTGATCCATTTCGTGAGGTTGGTGGCCGCTTGGCTGGGGTTCGTTGTGCTGGTAGGAGGGTTCATGCTCAAGGAAGTGGTGAGCTGGTCCGCAGTGATCTTGTTCCAGCTTCTGCGGGGGACCTGTTGCTGGTGATGGTGGAATGTGGTCCTTCGGAAGCTGAAGTGGACGCAGCTGTGATCCGTCCAGTGGAGTCCGGTGGCGTGGCTGAAGGCGATGTCCTTGCTGGAGGAGAAGACGGGGTCGAGTGTGTGTCCGGCGTAGTGGGTGGGGGTGGTCACCAGTTGCTTGAGTCCGAGGTTGGCGAGGTTGTCCAGCAGGGTGGTGGTGTTGCGGTCGCTGTTGTTCTCCAGGTGGAAGTTGAGGTCCCCGAGGAGGATGTAGTTGGCGGAGGGGAGGGCGTGTGGGCTGATGAAGTCGGCGATGTCTTCGCTGAATTGTGTGCGTGGTCCCGGGGGTCTGTAGATGAGGGTGCCTCTGAGGGTGGTCTTGGGGTTGGCGTGAATCTGGAAGTGCAGGTGTTCGGCGGGTGCGAGGGTATCGTCGGTGTCGGTCGTGATGCGGATGGTGTTCCTGTGGATGATGGCGATGCCTCCTCCTGTCTGGTTGACGCGGTCCCTCCGGATGATCTTGTAGCCGTCCGGGATGGCGATGTCGGGCGCTGAGGAGGCGTTCATCCAGGTTTCCGTGAGGAAGGCGACATCTGGGGCTGTGTTGTCGAGCAGGTTCCAGAGCTCGACGGCGTGTCTGTGGACGGAGCGGGTGTTGAGCAGGATGCACTTCAGGTGGGTGCTGCCGGAGTTCGGCTTGGTGGGTGCTGGTGTGGCGCAAGTCCGGTTGCAGGTGAACTTGCAGGAGTGGCAGCTGAAGGGTCCGTGGGTGCGTCTCGGGGTGGCTTGGTAGCAGCCCGGGGTTCTGTCGGTGTTGAGTGCGTTGAGTTCGGTGGCGTTGTAGGTCCGTCGGGTCGGCTTCTGTCGGTGGGGGCCAGGGGTCCTGGCACTGGGCGCGGTCCTGGCGCGGACGGGCGCAGAGGGGCTTACCTTTGGCGCACAATCGGCGCGCCCGCTGCGCGTGACCGCTGCGCGTTCGCACGGTCGCCATTTATGGCGAAGTGCGAGGGAGGGAGGAGCAGCTGGGAGGGCACAGAAAGAAAAGGGGCGTGGCAACCAACGGAGGCGGGAAGCGGGGGGCGGGGCGGGAAGTTACCGGGGCAGCAGAGGGGAGACAAAATACGAGTAAATACAGTAAAAACAGTTAAACAATGGGGCACACAGCAGGAAAATCACGGGGCTCACAAAAGCCAGAAGGCAACAGAACAGCGATCACAATACCAGAAGCAGGAGACCACGCCGCTCGGCAGCAGGGGGCGTGGTCGGCCGGCGGCAGGCAGGGACAGTGAGGCAGGCGGGGGGCACACGCAGCAGCTGGTGGCCGTGCGGCGCGGGGGTGTCCTAAAGCTAGGTCACACTCACCTGCGTCGCACGGTCGCCATTTATGGCCAAGTGCGAGGGAGGGAGGAGCAGCTGGGAGGCGGGAGCGGGGAGGGCACAGAAAGAAAAGGGGCGTGGCAACCAACGGAGGCGGGGAGCGGGGCGGGAAGTTACCGGGGCAGCAGAGGGGAGACAAAATACGAGTAAATACAGTAAAAACAGTTAAACAATGGGGCACACAGCAGGAAAATCACGGGGCACACAAAAGCCAGAAGGCAACAGAACAGCGATCACAATACCAGAAGCAGGAGACCACGCTGCTCGGCAGCAGGGGGCGTGGTCGGCAGGGGGCGTGGTCGGCCGGCGGCAGGCAGGGACAGTGAGGCAGGCGGGGGGCACACGCAGCAGCTGGTGGCCGTGCGGCGCGGGGGTGTCCTACAGCTAGGTCACACTCACCTGCTTCGCACGGTCGCCATTTATGGCCAAGTGCGAGGGAGGGAGGAGCAGCTGGGAGGCGGGAGCGGGGAGGGCACAGAAAGAAAAGGGGCGTGGCAACCAACGGAGGCGGGAAGCGGGGTGCGGGGCGGGAAGTTACCGGGGCAGCAGAGGGGAGACAAAATACGAGTAAATACAGTAAAAACAGTTAAACAATGGGGCACACAGCAGGGAAATCACGGGGCACACAAAAGCCAGAAGGCAACAGAACAGCGATCACAATACCAGAAGCAGGAGACCACGCCGCTCGGCAGCAGGGGGCGTGGTCGGCCGGCGGCAGGCAGGGACAGTGAGGCAGGCGGGGGGCACACGCAGCAGCTGGTGGCCGTGCGGCGCGGGGGTGTCCTAAGCTAGGTCACACTCACCTGCGTCGCACGGTCGCCATTTATGGCCAAGTGCGAGGGAGGGAGGAGCAGCTGGGAGGCGGGAGCGGGGAGGGCACAGAAAGAAAAGGGGCGTGGCAACCAACGGAGGCGGGAAGCGGGGAGCGGGGCGGGAAGTTACCGGGGCAGCAGAGGGGAGACAAAATACGAGTAAATACAGTAAAAACAGTTAAACAATGGGGCACACAGCAGGAAAATCACGGGGCACACAAAAGCCAGAAGGCAACAGAACAGCGATCACAATACCAGAAGCAGGAGACCACGCCGCTCAGCAGCAGGGGGCGTGGTCGGCCGGCGGCAGGCAGGGACAGTGAGGCAGGCGGGGGGCACACGCAGCAGCTGGTGGCCGTGCGGCGCGGGGGTGTCCTAAAGCTAGGTCACCTCCAGTGGCTTGAATGTCCACATTTATTTCTGCTGTGGATGCCTTTCTGTTTTCAGTGTTTGTAGTTGTGCTGGACCAGTATTTGTAATTTTCTGGTGTAGATTTCCTTACGGCCATTTTTCCTTGTGAGACTTGTTTCATGATGGCAGAGACTTCAATGGCATGTGTCTTTGATATTCGTGGAAGTGAAGTGCCCCTCTGCCCAGTACTCCTTGAGGCCTCTCTGTTTGTTTCTCCCCCCCCCCCCCCCCCCATTTTTGCTCTGGACCTCCTGTAGGTGACAGTGGGATGGTAGTCTGAGCTTGCCATTTATCTCCAGCGTAGTGGGGACTCTGTACACTTATTCAATTTACTTTAAAGACCGCTTCCTTTAGAATTAAGTATTTGATTACCATGATCTCAGTACCAGGCGAGTTGCAGGAGGAACCCGTCAAATTATAAATTCAAAATTTAAAACTGCTAAATTTTGTTTCACAGTCTACTTGTAAAGTTATTTTTCCTGCTTGAAGTAGTTGGTGCCTCCCTTTGCATCCCCATATGGCCACTCGCGTGGATTGGTAGGAGCGGGACCTTGTCCCCCCCCTCGAGTGTCTGCTCCACCTTTGGTCTGCTTCGCATTTATATCATGCAAGGCCTCCAGACCCAGTATAACAACTGCCTGCGCTGCTCGGCAACTCTCTGCGTTTATTTATGTATTTAGCAATCTTATATAGTGCAAACCAGACCCTGGAGGGTATCTGAGTGCTTTACAGAGGTTAATAGAGGAAATACATTTATAAAGGAAGGTACATTGGTGGTGCTACAATTGAATTTAGATATCAATTGGACAGAACAATTGGAAGCTTTGTGTCTGAGGAATCGTAACCAGTTATCCTACATAGGACATAGGCAGAACATAATGGGTGTTAATTGGGAGCAAATAGTTGAAGTAGGATAACTTTTAGTTATTTTTTTGAAGGAGATATGGAAGGGGTTAGTCCAAATGGCAGGTGGGATGGTGTTCTATATTTTGGGAGCAGGGGATTATTTGAACACTTTCAGGCCGTCTCTGACCATTATCTCTGGGTTCTTTAGCACAAGTTCAGTCTCGTCGGCCCACAGAGTTCAAACCAGTTGCCGCCATACTAGATTTACAGTGAGCGGGAAAGAAACGCCCTGCAGAGCTCATTCCTGACAAGCCGTCTTGGATTCCTCATCCTCTTTTATCTACCATTCCCCAGCCGTCCACCCATGAGTCTCCATCTATACATTATTCACCATTCATTAATCATCTACCTTTTTATCATTCCTGTACCCACCATACTGTATTTACCGCTTATCCATTATTTCTCCATTTATTAACCATTCATTACTCCCCATTTTCCAACATCAGTTCACCATTTTTCATTCACCCAGAAAGCTTCATCTAATATTTGCCAGTCACCATGCATTTGCTCAGCATCCACTGTCCATCCAGCTGCTATTATACAACCAGTCATTTCTATCCATCTTCAATTATCCATATATTATCCTTTTATCCATTTCCCTGGCAGTCATCCACCTCTTTGCTTATTAATAATGCACCATCCATACACTCATTATTCGCGATTCATGAATACACCCATTCAACATTCATATATCCATTCATTAATCATTCTTTTATTTTGCTTATCCATTTATCACCAATTCATTCTGCATCCCCTCATTCACCACCCATTTACAATGCACCTCAATGTTTATCTTTTTACCACCCTTTAATTTATCCATTCTCCATCAATCCATCTACCACAGAGTGAATTTTCACATTCACCTTCCAGCCATTCATTCACCACACACTAGGCATCGACCCATTCACCCATCCTCCCTATCACCCATTCACATCCTGACGTCCTACCCATTACAGCTGCAACAGACCGATGGATTAATATTGACCATAATGCATCGTCCATTTGTAAATGCAATAATTTATTTGTGAAGACAGCCTCACTATAGACCTTTTAATGCAGTGATGGTTAAGTCCAATTTTCTTTAAATCTAAAATCTGGAGAATATTGCAGAATATGTCGCATTAACTAACTTGTACTAGGTAAATTATGAAGGATACATAAGGGATGGAGTAATAAACTCAGGCAATTTAATGATTTCCTATTCCTTGTGGTAAGGTTCTAACACACCGTTGTGTGTGGATGTTGTCATCTGATAGAGATATCTATCTGCAAATTCCTTTACTTTTAAATTATCCCCAGGCATCAGACTGGATTCAGAAATTTTTCAGCCGTACCTGTGCGTGCTGTGGGATGGCATTCTATGACGTTGTGTTCTCCTGGAGTGCTGTCAGGCCCCGTGGAGGAGAGAGAAACTACGCCAGTGTGTTCGCCCTCTGAGTCGGTTGGGCCAGCTGTCTTGCTTTCTCTTCAGAACACCTGAGCAAGACTTCAAAACACCAGGATACAACTTGAACACTCATTAAAATAGTACTCTACACCTCTTTAAAATACAACATAAACAAAAGCCAACAGTCATTTGCCAAGTAAAGAGGAATATTTATTACAGCAAGTTCCCATTTATCAAATTGCAATAATGCACATGTAAAATAAAGGCATATATTAAATGTAGATTGTAGGAGGCTGGCTTAGTATATGGTGCACACTTATGTAAGTGGGCACCCTCACTAATCCAGACAACCCTTATGGTGATGTTAGTGGTCTTAGACAAACTTTAAAAAGCTCTCTAAGTGGTAACTGTGGAGAGCAGGGTTCAGGCTTATCCAGAAGGAGTGTAAAGCAGCTTGTTTTACCAGAAAGTAATCTTATTGGTATAGATAAAGTGAAAAAGAACCACACAGGATATTTATTATAAAACACCCACTTAAACGTACAAATATCTCCTAACCGGAGATATACACAAAGTACGCAGTACTTTTCATAGAAAACAGGTAAGTAGCACCAATACACAGTGGTCGCCAAGGTGAGACCAAACCATATACCAAAATAGTGGCTTGCGAACCACAACTCAAGTCAAGACTATACCCAGAAGACAGAGAAGTGCTGGGGGCCCAAGGAACCACCCTAGGTAAGTAACTAGGAACCCCCATGGAGGCGGTGTGCAGTGTGGGAACACGACTGCGTACTTAATTCAAGTCAATGGGTAAGCCACAAATGCAATTTTAAAGAAGGACCCGGCCCAGTGGATCCTGAAGAAACCCAGTGGAATACATAAAGTTGGAGAGCCACCCCACCTGTGGATACCCTAGGAACTAGGATACCAACACCAGGCAAGCCTGGGTGCATACGTGCGACGTGGCATCGGAAACCACTGTCTTAACTCAATGGAGGACTTCAGGAAGATGCCACAGGTGAAGAAGGTGAAAGTGTCCGGTGGAACCCGCAGGTGTATTCAAGATGAGAAGTACCTGCAAGCAGAGGGGACAGAGTCTATGCTACTCGGGAATGACCAGAAGGCACAGAAGACGAATGCCCACCAATGTCGGGTGTTACATGAGAGTTGACGGTGACCTTGGAGCTGCAGTTGTGTGGACCAGACGAAGCTGATGAAGACCAGGAGCCGTTCACAAGCTGTCCCACATTGGAAATCAAGAGTTGAGGGTTCGGTGTCCATTGGGAACACCAACAAGCCTTCGCACCTGCACACAACGTGCAAAACAAAAAAGGTGCAGGGTTGGGACCAACAAGGTCCAAGTGACTCACCACAAGCAATGTAGTCAAAGCATACCCGAGCAATAAGGGGAGCCCGCTAGAATCAAAGAAGACCCCCAATAGGACCCAGAAGCCGGAGGCACTGGAGTTGCCAGAGGACCTTGAGCAGCTCACCAAAGATGGAGGCCCCCTTGCAAGGGATGTGGTGAGGACGAAGATTTTGGTCACAGGAGGTGCTTGAGATGGGGGCTACTTGGAGCCCAAAGATCTTTGAGGAAGAGAACCAACAAGCCTTTGCAACGACAAGTTGACGCGGTGCACAGGGGTTCCTTTCCTGCGGTTCGACGAGGGATAGTGGCCTCAAACTCGGTGAGAATACAGTGCAGGCCTCGAGGGAGTTGAAGAACCACCACCTGTGTTGCTGAGCTTTCGAAGTCCATGGGAGCCTAGGATCAGCACCCTGGTCAGCTGTGTTGCGGTGCCTGCAAATGCAGGGAAGTATCTCCTTCCCTTCAAGGTAGATTCCTTCATGTGTCTTGGATGTCCACAGGCCTTGGAAGGATCCTGTATGGAGCACAGGCACAGACTTTGCAGCAGACAAGCAGGATGATGAAACCAGGATCTAAAGAACGGTGATGGATTAAACCCAGATCTGTTGACTGGGTGTGAGTGTTTGAGTGGTTTGGATGCTCCGTCCATCACCACCCCCTTTCGTACCGCTTTGTTCGCCATAAGTTGGCAGGGTTTGCTCAGACGTGAGTCCCTTGCTCACTTTGCCACTGGATTCAAGCAAGCCTGGCTGAAGACGGCTGTAATGCCAGAAACCGGTCCTAGGAAGCTTGTTTCTGGTCCAGGGAAGGCATGGCTTGGCAGTTCGGGCTGGACTGTTCCCATGAGGCACAGGGTCAGACTGATTTGCATATGGGCATGTCTGAACTGGGGTGGCAGGGTGGGCTAAAGAACGGTGATGGATTAAACCCAGATCTGTTGACTGGGTGTGAGTGTTTGATTGGTTCGGATGCTCTGTCCATCACCACCCCCTTTTGTACCACTGATGAGACCAGGAGCACCAGAAGTCTTCCCAGGAGCAGTCTTGGTGCCCAGAGCAAAGTCCAGCATTGTCCAGAGTGCCCAGGCGGTCGAAGAAAAGTGGTGTCTTGATATGAATCGTGTCCCACAATGAATCTTGAGACACACCCACAGGTAAGCCCTTCAGTACCCTAAGGAAAAGGTTTGGACGATTCCGGGTTCCCTCCTAGGGGAGGGGTTGGACAGTGGGGAGGATACTCTCATGTCCTCTGTTCAGTTTCATGCCAGAGTAGGAGCCAACGGCTCCCTGAACTGGTTTGAACTGGACTATGCAAGGAGGGCACCAAATGTGCCTTTCAGGCAGTCTCGGTGGCGTTGGCAAGCACCCCCACCCTACACCAATACACTAAACCCTGTCTGGGAGGTGGTCAACCTCCATGTCACAGGATATCTATTGTTCTGCCTTCCCCTGCTCGAGCTTGGCTCAGCAGCTGGAGGGCAGAAACATGTCTCTGGTTGACAGCATTCCTAGCTTGCTGTCCAGTTCTGGAAGACTGGTACCGGGAGCACTGAGGGCCTCCCGTAGGAGCTTTGCAGTGCAGGAATTGTATTTATTTATTTTATTTAAGAAGCTTATAAAGCGCACAGCTACCCCCATGACGGGGGTGTCCCGGCGCTAACAGATTGCAAGCTAGAAGAGTGAGTACACTTAGAGGGAGGTAAACAACCAAGTTTTAAGTTTGCGTCGGAACAGAGGCTCCGTCTCTGTAAACCTCAGGTCCAATGGAAGACTGTTCCAGAGTTTGGCCGTAATTACTCCGAAGGCTCTGCCCCCGCTCCTGGAACGGCGAAATCTAGGTACTACCAGGAGGCGGAGGCTATTGGATCTCAACGTTCTGACAGATTGAGAGAGTTTAAGTCTCTTTTGCAAGTAAACCGGGCCTGAACTGTTAAGAGCACGGAAGGCCAGGATAAGAGCCTTAAACTGAATGCGGTGGGAAATGGGAAGCCAATGAAGTTTTTTCCGGTATGAAGATACCGAGTGGCGAAACTGAATATTTCCAATCCGTCTTGCCGCAGCGTTTTGTACCATTTGTAGACGTTCTGTAAGGTAGAGGGGAGCGCCGACATAGAGACTATTAGCATAGTCTAGATGCGACGTGATCAGAGCGTGGACAACGGTCTTGCAAGAATCCAAAGGAAGGTAAGGAAAGATTTTCCTAATCATGCGGAGTTTGCCAAAGCAGGCTGATGAAACTTTATTGATCTGGGCTTTGCAGGATAGGGCTGTGTCAAATTGGAAACCAAGGTTGCGTACCGTCTGGGCGGGGATAGGGGGGGATTCAAGACAGATGGCCACCACAAGGAACTGGGAAGTGACGTTTTTTGGTTAAAAAACAAGACCTCAGTTTTGTCAGTATTTAAAACAAGGTGGTTAGCGGCCATCCAGGAGCAAATGTTGCTGAGACAGTTCCGAAAGTTGGAGAAGTTAGTGTCAGAGTGATCTTGGAATGAAAATACCAGCTGAGTATCGTCAGCGTAGGAGATCACTCTGACCCCCCAAGATTCCACCACCCTAGCAAGAGGGCCTAAATAGACGTTGAAGAATAGAGGGCTCAGGGCGGAGCCCTGAGGCACTCCACACAGCAGAGGTTTGCCCTCAGATTCAAAGGGCCGGAGAAAAACCTTCTGTGTCCGGCCGGTAATGAACGATCTGATCCAAGTCAAAACCGTGCCGCCGATTCCCAACTGCCGTAGGCGGTCAAGGAGTATTTCAACGGACACAGTGTCGAAAGCTGCGGACAGGTCGAGGAGAACCAACATGGCCTCCTCGCCCCTGTCCACACACTCACGAATGGTCTCCGACACCTCAAGAAGCGCGGTCTCAGTACTATAGCCGGTTCTAAAACCCGACTGCGAATCGTGGAGCAGCTGGTCGGCTTCCAAATAGCTAGCCAGTTGGTACTGAGCCGTCTTTTCCAGGATCTTTGCTGGCTTAGGCAGAAGGGAGATCGGACGGTAATTACAGAGTTGTAAAGGATCAGCATATGTTTTTTTCAGGATGGGAACCAGCATAGCCTGTTTCCATGCCAAGGGGAAAAGACCCGAATTTAGCGAGGAATTCCAGATGGAAAGGAGAGGGTTGATCAGGACAGGGGCAAGATTGCCCATCACCTTCGCGGGAACAGGATCTAGGGGAGACCCGGATTTGCCTTGGATAAATAGTTTGGTGGCCATCTCAAGACTAAGCTCTTCAAAGGATTTAAATAGACCTGTCTGAGGCTCGGTGTCACTGAGTAGAGGGGAAGACAGAACTGGTTCAAAAGGGGCGATTAATTTAATAATTTTTTCCTGAAAAAAATCCGAGAGACCATCACAAAGCGCCTGGCTAGGGGGGCACAGAGTCGTCAAGGCAGGGGGATTGACAAAATCCTTCACTATTTTAAAGAGGGATTTGGTAGAGTTCTCAGCGTTCTTAATTAACTGTGAGAAGTAACCTCTCATCGTGGAGCGTTTTAGTTTTTGAAATTTATTCAACGCCAACTTATATGTAGCTTTAGAGTCGGCATCGTAAGTCTGCCGCCATTTACGCTCCAATTGTTTACACCGGGTTTTTTTCCTCTCGTAGAGCAGGGGAAAACCAGGGGGCAGAGGGTCTGGATCTAGAAGAGGTAATGGGGTTAGAAGGGGAGATAGTATCGATAGCAGCTAATAAAGCAGAATTATATTTAGCCACTTCTTCGTTGAGGTCCCTAGTCGAATCAAATTGATAGGAAAAACAGGGATCGATGGCATCGCAGGTGATTTTGTGCCATTTTCTCCCCGTCTCTCCCTTCAGAGCAGAATGTGGGGGCGGCATGGGGACAGAAAGATCAAAAGGAAGAAGAAAATGGTCCGACCAGGTAAGGGGCAAAGAGGGGAGGGAAGAAATGCCAGGATGATTAGAAAATATTAGGTCAAGAGTGTGACCGGCTGTATGGGTAGGACCTCTAACTAGTTGGGGCAGAGTTAGTCCTTGCAAAGTCTCAGTAAGGTGAGATGCTTGAGCACACGAGGGATTGTCTACATGCAAATTAAAATCTCCTAATATCGTAAAATATGCGTGTCTGAGGGAAAGGTCAGCGATCGTGTGCAAAAGGGTGGCAAGTGAGGCAGCAGAAGCATTGGGGGGATTATAGACCAAGATACCCGCCAGAATAATAGTGGATGAATCCAGAATCGTAAAGTACATGGCTTCAATAAGCCCTAAATTGGGGAGTTTTATAACAGTTAACTGGAAGTGAGACTTCAAGATAATGGTGAGGCCCCCACCCGCTTTGTCGTTCTCACGATTAATACCCACCAGACGGTAGCCGGGGGGGGTAGCCAAGTGAATGTCAGGTTTAGAAGAGTCTTTAATCCACGTTTCGGTAAGGAATAAAATATCCCATGTCAGAGTGACTATAGATAACCAAATATCAGTGGCGTGCCGGGGAAGGGAGCGACAATTGACTAAAGCTGCTTTTATCAAGCTAGAGGGGCCGCAGGGTTTAGAGGTCTCCATAGAAAAGGCGCGACATTTGGAAGGGGAAGTAAGCATGAATTCACAGTGAATACATTTAAAAGGAAGGTCATCCAGGTTAAGAGGACAGCAGTAATCAGGAGGAGAGCAAATACCTTGTCTCAATTGGAGGAGCTGATTACCCGTCCAGCAGATTTTAGGAGTCGGAATGGCAGGGGGACTGGCGCTAGGCGCGGGTCCGGCGCGGACGGGCGCAGACGGGCTTGCCTTAGGCGCGCTCGCTGCGCGGACGGGATGTCCGTCTTCTTATGTCCAGTCTGGAGGAGGGTGGGAGGCGTCCAAGAGCTGGAACGCTACCCTGCCTCCCCCCAAGATGGCGGCCTAGCCCTCACCAACCGGCGTCAGCACTGCACTGGAATAGGCTGCACCGAGAATGAAACCCCCACTGCCAGAGCCCTAGAACGAAGCAACTCTCGTCCGAGGAGTCGGCCGGGTAGGTGAGTGACAGGGTTAAAACGGCATCAGTAAAATATTTAAAATTTTTAAAATTAGACAATCGCGCTATTTTCGGTAATGTTGGCGAGTGAGGGATAGGTAAAGAATGCCCCCGGCTTCCACCTCAGGGGAAAGTAAATAACAAGTTATCTGCCAGGGCTGAAAGTAAAGGCGCCTTAAGTAGCCTGGGAGGGCGGGAGGCGTCCAAGAGCTGGAACGCTACCCTGCCTCCCCCCCAAGATGGGGGCCTAGCCCTCACCAACCGGCGTCAGCACTGCACTAAATAGGCTGCACCGAGAATGAAACCCCCACTGCCAGAGCCCTAGAACAAAGCAACTCTACCAAATATGACTGGGTTTGTGCCAGCCAATTTAGAGATGTTCATCGCGTAATGACACATGGCCACTCTATATATCATAATGGCTGTTGCACTTAAAACCCGGGAGAATGAACTCCGAAGGTTGTATGGGTGTCCCGCTCATGCAGCGGCGCCCTCACACTTAGAACCGAGCACCCTGCCTTCAGGAATGAATATTTCAAAAAGGAGGTGGTGATGGACAGAGTATCTGAGTTAATCGGAACACTCCTACCCAGTCAACAGATCAGGGCTTGATCCATCACCGTTTTTTAGCTCACTGCACCATCCCAGTTCAGAACCTGGCTATATGCAAATTAATCTGTCCCTGGCCCAGTGCATCATGGGAACAGGGCAGACCAAACTACCAAGCCAATTCTTCACTGGAAAGGAAACAAGCTTCCGGGGACCGGTTTCTGGCATTACAGCCGTCTTCGGCCGGCTTGCTTGAATCCTGATGGTGCAGTGAGCAAGGGACTCATGTCTGAGCATACCCTTCCACACTTGTGGTGGCCAAAATATTTTAAAAAGGGGGTGGCGATGGACAGAGTATCTGAGTTAATCAGAACACTCATACCCAGTCAACAGATCAGGGCTTGATCCATCACCGTTTTTTAGCTCACTGCACCATCCCAGTTCAGAACCTGGCTATATGCAAATTAGTCTGTCCCTGGCCCAGTGCATCATGGGAACAGGGCAGACCAAACTACCAAGCCAATTCTTCACTGGAAAGGAAACAAGCTTCCGGGGACCGGTTTCTGGCATTACAGCCGTCTTCGGCCCGGCTTGCTTGAATCCTGATGGTGCAGTGAGCAAGGGACTCATGTCTGAGCATACCCTTCCACACTTGTGGTGGCCAAAATATTTCAAAAAGGGGGTGGTGATGGACAGAGTATCTGAGTTAATCAGAACACTCCTACCCAGTCAACAGATCAGGGCTTGATCCATCAGCGTTTTTTAGCTCACTGCACCATCCCAGTTCAGAACCTGGCTATATGCAAATTAGTCTGTCCCTGGCCCAGTGCATCATGGGAACAGGGCAGACCAAACTACCAAGCCAATTTAATTTAAAGGGATCTTATCATGCGCAGACTTAGCCCAATGGGCATCAAGGCGCCTATTCTTCACTGGAAAGCCCTGCCTTAGGGGTGACATATAGTTTTAAGTGCAGCGACATCCGATATAGGGAAACCTATATCTGTCATAAGGGGCGCTAGCCCCAACTTAAACAGGCAGCAATGGCAGGCCTGTCGTCACAGTTCGAGTGGTTTCACATGGGTCGGCATAATACATGCTTCAGCCCATAGGGGACCCCAAGTGTACCTATGCCCTGGGTATCGCAGTACCATATACTAGGGACTTGTAAGGTTACACCAGTAGCCAATCATGGATGTACCAAAGTACTCACCATAAACAATTTAGGGGAGAATGGACAGAGACTGGGGTCCTAATTTGCAGGATCCCAGTCAGACTAGTCAGAAACCTTAACCACAACAGGCAAAAAGTGGGGGTAACCATGCAGAAGGATCCTACCTTCCTACATAGATACGCAAGAATACATGCATAGAATAATAACTGCATGTACACAAGAATAAATGCAGTTAGTACTAGGAACATAAACAACAGGGGGAATAGGGTCCTTGGGATAGTTTAATGACCTAATAATGCTACAATCCCTACATCAACAATTAGACCAACACTGAGTAGCAAAAAAGTCAAGAAAGAATCTTACTATGTAAAAATCAAGGAGGGGACAGAATATATTTAACTGTTAATTTGTGCTGATACTGTCACATTTAGGGTATCCATTCAATGTAAACAGATTCCCATCAGTCGCCACACCGAATCCGCCCTACATCATCTGGGATCTTTTTGTACCATCAAGGTAGAGTGGAATGCCCACAAATGACTGGCAGATCACAACAAATTGACCTATCCTGTGGGACCCAGTTTAGCCATCGTGTGGGGTGTCTGACTGAAAAAGCAGTGCCCAAAAGTGGGAAAAAGTGAGTGAACCAGTGAGTTACCAAAGATAATAAAATTGGATAGTAAAGAGGAAAAACAAACTTTTAATATGTCCTCTTTTACTCCCAAATTAATAAAAGAGTGCGAAGTGGTACTAACAAATAACCACTACAGAGAATGAAAGGTCGACATGTTTCTGCAGATTGAATGGATCCAAGAGGTATCCTACTGCTTCTTCAGGACCATTAGCGCTACTGCTATTGAGATTTAAAAAGGTAAAGAGGTTACCTGAATGTTAATTATTCCATCTTTCTCCTAAGTGGTAGGAGAGAAAAGCTCCACCTCACCTGGCTACAGCGCAGGTAAATGGAGCACCGCTCTGTCCGTCGATTCTCCGGACTTCCCTCTGGGCTGTTCGGGGAGGTCAGTACTAGGAATACATCACATGGTTGTCTGACTAACCTCATCCTGCCAGCATGACTGGGGAACCAGTTGACTGTCTCAGCAGAAACTTCAGCCAGGAAACGTTTGTAGACAGTGTGTCCACCCCTGAAGTGAGTTCCAGACAAAATACCAAGAGGTCTCAGTCTTTATTCTCTTTCTAACACAGAGAGAGGCTTCTAGAAGCCCCCCTCCCTTCATCTGCACTATAGGTGCTGGCTGCAATCTCTGCGTCAAAGTCCCTCACCGGAACTGGCCAGGCTCTGATGAGAGCTGAGACAGATTTCTTCACTTTCACATCCTTGGTCATTGTACACATCCCACACTTGTCTGTTCTAGCAGTTTATCTCTCCCGCTTGGTGAAGTAAAAAACATAAACATTTCTGAATTGTGCTCAAGTAACCTAGGGGCCTGCCTGATTTTTAACCCTAGGATGAAACAAAGGTATAAGATTAGGCACACGATGCATACAGCAACAAATAGTTATCAAGATACAAAGTATAATGAAAATGACACTTAAAATATAACTAAGTTGCCCCAAATAAGCCAACTATCCAAATAACCAACCCTTGTCCACATCCTGCTCTGCTTCTTTGACTAATTCATGCAAGGCATTAAGATACGAATGGATGGATGTGGAGTGGTCATACAAATTGAAACAATTCTGCACCGCGATGGTTCTATTTTAAAAGTAAATAATCAGTAGCCGCCCTATTGTAAAGCGTTTTTTCTTGTTCTCTTAACATCTAATAGCAATTTAACTGAAGCAGTAGTAGTCTCATTTTAGTTATTTTACCATTAACCACTTGGGAGCTAGTAAACAAACCTCCCCAGTGCTGCGCTGTCCATTATCCGGTGCTGAACTGGACGTCCAGCGGTCGCACGCAGCACTGGGGAGGTAGTGCCCGTGACGACCGTTGGCCGACGGCAGCACTTAAGGGGTTAAATATGCAAGCTTGTTTATTATACTAGTTTTGTATACAAAATAATCCTTAGCGGTGAGGGCTTCCAACTGATGTGCACAGGACAGGATTATTGCTAAATCAATTCAATGTTATTAATCCAATCAATCACGCTAAACCTTCTGTAGCCCACCGCTGCAGGAACACCTCCAATGAAAAATACCACAATGAAGGGAGCGCCGTATTCAGTTATCAGTATTTGCAAATTCAAATTTGTTCCCAACTGATTCAATCAAAAAGACAGATTTCCTTGTATCCACAAATCCACAATTTTATTGCACGCCACTTTAGTATAGTGTTTCCACAACGATTATGACAGTTCATCAATATTAATGGACAAGCTTGTAGCAGTTCATCAACAGAAGTTCCTAATATATTCAGCCAACATATCATGACATTCCTTGACATCGTATTCACCCATTTCAACAGTGCAAAGTTCCTCACTTTCCTGCCTTGGTGGTGCTACTTTGAACGAATACGGCGGCGCCTCCTTCTGGCTCTCAAACGGCAATCCCTCCTTTGCGTCTTAGTTTGAGCTGGGCGCAATCCCACTACCTAGTCTCACACCTCCTCTGGTGGTGTGAAGTGCCAGGATTTACCCTACGGCAGGACTCGCAGTTTAGCATCATGTACTGGATGTTTTGCTGTTGCAACTCCGCCTTAGTCTTATTGAAGTATTGTCACTTGATCTGTAATTCCTGCATGTAATCTGGTTAACACTAGGATTGTACAGTGTCCATATGTCAGTGGGACATTTTGTCAAGCAGTGCAGAGAATGGCATCTCGGTTTCTATGGTTCAGGACATTTGCAATAGTTTATGGTCTGGGGGAGGCGCGCCTGACACCCTATGTGCCCTTTCGATCACAAAAATGGTTGGATATGTCTTGTGGACACACCACCTTACTGATGAAGTACTCAAGAAAATGTTCCGTTGTTGTTTCCTCACACCTCTCACGGAACCCCATCACCTGAACATTGTTGCGTCTGGATCTATCCTCTGCGTCTTGCACCCTTGCGTAGAGGTGACAAGTTGCTTCCCTTAGGTGGTTGATCCCTCTCTTTAGCATAGCGATAGAGTATGAGTAATCCTCCACTGTTTGTTTCACCGAGGTCACTCCAATGGATGAACGCAATATCAATCACCACAGTATCTATGTCATGTTCCAAGGTGAATTTAGTATCTCTGATTTCTTGAAGTAGGTCTTTCAAGTGGTTCCATTTCCTCGTCATCTTAAGGCGTCCCCTCTCCTGTGCTGACCAGGTTATTCCCCCCCCCTCACCACTAAGTGCAGCGGGGGTAAAGGAACTCCTCCCGATCTTCTCATGCGCTGCCCCCTTAACCCCACCTCTCCGCCCCAGGTTTTTTGCTGTCCACTAAGCCCACTCTCTTCTCTTGCGCGGGACCATATACTGCTGTCCACTCGCCTTTGCCATCCACCATAGCCGCTCTGCTCGCCAAAGGGAAAAGGACTTTTCCTCTGCCACATCTCCGGCACAGATCACTGGCTCCTCTGTTGTTGTGGGCCATGCCACCATGCTGGGCGCAGGACGCACTACTGCACCCCACCCATCTGTGCCGCTCGCTATGTGCATGTGTCATTTGGCAGCCTCCCGGCCAGCGGCAGGCCTCTTGTTAGCAGGTACCTGTCATCTGAGGAGCCTGCCTGTGGATATTCCATTGTATGGGTGCCCCGGATTCCTTTCCTCAGCAGGAGCATCTTATGGGTTTGCCGTCTTGCCTCAGTACCGAAATAACGCCCTTATAGTTAATTATTATTACTAATGTTATGCAAGCTCCTAGCAATCATAGAGCACGTCCCCCTGTCTGGCAAAGTCCGAGGATCATCCCGTAAAATTGTGTTGTTAGGACATAATCAGGAGTGCATTAAAGAAGAGAGCCACAGGTAAACAGTGCTGCATCATGCATGCATTTAACTACGCAGGCCCTGCAAGAGGTTGTGGGCCTACAAGTCCTAGACATCACACACACACTCACACTCACACTCTATGTATATAACTATACATTCATGTAGGTCTTCAGCTGTGACTGTAAAACTGTACGTTTTACTTGGTGTGCAGGCTACAGATGATTACCTTTGTGACCATGCATCTTGGGACCTAGGTGGGAGCAGTGAAGGGTGGCAGAGAGACACCGCTGTTTTAGCTCCTTAGGGGATGAGGATGAGTCTCAAGTTGTGTGTGTTTGACTTGCACACCTCCCCCCCCCTCCACTTTTGCATCCACAATTCTCTGGCATCTTTACTGGTGGCGAAGGAAATCGCAATTCATTTGTAAGAAACATAACAATGGGCATCTATCCCCCATTGGGAAAATCCACAATATCAATCCAGCACTAGCCCTTTGTCTTACATTTTTATTGCCTTTTGTATTAGTTCAATAAATAAAATTCTGAATCACCCATTCCTGTGAAATCTAATTATTTTGCTAGAATCACTTTGAGGCTAAGCACCTACACTGAAAAGGGGGGTATACTCACCAAGTATCTGCATAATGTTATATTTTAACAGTTATGCCTGTGACCAACTTCGAAAGCAGTGCAATGTCCTTGTCTTTACTGAACTCGAAGAACAATGTAGCTCCTTTCAATAAATCGCAGCTTGGACTATACGTGTAGTAGCACCATCTAACAGTTCATATCTGAAAATAATGACTCCTGTTTTTGCTGATGCTTACTACTCCTGAGGTTTAATTGTTTAATCCAGTATAATTGGAAGAAAGGTTATATTTTTGCACAAGCATGCAGATTATTTTTGTTAAATACTTAATATTGCAGCATCCTTACAATACGTTTCTTCTTGGTTCATCAGTGCCTTACTTATGCTTTTAATTCCTCTTCAAAGCCTTATCTCCTTCTACTACATAACTTCCCTTAATCCTATCTCTCCTGCTTGTATGCCCTATGCTATTTAAACCAAAGGTTTCTATGGTGTACCACACTATACAGTAACCTACATTGTCATTTCACTTTGCTCACACCCAGTACCTCTTTGCTCACTCACAGCGATACCTCATCGCACCCAGAACTAGCTAGCTAAATCTGCCCAATGAGGCGCTGCATCAACGTTTCCACATAACTCCTCTAATAAAATCTCGGTCTCTTTGGCTCTGTTGGCTCAGTCTTTCATGAAATATACCACGGACTATTTTCTTTCTCACAACCCTCTCTCCATATCTGTATCATCAAGAATTCTGGGTCAACTGCATGGATTCAGCCACACTTGCTACTGTGCTAGAAACATTGTCACACTTGCGTACAAACCCCAAACATCTGCAAAGGTGAAGGGTTAGTAACCTCATTTTGATTCTTAAACCCATCCCCACTCCCACACAAGCCACCTCCCCATCATCCTTTGAATATCATTGTATATCTCCTTTTAAAGCAAACGTTATGCATGTCCATCACCCTTTTCCACACATTTTTTATCAAATCATAAATCTTATCAACTGCAATATTACACTTACTAATTCACTCCAAAATAACTGTTTTTCTTAACTTCTCTGACCATTTGCTTATTAACCCTCACTACTATTTGGCTGGAGAAACTTCTAGATCTCATACTGGTATCCAGCATTTTATCAGACTCCAAATCCATCTGAAACATCTACGTTACTTAAGCAACTGGCTAAATTCCTGCTGAAAATCTGCACAGTGTTTACATACTGAGCTGTGATTTTATTTAAGTGATGAACGTGGGAAGGATGTACAAACATTGTATGGCCAGGAAGCATGCAATCACGACCAGTATCTGTAGAACCGCAAAAAAATAGGGAATTATCAGAAAAGCATTGCATCTCACTAACAGTGGAGCATATGTCTGGCGCTGACCATCAGTGGGCGAACACCCTGAGCAGGATGACAAAGAATTGCCGTGAATGCAAGATAAATCAGTAACTATTTGAAGACCTCTGGAGTCACAGGGGAAGAACAAAGTTGGAATTTATACGTAGCTACCGGAACCAGAAATGCCAATTTTATGCAAGGTGGCATCAACAACCAGGGTAATGGGGAATGCATTTTTGGTGGCACGGTCAGGAATCTTTGCCTACGGTTTCTACCCCGTATACACACATTTTATTTATGAATTTTTATAAAGCGCGAACATGACCCAAAGGTATCCGAGGGCTGTATAGAGCATCCCTCAAATTCTGTTATGTAACATATATATAATCCCTTAGACATAAACCATTCAAGTATGAATGTTTGTGTTCCAAGATCACACTTCTTGCTGCATGCCAGTATAATTAAGGATATCTGAATCTGGTGAGATAATGCTCTTGATGTAAGGGTCTCCGAGTTGTTACTGGTCAGAACATTGTATTATGATAAGAATCTGCTTAGTAAGAAGCTTTTCACCTCTTTCTTGAAGGTGATTATAAATGAATTAGACAGAATGTCAGAAGGGAGAGAGTTCCATATTTTCGGGTAGATCCAGAGAAAGGTGCTAAACGACATGAAGAGGGGAACCATGGCAATTTATTCTAATAGCTCCTACATGGCTCAGACCGTACTGCGCTATATTTCCTATTGGAACTTCATATTCAGCTGAAACCAATTCACAATTTGTTGACTGTCCTTAAGGGCCAAGTACTTCATCCAGTTCCAAAATCCCTAATCTTGTCGGCTTGGCTCCTGAGCATAATGAATACGCACATCTAGATACTTGCCAGGAGGCCTCTGCAATATGCTTCTCTCAATCGGAGGGAAGTTCTCTGTCTAGGTGTTAGAAAATTGTCCAAGAATTTAGAGCTCACCTCCGACCTCGAACTAATGACTCTCAACCTGTTAATTGCACGTAAACCCACATAGCTGACTATTGTATTTTGAAACCCAGAATAGTCTAACTATATTGAGAACAGTCTGCGGTCTGTTTTAATCACCTATGCTATCAGCCAGCCTGAGGCCACTACTTTGCACCACAGCACTTTAATCACTTTTGCCACTTGGGCTACAGCTCTGTGGGCAGGTACTGTAGAGATCAACAGCTTGAACATGTGCACAAAGCACTTTTTTCAGTATTTTTTCAACAGGCTGTATCAATGGGGAAATAATTCAGCCAGGGCACTTACCGCCCATATCAATACTCTGTATATGCCGCTTCATATTTAAAACTAGGCTAGTCGTAAAATCCTAAGTAATCAAACTAACTCGCCCCTGATAATATGCACCATAACTTACATGCGATGTCTCACCAAAAGATTTGCCTATGTTCTGTCGACAAGTAAGGAATGGTCAGAAGTCATCTGCTTTAGACAGCCACTATAATAATCACATTGGTATGGTAATGTCAACTTACCTGCTCAGCAATAGGTATATTGCACTTTCAAGAGACTCCCTTTGATCACACCTTTTGCCTGGGGTGAGCTACCGGATAAGAGTTACTGTGTTGTGTGTTTTTAACCTTTTTTTATATAGAACATTTTTTTAGCCTACAATCTTTTTATGATACTGTCTATTTATTATGTTCTAAACAATTGTAATGATTTTAATTATTCAAACAAAAAAGTAACTCTGACATCTAGCTAAACCAGAGTATTGCAAAGAGTTGTTAGCTAACAGGACTTACAATTTTAAATGGAAGCAATTCTGTTAGTGGTGTCTGGACAATAATATTCACCCTATATCTTCTTGACCAGAAAAGGTGCTACTTTATCTATTACAGCTAGCACGATCAGGGCTTTCTTATAAATCTGCTAAAGTACATTTAGCAGCTGTATCACACTTTTGGAAGAATTTCAATAAACCATGCATGTGGTCAGAAATAATTATGAAGGAGTTTTTAAGAGGACTGTTTGGAGTTTATCCTCAATTGAAGCATCCACCAAATGCAGTACTTTCACTGTTGAAGAAGGGTTCTTTTCAATCTATACATAATATCGAAATCGAATATCTTTCCTTGAAAATTGCGTTGCTGTTCGAATTGACCTCTGCAAGAAGATGGAGCGTAATACAGGCCCTTGCCATTAAGGAGCCCTTTGTGCAATTTAGGGATTACTGGGTTATATTCAGAACAACCCCTTGATTGTCTCCAAAACGGCAATTCAAGTTTTACTTAAAAGAACCTGTGGATGTAAATACATTTGTTTCAAAATCTTAAGGGCGTAGCAGAAAGAGTACTTTACATTCTAAATGTAAGAAGGTACCAGAAAAATGTATATAGACAGTAGTAAAGAATTTTGAAAAACAGATCGACTGTTGGTAGCCTATGGCTCCCCTCCAAAAATGTCTTTCTCTTTCAAATAAGAGCATAGCCCACTGGTTATCTGTGGCTATTGTTTTTCGTCATTGTAAACCACAAAGCCATCTAAAAGGTAAACTGAAAGCACACTCTACAAGGAGTGTTTCCTCTTGTACTGCTCTGCTTGCAGGTGTGTCAATACATTTTTAAGGCAGGAACATAGAAAAATAGACCCATATTCGTCCAGAATTACTAATTTAATTCAACAGTACAAAATGATGCAGCAGTAAAAACGGCAGGCAGTGTTCTGTCATCTTTTCCAATAAGGTGAGTTCTTTTTTTAAATTAATTTCCCACCACCCACCACAGTGCTTAATCTGTTGTTTGACTGCTTTTTAGTTTGATTCAAGCATGTATATCCATGAAAGAAACAAAGTTATTTACCTGTAACTGTAATTCTCCAAGATTTGGTATCTTTTCATAGATTCACACGTGACTCGCCCTCTTTGGCATGTTGTCATCTATTCAACAAGACCAGATTTTCCAGTACAAGTGTTTAGAACAGTTAAAGTATGGTAGACTGAGGGGAGTGGAGTTCAGGATGCTGCAATCTGATTGGCTGAAGTTTTGTTACTTTCAAATGATGCGAATAGGATAATAAGGGGGATATTTTTCAGACATAGCAGGCTTTTTAGCATAGTGCTGATTTCTGAATTTTACCCTGGGATTCTCAGCTTGGGAACTGGAACTGATTCAAGCATGTCAATGCACGAAGGATACCAATACTGGAGAACTACAGATACAGGTAAGTAACTTTTTGTCCACGTACACACTTTCATTCCTTCAGTGGACTAAGGACTTTGGTAGTGAAGAATTATTAAAATAAATGTTTTATGTATCCATGCTTTTTGGGTTATTTTAAAGTGGTAACTATATATGAATACATTATCTGTTTAATGTTTCATAGGTTTCTCCACCATGTATTGTTTTGGCTACATTCTTGGTTGAAAATTTGTTTTTTGATGGTTGGAAAAGCCCAATTTTTCTTAAACCTAGAACTGTAACGTGAGCTTTTTGGCTTCAATGAGTTTTTCTAATTTCTTTAGCTTTTGGAGAAACACAAGAACACAGAAAGTATGGTTGAGTTGCTTGATTTGTATCAATTGGAAGATGAGGCTTACAGTAACCTTGCCGAAGCAACCACGGAACTATACCAGTACTTGCTCCAGCCATTTCGAGATATGAGGGAATTGGCTATGCTTAGAAGACAACAGATAAAGGTATTGTGCCAACTTTATATATCTTATTGCTTATAAAAAGTTCAGCTTGTTTGGAGGTGAGATTTAGTTTTTTTATCTTTAGATCACACTGGTGATTTTTGTTACGTTAATTATTTAAACATTCTGTGAAAGGTGCGTGTGTGTGTGTGTATATATATATATATGTGTGTGTGTGTGTATATATATATGTGTTTATGTATATATATATATATATATGTGTGTGTGTGTGTGTGTGTGTGTGTATATATATCTATATCAAACCACAGTCCCGAAATTCAAGTCCTTGGAACAAATCGATACGGACCACAACGTGCTTTTCAAACTAAAGTGCTTTATTGCATTGCAGTCCGCATGATGCATTTCGGCCGTGTCTCCACGTGCTTGGGGGGGGGGGGGGGGGAAATTTTTTAAAAATAAATAAATATATGTATAATTACAATAAAACGCACTCTCAAAAACTGGTACTGCCAAATTGGTAGCTATTTATTAGCTCGTTACGTGTTTCGACAAAGATTTGTCTTGATCACAGGAACGGTTCCATTGGGAGACCTTACTAAGTCCATACTGGGGATTTGACATGTTTCCATCTTTGGCGGAAGAAAGAGAAAAGATGATTTGGGTATCATCTGCATATGAGAACAGTGAAAAACGAGCGTCTTCCACGATGGTAGCTAGGGGTCTAACATAGATGTTAAAGAGTAAAGGACTCAATATGGACTCTTGAGGAACTCCATATGCAGATGAACACATTTTGGAAGCAGCCTTTGAGGAAAAAACCTGGAAGGTGCGATCACTAAGGAAGAAGGTAAGCCAAGAGCAAGGCCTTCGATACCTAGGGACCGGAGGGAGGCAAGCAAGATGGAATGAGAAACCGTATCCAAAGCGGCACTCAAATCAAGCAGAATGAGTGCCATTGTCTCCCCTCGGTCCAGACCGTGACACCACCTTTCTGTCTCCAAGGAAGTAGTCTCAGTGGAGAAATTGGCCCTGAACCCTGACTGAGAGGGGTGCAAGATACCAAAACTCTCCACAAAGTGTGTCAGCTGGTTATTTACATGTTTCTCTAGAATCTTCGAGAAGACTGGAAGCAGAGAAATAGGCCTGAAGTTTGACAAATTAGAAGGGTCAGCACCGGCCTTCTTCAGTAGGGGAATAATCATGGCGGGTTTTCACTCTGGGGGAATCCAAGCCTCTCTTAATGATAGATTGAGAAGTTCCCTGATGATTTCTAATGATTTAGGGAGGAGTTGGCGTAAAATATATATGGGTAGCGGGTCAAGCGGGGAACCGAATTTGATACTGGCTAAGCATTCCAGAAAGGAGTCCGCATTAAGAGGAAGCCAGAGACAAAGCTTTGCCAAAGAATTGGGTTCTCCTCTACAAGTGGAATCAGGACGTAGATTGAGTCGACCAGCGGAGGGCGTAGTTTCTAATGTGCTATAAATAAGTTCAACTTTCTCAATGATAAAGGCGGCGATGCTGTTATTACATTGAGTCACATCAAGAATAGGAGGAACGGGAGCAGTGTCCGAGCCTGCCAGTTTCTTCTCTACAGAAAATAAAGTGCAAGGACTGTTTTGGGCATGCACAATGGCATTCGTAAGGTAGATGGCTCTAGCTGTCTTACATAGAGCATGATAATTATTGAGGGCTTTCTTGTAGTCAGATTTACAGGTTGGCGAATAAGATTTTCGCCATCTCCTCTCGAGGCTTTTGCATTTAGATTTTACAATTTTAAGATCCTCCGTGAATCACGGGGCCGGAGGGCGGTGAGGGAGCTTATATTTAGTGTTAAGAGGCAGACAAGAATTAACAGTATTAGTAAGCCAATCTGACACCGCAGCATCAAACTGCAAGAGGGGAAGGGTAGAATCCGGCAGATTCGTTAATAGTAAGGTATTAAAGGATTCCATATTCAGCTTGCCCCAACGTCTAAAGCTACCAAGGTCCTCAGGGGGAACCGTAGCCTTATCGGAGATTTCTAAATTAAATTGAACTGCAAAGTGATCAGACCATTCTAAAGGAAGAGTGGAAACAAGGCAGTCAAAGGGGAGGTCAGATAAAATAGGGTCGAGTAAATGGCCTGCCACATGGGTGGGCCCAGCATTACATAGGGACAGATTCAGAGCCTCAAGGTCAGACAGAAAGGCACTACTGGCGTTATATTGAGGAGCTTCTAAATGTAAATTAATGTCCCCAAGAAGAGTAAAATTGGCGGCTTTTAATAAAAGGGGGGCAATTGTATCAGAAAAAGAAGACACCCACGGGCCGGTATATCAAAAGGCCAGAAAGAGTCAGCTGCGGCGTAACTGCAAGTTTAAATAATGCGGCTTCACAGCCCGAGAAAGGCATAGGTTCGAATTTACAGGAGTAGGAGGCTTTAAATATCACTGCAATGCTGCCGCCATTCCCTGCCTCTCTATCCTTCCTGACAATAGCATAGCCAGGTGGAAGAGCAGCTGCGACATCGGTACCGGAGCTGGCATGCAGCGAGGTCTCTGTGAGAAATAGGGCATCGTGTTGCTCAGAACTTATAAAATCAAAGATGTTGTAAGAAGTTGGCGTTGATGCAAATAAGGAGGTAGGCCAATCCAAAGAACCATCTTTACAAACAATCTTACTGCAGCTCGGAGTACCCAGTGAAAAAGCACAGTGAGGGCATTTGAAGCCATTCGTTGGAAGAATACAAGTGGAACATTTAAAAGAGTGAGTATGTCTCAGTTGCTTTAAGTAGGCAGCAGTATACTCAAAGTATAGTCGTTACTCACACAATTTTGTGTAGGGTGTCTGGCCGCTGGGCGCATCAGGGCGCGGACGGGCGAGGGCGGGCTTGCCTCTGGCGCGCCCGCTGCGCACTTGAATTCGCCTTGCTTAAATAGGGAATGCTCAAGCACGACTAGAGCGCTAACCTCAAGGAGGTACGGCCCCGGTGTCAACCAAGAAAGTGAGGAGGGACCACCAAACTCGGAGCACGCAATACAGACAGTGCAGGTAATGGCATGAAAACAGTAAGAGCAAAACCACACGTTAAAAACAAATTAGGAGCGAGTGACAGAATGTAAAAGGGATAAAAAGAATCCCCTGTTTCAATTTTAAGGTGCGAGTGAGAGGGCAGATAAAGTGCCCTATGGAAATCTTAAAAACAGTATAGCAGCAGTACAAAGAGTTGTAATTACAGCAGTCTCTAGTCAGGGCTGCACGCTTGCATTCGCCTTGCTTAAATAGGGAATTCTCAAGCACGACTAGAGTGCTAACCTCAAGGAGGTACGGCCACCCAAGAAAGTGAGGAGGGACAACCAAACTCTGAGCACACAATACAGACAGTGCAGGTAATGGCATGAAAACAGTAAGAGCAAAACCACATGTTAAAACCAAATTAGGAGCGAGTAACAGAATGTAAAAGGGATAAAAAGAATCCCCTGTATCAATTTTAAGGTGCGAGTGAGAGGGCAGATAAAAAAGTGTCCTACGGAAATCTTAAAAACAGTATAGCAGCGGTACAAAGAGTAGTAATTTCACGAGTCTCTAGTAAGTCTAGTAAGCCCCTAACCCTTGACGATGACTATCCCTCCAATCTAAAATAGCGATTCCCACAAACATGCACACACTTGTATCAATTTATGTGCTTATACTCTTGCATGTATGCACAAACACCCAGTCCGAAACACCCATAGCCCTTTTGCCTCCTAGGGCCATGGCACTGCAGGCGGTCATTTTCTGGCTCTGCTCTAGCTCTAGCACTAGCGCGGTAGGAACAGTGCATACTAGGGACAGGTGGAAATGTCACGATTGTAGCAGTAAATATTCTATCAGCATCATCTACATACATGTAGCACACCTGTTCTGTGGTGCTATTAGCTAATCTGATTGGCTGGTTTCAGGCACTCAGTTTAGCTAATTATACTATGAGTAGTGGTTAGAAAGTACTGGGGCTCTTTGAATACTTAATTTGTGGAAGTTGTTACAGTTGGTGTGTACTATTAATGATTTTTGGGGACAGGAACTTATTTTTCCTACTCAAACTTTGACCAACAGTTTGTGGGAGCTAAAGGCAGACACAGAAAAAAAAATGAAAGAAAAGGAATGTAGGATTAATGTGACTAGAATGAAGTCCTGCAGAACTGGATTAATAAGAGGTGCACACTAGGGAAGGAAATGTGCTCTGAAGAATCGCTAAATGCAGGCATTATTTGGATATCATCAACAAATTTTAGAGTAAACCTCTGATCCTTTTGTTGATGAGGAAGAGGAGCGCTGAGCACTGGCAGCATTAGACTCCAGACCCTGATCATCCCCGGGACTGAGCCAAATTGTGCTGAAGCAGCTGGGGATGCTCGTGCCTAGCACCACCACCATTACCAGAGGTCAGTGATGGGTGCTCGCAGTATTGCATCCAGTTGTCTGCCCAGAGCCGCCCACCCATGCTCCTCCTCGCACCGTTGCTCTCTGCTTTAACCGCTCCAGCCCGCTGAGTGCTGTCAGTGGTGAAGGCCGCCGGTAAGCTTTGGGGGAACCGTGTGATGGTAAGGTGCATTGGTGTGGCCTTCCAGGGTTGAGGACTGGCGTGGAGGACAAGTGATTAAAGGCTCTTTTTGGAGAAGCAGTTGGACGCGACCCAGATTGGTGCAGTGCACCTGGAATAAAACTGAGGTTGGGGTACCAAGGCAACTCCCTGCATGACTTCCGGGCCGGTTCATGATAATTCTGGCTAGGGTCCACACGAGTTACGACAGTACCAGTATTTTCAACCTAACCCCAGGGGTAATATTACAGGATCACTCTATTTTTTGGAGGTCAATGCACTTAGTGAGTATTCACAGGCACAGTAAAGCCTAAGGCAGTAAAGCTCAATAAAAGACTGGGCCTCATTTACCTCATTCATAGCAAACACCTGCGTCTATTGTTGCTCTAATGGCGTGTTAACAGTAGGCTCCTCTCGGGTCGTCCTAAAATCTGATTGAAATTCATCAACACAAATAAAAACATCTATTTTCCTCTATTCTTCCCTAATAATTCAGGCCAAGATGCGAATTAGGGTAACGTGCCATCGCTCCTGCTTCGCACCCATAGCCTGGTGTCCGTAGGACAAATTTTGTTTCATGTCAGACAAACACCCCACTTTAGCCAACTGGTGGGAGTGACATTAATTATGCAGACCCAATGTACCAAAGCCTATACAGAAGCATCAGCAACCAGCTCAAAAGAACAACCTAACAGTGTTCTAAAAAGCATATTTAGAAGATGTCACATAGTTCAACAATTCAAGAAAAAAGATGGGATTTACTGAAACCCTCCCCGTAGGCACAGAACCTGAAACCGCTACCAAAGTGCAGAGTTAACATACAAGCAAGCCTCTGTTTTTATTGCTAGAAACCTAATATTGAAGAAAAAAGTTTAACCCCTTCGCTGCTTGGCCTTTTCACCCCCTGTGCTAAGCGTTTTTTGGGCTATTTGGGGTAGTTCGCTCTTCGGCCCCTGTAACTTTTTGTCCACATAAGGTATCCACGCCAAATTTGTGCCCTTTTTTCCAACTACCCGAGGATTCTAAAGGTACCCAGGGTTTGTGGATTGTCCTGGAGATGACTCCGAAATTAGCCAAAATGCAGCTAAATAGTTTTTTTTTAAATGGGGGAAAAAGTGCTGCAGAAGTGAGCGTCTGTTTTTTTCCCTGCAAATGTTATCAACAAAGGGTTTGTGGTGCTGAAATCACCATATTCCCAGCTTTCAGGAACAGGCCGACTTTTGTCAGAAAACCAAAATATTTTACACAGTTTTGGCATTTTAATGGGACATAGCCTATCATTGCTACATTTTATGATTTCAACTTCCTTCCAGTTAGTGGTAGAAATGGGTGTGAAAGCAATATTGGAGCCCGGACGGCTATACATTTCTGAAAAGTAGACACAATTCTGAATTCAGCAAGGGGTCATTGTGCAGATCCTTCAAGGATTTTTCATAGAAACTACCAGTTGAAAATAAAGAAAATTGAAAATGATTTGAAAAAAACAGCCATTTGTGCCAACGTTTTCACCTGTAACTTCTAAGTATGACAGATTTTTGAAAGCAATATACCATTACATCAGCTGGACCTTTCTGGTTGTGGGGATATATAGGACTTGTAGGTTCACCAAGAACCCGAGGAACCCAGAGCCAATAACTGAGCAGCTTTTTAGGTCGAGCTGGCCTAAATGCTGTCAGCAAGACAACTAATGTTACCCGTATTTGGGAATGTGGACAGCAATGTGCCACGCGCTTTTCCTTTCCAGTTTTCACCGCGGGAGCGCGCCTCTCAGACGCGCTTGCGCAGACACGTACACACAGCCCCTGCTTTCGCTTGGCTTGCATGCAAACACGGCGCACACACACACAGCCAGCCCCCACCCCTCTGCATGCACGCACACACACAGGCGCGCGCATGCACACGCAGGCACACGCAGGCACACAGCCCCCCCCCCTTACCTCACCGGAGTCAGACTCGGGCTCGCACCATCTGCCAAGGGAGCCCCGCAGAGCACTCGAGGTCCTCTGGCACTCTCCCAAGAAGCGGAGCTCTCCCCATAGGCATGGGGGCTCCGCAGTCTTCCCGCTGGTCTTCACCCGGGCCCCCTCCTGGGACCCG
Source organism: Lissotriton helveticus (assembly GCF_964261635.1). Taxonomy (NCBI): domain Eukaryota; kingdom Metazoa; phylum Chordata; class Amphibia; order Caudata; family Salamandridae; genus Lissotriton; species Lissotriton helveticus. Next base: position 541,572,645 of record NC_136059.1, on the reverse strand, counting down.
GGACTTCATGCAGCACTTCTCTTCTCCGGGCTCGCGCTCCGACCTGAAAATGAAACTGAAGCGTGGCGCGCATGCGCAGGCAGCCCCCGCCCTCCCACTCCTCACAGGCCGGTGAAGAGCTGATAGTTCTCGGGCTAATGCTGCCCACGTCACATGACCCTCCTCCCTCTCCTGCTAGTTTTTTTTTTTTACGGGTTTGCCTAAAGAATGTAAACTATTGAACATGGAGTCGACCGTTAATAAGCTGGAGGCGATGGTGAGCTGTGCTGGAGTTTGTGGAGGCGCGGTGTATTTTGTGTCAGTCTGTAGTGCCGCTCTTTAAGTTTGTAGTTTGAGGAGAAAGGCGAAGCATGTCAGAACCCGATTAACACTGACGAACAGCCCCTCGTAGTGTTAAAATAGAGAGGGACTGATCAGACACGTCGCGCCCTCGACGATTAGTTAGGGGGAGAGGATGTGCTACATTTATTGCCATCCCTTGTTCTGGCGCTAACAATCTGCGATCGATTGGGAGCCGCGGGCACAAGAGTGAAAGATGGAGTGCACACTGGCAGCTGCAAAAATGGCGGGAGATGGCTGCAGGGGAACAGAAAGAGACGTCCGGCTATTTGTGCAGTTGGAAGACTTGTCGAATAGGATTGCCCATCGGTAAACACAACAGAAATAGCTGCCCTTCCTTTCAAGTGCTATGTTTACACCGGGGCCCCGTCTCGTTTATTCAGTACTCTACCTTACATTGTGGTGGTTAAGTATGTATTAGCATTGACCAACCTCGGTAGTAAACTTCCTAACCAAGGTATGCTTCTTTCCATTCATTTTCATGCATGTGTTTCTTCGAGCAATACTCTGCAAGTCTATCGTCTGCTAAGGTTAATGTTAGCGTTTTTGTATAAAGCAGAATGTACTTCCACTTGTGAAAAGTGCCACACCCCTTTTGTAGCACGCTCTTAACAGTGACCCTTCTAGTTTTTGTTTATTCTAACTTATATACCGCCAAGTTGCATGCAATTTGACATTAGTCTTGCGGTGGCCACACTTCTGACTGACAAGCTTTCTCCAAGATGTATTTTCCCAGAATTAACGACTTCACTTTAGCCCATTCAATGGCGTTCCTAGTCTTGAAGAAAAGTTGTGTAGATTGGTTTGATTTGGTGTACATAAAACCACACTCACAAATCTGCGAAGCTGTCCTGTTTACGTGCAGTGTAGGGTTTTACTAGAAACAAAACGGTATGTAGAGTGTCAATATCCTTATAGTTCATGCGGCCTTAATTAGATTTTAAATGCATGTTTTTGTTCGGCTAGTTTTCAAGTAGTTCGGTAATGAATTTCCATTTATTCTGCTGTTATTTCTCTCACATTACTTTACCATAGAGGAAGTCATATACATTTCCTCTGCAGCGGTCTCCTTATTGCATTCAGATTTTTATTTTCTATTAAGTATTTCTTTACATCTTTTACCTGAGCCGTTTAAATGATTTAACTTGTTCTATTAGTTTATTGTTCTTTATCTTATTTACAGATGTAGGATGTGTTACCTGCATTCTCGGGCTTTCTTCAAGGCAAGCTCAATTGTTTATTAATTGTTTTATTTTATAACTTTTCTCACTTTTTGGGAAAGTGCCATCCTATAGCAGTACAACGTTTAGGCCTCACCTCCATTTCTGAGATCCGTTGTCTGACTGTACATTTCAGGTAATGAACTGAGTGTTGTACTGTCAGGGGTGGATGATGATATCCTTTGAGGGTTCATTTGTGAAAAAGAAATAGTCAATTTTGCAGTAACGGTGTTGGGAAAGCCGAATTTGAGAGTGCCTGCAAATCATTATTTTTGATCGGGGTCAATTACACGCCATATAATTACACTGCACTCAATGCAACATACGCTCCAAATACCACTCAGTGCCACATAGTTACACACCCCATAATTACTCTGCACTCAATGCAACATACACTCCAAATACCACTCAGTGCCACATAATTACACGCCACATAATTACACTGCGCTCAACGCAACATACACTCCAAATACCACTCAGTGCCACATAATTACCCACCACATAATTACGCTGCACTCAATGCAACATACATTCCAAATACCACTCAGTGCCACATAATTACACGCCACATAATTACACTGCACTCAATGCAACATACACTCCAAATACCACTCAGTGCCACATAATTACACTGCGCTCAACGCGACATACACTCCAAATACCACTCAGTGCCACATAATTACACACTACATAATTACACTGCACTCAATGCAACACACTCCAAATACCACTCAGTGCCACATAATTATATGCTACATAATTACACTGCACTCAATGCAACATACACTCCAAACAATACCACTCAGTGCCACATAATTACACGCCACACAATTACACTCTACTGAATACAACATACACTCCACACAATACCACTCAGTGCCAAATAATTATATGCTACAAAATGACACTGCGCTCAATGCAACATACACTCCAAATACCACTCAGCGCCACATAATTACACGCCACATAATTACACTGCGCTCAACGCAACATACACTCCAAATACCACTCAGTGCCACATAATTATATGCTACATATTTACACTGTGCTCAACGCAACATACACTCCAAATACCACTCCGTGCCACATAATTACACTGCACTCAATGCAACATACACTCCAAATACCACTCAGTGCCACATAATTACACGGCACATATTTACACTGCACTCCATGCATTATACACTCCAAATATCACTCAGTGCCACATAGTTACACGCCTCATAATTACACTGCACTCAATGCAACATACACTCCAAATACCACTCAGTGCCAAATAGTTACACTGCATTCAATTCAACATACACTCCAAATACCACTCAGTGCCACATAGTTACACGCTACATAATTACACTGCACTCAATGCAACATACACTCCAAAAACAACTCAGTGCCACATAATTACACGGCACATAATTACACTCTACTGAATGCAACACACACTCCACACAATACCACTCAGTGCCACATAATTATATGCTACATAATTACATACACTCAATGCAACATACACTCCAAACAATACCACTCAGTGCCTCATAATTATATGCTACATAATTACACTGCGCTCAATGCAACATACACTCCAAATACCACTCAGTGCCACATAATTACACTGCACTCAATGCAACATACACTCCAAATACCACTCAGTGCCACATAAGTATATGCTACATATTTACATATGCTACATATTTACACTGCGCTCAACGCAACATACACTCCAAATACCACTCAGTGCCGCATAATTATATGCCACATAATTACACTGCACTCAATGCAACATACACTCCAAATACCACTCAGTGCCACTTAGTTACATGCCACATAATTACACTCTATCGCATCACCACAGCATCACTCAGCACCACCAAGGGGCACCACCACATCACTCAGCGCCACCACAGCATCTGTGCAACCATTCAACAACAACTGGTTCAAATATGTTCTCTCAATGTTTCAAGCTTTATTACAAATGTCACTTCTGTTCTTGGATTTTCGTCTCAATAAAATACACTGAACATAATCTTCACAAAAGTTATTTACAAAAGTTTAATCTATTGCCATTATAAATTACAATAACTTTTATTAATTAAAATTAAAATCAATGGTTATTCGTAATATCAATACATCCAAGTCACGTAAATACAACACATATTGCATTACAAATGCTATAGGTGTCACATTTGCAAAAGTTAAAAGTATTGTCTTTGTAAATGACAAAGCTATTAATTTCGCTATTTTCAAAACCAACACATAAATAAAGAATGTGTCATTTACAATACCAATAGCTCAAACTTTCCTAATGCGAGACCTATTGCATTGCAAATGCTTGTTGTAATGGTTTTTCATTGTGTACCTGGTATATAGCATTTCATTTGGTAAAATATAAAGAGTGAAAAATAGGTATCAAAGACACCTATGTATTTCCGAAATGGGAACAAAATATATACTTTAGAAACCGCAAACCTATGAATGTTTGAAAACTAGACACCCATGGGAATGCAGGATGGGATGACTTGTGTGGCTCTCTCCAGGTTCTGTTACCCAGAATCCCTTTCAAATCTCCAACGAAACACATTTTCCTCACATATCTATGATGGTAAGTTCTGGAATCTGCGAGGGCCACAAAATTCCACCCACCCCGCATTCTCAAAAGTCTTCAGATAAAAATGGTACCTCACTTGTGTGGGTGGGTCAAGTACTGAACGTATTGTGGAGACTTAATAATTACCGCTCACAAAACGACCTGAGTTTGCAGGGGGGGGGGGCACCTCGGTATTTTGCTCCGGGCCCAGTGGCCCGGTTCCTGGTTTGTGTTAGGGGAGTAGGTATTGATGAGAGTGAGAAGAGTGAAGCCCCACTGTGCCCTAAGAGCAAGAACCCTCCCCCTCACTTCATAAAGCGTTGAGAGGACTTTGCCTTCAAATTTAGTGCTAAATAATATAGCTACCCCACTGGGTTTGAAAGTACTTGCAGACCAATATTGGCTCAGAAATCTGTGTGTACGCATGCGAGGCGTGTCTTTAGATAGTAAGTGGGCTTCTTGTAGCATGCAAATGTCCAGTCTGCATTTTCTAGCAGCGAGAGTATAGCCGAGTACTATACGGGGTGGTTGAGCCCTCGAACATTGAGAAAGATGACCTTAAGATCCCTACCTATTCCATTTACCTAATGGAGGAGAGGGACGGTAGTCAAGTTCAGCTTGGGTGGGTCTGAGTAGTACGGACACAAGAGTGCTCATCCGCGCAGTCTTGAGGCAGGGGGTCCTAACACCGGTGAAGTATACCCCCCCAAAAAAACTCAGAACAGTCAAGAGGGATGGAGTAACGCAATAGTCTATTATGACCAAAGTTACTCAACAAAAAACTAGTAAAGGGGCAGTGACCTAAGCAAGTCCACAAGGAGAGGAGCGCTCGACCCCGCCTCTATGGTGTGCTCTATGAAGTTGTCCGGCATTGTGTTCATCAGGGCGCTGGTTGACTAAAGCCACTGGATAGGGAGGAAATGACTGCTTCTCGCTCTTTGATAATAGTGGCCGTGTTTGGTTTATGTGGGGACGCGGGTTTCCACACTTTTTGCCAACGGAGATGCGCTTGGCTCTAACCTTTGGTAGATTTGCGTAGTGGCTCCAGGAACTGTTACCGTGCCATTCCTAACACCTCCCTGGATTCCTGGAGAGAGTAAATCCGCTGCAGTTTACCCTCATATCTGAAGATAATTCGAAAAGGATGGCCACAGTGGTAGTCAATCCCCAATTATTTCAAATGACCGGCCTACAGTCTCTTCCTTTACTTAAGGTGATAGCCGATAGGTCTTGGTAGAGCGATGGGGAGGCTCCGTAGAACTGCAGAGGGTGTGCCGCTCTAGCTTTCTTTATAATCAGTACTTTCAGTTGGAAGTTATGGATACATATAAGAATGTCTGGCAGTGGCGCCTTTCCGCCACTCGGTAGGCCTACCTGATGAGCTCTGTCAATTTGGACCTCGGTCGTATGCTCGTTTCCTAGTACTCCTAGTACCTGTCGACATAGGGTCGATACAAACTCCCTGAAGTCCTTTCCTTCTGCGCCGAATGGCACCCCTCTGATGCGTATATTATTGCAGTAGGAGCGATTTTGCAGGTCTTCCGCTTGACCTCGCAGTTCTATATGTTGCTCCTTGAGACGGAGGAGCTCTTGCTGCATCATCTCGAGATCCTCATCCCGTTCATGCTCCTCAAGAGTTGCCACACGCTCCCCGATGTCTTCCACGTTGTGCTTTACTTCTTTGAGGTCAGCTGCCAATTGCTCTTTTAGCTCCTGTAGAGTGGCCTTCAGTGACGTGAACAGCTCTGAAATGAAGGCCTTTGTGGACGGAGTGTCCGCACCTTCCTGAGTCCCCTGCGATCCCTCCGTGTCTTGGCCTGCATTGTTAGTCGCCCCTTGAATGGGCTGTTTGAGGAGCGTTTCTTTGATGGAGCGCTCCTTTTTCAGATGCACACTGGCCATTCTTCGTTTTTGGCGCTGCTGGTGAGGGTGCGACGCTGTCTAGTGCTGTCAATTGTGAATCGCTGGCTTGTTTGTGACCCATGCCAGTACCCCTCTATATGCAGCGATCACATACCCCATACCTCGGGTCTCATTCGCCAGGACAACGCTCTCCCAGCCCGGTCAGCCAGCCGCACCCTTTTACCAAAAGATTCTGGGGCTGTGAAAGGCTTCGGGCTCTGCTCCCTGTAGTAGGGCGGGCGGTTCTGCAGCTATGCCCTCTCAGCCCTACCTGTTTCACGGAACATCCAGTTCACTGATCCCTCAAGGGCCCGATGCCGACCAGGTGATCAAGCCCCTGGAAAAAGCACCAAGTTTTTGGGGTAGACCTACTATTGCTGGCAGATCTTGAGTGGGCCCATCTCGCCTAGTCCACCCACTATATACCTACAGCACAGTCCTCTTCCTCGCTCCCTTTGGCACTGCTGTTATTTGGCTGTACTCCGCGCTCCAAGGGCCTCCGGGGCTGCTGCGAATGGGGTCGCGTTTCACCCTTACCAGCTAGCGACAGCGGTCCTTCCCATTGCGTCGCGGCCAGTGGGTTGCAGCAGAACCCTTTTTTAGTTTCAGAGCGTTATTTGGAGCAGTCCAAACTCTTCTGCTGTCACTTTTTCTCCATGGCGCCAACGAGTCAGACCTCAGGCCCTTTTCCTTTTTTCCCTAGGCCTCCTGCCTACTGGCGCAGGGGATCATGCAACACACTTGTCGCACCCAAAGGATGTTCACTCTCCGTAGCAGGCCCACGTGCGCTGCGGCGTCCCCCGTCCAGGCTGCGCGAGCTCGGCCGGCGGCACAGGGTCGTCTATTTGGTTTGGTCCGCTGAGCTCTGCAGCACGGGGCCCCGCCTTCAGAGGAGGTGATCAAAGCTGTATATCGATCACTGCAAGGGCCCCCGCTGGTGCTCTGGGCGTCACTCTCGCCATGCTCCGGGGCTGCAGCACCATGGGGTTTCAGCACGCGGTGTGGCACAGCCCGACCTCGCCGCCAGTACCTGGGTTTGTAGCGCCAACTGATCAAGCCACTTGCCCCGGTAGAGATGCATCCAGGCGTCTCAGGCTATTCTTTTCTTGTTGCTGGAGGCCTTCTGTTGGCGGGCGTCAGGGAACTGTGCTGCACTCGTCACTCTCGAGGAGCCGCACTATACTCGAGGCAGCGCTCTCACACCAGGCCACTCTACCCCGGCCGATGACACGGGGTCCTCCAAAGTCCTCAGATCATCGAGAACCGCATAGGAGACGGCCAGCGCCCATCACCGATCACCATCAGGGCCCCCGCCGGCATGCTGATTGACTACCACCTCGTGACCCGGGTCCACTGCTCGTTCCCATTTGCGCTCTGCCTGGTGCCGCTATGCCGATATGCAGTCCTGTGTTGTTGTGCACTCTCACAGGCTCCTAATGCAACTCAGAGTCCAATTCTCGTCCCCCCCTGCCAGGGAGGAGATTGCAGAGCAGGCGATTTCAATGCGATTGTTGTGGCGTAGCCGGAGGTGCTGCAGAAACACGTCCTACACGGCCACCATCTTGGCCACGCCCCTCTCATTGAGTATTTTAAACCAATAATATTTTTAAATTGCTTTTAGATTCATAAAAATGTGCTGTTTTATATTACATGGTTATTACTAATCACACATTAAATAAAGTATTCTTTAAAAAAGTACAGTGGCAAATGAAGATGGTAGAGATACAAATAAATTGCAGAAGTAAGAGATGGGCGAGGTGTAAGAAAAAAGTGAAATGAGGGCTAGGCAACCTTGCTATTCAGCAGCTTCTCCATTTGGCGGCAATAGCCATTGGCTTCTAAGGAAAATTATGGACCCCTGAACTTTGACTTTTTTTTTTATTATTAACAAAAAGGAAACAGAAAGAAAAAGAAACCACATTACACAATCACTAAAACAAGCGAGTCATATTTTCTCATCACATTAGTCCGAATGTCACATTGCATATTTAATTGCAGCCATTTACATACTGTGGAATCCTGGGGATTCCCGCGCCTCCGAAACTGATCGTGGCATCGGTGGTTCACAGATATCTCCCCGGTGGCTATTCCACGCCCCCCAGACCCTCCCCCATTTCTCTGGGCACCCCCTGGCCACATACACTGATTTTTCCCTGAACATACACCAGTCCAAATCTTTGGCCCATCCAGAGACCCGAGGCGGGCCACTTACACCCCACAGTTGAGCTATATTACATTTTGCCACCATATATGCAAGTGTAGCCCATTGCTTCTGGCTCTCATTCAGATCTGTGGGTTCCCACACATTCAACAGACATCTACGAGCCTCCAATTGCATGTCTCCCCCCAATACCTCTTTCATTTCGTCATGGATTTTCCTCCAGTATATCTGGATCTCCACACAGTGCCAAAGGATATGCATGAAAGTACCGGGTTCACCACATTCCCTCCTACAATCGCCACTCTCCGCACGCCCCATACGCATCAACCGGGGACCAGTGATATACGATCTATGCAAGATCTTTAATTGCACTAAGCGAAGCCTCATCTGGATCGCCACCACCCTCTGGGAGGAAATAGCCGCAACCCAATCCTCATCGTCCAACTCTAACCCGTCTTCATTCCACTGTACTCTGATTCGACCAAGCGGGTCTTCCATATTATTTACTAATTTCTTTTATATTAAGGAGATAGTCTTCTCAGGAAGGTGCCCGTCAAGTATCCGATCCTCGAGAGTAGAGACCTCTTGAAGCGTGGCACCCTTGGGCACATGAGCAAGGAGGGCATGTCTCACCTGTAGATATCTATAGTGTTCAGTATCATACATACTATATTGTTGCTTGAGGAAATCAAACGTATATATCTCCCCTCCTCCCCACATATCTTTTATCTGGGCAATCCCTATAAGTTCCCACTTATCAAATCCCTTGGTTTTCCATAGGCTCCCAAGTTTCTCCGAACTAAACCGAGGGGTTGCTAGAGTCAGTTTACCTTCCCAACCCAAGTATCTATTATCTGCGTCCCACACCTGCACCGCATGTGCCGTTGGGCCTGTCAACTTAAATCGCCCTCGCTTGGCATACAGAGCTCTGCTGATATCTCCGCCGGGCGCCAGCCCATGATCCATGGCGTATCCCGGGTCTCCCGGGGGACCGCTGACCACATGGTTCACTGCCGCCAACTGTGACGCCCAATAATACTTGCGTATATCCGGGAGTCCGATTCTCCCGTCATACCACGGGAGAGTTTATTTTGCGAACGCAATTCTGGGCCTGCCGTCCCAAAGAAGTTGTTTCTGGAGCATCTCAATTTGTTTAAAATAGGAGACCGGCACCGGGTCCATCGAGTTCTGTAGTGCATATATAAATCTAGGCAAGGCCATCATTTTAAATAGCGTTGCCCTTCCAAGCAATGAAAGGGGCAGGGCCTTCCAGCGCTCCACTGCCTTCCGAAACTTGCTCAAGGGAGAGACCAAATTATTGACATATTTAAGTTTTGGGTCCAGCGTTATGTAGATACCCAGGTGTTTAAACCCAATCGTTTCCATTTGGATGGGGCATGACTGTGGGATCACCGGGGGCTTGCCCGCTATGACATAAAGCACCGACTTCGACCAATTAATTGTGAAACCTGAATATCTACCAAAAACGGCAAGTACGTCCAAGAAACAGATCAAAGACGCCCTAGGATTGGTAAGGTATAGCAAAATATCATCAGCATATAAAGAGATTTTATCCTCCCAGCCTGGCGTCCACCTCAAGCCCCGTATCGATGTGTCCCATCTGACCCACGCAGCTAGCGGCTCCAACGCCAATGCAAACAGCAGCGAGGACAGCGGGCAACCCTGTCTCATGCCCTGCTCCAGTATGAAATTGTTCGTTCTGCAGTTATTGACCACCACTCCGGCTAGGGGAGTAGCGTATAATAGCCGCACCCACCCAATTAATCCCTCTACGAAACCCAGCTTTGCTAGAACCGCGAAAAGATAGTTCCATTCAACCCGGTCAAATACCATAGGGGCATCTAAGGACACCAATACTGCCGATTCCAGTATCTCCGAGGCCCCTCCAAGAATTCAATGTAACCTTCTCAGGTTTAATGCAGTATTTCGGCGCGGCATAAAGCCGGATTGATCTGGGTATATAAGGGTTGAGACCACTTTAACCAATCTAGTAGCCAGTAATTTCGCTAGTATTATGGGCTCTGCGTTTAGAAGGGAGATGGGTTTATAGGAAGAGCACTGCACCCTGGGTTTACCTGCCTTGTGTATGACCACTATATTTGCAAACCGCTGGTCGTAAGGAAGCTGGCCTTTCTCTTTGTTCTCGAGGAACATCGCTCGGAGATACGGGGCAAGTTTATGAGCATTCAATTTATACAACTCTATCGGTATCCCATTAGGACCGGTCGCTTTACTCGACTTTATCCCCCTAATTGCCTGTGCAACTTCATCATCCATAAGGGGGGGGGGGGGTGGAGTCCAAATAGTCCTTATCGTCTGCTGCTAATTCTGGCATGACAATATCTTTAAGCATTTCGCTATTTTCAGCTACAGTAAATCCACTGCCAGAAGTATTTACACTCTTGTAATATTCAAAAAAGGTGTCCGCCACCGCCTGTGGGTCCGTCACTATGCCCAAATCAGTTCCTACTACCTCAGGTACCCATCTTGATGCCACTTCCTCGCGTTCAAGCCATGCGATCAATTTACCCCCTTTATCACCGTGTTCATATACTCTACTTTGACTAGCATCATTTTGAGCCATAGCTCTATCCCTGGCCAGGCTCCTGTACTCTTCCTGACATAGCCTCATGCCGTGAATCTTCCGGTGTCGACTTTCTGGCCACCTTCTCCTCTAATCTCAGCACTTCGCCTTCGCCTTCCATCCTAGTCATCTCCGCCCGACCTTTCCTCTTCCCGGCCGTAAACAAGGATAAAACCTCGCCCCTTGCCACTACCTTGTATGCTTCCCAAAAGTCTGCGCCGATTCAACCGTACCCACATTTTTCTGGAAATACCGATCTGACATTTTAATAATCTCCTTCTTGTGGTCGGATCCTTCAATTGCCATGCGCTAATAGGGGCCACTTTGCTCACCGCCACCTGACCAAATTCAAGCCGCAATCATATTGGAGTGTGATCGGATATACCTCTACCCAGGTACCGTACATCTCGGATAGTGGCCACCATTGCCGCCGGCAGTAGTATGTAGTCTAGTCTAGACAAACTCCTGTGTGCCGCTGATATGTGGGTATATGTCAAGTTGCGTACACGCCAGCTATCTACTAGTCCCAAAGTTTCCAGGAAGTTCGGGAGCAATCTCTGTGATGGCAAAAGTGGCCGTGGTGGATTCCTATCGATCTCTCCGTCCAAAACCGCATTAAAGTCACCCCCCCTATATCAGGATGCCCATGGGCAGGGTGAGAAACACCCTGCTTAGGTTTCAAAGTGTCGGTCTGTAGACCAGGTGGGACATAGATTGACAGAAGAGTGACAGTCTTTCCCCCTACTTGACCAGACACCCCAGGATATCGACCCCTCTGATCCAGCCAAGTTGACTGTATTGCCATTGGAAAGGAGTTTTTAATCAACACACCCACCCCTCTGGAGCCCGTAGTAAATCCAGCATGCGCCACTAACTTGTAACCTCCTTTATGGAGGGCCATGCAGCAGTTACCCACAAGGTGCGTTTCTTGCAATAATACAAGATCTGGGGAATTCCTTCTAATGAGCTGATTAACCATCCCTCGCTTAATCCTATCTCCTAGCCGTTAACGTTCCAGCTTAGCACCTTCATCCCCTCTCCCTGATTAACCTGCGCCATCAGACCCAAAGAACAAACTTCTGATCATCTCTCTATCACCTGATGAGAAAGAAAAAAAAAATAACTACACACCATACATCACTACGCCATTTCCTAGCGAAAGAAAAATTAAAACAAAAAAACAACAACCATGCAACAACTTTCCCCACCCTCCACACCCCACCCTGCACCCCTGCTCACGGCCTTCGCCAACCCCCAACTCGCAGTGTGCCTGTCGCCCCATACCGCTCTAAGGATGTTTTTACCCCTATTACAGAACTCCTTCTCAAGAAGCGTATCCGTAGCAGTGTCTCGCACATGGACCCCCCGCTCAACAACACCATAACAGCACAGTCAACAGTGTTACTCATCATTCCTGTTCTTGCGAGCCTTCCCCTTCTTCGCCGCTTCGTCTCCGGGGCTCCTCCCGGTAGGACAGACTCTCCACCCAGTCTGAGGCAATTTCAGGATTGTCAAAGAACCAAACCTTTCCTGCAGCCTCAACTCGCAACTTGGCTGGGAACATCATGGCGTATTTAAGTCCTTTGTCTCTGAGTCTCTTCTTAACTCCCAGGAAACTTTGCCGCTGTCGCTGAACCGTCTGGGTAAAGTCCGGAAAAAAGTTGAGGGTGAAATTTTGATAGTTCTGGGCCCCCAGATCTGGATGCTTGCAGGATAACGTCTCTGTCTCTAAAATTAAGCACCCTCGCAATCATCGGCCGAGGCGGGGCTCCTGGACGCGGCCGTCCCCCCGGGACCCAGTGTGCTCGCTCTATCGTGAAGAAGGTCCCTAACCCTTTCGGTTTCAGATGATTAAGATAATATCTTCCACAAAAAGGTCAGGGGTCAGACCCTCGGCCTTCTCCGGAACTCCAATTATAAGCACATTATTCCTCCGGGCTCTCCCTTCATAGTCATCCAGCTTGCGGTTTGCCAATTTACTCGAGGTTTTAAGGATCCGAACCTCTTGCTGCAGCTGCGCTACGTCGTCCGTCAGACTCGCCGTCTTTATATCTTATGATTTCACCTTCTCACTTGTTTTGGTGAGATCAACTCGAATCAAATTGACCTCTAAAGACACAGTGTCCAGCGACTCCATCTTCTGTCCGAGGGAGGTCTTGACCCCAGAGATAGCTGCCATCACATCTTGTAATGTAGGCTCTGACGTAGGACTCAAGGCCTCTCCACCCCCGTCTTGCAGTCTTCCGGACCCAGAAGGCGAGCCCCTGGGTAACGTGTATTTGTCCAACTTGTTGGTTTGGACGTAGCGGGACCCCTTAGTGGATCTAGTCTGCTGTTTCTCCCCTTCGGGTTTAGTCGCCATCTTGGGTCTGTGCTCGGAATGAGCCTCAACTGCCTGCGACAATAATAGCTGTCACCATCGATCGCAGGCCGGTGCCCTCGCACTCGGACCGCCAATGACCACGAGGTTTCCTTTCAAGGATCCAGAGCATCATCCGGATCCGGGTCAGCTGTCCGCCCGCACTTCAACCTTCTGTCATAGCAATCGGCGCGACCACCAGCACTTCTAACAGGTTGCTGAACCAACAGCACGGTCTCCGGCCACTCGGCAATCTGCCTCCATGCGGGCCTCAACAGTTATCTTGTCCGGGACATCCCCGCTCCGCCCATGCTGCCAATGCGTTTCACGCTCACCAGTCGGTGCGGACTCCACTCTCAGGGCCTGCTCCTCTCTGCTCCGTCCGCCGCTCACAATCTGGGAGCACCCAGGCCCCACACACAGACACTCGGCCCCATCAGCCTCTCACTGCTCCACGACTGGCCCAGCAAGTGTCCTGTATCGCGGCGCCGCATCCAGGCGCGGCGTCCGGCGGCGTCTAACGCAGGACCCCCTCTGCTGTCCGGGTGGTAGGTGCATTCGGGGCGGCTGCCTGCAGGAAAACGTCACCCCGGGCCGAGATCGGGGCCGGACCGGCGACTTCCAATCATCGGCCCCGCTGTTGTTACACTTCGGCCCGGGCAGGAAAGCTACTCGAGGCCCCGGCTCTCTCCTCACCCAGGCTGCAAACTTGCCGGCGATGTCACTCGGGCCCCGTGCGGCGGAATCGAACACGGAACCCAGCACCCGGCGCCTCTTCTGCTCTGCCGCTTGTTTCCGTTGTTGGGGAACAGGATAAAGGTCAGGTGTGCACGGAGGCGGCGGGGGTCCCGAGAGCCTGAAACTCACGCGGCCATCTTGGACTCGCGCGAAGCTCCTCCCCAACTTTGACATTTTTAAAAACAAAATAAGCTCCAATCTCTGCAAACCACACCCAAATGGGCCAGCCACCACTGATCACCACTGATCTCTGGATTTTCTGCCTTGCAGGTAGTGTGCAAATACTTTTGCTTTTTATGCCACCTTTGGCTAAAACTATCCATCCATTTCTAGCAGAAACTGCAGTTTACATTGTCTTTCTTTTTTTCTTCAACTTATATTACAGTTTTAGTCATTCAACTTTCTCCTTTACAGACAACTGTTAATAAAACACTTAAAAATGTATGTCCCACTTCATTCAAAATATTGATATATTTATTTGTTTGGGGTACACCTTAAACAAATACATTGCCATTAATTTTACATAATTACAACAGCATAATTAGTAATCGCTCATCTAATTCCTAAACTAACATTCCGACAATGATTAAACCATGTTTCCAATCAGGATTATATTTTCTAGCCTCATTTGTGGAAAAAAATATCTAAAGTTTGAATTTTTCTGGTTTTGGATGTGATCAAAACATTCCTTCATTATTGCGGTTTTTGCCATGATTGATTCATCTGTGGCAGATTTGTCATTGATGCATTCCTACTGTTTACATATAACTATCATGTCTGGATCGGCGTCCAGAAGGAATTCAAAGCCACAGAATGCAAAAAGTGTGTAGAATACATAACATGAGTTGGTAACAAAAGTGATGGAAAAAGGACACTATTTTTAAGCATACCAGTGAAATTAACCAACAAGTATCAGCATGATGGAATGTATGAAAGGGCATATGTATCGCTACAAAAAAAGGGAGAAAGTAAACCATAAATCAAACAAGCATAGCAATAATGTTGGCTACATTTGAAAAGTTACATTGGAATTAGCCAACAAGCGTCGCCAGGATGAAATATACTGAAGATTGTAGGTATCACTAAAAGAAAGGAGAGAGTAACCCATAAGTTAAACAAAGATACATATGTTAACGGATACATAAATAATGTAAACTCTCCCTCAGTAGTTAAATGTACGTTCAAATAAAGTGTCCACAGAAGCGGGATTGAATGAAAGAGGAACCTATACAGAAATCAATCACTAATAATCAATTGCTGCAATTATGTGAAGAGAACACGATATGCGGCAAATGCTTGTTTTTTTTTTACTTCAAGTGACTGTTTTCTTTACTGGTAAACACAAGATCTGAACGGACTAATTCTGCGAGGTAATTTCAGCCAAATACCATAATGTGAACAACCCAGCCACAGAGGTTAAATATACAAATGTAATACAGTGCTCACGATCTCCTTAATATGTCGTATCCGAGACACCGTAGTGCTAGACCAAATTATTAAACTGATTTCTAGGGACTGTGGGTAAAAGAGGAAAATGGCATACAGAACCATAACCCATATGCCATATTAGCGTTTGCTGGAAAATTGACATATTTATTCAAATAAATCTTTATCAAAGCTTCATCAAAGGGGAATTATAAACATGGGAGAGCAGGACAGCTTACCCAACTAGTCACCACACACTCACACACAGGAGCATGGCAGCCGAACACACACTCACTTCACAGCTATGGAAGTTATCACTCTCACTACACAGTCACATATAGAGGGGCGGGGCAGCGCAGCACACTCAAGTCTACACAGTCAACATAGGAGAACAAGGCAACTCACTCTCCTTACTACACAGTCAACACAGGAGAGCATGGCAACTCACTCTCCTTACTACACAGTCAACACTGGAGAGCATGGCTACTCACTCTCCTTACTACACAGTCACACAGAGAGGAGCAGGAAAGCAAAACACACCCTCACTACACTATCACACCGAAAGGAGCAGGAAACCTCAACATACTCCCTAAACTGTCACGCAGAGAGGAGCAGGACACCTCCACAACCTACACTGTCACACAGAGAGGAGCAGAAAACCTCAACGCACTCACTACGCAATCACACAGAGAGGATCAGGACAGCTCAACACAGTCTCACTACACAGTCACACACAAAGGAGTATGGAGGTTCAACACATTTTCACTTTACAGTCACACACAAGCAGAGCACTCACTGTCACACACAAACCAGTATGGCAGCTCAACACACTCACCTTGAAGTTACACATAGATGAGTAAGGCACCTCAAGTTGAAGTGCCTTAGTCCTTTATGTGTAACTGTGATGTGAGTGTTAACTCATTTGCTAGCCACAGATTGTGGAGCATGGCAACTCAGTACACTACACAGTCACTCACAAGGTAGCATGGCAGCTCAATAAACTCACTGCACAGTCAAACACAAAGGAGCACGGCAGTGCACTATACTCTAACTGCACAGTTGCACATTGAGGAAGATGACAGCGCAACGCACTCTCACTACAGTTGCACAGAGAGGTGCATGGCAGCTGAACACATTCTCACTACACAGCCACACATAGAGGGAAACAGCAGTTCAACTAGCTCATTTCCACACAGGGGGACATGGCATCTCACACTCACTCAATACTCAGTCATACATAGAGGAGTATGGCACTCCACTCCCTACACATTCAAGCACAGGGGAGCATGGCACCGCAAACACCCTCACTACACAATCACACATACAAGACCTTCGGAGTGCACCACATTCTCATACACATCGCACATAGAGGACCATAGCAGCTAAACAAAATCTCACTATGCAGCCACACCTAAAGGAGCAAGACAGTTAAACACACTCTCATTACAGAGTCCACAAAAAGAAGCATGGCAGCACAACTCACTCTCACTACAGAGTCACAACAAAGGGATAGTGGCCGCACACCATCATTTACAACACAATCAACCACAGGGGGATGAAACCTCTCCCTCACTCAAAACACCATCACAAAGAGTGGAGAATGGCAGCTCAACACACTCACTAGTCGGCCACCAGCAATACCACTAATCATAACCATCGGCAATACCATCACCACTAATACCACCACCCATACCACTATCCATACCACCATCACCAATGCCACCACCGAAACTACCAATACCAATACATCAACCAGCAATACCAATACATCAACCAGCAATACCAATGCCACCACCACCACCAATACCACCACCAATACCACCACCAAAACCAATACCACCACCACCACCAGTCCCACCACCAATACCACCTCCAATACTGCCACCAATACCACCAATACTACCACCACCAATACCACCACCACCCATACCACCAATAGAACCACACCACCAGTACCAATACCACCACCAATACCACCATCACCAATAACCACCACTAATACCACCACCAATGCCACCACCACCAATAACAAGACCAGTACTAGTACCACCACCCCCATCAGTACCACCAATACCACCACCACCACCAATACCAATACCACCAATACTGCCACCAATACCACCACCAATACCGATACCACCACCACTACCAATACCACCACTACCAATGCCACCACCACCAATATCACCACTAATACTACCACCACTATCGCCACCAACAATACCACCATCACCAATTCCAATACCATCACTTCAGTGCCTCTCGCTCACTAGTAACAGCAGGGGCACAGTACAAGGCCGGAGCTGCAGCTGAGATCATCCCTACCTCCCTCCATGCCTACCATAAAGCACAGCCCGCCCTGCACCAGGAGGTTAATCCAGGGCCCTACTACTGATGGAGTGTTTTTTATTAGGCCAAAGAGAGAATGACCTTACGCAATGCCACATTGAACACTCAAATCACGGAGAGGGCAGGAAATAGCCCCCCACCCACTCTTCGTCCTGAGCCGCGACAGCGTAATCACAGAGCAAAAGGTGTTGAAGCGCTTTGTTAGTGTGTATAGCTCGCATCATATATAGCTCTCAACTCACACTTTGTGTCTGTGTAATTTACAACACTTACACATCTTCTTCTTCACTGCACTATTTATCACTACTTTGAAGACGTCGCAGGCCGGACTCTTCCTCTGATATTTACAATCTAACAAGCGGTCTATAAGGCCCTTTATTGCAATGCAATAGGTCTTGCATTTGGAAAAGTTTCAGCTATTCGTATTGTAAATGACCATGCCTTTCATCTATGTCTTAAAACCCAAAACATAAATAAAAGGCATTGTCATTTACAATGCCAGTAGATAAAAATGTGCATGAATGCGAGACCTATTGCATTGCAAATGCTTGTTTAGATTTATAATAAATACAATAGATTTCACAAGGACAGCACAAGCTCTGTGCAGGCAAAATTTTAATAGGCCCAATTTTTCGGTGAAAAAAGGTGATGTGTCCACGTTGCATTTTGGGCCGTTTTCTGTCGCGGGCACTAGGCCTACCCACACCGTTGAGGTATCATTTCTATCAGAAGACTTAGGGGGAATGCTCAGTGGAAGGAAAGTTTGTGGCTCCCCTCAGATTCCATAACTTTCCATCACAAAACTGAGAGGAGAATGTGTTTTATTTTGACAAATTGAGGTTTACAAGGGATTATGGGTAACAAAACCTGTTGAGAGCCACACAAGTCACCCCATCTTGGATTCTCCTAGGTGTCTAGTTTTCAAAAATTGCCAGGGTTGCTAGGTTTCCCTAGCTGCTGGCTGATATGGTGCCCAAAATCCACAGCTAGGTACATTGTAAAATAAGCATTTACAATGCAACGGTCTCGCCTTTGCAAAAGTTAGAGCTATTGGCCCTTTACCCACGGCAGGCCTGTGTGTGGCATAGATGCTGTGTGCTGGGTTTCCTGGAAGAGAAGGGAGCTGGAGGCTAGGAGCCCCGATGGCTGGCCAGAGTTGGGCAGCCAGAGGAGGTACCCCAGGGAGCACTCAACTATGGAGATGAACTGCCCGTTGGAAGCGGTAGGTCCTACCAGCAGCCCTGCCGCCAAGGTGAGGGGCCACCAGAATCGCGGCCCTGTGTGTGCTGGCCCTGACACTGCGAGGGACAATATTTACCACTGCTGTTTTGAATTTATACTCCGTGCACTCAATATGGGGAGTGGAGCCTCCAAGAAACTTGACTGGCACAGAAGATGAATCTTCCAGAGCTGGGCACCGAGTGCTAGGGCCTACTTCCCCCAGCACCCCCTCCACGCCCCAGGGCCTGCGCGAACCAGACATAGATACTCCTGGTGATGCTTCACCCATAATTGTAGTCTAATTTCAGAATAACCGTTCTGTAAAATACAACGTTGTTTTATTTCTAGTACTCCTTGAATGGGGAGTGGGTGCAGACGGCGCTCGTTTGCCTATTAGGTTTTAGTAGAAATGTATTTTTTGTAAGTCTATTCAAATGTAAAATTCGACGTTTTACTGAAAATTAAACAGAAAATCCGAACAGAGCAAAAAACATACCAATAATAAAGCCCACTAGATAAAGCGGTTGACAGCGTCGGTTATGCCCGCAGTTTAAGGATATTTTTGAGCAACTCTGTCAGTGTGTTGAGTCCTTATTACTCCCATTTCTTCCTATTGAATATGCTTATTGGGTATACAAGCATTTGACGCTGCTAGGATCACACCAGGCATCGGCGGTTGAGCCGAGGTGTGATCTCACCGCTTGTGATCCCAGCCTATTGCAATCTCCACAGTAAGGAGTCAACGAGGTTCCCCCCAGGGCATTGCACGCATGCAGTGGCCGAATGAGTAAACACCCGCGACTTTCGATTCTAACTCAACAGGCGGTGGGGCGCACCCTAGTCTTGTGAGTGGTTAGCCAGGACTCCAGGTCAGGGGAAGCCTCCCCCCCCCATCTTTCCCACCCATTCATGTAATTATTTACACCCCAATGCATTCTGGGAGTTCTAGTCTTCATTAATATGACTTGAAAGAGTCGGACTGCATAATTGGGCGTGGAAGGGTAAATACAGTCTGACACCACACAGGGCTTGTGTGCATTTAGAGCATAAATAAGATGGGCAAGTGTGGGCCCAAATCGTACAAACTCACTACATACATTTTAAAATTATCATCCTACCCGTCAGGAGTTATTGCAAGGGGTAATAGTCTGTCCTTAAGCCACCTACCGTGGCTATCGATCGGACTGACTTCCACCCATCAAAATTAACTCTGTTGTTGCCAGCAGTGGGGCGAAGCCTTCGACTTACCCCAACAGGTCAGGCCGGGGACCCCCTCGGGGACGCCTCTTCTTCTGAGGGCGGCTCCTTGATGCGAGGCAGTGGCAGGCTGTCTTCCTCCGCCGCGGCGGCGCCTCCGATACCCCTGTGAGGCCCTCCCTTCTTTCTTCCACTTCCCCCTGGCTTGCCACTGCGGCGAGAGAGGCGGCGGGAGATCTTGCGGGCCAGGTGGGCGAGTGTGCCCCCTTTGACGACATAGTCTCGCTCCAGCTCCTCCAGGGAAATCTCGATATTGCCCGTGTACCAGAAGATCCAACCAATGAGGCTCAGGAACACCAGAATGGCGCCGGTATGGATCAGCTAGTCGCCAAAGTCCCTCCCGTTGATCTGCAGCTGGGCGAAGAAGCCCACCAGGAGGGAGGCAACCCCCACCAGGTCCATCAGAATCGCGAACAGGAGAGCCATCCGGCAGCGTCCGAGAGCGGCATCGTCTGAGAGCGGCCGGAGCCAGGTGTGCGGCGCGAGGGCGGAGCGCTGCAAAGGTGTGCTATGTACACAGCAGACTCAGGAAACCAAACAAACCTGTTGTGGGAGGCAGGGATCACGTTACACACTGCTAGAAGGGGGTGAGCAGGCTTAACCGTTTCGCCTCCTCTCACCCCACACAAGCTGCAATGACAGAAAAATAGAAGGAAGTAGCGAGAGCCATGGGCTGGGCTGGGCCTACCCACCCTGGGCTCCACCCACCCTGCCTCACCAAGCGTCCGGGACAGCATCAAATTATGGACGGAAGCCGGAGGTTCTTTTGTGACTGTCATGGTTCGCTGACAGCGTACCTGCAGACTTCTTGAAACATTAGAAAAAACACACACACACTCACTCACTCTCTCGGGCTCTCTCTCTCTCTCTCTCTCTCTTTGCTAATTCACAGTCACCCTTACAACAAGCGCTCGAGCGCTCGCCATTTGTCTATAAGCCCCGTCCTTTTCAGATTGGGGGGCGTGTTTTCTAGGATGTAAACAACAATAAAAAACACTCCCCCCACCACCCCCCCCCCCCAGGCTGAAAAGGATGGGGCTTACAGACAAATGGTTCTTCTTTCGATCTAAGCCCCGTCCTTTTGCGATTGGGGGGCGTGTTTTTGACTGACAACGTCACTAGTAGAACAAAACAAACAAGCATTTACAATGCAACGATTTCGCTTTTGCCAAAGTTAGAGCTATTGGCATTGTAATTGACAACATTTTTATTTATGTGTTGGTTTTGAAAACAAATAAATAAATGGCATTGTCATTTACAATGCCAATAGCTTAATCTCTCGCAAATGCGAGACCTAGTGCATTTGCACCCACACACACACACAGAGACTCCCACACACATAGACTCACACACACATAGACTCACACACACATAGACTCGCACACACATAGACTCACACACACATAGACTCACACACAGAGACTCACGCACACACAGAGCCCCCCACACAGAGCCATACACACACACACACACACAGCGCCCACCCCCCCCCCCACACACACAGCGCCCCCCCACACACACACAGAGCCCCCCCCCCCACACACACACAGCCCCACAAATGGCAACAACAACCTCACCATGGGGCACACAATTAACCTTGTACAGTTAAAAAAATAATTGAAAAGACGCGCTTCTGGGCTTTGCGCCCGCCAGGAAATCCTTTTCAAATGAGAATCTTGAGGATGGCATGAAAGATATGCTCACCTCGCTGTAAACTTCCATTGTAAGACCGCACCAACCCCAGGCATGGCGGCGAGGGTAGGAGGGAGGAAACTCGCCGACCTGACAACAACAAAGGAGCCTGGTGTGACTCAGGCAGGTGATCTCAGGCCCAGAGAACCAGGTGGCGAGGCACGTGCGTGGGCATCTCTGAGCTGGGGCAACGTCCCACCGACCCCCGACACTCAAAACCAAAAGGGTGATGATGGCCCAGGAGGGGGTGGGCACGCGCTACCATACCCACCCAGAGACTTATGGGCACGCTCCCCGGTCATTAACACACGCAATTTCATGTGCGTGGTAACATCACCGAGTGGTGGCTGTGTCTAATGGAAGTGTGTAGGGGTGCGGGGTTCCCATCAGCTAGTTTCGGATACCTCACCTGGATTATAAAGTAGGTGTCTGAGGTCCCCAATTCCCGATCATCAGACCGCCCCCCCGCCCAGTGCTCGAAGGACACTGCAAGTGTGATGACCTATCCCATGCTTATCACGACTATCGCGGTATAGTGAAGTTTGAGGGTGAGGGTCGGTGGCTCAGTTCTGAGGTGACAGCCACACCTTGATGAATGACACGTCTGCCCCATCACTCCCCATATTTTGGCGGACTCTCCACTTAAAACGCCAAAGGTTGAACAGACCCTGACGTGATGCTGACTGGGCATCCCCAGTCCGGCCAGGACGTACACTTACCTTGGGTTTGTGCAGCCACTTTCTGAACCTGTTCATCATGCCCTGCTGTGTCCTGCTCCTGCTGACAGGGCTCTGATCCTGCTGAGCCCGGGCTCTCCCCTTCGGCTGTGCCGTCCCCGAGTTAAATCAGCTGTGAAATATTTCCCTCCTGCCCGTGCCTCGGGTTTCTCCGGGGCTGCCGAGCTGGGACAGCGGGGGAGGGGGCGCCGCTGCGGTATCGCCGGCACTCCAGTGTCAGCCACACTCCTGCCGCTGCAGCAGAGCAGTTACAGGCGGCTTCCAATACTACGCAGTGAAAGAGGCGACGGACTTCACAGTCAAGTGCACTCAGCATAGGCACAAAGAAAGGACTAACGCATAAAATGTATTCATAAAATCCGATATCCACGGGCAAGCGTAAATGTTACGTCACAAACATTATTTACATCTTTTTGTTTAAATGCATATTTGCATTTTTTACATGTTTCAATGTGTTCTGAATTACTGTGCTTAAAGCGTTTGTTACGAGAGAGTACCGTTTGTGCATCCTCGGAGAGTCGAGCGGCTTCCTGTTGCCATGGAGACAAGTAAACATACCAAGCCATTGCTTGTCTGGGGCTGGTAGTTCTTCGATTTCAATGAAGCACTATAATGCTAGGGGCAGTCTTTTGAAGGAAAACTTCAACTCCCAGACGCGAGACTTCAATGCGTCCACAGATGACCAGCGGAGCGCCACTGCCTTCAAAATAATTGACTAAAACATCTACGGAGACACGGACAGCGGGAGGGGGGCGGGAACATGCGGCATGACGAAAAAAGGGGCGGGACTTGAAAAAAAGACCCAGAAACGCCCACGAATCGCGTCGTGACGGGGGAAAGAGTGATTGACAACCATCTCTTCCAATGGCTAGCCTCCATTTTGGAGCTAGCCAATGGGAGAGAGAGGCGGGACAAAGCCCCATACTAGTTCTCAAAAGATTTCGCCTGCGCAAACGCTGCTGCACAGCGGACGCCAGGCGAAACCTAAAAAACACGCCCCCCAATCCGAAAAAGACGGGGCTCAGAACGAGAGAATGACGACACTGAGACCTCTTCTCCAATGGCTGGCCGCCGTTTAGGAGGCCAGCCAATGGAAAAGAGGGGCGGGGTTTACCCTCGCTACTCAAGAGTCATTAAGTCTCGCTGGCGAGACTGCGCATGTGCGCAGCCTACGCTAGCGGAGACCTAAAAAGGGTAATTTTGCAGTGGAAAATTTTAATTTGTCCATGTTGCGATTTGGCCTGTTTCCTGTCGCAGGCACTAGGCTTACCCGCACACGTGAGGTAACATTTTTATCTGGAGACTTAGTGTAACACAGAATAGTAAAACAAGTGTTATTACAAATTGTCTTTCTCTGCATTTGCACCTTCCAAATCCAGGACAGAAAGAAGTCATTTTGAGAAATGCTCTGTAATTCATATGCTAGTATGGGTGCCAACAAATTCAAAGGTGTGCAAATAACCACTGCTTCTAAACTCCATATCTTTTGCCCATTTCTGAAATGCACGGGTTTCCTTGATACCTATTGTTCACTCTTTATATTTTACCCAATGAATTGCTGTATACCCGGTACACAATGAAAACCCACAGAAAAGTGCAGCTTAGTTATTGGCTCTGGGTACCTCGGCTTCTTGGACAACCTACAAGTCCTATATATCCGCGCAAGCAGAAGGGTCCAGTGGACGTAACTGTAAATTGCTTTAGAAAATCTGCCATAGCGAGAAGTTACAGATTAAAATGTAGACACAAATGGCTGGTTTTTTTTCCAACACAATTTCAATATTAATATATTTCAACTGTTACTTTGTATAGAAAAACCTTGAAGGATCTAAACGCATGACCCCTTGCTGAATTCCAGATTTTAGCCTTTCGGGATCCATCATGGGTTTCACACCCGTTTTAACCACTAAATGGAAAGAGGTTAAAAGCACAAAAAATAGGGAAAATGGTCTATCTCCCAGTATAATGCCAAAACTGTGTTGAAAAACATGGTTTTCCTATTCAGTCAAGTCTGCCAGCTCCTGAAAGCTGGAAAGATGGTGATTTTAGCACCGCAAACCCTTTGTTGGTGCCATTTGGAGGAAAAACACCTGACGCTTTCTTCTGCTGCACTTATTCCCATTATCTCCCCACCCCCCAAAGAAACAAAATTTAGCTGTATTTTGTATAATTTCTCTGTCCCCCTCCAAGGGAATCCACAAACCCTGGGAACCTGTAAAATCCCCATGATGTTGGGGGAAAAAAGAACACATGTGGCCTGGATACCTTATGTGAACAAAACGTTGTGGAGGCATAAGTGCGTACTACCTCAAATTACCAAAAAAAGGCTTAGCACTGGGAGGTGAGGCCTAGCAATGAAGGGGTTAAAGGTCATCTTGCTGCCATTACCTCATATAGAAAAGGACCAAACGTAGTATCCTGTTTTTTAACTGTTTCCATGATAAGAATTTTTGGAAGGATAGAAGTCTTTTCTTCATTTAGGCTCCCACCACTTTCTTGGGAGCTGACTCTGGTTTCGTCAAAATTAGCCTCCCAATGTTTGGCCTATGCATTAGGCTTCTTTGTACAGATTTCTTGGAAATTAGCTTTTTAGTTTCAATTACTTCTGCAGTCGAGTCTTACACAGTTTTTCATAGCAATAGGACAGTCCTTAGAACACACACTTACTTTTTGCCTAATGTCGTCTCAGATTATCATATAACTCAGACTGTTTCCTTCCCAGTATTTATCGACATTCTAACTTCTCAAGTGGAAAGATCTTTACAGTCCTTTGATGTTAGAAGAGTTTTCACGTTTTATTTTGATAGATATACCCAAAACAAGCCAGTTATTTGTTAACTGTGGTCCTCCTGGGACTGGTAGGACGTCTTCCAAACCAATCCATTACTAGGTGGATAATTTCTTGCATTTCTTGCTGTTATCAATGATCCAACACACCTCTCCCAGAACAACCAAGGGCTTATTCTACACACAGCTGCTTGCTTAGTGAACTCTTAACAGAAATATGTAGTGGAGCTACCTGGAAATCAATACACACTTTCGCCACACATTACTGTTTGGATGAAGATTCAAGTGCTGACGCATTAGTAGGTCGGGCAGCTTTAAAGAATTTGCTTGGTTAACTGAGATTTCCTTGTTAGTTACCCATAGTCAATACTATTATTCTTTGATATTGTCAATGCAGACTAGGGATATGCTTGCTATTCTACTCTACGTTTATGACTATCAGTGACGATCCCACTGTACAGAAGAAAATGTTACTTTTGTTATAATCCTGATTCTGCATCGTAAGAATTCTCTCTGCAGTCGAAAGATACCACCTCCTCGTTTGTCATTATGTTTGGTAATAAGTCTCACATCATTTAGGCCAAAAGAACGGGAGCTGTGAGGCAAACCGCCAGTACAGTGCGTTGTGTAGTTCCTACAAATCTATATAGGATCTGCATGTTTAGACACCAAAAACTAAGGAATTAGTGTCCCAGACTGATTTCAGACACCCCTAAAGGATGTTAGCCTTTAAACTAGCCAGCTCACAGTGCCACTACAAGCCCCCTAACCTTACCAAGGAGTGAATAGTTTCTGGCAACTATCGAACATGACAACCCTTGATCCTTCAGGGATCGTGGAAACAGTACAGCACTTTTTGCTCAGTCACTCGTGCTCACTTAATCTCAGAGAGGTACACAGAATAAACAATAGGGACATTTTCAATAAGCATTTATTGGACCAGCGTCATCCTAGTATAAAATGGGTGTGCTGCGATAAGCATTAGACAGAAACTGATGTATACGATCGAAAGCACCAACAGAGTAAATAAAAGGTAGAATTCTACCACGGTGCTAAAACCGTGAATATATTTAGGCATATAGATACATGACAGTAATCAAGCGTACTCCTAAGATGCAAACCATAGCTAAGTGTACCTAGCATGTATGTAGGTGTAAAGCCAAGACTCCCCTTAGGAAAGAGCCAACCTGATGGGAAAGAACGAAGGACTCTGTTTTTATCTCGAGGAGGACACCCCGCTAGGGATGTCAGACTACTGCACACAGGAGTCTCTGCGTGGAGGGACTCCAGTGCCATGTGTCAGCATGGAAGCTTCTCCTCTGGTTTGCCCAGTGAAGATGTGGTGCTTATATACCCCATGCATTTATTCAGCACATAACTATGGAAAAGGTCAGCACCAGAGCCGTTATGTAGAGCAAAGTAGGACAAATGCAGGTAAAAGGTTGTGCAGCTACCTAGGCCTTTATTGGGGTACATTGGGGCTCATAAGTGCATGATGGG
Organism: Lissotriton helveticus; assembly: GCF_964261635.1. Lineage (NCBI taxonomy): Eukaryota > Metazoa > Chordata > Amphibia > Caudata > Salamandridae > Lissotriton > Lissotriton helveticus. Next base: position 541,545,766 of record NC_136059.1, on the reverse strand, counting down.
ACAGGGAAAAATACTTTTTTAGAGGCATGTTAACCCTGTGACTTGACAGACAACCTTTCTCTGCATTTCACCCTGAGAGATTGTTTGGGCTACTTTCAGCTTGGTTCTGCAATGTGATCTTAAGACTTTTTTAAATGGGTTTTTTCATCTGGGGAAAAACGCTGGAATGCTATATATTGGAGTAAGTGCAACCAGACTGTTTAACAATGTTGTGTGAACCTCCAACTAAAGATAGACTTTATATGAAAAAAAGTGTTTCAGGAACCCGAGCATTGTTGAGAATATTCAACGTTTATAACTTCAGTGAGGATTCCTATGATGAAGAAACTGTATTGCTGGCAAGTAACATTTTCTTTTTGCACCACCAGTGCACTCACTGCGCAAAACACAGCTTACTGCAGTATTGGAGCTTTCATAGATTCACATGCCTGAATCATTCCCCGTCGTCGAGGGGGGAGTCTCCGGTACATAAAAAAGCAATGCTTAGCAGTATAGCAAACTGAAAGAGGCCTAGGCCCATTTCCCTTTTGCAGCCCATAACACTCGTTATGTAAAAAGGACCAAACTTTTCTGTGAACCAATCAGAGCTCCTCACCCTCTAGAACCCTCCCGAGAGAACCTTTTGCTCCTCAGGTTTTGTACCGCACGTTGTGCTAGGGAGTCTCCTTTGAGCTTTGACTGGGATTTGAGGTCTTTTTTTCCAGATTTATTTATTTGAAGTTCCTTATTCTTATACCATGGCTGACAAGGAGAAAAAAGGATTATTTAGGACTTGTGCCACCTGTTCTAAAAAAATACTCTATACAGATGACCCTCATAAAGACTGCATATACTGCCTCTATCCAGACCATCAGGCGAAGGATTGTAAGGTATGTCGTACCTTCTCAAATAAAACCTTGAGGGATCATGAAGGAAGACTACAACTTTGGCTTCTGAAGGTTAAGGCCAGGAAGGAGATCCTCTCAAGTGATAGTGAGGAGGGGTCATCTTCGTCTAGGAGATCTAAAAAAAGAAACAGATCTCCTCAGGCTCATACCTCAGGTGAGAGACCTGAGAAGGACCCTAAAAAGACCACTCCAGGGTCTTCAGGGCACAGTCCCTCAAAATCTCCTTCAGGCAAAGCTAAGGAGAAGAAGGGTCATGCTTCAGAGGTAAAACAAGTAAAGAAAACTACCTCAGAGCCTTCAAAATCTCCTCCCAGGGTCAGGATTACTATCAAAAAGCGATCTTCCACACCTTCTGAGGAGAAAGAGAAAAAATCTACACCGTCAACGGGAGCGTCGACGAGGAAAATGACATCTTCGTTGAAAACGGCATAGTCGCCGACGAAGCATGAGGTAAAGACTGTTTCTAAAGCTTTATCGCCGTCGACACACACTCTCATCGTCGACGGGCTCGTCGACGACGGCAACGACCATGGGTCCGTCGACGACGGTGACTACAACGTCGACTATAGCGTCGACGACTATGATATCGTCGACGACGACTGTCTCGTCGACGGGCTCGACGACAAGGGTAAAAACCCCAGAAAAGCGGTTTTTGGCCTGGAAAAGAACAATCACACCAGAAATGACATCTCCAAGTAAGGTGTCTCCATTAGTTCCTTCTCCTCTTCTAGAGGAAGAGGACTCAAAGGACGAGGATGAAGGTGGTCCGTTTGGATATGCTAGTAGCCCATTGCAGTTAAGGGTGAATACCAGCAAGAAGACTCGGAGGATGAGTATGAGGGATTTCAGGATCATCCCCAACAACAAGAACAATACCACCAGGAACATCACGAGGAGATAAGTGTACCGTCTTCTTTATTGAAGGATCTACAAGTCATGTTGGAAGATTAGAAGAGAAGATATCCGATGCCTCAGGCCTCTTAGGAAATTCCAGAGGTTATGCCTCGACCACGCTCTGTACCAGGTACACCAGTGCGAAGGCGGACGATCTTGCCGGATCCTCTTCCAAAATCTCCACCACCAAGATCTCAGCAGGATCCAGGTACCACGGATGATGACCATGAAGATGGAGAGATTACGGACCCTAGCAGAGAGTGGGACGATTATCTCATTCTGTCCCCTTCGTCTCCCGCACCGAAACCTGTGGATTCTCCACCGGAGGGCATTGGTTGGTTTCATAACCTGATGGAAAGGGCCAGTAAAAGACTCCGGTGCTCGCCAGACTGGACCAAAAATATAAAGCGCCTGCAGATGCTCCAGCATGTCGTTTGGGTCATCCCAAACTGGACTCAGTTATTACACAGTCGGCCCAACAGAAATCGAGAAATCCATCAGCTCCAATTACGGCACCCCCAGACAGGAGGCTGGACAACGCAGAGAAGAGATTTTCCTTATTATCGTCTCTACTAGCGAAAGCTGCAAATGCCCTGGCCATTCTGGGGAGATATGACAGACAAATGTGGTGCGACCTTTCGCCATATATTGACCGTGTACCAGAACCAGAGAGACAAGAGGCCAGGAAAATTCATCTGGAGGGGGAAAGGACTTCGGCTGAAGTCATAGATTGCGCTATGGATATAGCGACTACGGCATTCAGATCTCTGGTAGGAGCAGCGGTGCTGCGCAGACAAGGGTGGTTAAGAGCGACGGCTTTTAGACCGGAGGTCCAGAATAAGATCTTAGACCTTCCCTTCAACGGTGAAGATTTATTTAGCAAGCATATTGATGACACACTACAGAGTATCAAAAAAAATACTGATACTGCTAAAGCATTAGGAACTCTGCAATACAGGATGGTTCCTTTTCGAGGCTCTAAAGGTAAGGGACAATCATCTTACAGAGGTGGATATCCGCAAGGAAGATTTTCCTCTTACTCCACCTCATCTCAGCCCTACCGTCAGCAGTATACACAGCGACAATCAGGGGGTTATACAAAATCGACTCCGAGAGGCAAAGGAGGTCGTCAGGGGAAAGACAGCACCCGACGACAACGACATCCTTCGAGTTCCGGCTCTACCGACTTTACTGAGATCGCTTGTTCCCCTGGGTGGAAAGATTGTTCATTATTTTCAAAATTGGCAAGAAATAACTACGGACCAATGGGTCCTCAACATTATTCAATTCGGCCACACTCTAAAATTTCTACAGACGCCTCCTTGTACACCATCGGTGCATCAGAAAGTCAATCATTTGCATCAAATCCGGAAGGAGATTCGGACAATGCTCCGAAAGGGAGCAATAGAACCGGTGCCGAACTCCCAAAAAGGAAAGGGATTTACTCCCGATTTTTTTTTTTTCTAGTCAAGAAAAACATCCTCCAATGGCGTCCTATACTGGATCTCCGATCCCTAAACACCTATCTCAAAAAGGATGGTTTCTCTTCAGGACATCCTTCTACTATTGAACCCAAGTGATCATATGACCACTTTAGATCTACAGGATGCGTACTTTCACTTCCCCATCCATCTTTCACACAGGCAGTACCTTCGGTTCATGGTAGCCGGAGAACATTACCAATTCAAGGTACTGCCATTCGTTCTGAAGTCAGCCCCAAGAGTGTTCACAAAATGCCTGGCTCCAGTGGCGGCTGTTTTAAGGAAACAAACATCTAATATTTCCTTACCTGGACAACTGGTTAGTCAAGGCACCATCAAAAGCACTAGCCCGAGCGTCAACAAAGGCTTGCATAGATTTGTTTCCAAACTAGGTTTGACTCTACACGAGGAAAAATCATCCCTTCGACATACAAAACTGGTCACTTTTTTGGGAGCAATACTAGATACGGAGAGAAACAAGGCGTTTCCCTCCAGAAAGAAAGACAGATGAAGATCGTGTCTCTCTTCCAAGACTTTATAAAAAGAAAGTGTCTTTCAGTACGCAGGTGCAAGTCATTACTGGGAATAATGTCACCTTGCATTCCCCTCGTGCCTAACTGCAGGTTAAGAATGCGCCTGTTGCAAGAACAGCTTGATCTACTATGGCGTCAAGCGGAGGGATCCTTCGATGACGTAGTCCAAGTAGCAACAGTCATGGTTGAACAATATGTCTTTCAAGGTCTTTCATTTCTTCCAATACCAGCTCCATTGGTAGTGACTACAGATGCGTCCCTAGAAGGATGGGGAGCATTTCTTCAAGACCTTCAAGTCAGTGGTCGTTGGAAGTTGCACGAGCACGAGCAGCAATTACACATAAACTTGCTGGGGCTCAGGGCAATCCGCTTCGCACTACAGGCTTTCCTGCCAAGGATAAGGGGTTGGTCGGTGTTGATAAGAACGGACAACACAACTGCGATGCTCTACTTAAACAAACAAATAGCTCAGAGAATATGGGAATGGGCGCTACAGCAGGTGATATTCTTGATAGTGGAACATCTCCCAGCGGATCAAAACATCAAGGCGGACACTCTCAGCAGGCTCAAGTCGTCCTGCCACGAGTGGGAGCTGGACCAGGAGATCCTAAACAACATTTTTCAAAGATGGAGAAAACCAACAGTAGACCTCTTCGCCACAAGGGAGAACAAGAAATGCTGGTTCTTCGCAAGCTGGCTTCCCCAGAGGGGATTTTGGGGGGGAATGCATTTTCGATGGCATGGTCCGGCGTATTTGCCTACGTTTTTCCTCCAATTCCTCTCCTGCCGCGAGTGCTTGGGAAGATCAAGAAAGAACCGTGCAGGCTGATCCTGATAGCCCCATGGTGGCCGAGACAACACTGGTTCACAGAACTGCAGCTGCTGTCGGCGGCCCGTCCAGTTCGTCTCCAACCAATTCCATCACTTCTGACAATGTCCCAGGGCCAAGTGCTCCATCCGGAACCGAGATCCTTGCGCTTAGCGGCCTTTCTCCTGTGCACTGTGAATTTCAGCATCTAGATATCTCAGAAGAGTGTAAAAACAACCTGTGAAAAGGTAGGAAGGATAGTACCAATAAAACCTACAGGATGAAGTGGAAAAGGTTTTGTCTCTGTTCATCCTCTAATTGCAGCACCTCATGAAAATATGCCATACATCTTACTTTTAGCCTAATCGGGATTGGCTCATGCTTCTATTAAGGTGCATTTAGCCACTGTATCCCGCTACAGAAGGTCTGCCTCTGGCCCATCCTTATGGTCTATGAGGTCATCAAACAATTTATGAAGGGATTGTTCAGAGTTTTTCCTCCAATAAAGCCTCCACCACCACTTTGGCGTCTAAACATAGTTCTGTCACAATTAATGAAGCAGCCTTTCAAACCTATACACAGGGCAGATATTAAATTCCTATCATTGAAGGTGGCGCTTCTCATCACTCTAACGTCAGCAAGACGAGTTGGAGAACTACAGGCTCTCACAATTCAAACCCCTTTTTTGCACTTTAAAGAAGACAGGATGATTCTTCGGAATTACACAAAATGTATTCCTAAAGTTCCAACTGACTTTTATTTAAAAGAACCATTAGTCTTAAAACGCTTCTTTCCTCAACCAGTAACAGCGGCGGAAAGAGTTTTACATTCGCTGGATGTACAGCGGTGTCTCAAGTTCCATTTACAAGAGACTAAGAGCTTTCGCAAGTCTTCACAGCTTTTCGTCGCTTTCAGCGCACCCAGTAAAGGTTGCCCTTTATCAAAACGTGGGATTGCCGGGTGGATTTCCAGTGCGATTGTTTACTGTCACCAAGCTGCTGGAAAACCTCTGGATACACGAGTTTGTGCTCATTCAACAAGAGCAGTGTCCACATCCACTGCATTATTTGCAGGAGTGCCGATCCAGGACATCTGCAGGACAGCAACTTGGACATCTACGCACACCTTCACTAGGCACTACTGCTTAGAAGCGGCTGCAGAGACAGATTTCGCAGTGGGAGAAGCAGTGCTGAGAAATATCATCCAATAATGGTGAGCCCTCTTTACATCCCTCCTTCCTTTTTCTTGATTACAAAGGCACATTTTTATTATTCACTGTGTATAATGTTATTCATACTGTCTTACATGATGATGGAATACAGAGAAAAAATGTGCTTTATTATATTACTGCTTGCTATCCTGATTCAGGCATGTGAATCTATGAAAGCTCCAACACTGGAGTAAGAAAACAAGTTCCTTACCTGTAACTGTAGTTCTCCAGTATTGGAAGCTTTCATAGATTCACATGCGACCCACCCTCCTCCCCTGAGAGGCTCACCTTGGATTCAGCACGGAAAGTGATTTATGCACAAGGGCGCGAAAATCTGAGGAGTAAAAGGTTCTCTCAGGAGGGTGAGGAGCTTTGATTGGTTCAGAGAAAGGTTTGGTCCTTTTTACATAACGAGTGTTATGGGTTGCAAAAGGGAAGTGGGACTAGGCCTCTTTCAGTTTGCTATACTGCTAAGCATTGCTTTTTTATGTACCGGAGACTCCTGTCTGGACGACGGGGAATGATTCAGGCATGTGAATCTATGAAAGCTTCCAATCTGGAGAACTACAGTTACAGGGAAGTAATTTGTTTTCTTCTTCCACTGCATAGTTGTAAGTTGAGAAAGGGGTGTCTAAAGAAGTCTTGTTGACACATTTCTCATCCTGTATGCAAATATCTACATTTGAAAACTGTGTTAAAAATCCTTAGGCAGATCTACTAAGTTTCATAAAAAGATATTCCAGAAAGACTACGGGCCCCATTAGGATGTCGGGCGGATCGCCACCGCCCGCATGGCGGTGGTGATCCGCCCGACATCCACCCCCGCACACAACCCATTTCCCCCTCACCATATTACTATGGCGGGGTGGGGGTGGGGGGGGGGGCCACAGCAGACTGAAAGACAGTCCACCGCTTTTCCACCCGGTCAACAAGTTGACCGGGCAGAAAAGAGTTTAATATGGTGGCGGTGTCTGTTAGACACCGCCAACCATATTATGATGGGGCGGTCACATGCCTTTCAGTGGCGGCGTTGCCGCCACAGAAAGGCATGCGGGAATCACGTGCGGGAGCCCGTTGGGGGCCCCCCAAGGATTCTGGGGGGGTGCACTATGGTACCCGCCTGCATTTCAATATACAAAGTGGCAGGCACCGCGCGGTGCCTGTCACATTGTACATTGGTTGGACTATGGAAGCGCAATCCTAGGCAGTTTGCCCACATCTAAAAGTGCTCCCTTAAGGGCCTCCCTTAACTCTTCTGCAAGGCTCATCATTGGATCAAAAAAGGACAACCAAGTCACCCCTGATTTCAAATCCTTCAACTGGCTTCCCAAAGAAGCAAGAATTCAGCTGAAAATTGGATGCATGACCGACGAAGCCCTACACTTCAATATCTCAAGTTACCTTGCTCAGAAGCTTGAACTTTGCAGAGGCTCCTGATCCTTAGAAGCTCCAGCATTTTACTGCTGAAATCACAGAGATTCTTTAAAACAAAAACATTCGATAAATCCTTCTCTGACATCTCCTCAAGGATTTGGAGCACACTCCCATCCGAAACCAGACTGAATATCTCAACTGCATCTTTCAAGAAGGAAGTTAAACTACTACTCCTGAACAAATTTCTGCCCTAGATTCTTGGAACTCTTCTCTCTGAGCATATCAGTACTCGTCAACTTCCCCCTTGACTACTGCTCACTTGTTATACTATTGTTTTTGTTCTATTTGTCTTATCATTGAGGTGATCCCACCCTCATATGTGGTGTTTCCATATTCTGTACTGTGTCTCGACTATGATAATATTGGTTTCATATGTTTCTGCTCTTTGAACATTTGTAAAGTGCTCCGATACCCGCAAGAATCATGTTTGCTCTTTATAAAACTGTTCAAATAAATAAATACGATCAGTAAATACCCAGTTACTGGAGTCAGTGAAGACACAGTTGCTTAAGTTGAATTTAGGAAGAAAAACAGGAATTGATTATGGCAAGTTTTTGGGAGAGACCTATTAAAAAAAAATCCAACCTAGATGGGACAACTTGAAAGGCTGGATCTGTAAGGCAATTAATTGGAGTTGGAAGAAATGTATCCATGCACGGCCATTTAATTTCACATGATATTTAATAAGGATTGGCAGACTGTTCTACAGGGTTCACAGACCCTTGTTGGACCCTCAACTGGGAGTGTGGATTCAGTACCCTATCAGTGTTCCCCATAGGAGGTCAGACAAGGGTCTGGGAAACCTGGCAGCTGGTTCGCAGGTTGTAGCTAGGGTTCATAAACCTCAAGGCAAAATGTAAAACATGTCTTGTTTTACCTCTGGGCAGAAGAGAGAGGGTGAAGTCCTCCTGAGTCCCCACCACCTGAGCCAGGGGGTCAGGGATGCTCCTGCTTGTCCTTTTATGGCTCTTTTTTTCTCAGGACATGCATTAAGCCTTACATACTGTTATGCAGCTGCAGCACATCCTTCTCTTTCTCAGCTAGTCAAGGAGAAGCTGCTGGTCCACGTATCTGGCTTTGGGTTGGTGACCTGGATTGGATAAAAGTGGGGGGGGGGGGGGGGGGGGGAATGTTTTTTTTTTTTTTTTTTTTAAATTTCGCCCACAGACCATCCATGTTCTAATGTTCCAGATATGTTTTTATCTTTAACCCTTTCGCCCCCACCCCAAACATTGTGGAATGCTAATTTCTCAAAAACGACTTAATAGATTTACACCAGGCCATGCAAAGGTGTTATTTTTTCGAGTAAAGTTCTACCTTCATGCCAAGGTTGGTGTTATTCCTTTCTCATTTGCTGTGGCCAGCTGCGTGTGTGTATTTTTAATTTATAAATTATTCTTTTAATTCAAAATTCTGTTTGAGTTATACAGTAATGTACACCATAATTGGGGCGCAGCAATTCTACACCCATTTTTCTTTTTTTCCACAATCATACTTCTAGAATACGTTTCAAAGTTAGTAATGTTGTACACAGTTGATAACTATAACTTTTAATTGCTACCAAATTTTTTGTTTTTAGATCTCCCTTGAGAATGATTATTTGGGTCCACGCCGAATAGAAAGTCTCACAAAGGAAGATGCTGATTGGCAGCGAAAAGCCCACACAGCCGTCCTTTCTATTCAAGATCTAACAGTGAAATTCTTTGAGATAACATCCAAAGCACAAAAAGGTGAAATGTGTAATAGTTTTTATGGTTAAAAAGAGATTAGGTATGCTATGTGGTAAAAAGAACTGGTCATTTAGTGTTTGTTCAAGCACTCGCACCATTTTCATTAGTTGAAGACCCTTCTGAAAGTCTTAATTCCGGGTCTTACATTTTACTTCAAATCCGTTATTACAGTTATCTAGGTTTTTACCATTAATATGTTCTTTTTTCTAGAAGTGCTTTAAGTCTCTATTCTTATTTGTCAAATATAAACGCATTTAGGTACCCTTCCTTTAACTGTATGTTTTCACTAGACATTTGCACACAGAAATATGTACAATCAGTTATTTCTCCTTCATTCTTGTGGAAGAACGTTCCTACTGAGAGACTAGAGACACTGGGTTCAGAACCCTTATATCAATCCTGTGTTACTTTTTGTCAACTGATTATTGCATATACTGTTACCAACTGAATGTCGTTTCTCACTGGACCCATTTTTCTGTCACACATTTCTGTTAGCAATAGACTGATGTCTTGATGATCATAAAGTCATTTGAAACTAACTTTTGATGGGGGAATTTGATTATCATGAAATCTTTTTGAGCCCTTATGGTCACAGAGTTATATATTTAAACTTATTTTTGTGAATAATAAAAACCCTCATAAAATACATTGCATCCATTAAAAAAAGAAAATATAAGAGTATACAAATACGCATTTTTTTCCACTTATCGCTTAGTTAAAATTTTTAAAAGTTAAAAATACATGATTGTCACCCGATGTTTGTAGGAGGTCGATGTAAAACAATTACAGTTCAATATCTGATACAAATACATTTTTGATATATGCCTCAACACAATAATAACATTTCTATACATTTTGAAAAGACTTTATATTATTTTTACATGATGTTTACTTCATGATTTACAGTTAAACATGTCCATGGCATGGTTTGTGCATAGAGGCCATGAGAAAAAAAGATGAATGGAACATGTAGGAAGGCCTAAAGAATACAGCAAGTTGTAGTAATCAATGTGGGAGGCAAAAGGTTATCATTAGTGTGGTTCCTTGGGCTGTAAAGAAATCTGTGCTCTCATGAATAGTAATTGTCATTTAAAGCCTCCTCATGGCGGTCATCAGGGTTTCTAGTACAAGAATGGATCCTAAGGGTCTGATCACTTTTTGTTTCTCAAGTAGGCCTAATCTCTGTGTTGATACGAATACATTTGCCTGTCATAAGATGATGTGGTAACTCTTCTGCTGCCTATATATATATATATATATATATATATATATATATATATATATATATATATATCACAAAGATCCTCCGCCGACTCACAGCGCTGTCAGCACTTACTTCTGCCGCAAAGGAACCTTGAACCACCGGAATGTAGGCAATTTAAATATTTATTATTGTTTTCTACACTGACACGTCCCCTGTTGATTTATGTGTACAGTAGAGATTTACGACAGTCTAAGCTGTTGGTTGATACTTCACTCCACAGTGATGGATGAGTATAGTTCTCTTTTATGACATACTGACCAGTTTCCTTAGACCTCTGTCTTTTGTGATGATTCACTGTAGTAGTAGATTTCAATAGAGTGTCTGTTCACCAAGACCTTTTTCTAGGGTGATGGCGCAGTGTATTAGACATTTACAACAGAATGACCTCTCAGCTTACACTTTTCTCCAGGATGAAGAATAATTTTACTAGTGGTTTGTGACAGTGACCTCTCCGCCAGATCTTCTCTACTGGTTGGATGTTGTTATGGTTTGTGTAAATCTGACCTTTGGTGTTTTTGTGGTTTGCAATAGACTAGCCTATACAGTTAGACCTTTTACTTTGGTCATTAGTGTTTAGAGTAGTGGTTCAGAAGAGATGTACTATTCACTGAGAGCTGTCTTTTAGATGATAAGCATGGCCACTGGAATTATGAGGCGGGGAGGTTAGACCTTTTACTTTGGTCATTAGTGTTTAGAGTAGTGGTTCAGAAGAGATGTACTATTCACTGAGAGCTGTCTTTTAGATGATAAGCATGGCCACTGGAATTATGAGGCGGGGAGGGCCAAATTATGTGGCAAGATGAAGTAAATTAGGTAGCTAGTAAAGGCAAATTATGTGGCACATTTTGTGTCTGTACTACTCAATTTTTTGGTTGTTTCATTTTGTAAACTTTTTAACACTGTCTTGATATTAGTTCCATCTCATTAATACCAATTTAACACACAAATATAAGAGTAAGCCTGCAGAAAGGTGACCAGTCATCCTTTACAAATAATTTTCCATTGCACAGCAACACGTGTCGCTGCGTATCTGAGAGAGACACGTTAGTGATAGATTCCTTACCTTAGAATATCCCCAGGAGTCAGACTGGATCCGGAAATTTTTGCGTAGCAATACCCCTGCGCGTCGGTAGGCATCGGTAGGCGTCATCTGCGGCTCCGCGTCCGTCGTCGTTAGCGCCGGAATGACGTTGTCGGAGTACTTAGACGCCGCCCATGCGCGCTGACGTCAGTTCTTCTTTTTTCCGCGCCAGCTAGCGCAGATCCGAAGAAGCTCTACTCCTTGTCATTTTTTGACTAAACTTTTTGATCTTTTTCGATCGTTTCTTTCTTGAGTCCTCGACTCTATCGGTGCCGGTAGGGATGCCCGGGTTCAAGCCCTGGTCGTAGTGCGACCGACTGATGTCGGTCACGGACCCCCATCGCCGGTGCCTGAAGTGCTTAGGCCTCGACCACGACAACCGCACCTGCTCTGACTTCCGGGCCCTGACGTCGAAGGCTAGGCGGGAGCGGTCCCGCAAGCGACTCGAGCTCCGGCAGTTGGCCCCGCGCCGTTCCAGGTCCCGGTCCTACGGGAGGTCGAGAGACCGGTCGCGGGGTCGGAGTCCTCGCAGCTCCGGGAGTGGACATCGGTCGTCGAGATCCAAGTCCTCAGGTAAGAGGCATGAGAGGTCGGAGCGGCATCGTCGCTCCTCCGACCCACCCCGACGCTCGCACGATGCGGCCGGGGGTTCGGGCGACACCGCCCACGCGGCTCCGAGAGAGTCGCAAGCGTCGCCGCCTGCCCCACACCTTCGGGTCCCTGGGCACGGCGCGGCGCCGGAGGAGGTCGAGCGGTACCTCATGGCCATGAAGTCCCTCCCTCCTCGGCCGGGCCCCGCGGCGCCTTCGGGCCCAGCGGTCCCGGCTGAAGGCCCTAGCGGGTTGGGCGCTTTGGCCCCGACGCCGCCGGGTGCTATGGCCCCGGCGCCGCCGGCGACTTCGGTCCCGGCGCCGCGGGACCTCACCGGATCCGCTTCCGGATCCGGGTCGTCGCCGGTCGACCTCACGACCTCACCGGCGCCGGCCCCGAGGGTGTCGCCCCCGGCGCCCATTGTGGACGCCGTCCCCAATCTTCCCTTCGGTCCGACTCTGGCGCCGGAACGGCGCCGTTGGGCGCCGCTTCCGACGGCCTTTGGAGATTTCTATTTCCATGAGGAGGCCCAGTCTGTTAACCCTGGATTACAGGAGACTGATGACGGAGGTGATTGGGAGGGGTCTGAGGACCCTCTGGCACAGGATTGCCAGTCATAGGAGGACTGGACATATGAGCTTGGGGAGGCCAGTGGTATTGACACCTCGCCAGACACTGGATTTGTCTCCCCTCCCACCGTCGCTACGGAGGAGGGGGCTGCTTACAGCGTAGTGTTGATGAGGGCAGCCAAGGCCTTGGGCCTGGAGCTCCCCGTCGCGGCCGTGAGGACTAACCTCCTCACTGAGGTTCTTAAACCGCAGGCAAGCTCCAGTGAGCCTCTGCTGCCGTTTAATGAAGCCCTATGTGACGTTCTTGTGGGCACTTGGTCCAAGCCCGCCACGGGTCCGCCTGTGGATAGGAACGTGGCCAGACGCTACCGCCTGGCCCCGGGCGACCCTTGCTTTTTGTCCACCCACCCCACCCACCCCTGAGAGCCTGGTTATCCAGGCCTCCACTTCCCAGACCGCATTCCCGACGGCCCCGCCCGATCGGGAATCCAGGAGATACGAACAGTTCGGAAAGAAAGTGTTCTCGTCCCTGAGTTTGGGACTGCGGTCTGTCAACACCGCGTGTCTCTTGGGCCGCTACACCCACACCCTGTGGGACACGGTTGCGGACGTGCTGCCACAATGCCCGGAGGAGGTCCGGGCTAAACTCGCCCAAGCCCTTGTGGAGGGTCGAGATGCGGCACGATACTCTATCCGGTGTGGACTGGATACCACGGACTCACTGGGCAGGGTGATGGCAATGACGGTGGCGGTTCGACGCCACGCCTGGTTGAGGTCCGCCAATTTCTCGGCCGATGTCCAGGCCACCCTCCTGGAAATGCCGTTCGATGGCCGTCGCCTTTTTGGCGACAAGGCAGACCATGCGCTGGAGCGCTTTAAGGACTCCAGGGTTACGGCCAAGTCCTTAGGTCTCTCGACCACGCGCCAGCAATCGGGTGCCTTTCGCTCCTTTCGTGGCCACGGAAGGGGCGTCCCCACACGTGCTGCCAGCCACGCACCGCAGAATACCCAGCAGCGCGGTGGCGGCCGTGGAAACCGCCGTGGCGGCGGCGGTCGGGGTCCGCGGCGAGGCCAGTCCACACCTCCCTCCGCAGCACCTGCCTCCAAACCTTCCTAGTCCGAGCTTTCAGGCCCATGTGACGCCTGTGGGAGGCCGGGTTCGCCATCACCACTTCCACTGGCGCACTGTCACATCGGACAAGTGGGTGCTGCAAATCGTCCGAAGGGGCTACTCCCTCCCCTTCGAGGCGACCCCTCCAGCCATGCCACCGCAATTCCACCGCGTGTCGGGGGATCACTTGCAACTTCTGCAAGAGGAAGTCACGGCCCTCTTGGCCAAGGGGGCCATCGAGCACGTTCCTGGGCCAGAAGTAGGGTGTGGATGTTACTCCCACTACTTACCCAAGAAGGGCAAGGGGGGCCTGCGCCCGATCTTGGACCTACGGAACGTCAACGGCTTCCTCCGTCAAGAGAAGTTCAAGATGCTGACTTTGACTCAGGTCTTAGCTGCTTCCAGTGTGCACCACAAGGATGCAGCACAGGGTGGTAGAAGGAGGCCAATTTAGGCGGATTTCATTGTGGATCCACCTACCTACCCTGATGTTTCTGGATATGCTCATGACGCAATTCACAACAGTGACTATGAGGCATGCAATTGCATGAACCGAAGATACCGCTGTAGGCACATTGTTAGCCTTCGTGAGATTATTATCACTTTTTGATAAGTAGAATAACACTTTTTAATAGAAATACGTGAGTAGGGTTGGGAAGTTGTGCCCCGTCCTGAAGAAGGAACACCAGTTCCGAAACATGTCGACGCACACCAGAGGTCCTGTCCCTAATTAAGACATTGAACCTCGTCTTTTGCACACCTTTTAATAGCACCAGCTAGGGGTATGGAATAAAGTTTTTTCGCAACACCCACTAGCCAGGTACTTTTTAATTTTTCACCACACCCTTCACTCACATTAATCCCCTCACGTGCACTCAACACACACCACACATAGTCATTACTTGTCAACGCTCCCGCGTAGTCGCAGGTCGTAGCGTGCCGCATCCCCTTAGCGGGGTGCGAAGACCCCGATGATGAAGCATGACACCAAGGGGCCTGTTGGTGTGTGAGGGGTATTTTACACAACACTGAGTGTTCCCCATCCTTGTGGTGCACACTGGAAGTAGGATTCTCCTTGTTTATTTATCAGTGCCTGTGGAGTAGGAATCCTATCTCTTTACTCTACCTCCCTTCGTTGTTATTTTAGTCAGGTCTTAGCTGCCCTGGACCCCGGAGACTGGATGGTAGCGTTGGACTTGCAGGACGCTTATTTTCACATCCCCGTCCTGCCGGCCCACCGGCGTTACCTGCGGTTCACGGTAGGCCACGAGCACTTTCAGTTTACCGTGCTCCCCTTTGGCCTTACCAGCGCCCCACAGGTGTTCACGAAGGTGATGGCGGTGGTCCCAGCTCATCTGCGCAGGTTAGGGGTGTCAGTCTTCCCCTACCTCGACGACTGGTTGTTGAAGGCGGGCTCGCCCCAGTCAGTCGTCAGCCACCTCCAGACTACGGCCGACCTCCTGCATTTGCTGGGGTTCTCCATCAATGTGCCGAAGTCGCACCTGTGTCCCTCTCAGAAGCTCCTCTTCATCGGAGCGGTTCTAGACTCAGCTCAGTTTCGGGTTTACCCTCCCGAACAGCGGGTTCGGGATATTCAGGCTCTGATTCCCATCTTTCAGCCTTTATCCCGAGTCTCGGTCAGGTTGACGCTGCGGCTTCTGGGGCTGATGGCCTCCTGCATCCTACTGGTGCGTCACGCCCGGTGGCGGATGCGGGCTCTGCAGTGGGACCTGAAGTTTCAGTGGGCCCAGCATCAGGGCAACTTGTCCGATAACGTCTTGATCTCGGAGGGCACTGCAAGACAGTTGCAGTGGTGGCTCACGGACCGCGATTGGGTCAGTGGCAGGTCCCTCTCCCTACCCCACCCGGAGCACGTAGTTGTGACGGACGCGTCCCTCCAGGGCTGGGGTGGCCACATGGGAGAGGCGGAGATCAGAGGACTCTGGTCTCCGGCGGAGGCCCGGCTCCACATCAACCTGTTGTAGTTACGGGCGATTCGTCTAGCGCTGAAGGCATTCCTCCCCTCTGTCCGGGGGAGTGTAGTGCAGGTGTTCACGGACAACACCACCGCCATGTGGTACTGCAACAAACAGGGCGGGGTGGGGTCGTGGACCCTATGCCAGGAGGCTCTGCACCTCTGGCTATGGCTGGAAAGTCAGGGTGTGACCCTGGTAGTTCAACACCTGGCAGGTTCTCTGAATGCCAGGGCGGACGAACTCAGCTGTCGGTGCATGATGGATCACGAATGGCGTCTGAACTCTGACGTGGCGCAAGGCCTCTTTCAGCAATGGGGAGAGCCTTGGTTAGATCTATTCGCCACCGAAGAGAACACGCAAGGTCATCAGTTCTGCGTGTTGGAATTTCCAAGGCGGCACTCGCTCGGAGACGCTTTTCGTCGCGAGTGGAGTTGCGGTCTGTTGTACGCCTTTCCGCCTATACCACTTCTGCCCAGAGTGCTGAAGAAGATCAGGCGCGACCGGGCCCAGGTTATCCTTGTGGCTCCGTACTGGGCACGAAGATACTAGTATCCCGAGCTACTCAGCATGTCAGTGGATCCCCCGCTTCGTCTGCCCCTTCGGGAGGACCTTCTGTCTCAGCAGCAGGGGACGGTTCTCCACCCGAACCTGTCCAGTCTCCACCTACAAGCTTGGAGATTGAGCGGCGACAGTTTAGGCCATTTGACTTGCCTCCCGAAGTCTGTAATGTCATTCTGGCAGCCAGGCGTCCCTCCACAAAGTCGGTATACGCCTGCAGGTGGAACAGATTTGTGGCATGGTGCACAGCAAAGGCTGTGGATCCACTCTCTGCCCCCCTTTCTGAGGTTCTCCTCTTCCTTCTTTCTCTTGCCCAGCAGGGCTCTGCTCTGGGCACTGTCAAGGGCTACCTTTCTGCCTTCTTAAGGCTACCTGATCAGCCTTCCTTGTTCCAAGTCCCCTATTGTAAATCGATTTCTTAAGGGCATCACGCACATGTTTCCTCCTGTTCCCTTCGTGATGCCCCAGTGGGACTTGAACCTTGTTCTTACCTTCCTGATGTGCGCTCCCTTTGAGCCACTTCACAACTGTCCTCTTCGTCTTCTGACTCTAAAGACTGCCTTCCTGGTTGCCATAACCTCTGCCAGGAGAGTGAGTGAGCTCCAGGCCCTTTCTTGTACTCCACCTTTCCTTTCTGTCCATCCGGACAAGGTTGTGTTACGTACGAAGCCATCTTTCCTGCCCAAGGTTGTCTCAGCCTTCCACATTGGGCAGTCCATCACCTTGCCAACCTTCTTTCCGCCTCCGCATCCCTCTAAAGAGGAAGAGCGGCTCCACCGTCTGGACCCAAAACGTGCGCTCTCATTCTATTTGGATCGCACACGCCAGTTCCGGGTGGATGACCAACTCTTTGATGGCTACGTGGGTGCTAAGAAGGGGAAGGCGGTACACAAGCGGACCATCTCCCGGTGGATCATCTTGTGTATCCAGGCATGTTACTCCATGGCTAAGAAGGAGCCCCCTGTTGGATTGAGGGCTCATTCCACTCGGGCCACGGCGACTACAACTGCCCTGGGCCGGGGACTGCCCTTACAGGACATTTGCCAGGCAGCTACGTGGGCTTCGCTGCACACGTTCGCACGACACTACTGCCTGGACAGTCAAGTCCGGAGGGATGGCTTCTTTGGCCGTTCTGTCCTCCAGGACTTTCTGGTGTGATTATTGGTTCGCAGACCCACCACCCGGGTTGGTATTGCTGGGGTATCTATTCTAAGGTAAGGAATCTATCACTAACGTGTCTCTTTCAGATGCACAAGTTACTACTTGTGTAACGATATATGTAAGAGACATTAGTTAGTGATAGATTCCTTACCGACCCACCCATCCTCCCCGTTCTGCGAACCAATATCTAGGGTTAAGGTCATCCCCTTTCAGGGCCCTAGTTTCTTGACACCAGTGTTGGTTCTATCATGGCTCTGCGTATCTGGCGCGGAAAAGCTGTGTATCAGAACTGACGTCAGTGCGCATGGGCGGCGTCTAAGTACTCCGACGACGTCATTCCGGCGCTAACGACGCCGACGACGGACGCAGAGCCACAGACAACGCCTACCGACGCGCAGGGGTATTGCTACGCAAACATTTCCGGATCCAGTCTGACGCCTGGGGATATTCTAAGGTAAGGAATCTATCACTAACTAATGTCTCTTACAGATATATCGTTACACAAGTAGTAACTTGTGCTTTTAGTAACTTTTGAACGTTTGAGCTAAAAAGCTATTTCTTTTTTTACATTTAAAATCTGCATATTATGCAGCAGGTGATGGATTATTTGGCAAATGCAACACATCTACTGTAATGCGGAAACTACTGCACAGTCTCATAATTACAGTGGCCCTGGTGATTGAGTGAAATAGTTGATAAAGTTACAGTGAGCTCTGTGCTGTAGGTCTCACACCTGTGTCGCCTTATTTTTCAAAAAATTAAATGGTATTTTCCCCCAGTATTGGATCTTTCATAGATTTACATGCTTTTATCATCCCCGTCGTCGTAGTGGGACTCCCACAGTGTGTGTGTGTGTGTGTGTGTGTGTGTATATGTATATGTATATGTATATGTATATGTATATGTGTGTGTATGTATATATATATATATATATATATATATATATAACTAAGACATTTGAGAAAGTGAAACAAATTGGACGCAGTAGCTTATTGAAAGAAAAGCGACAACCCATTGAGCATGAGACTGACTCCTGTAGACTTATCACTACATTTTCTGGTGAAGCTGGGGCTCTGATACAAATATTATATCGTAATTGGCATAACTTAAAGGCAGATTTGGTAGTTGGTAAAGAATTACCAGAATACCCCCAGGTTACTTTCAGACGCAGTAGATCACTTAAAGATCACCTGGTTAAGAGCCACTACGAACCAGTCCCCTTTGTCCCAAAATTGAGCGCAATGACAGGATTCTTCCCATGTTTTAAATGTAAGGCTTGCAAGAGCACTTCTAAAGTTTTAGCCTATCAGGTTTCAGGCAGGAAAGATATGAAGAAGATCAATACATTCCTGACATGTACCACACCCTATTGTGTTTACTGCCTTGTATGCCCATGCATGAAAACCTATGTAGGCAGCACTATACATCCTGTGAAGAGTAGAATTTTAGAGCATGCTTGTGCAATTAAAAACAGAGATCCCTCATACCCAGTGGCAAGGCACTTTTCTGAAAGTCACAATAGTGATCGCACACTTCTCAAATTCTTTTGTATTGACCACGTTCCTGTTATTGAACGAGGTGGCAATAGGGAACAAAGATTACGTAGACTCGAATCGAGATACATAATCGATTTGCATACCATCATTCCCTTTGGCCTTAATTCCGAAGAAGAATTATCGATACATCAGGGATAAGTGGGCTCTGATGCAACTAAAGATGGAATACCTTGATGTCCTTGTATATATGTTGGATGCTCTTGTATTATGGCAATATATGGGCTTATTTCTGGGATCAAATATGAAACTGTTAATGAAGATTATGAATTTTATTAGTGAGACACCCCTGATTTCCTAATGAATTGATTGATCTGCAAATGTCATTTGAGTATATGCCCATTCAGGGCTTAATCATTCTGTAGGCACAATAATTTATGTGGTATGAAATGTTATCAATACGCTATAAAATTAAGTTTTGTACATAACTGTGCTATTTCAGATTTGTGTAGGACCCACAGTGGATGTAATTACTTTAATCATGATTCAATAGATGAATTTGAGTTGGATAAGATATCAGTGCTTCTCCAGTATTCAATCTTTCATAGATTCACATGCTTGTATCTTCCCCGTCGTCATGGTGGGAGTCTCCCGGTAAATGATAACCATAGCAGTAGAAGAAAAAACTGCCTGGAAGCCATAGAGTAGTAAAACCATTAGGTAACCTCTCCTCCTCATTATGTGGCCCAAACTACAGCCAATCAGCAGCCAGCACCAGCCTACACCATTCCCAGCAGAGCCACCATACCTCAGATATCCAACCGCCTTCGTGTGAGAAGGAGTCTCCCTGAGCTCTGCTCAGTTTATTCTCTCTTCACTGAACTTTTGACCTTTCACAGTTGGAAGACAGGTACTGTTCTTTTATTATCAAGCATCATTTCATTCAATATGTCTGAAAGCTCCAAGAAGAGTCTTTTCAGAGCTTGCAGGTCCTGTGGCAAGGCCAGACTGTTTTCTGAGGATCCTCACAAGGAGTGCTTGTACTGTTTGTACCCTAAGCATATTCCTAAGGACTGCAAGTATTGCCGGACCTTCTCTGCCAAAACACTGAAGGATAGAGAAGCGCGCCTCTTATTATGGCTTCAGAAAAGGAAAACTCAAGACTCGGAGTCTGAGGGCGAAGCCAAAGGACACACCTCTAAGAAATTAAAAAGAGGGTCCTCTGAGGAAAAGGGAGATGTGAGGAAACAAAAAGCAGGAAAATCTAAGGAAGGTGAACCTTCTACTTCACTCCCTCCAACTCCTCTCAAGCCTTCCTCAGAAAAGAAGGCTCCGTCCTCGCTTCCGTCGACGAAATCTACCGAAATTCCAGTCAGATCGCCAACGAGGCCGTCGACGACCTCGACGACGACCATCTCGTCGACGACGGCTCCGTCGACGGTGAGTGCCAGACCTTTGTCGACGGCAAGATCTTCGTCGACGAGTATCCCGTCGGCGATGCGGATGATTGTTCCGTCGACGGCCCCGTCGACGGCCCCGTCGACGATGAAACAATCGTCGACGATGCCATCTCCAACAAAGATAACTTCAACCTATATTTCTATAAAGAGGATTGCTCCGTCGACGGGAGCGATGACGAGCAAAAAAGGGGAGTTTTCCACGCCGAAGATTTCACCTTTACTGCACTCTACCATTCTGGATTGCCAGGAATCAGAGGAGGAAGGATCCTTTGGTGTTGCTTACAGTCCTTCGCAACTCCATATTAAACATCAGGATTCCGATGAGGAAGACCACCAGGAGACCCAGGAGCACTTCTCTTTTATGGATCGGCCGGTCAAAGGCCAGATGAGATACGAGTCATTTCACCAGGCCTATGATGATGAAGAGGAAGTGGATACGCCTGTGCTGGAAGAGGCCATGTCGGTGCCTCCTTCTTTAATATCAGACCTAAGAAGCATGATCGATAGCTATTATCGTCGCTTTCCGGAAGATAATGCTTCTGCGGCCGCTGAAAAAGTCTCTCAACCTGCAAAGGAGACACCCCTGGCTCAGCCGCCGCCTCCTCCTCCTCGGACGGAGGTCCAAAATGTTATTACAATTCGTGATGACTTAAATGATTCCGATCAGGACGATCAAGAGGAGGAAGGGGAACTTCCTCAGGATGAGGGGGTTGGAGATGAATGGGACCAATATATTGCTCCAACGTCCCCGGTGTCACCTTTGCCTCAATCAAGCTCTCCTCCAGAGGACATAGCCAGTTTTCACGATTTGGTGGGAAAAACGGCTAAAAGATTTAAGCTTGATATGCCAATCAAGGAAAGTGAATGTTTCCTTTACGATTTCAAGGAGTCCTCCAGGAAGTCGATAAGAGCCATTCCTATTATTGAACATATCTGGGATGAAGGACTCAAACTAATGAAGAATCCAGCCTCAGTCCCAGCATCCATACCCAAGCTGGACAAAAAGTATCGTGCTATAGAGACGGCTCCAGCATGTCTTATTGGTCATCCTCGACCGGACTCGGTTGTGACTCAAGCAGCGCAGAAGCGCTCCAAGAACCCTTTGGCAACATGTGCGGCGCCCCCGATAAGGAGGGCAAGAAGATGGACGGCATAGGTAAACGTTTTGCCGTCATGGCAGCAGCTTCCATCAAAGCAACCAACGCGATGGCCCTTCTGAGCCGGTTCAATAGACAGATGTGGTCCGACATCGCACCATTCCTGTCGCACCTTCCGGAGGACAAGAAAGAGGAGGCGACTACCATCCTGCAGGATGGAGCCAGAGCAGCGTCTGAGTCCATAGACGTGGCAATGGACATAGCGTCTGTAGCTTTCCGCCAGATGGCTGGGGCGGTAACCCTACGGAGGCAAGGATGGCTCAAAGCTACATCCTTTCGACCGGAGGTCCAGTCTAAAATCTTGGACATGCCATTCGATGGCGAAAGCCTCTTTGGTAAACAGATCGATGAGGCGTTACAGGGGATAAAAGCAGATACTGATACTGCTAGATCCTTGGGATCTTTACAGCAAGGTCGTTATCAGTCCTTTCGTGGCCGAGGATCCAGAGGACGCTTTCAACAGCAACGTTCCTCTTACCAATCTAATCGGTACCAACCTTACAACCAACAGGGTTACCGTCAGTACTCCTCCAACCAGCAATACCGGTCCTCGAACACTTCCTTCCAACAACAAGGAAGAAGAAAGTCCGCCGCCTGGTCGCAGACAGTGATATTTCTCAGGCGCCTCCAATTCTGCTTCAGATCGACCAGTTCCACTACCTCTCTCAGTTTCTCCCGCATTGGCAGTCCATAACATCGGACAGATGGGTATCAGACATCATTACACAGGGTCACACCCTGGAATTTTCACAAAGTCCTCCAAATCGTCCACCTCTCTGCAGAGTTCATCAACATATAGCAGCTCTCAAAGCAGAGATCTTATCACTCATACTGAAAGGAGCAATAGAGGAAGTCCCATCAGACCAGCGAGGAACAGGTTTTTATTCACACTTCTTCCTTATAAGGAAAAAGCAATCATCAAAATGGAGGCAGGTACTGGACCTCAGAGATCTGAACACATACATAAAGAAAATTTCTTTCCGTATGCTGTCCTTACAGGAAATTCTTCTACTGCTCCGCAAGGGAGACTACATGGTCTCTCTAGACCTATTGGATGCATACTTCCACATTCCGATACACAAAAAACACAAGAAGTATCTGCGATTTATGGTGGCGGGGCGCCATTACCAGTTCAGAGTTTTGCCTTTCGGCCTGAAGTCTGCCCCCAGAGTATTCACAAAATGCATGGCTCCAATAGCGGCGCATTTAAGGCAGCAAAGTCTCCAGGTTTTCCCATACCTGGACGACTGGTTAATAAAAGGACCATCGTTACAGGCAACACAGAGATCTCTACGGATGTGCACGGATCTCTTCCAAAGATTAGGCCTTCGGATAAACGAAGAAAAATCATTTTTTCTTCCGACCTGTACTCTACAATTCCTAGGAGCAATCTTGAAAACACAGGAAATGAAAGCTTACCCATCAGAAGAACGGGTAACAAAAATCTTGAATCTGACTGCATCTCTGGCAACAAAAAAGTTCACTTCCATCAGAATATTCAAGTCATTACTGGGAATGATGTCCTCTTGTATCCCATTGATTCCCAATTGCCGTTTACAGATGAGACCGCTGCAAGAAGCCCTGGACAAACAATGGGTCCAAGCCCTGCGTTCCTTCGACGACAAGCTGGTCATAACCCATCAGATCAAATGTGCAATGTCATGGTGGGGTATCAGGAGCAATCTAACAAAGGGCCTGGTATTCGAACCTCAATCTCCAAGCTACGTCATGACATCAGATGCTTCATTACGAGGTTGGGGGGTACATCTACAAGACCTGGAGATTCAAGGCCTTTCGTCTCCTCAAGAGACAAAACTTCACATCAATCTCTTGGAATTGAAAGCCGTCTTCCTGGGCCTTCAGGCCTTCCTTCCCAGGATACAAGGTTCATCGGTCTTAGTGCGAACTGACAGCACAACAACAATGTTTTACCTGCGCAAGCAGGGTGGAACGAGATCAAAACCCCTGTCGATTCAGGCACAAAGGATCTGGAAATGGCTATTGTGTCAGAACATAACGCTGCAAGTGGAACATGTTCCAGGGGTAGACAACACAAAAGCGGATCTGTTAAGCAGGTCATCCGACATTTGCCACGAGTGGGAACTATGTCAAGTCCAGCTGAATCGGATTTTCAATGTGTGGGGCAAGCCAAGTCTGGACCTGTTTGCAACTCAGAGCAACAAAAAGTGCAGACATTATGCCAGCAGGTTCCCCCAACAGGGTTCGAGAGGGAATGCTCTTCACCTCCGATGGACAGGGATGTTTGCTTATGCCTTCCCTCCCTTTCCCCTAATTCCCAGATTACTGAGGAAAATGAGATCAGAACCTTGCCAAATAATACTGATAGCCCCAGCCTGGCCGAGGCAGTTTTGGTATACAGAGCTTCTTCAATTGTCGGTGGAGCCAAGAGTTCAGCTCCCAACAACCAGGGATTTGATTTCCATGAACCGAGGCCAAGTACTTCATCCGCAATTGACATCTCTAAAATTGTCGGCTTGGAACCTTTTGAGCACGAATTCCAGTCATTAGATATCACCCCGGAATTTCGTGAAATATTGCAAAGTTCCACAGCGCTGTCTACCAACAAGACCTATTCTGCTAAATGGAAACGATTCTGTATTTGGTGCCTTGCTCATACAGTGCATCCTTTGACGTCTTCTCCTGAGCAAATTCTTCCTTATTTGCTGCATTTAGCCAGATCAGGGCTTGCGCACTCATCTATTAAAGTCCATTTAGCAGCAATATCTAGATACAGAAGATCTCCAGGATGCCCATCTCTGTGGTCTAACAGACTAATCAAGGAGTTCTTAAAAGGACTATTCAGAAGGTTTCCTCCAATTAAGCGTCCTCCACCCACATGGCAACTTAACACAGTCTTGTCACAACTTATGAAAGCTCCGTTCGAGCCGATCCACAAATCTGAACTGCAATTCCTGTCATGGAAAGTAGCATTACTGCTGGCGCTCACATCAGCCAGGAGGGTCAGCGAGATCCAAGCTTTTTCTATACAGGATCCCTTCATACAATTCAGGCCAGATAAGGTGATGCTAAGGACTAATCCGAAATTTGTGCCTAAAATACCTTCGTCTTTTCATCTAAATGAACCGGCGATCCTGCCTACATATTTTAAAAATCCTTCTACAGCGGCTGAAAAATCTCTACATACTTTGGACATTGGCAGATGCCTAAAGTTCTACATTTAAAAGACTAAAAGCTTTCGCAAATCAAACCAACTGTTTGTCTCCTACTCGGGCCCAGAAAAGGTCTGGCCCTTTCACCTTCCTCCATCTCCAGATGGATTGCATCCGCCATTGTTTTTTGTCAAGAGAAAGCAGGAAGGCCTCTCGACATGAAAGTCCGTGCCCATGATACACGGAAGATGGCGACGTCTTCTGCATTGCTAGCAGGAGTACCCCTTCCAGACATATGCAGAGCAGCGACTTGGTTGAATGTTCATACATTCACGAAACATTACTGTCTGGACACGGAATGGAAAGCAGATGCGGCAGTGGGACAGGCAGTTCTGCGACATCTCTTTAAATAAGGTACATGTTTATGAATTTTATTCTACTGTGTTTTCTATATAATGTGGTTTTTTCCCT
Organism: Lissotriton helveticus; assembly: GCF_964261635.1. NCBI lineage: Eukaryota > Metazoa > Chordata > Amphibia > Caudata > Salamandridae > Lissotriton > Lissotriton helveticus. The sequence goes on along the minus strand of NC_136059.1, from coordinate 541,520,766 downwards.
TTATGCTAATATCTGAAATAGCAAAGTTTGATTGTTAGTACCTTTTAATTTGTAATGAGTTATTTTTTCCGAAAGGAATTTATGGCACGCAGCCCCAAGAAAAGAAAGGGGTCTAGCCTAGAAACGCTCTAACTACAAGGACTGCAATCTACTCTGATACAAGCATGTGAATCTATGAAAGATTGAATACTGGAGAAAGAACTAGTTACTTACCTGTACACTATGGTTCTCCAGTATTATCTTTCACAGATTCACATGCGCCCGCCCGCCTCCCCGTTTCCATTAGGTAGACCACCTTTTTTATCTCTGGTTTCCTGCATAGCTCACTCTTGGGCGGTAGGAAATCTGAGGTATGGTGGCTCTGCTGGGAATGGTGTAGGCTGGTGCTGGCTGCTGATTGGCTGTAGTTTGGGCCACATAATGAGGAGGAGAGGTTACCTAGTGGTTTCACTACTCTATGGCTTCCAGGCAGCTTTTTCTTCTACTGCTATGGTTATCATTTACCGGGAGACTCCCACCATGACGACGGGGAAGATACAAGCATGTGAATCTATGAAAGATAATACCGGAGAACCATAGTGTACAGGTAAGTAACTAGTTCTATATATGTAAATAATGTATATAGTCACGCTCAAAAAAGTTTCCTACAACGATGACATGAAGAAGTCCACTCTTCATGTCTTTAACTTTGGAGGCTGCCCATCCAGGGCTCAATTATGTTATTTGCATAATAAGGAAAGTGGTACGAACTGTCACTACTATGTACATAAAAATAAGCTTCTAGCATATAATCATGCTAATGTACGTAGGACCTAGAGTTTGTGTTATTGTTTTGAGAGTATCAAAGAATGAACTTCGAGTTATTTTGATTTAACCATACCGTATACACACATGTATTGATGTAAATAATGTATATATACAAACTCCAAAATGGCCCCCTCAGTGACGATAAATGCTCTGTCCACCTTCTATGTTTATGAATTGTAGGCTTCTGAGCATAAAAACTTGAGATTTGAATGTATAAAATGGCGGGTGCTTTTGTTTATGTTGACACAGTGGAATAATATGCCGAAACGCGTCGTTTGTGTGCAAATAAACTGCTAAAATTGCTGAAATCTACCACGAGGGTGCGGCCACTTCCTTCTTGTTTGGGGGAGTCTTAGGAGCTGAGATATATATATATATATATATATATATATATATATATATATATATATATATATATATATATATATATATATATATATATATATATATATATATTGTATTGTATTGTATGGCATATTTATATAGCGCAAAACGGTCACCCAAAGGGTATCCTGGCGCTTGACTTGATCAGCCATACGCAATATTATGCTGCCTCAATCTTTACGCTATCCTGGGGATGAGGTGTGTTTTTAATCCTTTTTTAAAGGAGGAAAGATCCTCCTTGCTTCTCAAGGGCAAGGGTAGAGCATTCCACAGCTTATCTGCAGCGAACCTGAAGGAGCGTCCGCCCATCCGAGTCCTCATGATTTTAGGGATTACCACCAGGCAGGCTGATGAGGAACGAAGGGGTCTAGTAGGAGTATATCAGGAGAACATCGTCTGCAGCGAAGACGGCCCCTGGCCATGGAGGGCCCTAAAAACAAGACATAGTGCTTTAAAATCAATGCGCTGAGCAATTGGCAGCCAGTGGAGATCCATAAGAGTCAAGACGCCGTCTGGAAAGAGCCAGCTTAGCAGCCATATTCTGCACTCGCTGCAGTTTACCCACTAGGGTAGCTGGCGCACCCAGAAGTAGCACGTTGCAGTAATCAAGCCTGCTTAAGATGATACTACGCACTACCTCTGGGCGGGCATGGGCCGGGAGGAAAGAGAGAATCTTCCGCAATGTTCGGAGCAGCAACATACACGTAGCCACGGTTTTATTGACAAACGCGTCTAGCTGTAGATTAGATTCGAACAACACACCCAGATTCCGAGTTGAGACTGCGGCTGCCCCTGTGCCCTGGAAGGAGGAAGGCCAAAAGTCCGGTGGCAAAGGCCGGGGAATGCAATCCATTGAGCAGTGCAGTATCTCGGTTTTTGAGCTGTTGAATTGCAAAGAATTCAAACTCAGCCATTCTGCGGTAGCTGTCATGCAGCGGTGGTAAGTCTCCTGTGACACAGCGTCCCTACCCTCAAACGAGAAGATAAGTTACGTGTCATTGGCATAATTGATGACCGCAATGCCAAATGACTTGATCAAGCTGACCAGGGGACGGAGGTATAGATTAAATAGAATAGAGCGGATGGCCGACCCTTGAGGTACGCCTTGCCCCACTTTCCTGATGTCAGAACGGTAGGGTGGCAAGGCTACCACCTGGTGTCTATTACCAAGGTAAGAGACCAACCAGTCCACGGCCAGGCCAGATACCCCAATCTCCTCTAGTCTCCTGATCAGAATGGCATGGCTGACCGCGTCGAACGCGGCCGACATGTTCAGCAGCACTAGAAAGGCTGCTCGACCAAGGTCGACACGCGAATGAAGGTCGTCGAGAGCGGTCACCAATGCAGACTCAGTACCGTGGGCTGGCCTGAAACCAAACTGAGCCTCGTCCAAGCAGATGTTAGTCTCTATAAAGCTGGACAGATGTTTTGTCGCCAGTTTCTCCAAGATCTTATTTGGGAGAGGAAGCAGTGAAATAGGCCTATAATTTGCTGAGCAAGTAGGATCCAGTGTCTTTTTTCAGAAGCGGCGATACCACGGCCAGCTTCCAACAGTCCGGAACCCGAGCAGTACTGAAGGACTGACAGCAGATGGCATGAAGAGGGGGGAAGAGCTCCTCATGGAACAGTTTCCAATATTTATATGGCAACGGGTCGAAGGGAGAGCCCGAGGAAATCCCGTCCGCCACGGAGCAGAAATCCTCAAAGGACGGGATGGGGAAACTGTTCAGCCGGGCTTGCCTAGCGTCCATCTCCAAGATCTTAAGGATAGACCCCAATGCAGAGTTAGACATGGCTTGGGAAGCAGAGGTGACCGGAGTGCCTAGATTGCTCAAGATGGAGGTGATTTTGTCCTCAAAAGCCTTTGCCAGGGAGTCGCAGAGCAGTTGGGAGGCCGGGATGTCATTGGAGGCACAAGCAGGGCGAGATAAATCCCTGACCATCTTAAACAGGGCCTGAGATTTATTTGCCGTTGATAATAGCGTCTCCTCGATGAAACTGGCTTTGGCACACTTGATCTGGGATTTGTAGGCCAGTAGTGCCTGTTTAAAGAGAGCCTTGTCAGACTCAAGATACTGGCTCCTCCAGGCGCGCTCCGCGCGTTTACACTGGAGCTTCAACTGGAAAAGCTCCTTGGAAAACCAAGGCATGGCAGGTTTAGCCCTGTCTCTGATTTTCCGCAAAGGAGCCAATTCGTCCAGTGAATTTGAGATTTTCTGACTGAGGATCACATAACTCTCCTCCGCACTGCCTCCCAAGGCGAAGCCTTCTGCCAGCAGGGTTGGCAGGCTCGACTGTTTCAGGAGCCTTGACCATTGCCTACCAACCTTTGAAGTGGCTCCTGTCCTGCCGCTCTTCAATGAATTGGCAGGGAGTAACAGAGAGAAATGGACAAGAGCATGGTCCGTCCAGCATTGGGGGGGTGATGATCCGTACCGACACCCGACTAGCATCTGCAAGGATCAAGTCCAAAGCATGACCCTTTGAATGAGTCGGAGAAAGTACCAGTTGCTGCAGATGAATATTGCAGAAGGACTGAACCAGTTCTTTATAAGCTAGATCCGTAGATCCGTCCGGCCACAGATTAAAATCTCCCAGGACCATGATCCTAGTGTGGGAGTTGGAGAGCTCGTAAATCAGAGCTACCAACTCAGGTACGGCAGACAAGGCAGTGGCCGGGGGTCTATAGCACAGCAGCCCGGAGTACAAGACACCTCCTTGTCCTTTTAAGGAGAAGCCCATTAGTTCACATCCCGGGATTTCTCTCGTCTCTAGCTGGGAAATATCCAAAGTTTCTCTATAGATAAGGCATATGCCACCACCTCTAGTCCCTACCCGAGGCTTATGTCTGATTTTGTAGCCGGGGGGGGCAGGCAAGACCCAGTTCTACCATGCTATCCGCTCTAGTCCATGTCTCTGTCATACAGAGCATGTCTAACTCGTGAGACTCTATGAGTAGTGCAATTTCGTCGTGGTGCTTGCTGAGAGATCTAACGTTAAGCAAACCACAGGACTGCTCTTGACGGTTAGCAGTGGCATGAGAAAGACGGCTTGGTATTGGAGGGGGGTCCATACTTATGAGCTCGTCTCTCGAATAGGTAATGTGGGTAGGTAGCTGAGAGGCAGCATTCCCGGCGCGACCTATGCGCGAACGGACGAAAACAGGCTTACCTCTGGCGCACCTCTGGCGCTTACGCTGCGCGCTTACGCTGCGTGCTTGGGAGGTGTCCATCCTTTATACCGTAGATCGCGGAAATCCTGTGAGGGCAAGCCGCTGGCCCCTCAATCAAGATGGCGCCTAAGCTGTGTCGCCTCCTGGAACCCCCCACCCAATATGGCGGCGAAAAGACGGCGCAAAGCGGACCCAGCCCACCCTGGATGTCCCTCTGTCCCGCAAGTGCGGGTGACCAACAATTAAGATGCGGGTAAGTTCTATCAGGATTCCCTGTATTCCTAGTGTGGCAGTATGCCAGAAGGCGCCTGCATCCAATACTCTCGCAGCGCAGCGCGATTAAAGCGAGTGCCAAGGGCTATTTAAATTTTTAAAATCTAAGCGAGGTGCAAATCGGGAAATAAAATAATAAAACAGCGCGATTGCGCAGGTCAGCAAGTCTACCTGGCTCGAAGCGAGTCCCACCTTATGTAGGCTCCACCTCCGAACGCGGAAATCCTGTGAGGGCAAGCCGCTGGCCCCTCAACCAAGATGGCGCCTAAGCTGTGTCGCCTCCTGGGACCCCCCACCCAATATGGCGGCGAAAAGACGGCGCAAAGCTGACCCTGCCCACCCTGGATGTCCCTCTGTCCCGCAAGTGCGGGTGACCAACAATTAAGATGCGGGTAAGTTCTATCAGGATTCCCTAGTGTGGCAGTATGCCAGAAGGCGCCTGCATCCAATACTCGCGCAGCGCAGCGCGATTAAAGCGAGTGCCAAGGGCTATTTAAATTTTTTAAATCTAAGCGAGGTGCAAATCAGGAAATAAAATAATAAAACAGCGCGATCGCGCAGGTCAGCAAGCTACTATATATTTCACCAATTGTCCTGTTTGCAGAGGGAGCGCTGATAAGTTGGTGCCGTCGCCGGGATCAGGGCAGTATCCTGTTTAATTTTTACCACGAAAAAAAGCAGTGACGGCACTCCATTCGGTAGTATTTCAAAGTTCTTTATTCAAAACTGTGTTCGCCTACGCGTTTCAAACCAAAAGTTCTTGTTCACGGCAGTTTCTTACAGTTTGTCCCTCATCTATTTCCTTATTTATACTTTTGACCCGTGCAATGTATTGTGGGATGTGTGATTTGTTCTACGATCATTGTTCAAAGTGCACTCAGCTTTATGTGTATCCGATGTGTAGACAATTATACACATCGGCAAGTTGGGTGTATATTCATGATGTTTCTTTTTGCGTGCCCATTCTTGGAACTACGTGATAATCCCGTATGTGTGCTATCTGTCTTTTAGGTATTAGTAGATGCATAATCGTCATAATTATATTTATCATTATGCGACTGGAATTGCGATATGTGGGCTGAGTGCCCCATTACCTCTTGTCCACAGCTTTGGTTGGTAATGTTATGGGTCTTGTGATTATGTGATAGCGTATGTGCTCCCCTTTGTATTACCATGTTTTTCATGTGTGTACCTTTTGTTTGTCCTCCTGTATTGTCTGTATGGGCATGCGGTGTTTCAACCCTCACTTCTGTTTACAACAAATGTTAAGGACTTTGGAATATCCTCCTCCTCAACCAAAAATGCAATACATGGAGCCAGTCTCTGAACCTATGGTTCACATGCCTGTTGCAATGATTCAAGATCTGCAGGATTTGTTACGAGACTATCGTACACGTTTTCCTTTAGCTCCTGTTCCTCCACCTCCGCATCCACCACTGACTGCTGCTTCTCCACCTCCACCGCCAGTCAATACACCACCTCGTACTTCTGTGCAGGTATCTGTATCGTCCCCGAGAGGAGATACTAGTGGACCACAGCTGCAACCAGATATCTCTGATGAGGGTGAGATTGAAGATACACCTCCTCAGAAGGACGCTGAAACAGAAGACGAGTGGGATCACTACGTCATATCTACTCTAGCTTCTCCATCTCCTCAAATGGTAGTATCTCCGCCAGAGCACATCGGTGGCTTTCATGCTTTAATTGAGGGAGCAGCAGCACGCTTCCAACTATCTCTTTCAGCAAAGCAAACATATAATTTTAAAGACACAGCTAGGAAGTCGATTAGATCTATCCCTATCGTTGATCACATATGGAAGGAAGGAGTAAAAGTGATGAAAACACCAGCCACTGTTAATCTGGTTTTGCCTAGAATTGACAAAAAATATACAGCTCCAGACGATACGCCAGCGTGCCTTATAAGTCATCTTAAACCTGATTCTGTCATCTTGCAGGCTGCATAGTGGAGATCGAGGAATCTTCTAACGCCTGTCACTGCTCCACCTGAAAAGGATGGGAGGCGTCTAGATAATATTTGAAAGAGGTTTACAACCACATCAGGAGCAACAGTTCGAGCTGCAAACGATATTGCGATTCCAGCCGGGTACGATCGCCAGATATGGTCAGATAGTGCTCAATTTTTAGAACTAATTCTGGAAGACAAAAAGATGGATGCAAGGAAAATCCTGCTTGAAGGAGAAAGGTCGGCTTCCGAGATCATAGACGCATCCATGGATATTGCTCACCATGGCGGGGGAGGAATCGAAATATGACGAGCTGTGACAACCCTTTCTGTCGCTCTTAGCTACTGAATTCGGAGAGGTCACATGCCCCCGATACCGCCGGCTGCTGCGCCTTACAGACGGACGGGATAACTGGGGAGGTCGCTTGTGGTTTCATTTAGCTTAGGTGGTGGACATGGAACACAGGGCGGGGTAGGAGTTAGATGGCTGGGTGGAGGGGGTGCCCAAGGGGGTTGTTTTCCTTTGTTTAGAGTTACCCCATATATGTGACACCAGCCAGATAGGCGCCTACTGTCGAGTTTGCGCCTTTGACTTGCTATGTCAAGCCGTATGCTCCACAGCACTAATTGTTGGTAGATAATCATACGTGGTCATTTTTGTGTGTTGCAAACTTAATAAAGAAATTCAAACCATAAAACAAAAACACTGGGTTAGAGGCATATGAGCTGCAGATCTTACACTGTGCATTAGATCGCCACCTACTGTTGGGCTCGGATGATTGCATGTTGTTGTCGTCTTGGAAGAAGTCTTTGTAGTCACTAGATAGGTGACTCCTCCCTTGGACGATAGTGCGCATGGGTATCGGCTCCATCCTTAGATTGTTTTTTTCCGCCACTGGGTTCGGATGCAACTTTTCCGCTCCGGTTCGAAAAAAGACTTTTCGAAGACGCACAAAACTTTCAAAAATAAACTTTACCTTCAATATAAATAGACTCGACCTCCTCAGTTCGATTCCGGCCGTCGACACAGGCCGTCGGGCCTACCCACGTGGTGAGGCCTACACCTCATGGAAAGGACACCATTCAAAAGATGCCCCGGGGGTGGAACAAAATTTCCACACAGCGACCATCACGAGGTGTGTAACCTGTGTTTATGACCTGAGCACGATGAGTCGAACTGCACAACTTGTGCGTCCTTTCGATCCAAGAAGACCATTTGAGATCGGAGGGCCCTTCGAAACGACATGCAGAGATCAGCTCAGGAACCGGTGGATGTCTTCGACGAAGGTCCATATGTCCCCGAGGAAGATTCCTATGACCTCCAGATCGTATCTGAGGCAGACTACTCCTATGACTCCATACCATCAGGTCAACGCGTGAGTACGACTGCCCCTACCCAGCCCAACCACCTAAACCAAAGGCTAAGGTCAAAACTCCGCCTTCAGGGACCCAGTCGAGACCGATACATTGCTTCGAAAGCCCCGCCATCTAATACCCAAAAAGGATGGGACACTGAGACCAATTCTAGATTTGAGGCCTCTCAATCTCTATATACACTCATATCATTTTCACATGATCACTTTACAAGTGCTCCCATTATTGCAACAAGGTGATTTCCTCACTACACTAGACCTCAAAGACTCTTACTTTCACATTCCCATACATCCTTCTCACAGGAAGTATCTCAGGTTTGTGCTAGAAGGACAACACTATCAATTCAAAGTCCTTCCATTCGGGGTAACAACATCACCCAGAGTTTTCACAAAGTGCTTAGCAGTAGTAGCAGCACATCTCAGAAGACATTGCTTCCCATACTTCCCAAACGATTGAAGACTTTCCTGTTCCGCTGAGCTGTGGTGTCCTGCTCTGGGTCTTAAAGCGCTGGGATGCCTCCGGATAGCCATGCGCTATACCAAGTTTGTATTCATTCATTCATTCATTCATACTTAGACGATTGGCTCATAAAGGCCAAGTCATTCAACCAGTGTGTTCAACACACATCTCACACAATTCAGACACTGCACAACTTGGGGTTTACAAGAAACCACACCAAGTTACATCTACAGCCCTCTCATGTACATAAATACCAAGGGGCTACCAAAACACCAATACAGCTCCAGCTTATCCCAGTCCAGCCAGGATACAGAGCATTCAAGCCTTAATCTCAAGGTTTCAAAACCAACACTCTCTCCCAGCCAGAGTATTCATGCAACTAATAGACATGATGGCATATTGCATTTTTATTGTACCATAAGCAAGACTGCAAATGTGTTCATTGCAGGAATGTCTAGAACATCAGTGGAATCAGGCACAAGGACAACTGACAGACCTGCTGTTGGTGGACAGCCGCACACATCGCTCTCTGCAGTGGTGGAACACCAAAAACTTGTCCAGAGGGCGGCCGTTCCTAGAGCCTGTTCCACACGAGCCTCGGGTGGGCTGTGCTGGTGACGGAACGGTTCCGTCACGGCCCGCTTGCTGCGCCTGCGCGGCGCGAATTCCGCGCCTGCGCTGACGTTCTGAAGAGCGGGCGGGGCCGTGATGGAACCGTTCCGTCACAAGCACAGCTCACCCGAGGGCCGTGACAGAGTGGTTCCGTCACGAGTACGGGAGCGCCGCGCGGCCCCGCCTCCCTCTTAGCGCTGCGGCGGAATAGCTGCCGCAGCGAAGGGGTTAAGGCATATACTGCATATTCCGTATTGCAGTTAACATGTTTCAATATTTGTCTGCTGAAATTTTGCAATTCTCACAGTGCTTACAAGCTTTGCATTTATTGTAAATAAAGAAACCTTCAATTTCTTTTTTCTTTTTTCCTTCTTTAATAAAGGATGTGCTCAGTGTGTCTTTTAAGGATTTTGCTTTTTTGAAAGTTAGAGATGGATTTTCTCCAATAAACTCTTTAAGATAATTTTCTGTTCTCCGTACCTCCCAAAATTTCTTTAAGCCTTTACTTATCTCCCATGATTGACAATTATAGTCAGTGATAAACCTGATCTGTTCTTTATCTTCTCTGAGCTTAGGCCCTAGTAAATCACTTCTTTTTAATTTGTCCGCTTTCATTTCTGCCTGTTTCACCACAGCCTTACTGTATCCCCTTTCTCTGATCATAACAGTTTTCTATTTTTGGTACCCAGCCTCAGTACTGCAATACCTTTTTGCTTGTATAAGTTGGCCGAAAGGAATGCTGTGGATTAAGTTCGCAGAATGGCAGCTTTTGCATGTAGCTGGCTGTTGCCCGCTGTTTTCTTTTGAAATAATTCACTCGTTATTTTGTTATCTTTTATCTCCAGTTTTAGATCAAGAAATTTGATACTGGTGTCACTCATATGGCTCGTGAACTGTAGATTCAGTGAATTATCATTAAGAAGGATTTCAAAATATTTTGTCTGTAATTTTGTTCCATTCCATATACAGAAGATGTCATCTATGTATCTCACACAGAAGACGACATGGTCATTGAATTGTTTGATGGTATTCACAACTTGCTTCTCCCACCAGCCCAGGTACAGACCTGCAAAGCTGGGGGCGAAGCAAGTTCCCATTGCCGTCCCCTGGGTTTGCCTATATAATTGTTTATCAAATATAAAATAATTGTTCCTAAGACAGATCAGAATCATCTCCAATCACATTTCAGTGTGCAAGAGGAAGGAAAGAACTTCCTTTCAGAAAATATCTACACGCATCAATCCCAAGATCTTGGGGGATACTAGTACACAGGCTAGTCACATCAAAACTTAATAACACATAGTTCCTGTCCCACGTGAACTCATTTATGATTCTTAAAAAGTCAGAGGTATCTTTTACATAAGAAGGTAAAGCTTGGACAAATGGCTGCAAAAAATGATCAACATATCTTGACATATTCTCTAAGAGACTCCCTCTAGAGGATACTATAGGCCGACCTGGTGGGTTGCAGAGATTTTATTGTAATTTTGGCAATAAGTATGAAGCCGATATTTTCAGATATTTACACACTAGATAGCCATATTCCTCTCCTCTAGAACGCCTTTATGTCTCGAATCAATAAGTTTACACAAATATTCATTCTTGGCTTCTTCATACTGCTGTCTAGTAGAGGGTATATATTTGCCTCTATCATTAAGTTGTTTCAATCCCTCTGCCAAATACATATCTAGTGGCCAGAGGACCACATTGCCCGCTTTGTCCAAAATCTTTAACCCTTGTTTTTTTCAGTGAATTTCTAAGGTTTTTTAAAATTCTGTTTCCTAACTATAAAATCCTGTAACATTCGTTTTTTAAGTGAATTTCACTGTTTTGTTTTTAAAATAAATTGCACTGCTATTTGACCCCTAGGTTCAGTAATGTTCACTTTTTAAGTTTATAAATACATTTGATTAACAGATATTACAATTTAAAACAAACAATTAACATATAAGTATAACCTAATATATTTAACTTTTTACAAATACAAAACACTGTTTTCAGTTTGTTTTATAGATCCGCAGATCCACTGTGATGCCACCACAGAACTGGCCACACATCCACATCGAAAACCGTACACTAAATCAGTTATTTCAGAGTCACATCTCTCTGGAGACAGCCTCCGCAGCACTGCCCCATTGTATAATTCGCTTTCCTTCAAAAGAAGAGAGTATTAAAGTTAAAATCTCTTTTGCTGAATATATAAAACAATGTAAAGAGCAGGCTGAAGAACAACACTTATTACTTCCAAAAAGGTTTCCAAACCAATATATGCAGCAATAAACTGTCAAGAAATACTTTGAAAGTGTTCATACGGCACACCATCCGTTTCGAAACACCTGAAATGCTTACATACGACAAAGTATCCGAGGATAAGAGAGACGTAAGGTGGTGCATCATCATCAGCAGTTGGACCATCTGTGGGACCCTTACCTCTTGAACAGATACCATTCTCGCTGTTTCACCAATACTGCAAGACAGGGTGACTTACTATGCCAAACGCCATATGCCAGTGAAACTAAATATATAATCTGTTGCCCAATTCATAGATGCTGTCAAGAAGCAGAATTCTTATTTTTCTCCACTTCATCCCAGCGTTGCTCTTCAAAATGCCAGTAGATATTTGAAAAGCAAATATAGAATACATTTACTTCCAATTACATACTATTAGATTATATACTGTAAGCAAGTGAATAGCTAAATAAGTGGTTGAATCAGTGTAACAGGCTGTGTAAGTGTCTGAGTATGGGTGTCTAAATGGGTATGTGAGTGGCTGTATGGATTGGTAACTGGCTGTGTTAGTGAGTGTTTGGGTGTATAACTGTGTGTGCAAGTGGCTCTATTAGTGGTAGATATGTAACTGCTGTGTGGGTGTGTGAATGTATGTGTAAGTATCTCTTGCTGATTGGGTGTGCAAGTGGATGTATGGTTTTATAGATAGATATGTGAGTGGCTGTATGGGTGGGTGATTGAGTGTATAACTGGTTGTATGGGTTTTTAAGTGCTTGTGTAACTGACACGGAAGCCCTTAAAAGCATTTAACAATTTGCTGTTAATGCTTTTTATGTATATTTCATTTGATAAAATATTGTCATTTACTAGACATACACTCCCTACTTAGCAATTTTTGTACACTAGTGTGCTTTTTTTAGTTCCACACTGCAGTCTCTTTAGTTCCCTTCCCCCCCACACTCTTTTAGATCCATTTCCATAGTAACCAGGTTTCCAGTCGTCTCTGCCTACCAGCCGGTGAAACGGTCACAAGACTTTTTCTAAACAGTGATACTAGCTTCACATTAACTGTAGCTGGTGTGGTTGACTGTGAGGAATTCGAAGCGTATCCCAAAGAACATAAATTTTGTTAGTCTTCCAAAGGCAATCACAGAGTTTGTTACTTTTTTAGGTCTCGCCTAGCGTTGCTGCGTACATGCGTAGCTCGCTCAGCAAGATTTATTGCTAATGAGGAGTTTTAGAAAAGGGCTTGAAGCCCTGCCCCTTATTTCCATTGGCTGGCAGAACCGTTTATGCTAAACGGTGGCCTACCATTGCTATTAGTTGGCCCCCAGGGACCCCCCGTATTCTAGTGGAATTCGTTCCCCATCTGCAAACGTGCCAGGGGCGTGTTTGCAAAGTGCTGAAAGGAGGGGCGTGACCTCCAGCGCAATGAGTCTGCAAAGAGGGGCTGCGTAGACCCCCTTATTTTTCAAATTTTTTGGCCCTCGGGACCCCATCCCCCAGGGCCTGCCCCCTATTTTTATTTTTTTTTTATTAAAAAATTGCGAAGGGGGGCTGCGTGGCCCCCCTCCCGAGGCCTTAATCGGCCCCGGGGACCCCATTCCCTGAGGCATTACCTTTTTTTATACTTTATTTTTTGGAGGGGGGCTGCGTTGCCCCCCCTCCTCTGGCCACTTATGGCCCGGGGACCAGTGGCGTAATGAATCTTGAGGGGGCCCCCCTGCAAAGTGCATGCATGGGACCCCCCATGCTCCAGAATCAGTCCGGAGCTCTAAGCCCAGGGATCTGCCATTGCAAGAGGGGGCCCCTCTGCACCGTGGGGGTTGCAGGGCCTTTTGTTACGCTACTGAGAAAACGTTTGGCCTCAGGCTGTAGTCGAGGAGTTCCAACAAACAGCCAGACAGAAAGAGGTTCCCCAAAGATGGTTATCTCCAATGATTAACACCTGTCTCACTGCCATTAAGCTGTAAAAGATTAGTGCTGATCCAAGTACTACCGGTCAATAGACAGGCTCAGAGGACTGATCAAGCTCTTCAGAGGGTCAATCAAAACACTGGATCCACTGAGTCACATTAGCATAGGCGAATGCAATCACCCAAATTAACTTTTAATATTTATGTACACAGTCCAGCAGGGGCTGCACATAAATATTTTAAAAAAGGATAGGGGAAGAGATGATTCCTGAGGGACACCACAAAGGACTAAGTGAACTGCTGTCCACAAATGATGAAGTGTCATGGGACAGCAGGATCGTACTGATGTGTTCACACTTGCGGAGTGCCTACAACATGACACTGGCCCAAAAATACGTCATTGGGCACAAAGGCATATATGATGACGTGTTGCCTTACAGCCATTAAAGGTCTGGCTAATGGTGTGTGGGAACGAAAGTCTACACCATGTGGCAGCCCCACAAAGCAAATTGTGGGCGTTCTGCCTTGGACCTTTTCTATTTTATGAATACTTTCCACCACCTTAGATTTGTGGTTTTATCTTTCATTGTTGTGAGATCTCATGACTGTTAACAGCATTGATACTACTCCTTGGGAATCACAAATAGAGGGGCATGCCCACTTCCTACCCCACTCTTAACTACTTGCAACACGTTTCAATATGGCTATAGCTTACAGACATTGAAAATGGCCACTTTACATTCACAAAGTTACCAAGTCTGCAATGTGATAGCTCTGTAGGTGCCAAGCAGCGTCACACTCCTGGGTTGTCATTCATTCAATGACTGGAATGAAAAGATCAGAGATTCAATGTGAAGGAAAGCTTCATGCCCACTGTGAGCCAAGAATCAGGTAAGCACTACACTGGGGACTGAGTGCAAAAGTGAGTATCTGCCGCAGCTGGACCCTGTGGGAGGAGTTTAAACAGAGTGCATCCACACAGCTGCTCATTGGTGACAAAATATTTTAAGTGTAGGATCCTCTGCCAGTCGTGGTTTTTAAGCCAGCAGCACTTACTATGCAGGGATCTTCGAAGGAAGGCTTGTTATAGCAAACTTATGAGTCCCAGAGTTCATCATGCTGTTGGCTAAAGAGCCTCAACTGTTGAGGCCACCTGGCAGCTACCAAGGGCTCCTATAAGAGGACGCACAAAAATCCAAACCTATAGAAAACATAAAAGGAGGGGTGTAGAAATCCTTTCACTTTCACAAGGTGACAGAACCAGTTGATATTCATGAAATTCAAGCAGTTGCTGCACAAGAACATAACTAAAACTACAGGAAATTATAAGGGCCTTATGTGCCACTAAGAAATTGCTTTTTTATCTTGGACACGGTACTGGAAACAGGAACGTGCAACTTCGAAAAAAAAGAGCATAAGGCAAAAATAATACACGCATTTAACTCCTAAGATAAATGCTGCTGCGTTTACCTTAAATAAGGATGAAAGGTGAACATTGGATATCATAAAACCTCAGTCGGGGATTGAACCTCCTGGCCAGTGCTCATTTTTACTGAGGCTCTGTTTAGAGCCATTTTAAGAGTGTGCTTTTTATTTCCTCTTTTTTGCAGCAGATAATGATGTATTGTCGCAGTAAAAACATTTTGGTAGTTCGTTGACGGAGGCCAGCATAGACTTTTACAGTTTGAGATAGAATAAACTGTAAGTAGCAACAAACGGAGCAAATTAGCCCGTAAATGTGGGATGTAATATGGTGATCATTAGAACCGCCGTGGAAACTGGCACCACAAGCCACCTGAAGTACACAAATGCCAAGTCACCATCGTACCACACGGCATTCCGGATTTCGATCATATTCTGCCCCTGTTTTCTGCATGCAGCCGTCCGTTAGCTTTCTCCTACAACTGTTTGTAACTTTTGAAAAGTGGCACACGCGTGGCAGGATGAGGAGAACTTCAATGAGAGAGCTCACGACAGTGGTGTTGTCCGTGTTATATAATTTTTTTAAAATAAATAAATATTGGGGGGTGAATAGTGGGAGTGTCATAGCCAGGACTCCACTTTGAGCAGGGACTCTTGGTTCCAAACAATTAATAAGGTGACTAGTGAGTCTGGAATGTAGGTGACCCAATCGCACCCACCTACACAGTGGTACAGGGTGCTGCTCCTGGGGGCGGCAGATAAATCACCCATGGGCAATGGAAGAGGAGAAAACGCCTAACCTCTCCACTCGGACCATGCACACCATTTAATTAATTAAGGAGAGTGTCCCCACAAGACTTCGGGTAATCTTTCCCAGCTGAGAAGGGATATACAACTTACAAACTGTACGAAGTGAGGCATGTGGTTCCGCAGCAGCAGTAGGTGGAAAATACATTATTGGGCGAGGGACAGGCAGAAGAGCTTTTCTAAGTGTACATAACAGCTCGTTCCTCCACACTCGCTTTATGAGCTGTTCCAAGCTCCCCTTTAAACCCTATAGGCAGGATCCACAAGAGGCCGGGCGTGCGCACAATTTAATTAGTGAGGGGGCCCCTGGAGCATGGGGGCTGCGGGGCCTGTGTTATGCCCCTAGCTCTGCGTGCGCCATTTAGTTAATGAGGCGGTGCGCACCATTTAAATCATGAGCTAAGAGGCTTGCTTCCTCAGCTGACTGAGGGGCCCCCTGGACCACGTGGCCCCCCGCAACGCGGCGGCTGCGGGGGCTTGTGTTACGCCCCTGCCGGGGACCCCATCCCCCGGGGCTGGCCCTCTCTGTTGGGGACCATGGGGGGGTCCCTAATCCCCCCACGGCCCCGCCGTCTCACCGCGTCCCTCGGGAGCCGGATTTGCTTTTCCACATGGGGAGCTGCTAACATGCAGCTCCCCGTGTGCAAAAGCAATTTAGTTTGAATTTTGAAAGAGAGTGGGGGTGGCGGTCCCCGGGGCCATTGAGGGCTCCAGGAGGGGGGCCGCGTGGCCCCGGTCCCAACATGTACAAAGCCCTGGTTGTTGGTGGTCCGTCACGGACGGGAAACATCATTTACAACGAAACTTTTTCCATGCAGTACCTTTACAACGCAGGAATTACAACGCAAGTCTTTACAACGACTTGCGCTGGAGGGCGTTGTAGGATAGGAATAGTTTAATTCACTATCCAAAACCTTCCCTACTATCCACGGGGACTGGAGTTGGAATAGTAAATTAAACTATTCATTATCCAGCGCCCCCCAACGCAAGTCGTTGTAACGACTTGCGTTTTAAAACCTGCGTTGTAAAGGAATGCGTGGAAAAAGCATGCGTTGAAACGACATACATCCGTCACGGACACCCCAATTATAATACTTAATGCCCCGGGGAGGTGGCCGTCCCCGTGGCGTGTGGGGGGGCTTAAGCCCCCACACACAGGATTCCTTATGTTATAATTAAAGCCCCGGGGCTGGTTGCTAATAATGCCCCTGGGATTTGCCCTCCCGAGGGCAAATTACCAAGGAAGCGCGGGAGTCCTGGTTTTATTTTATTTTGTGTCGTCAGGATCCGCGCACTCTGCGCGGATTTTGCCGATTTATTTTTTGCGTAGGACCCCCTAAGCAGGCCTAGGGGGTCAGGGTATTTCTACCCTTTTTGCATTTTTGAGCATTTGTTTTACTGTTTTCTTATGCCTCGGTTCTACCGAGGCACAAGACGGCTGTCAACACTTTCTGGTTTGGAGTGTTGACAGCCAATTAGCATACAGCTTGTCATCTGGAGGGTGAGCGGATCCTGCGCGGCCACAGATATATGTGATTTTACTTTTGATTTTCTCAGCAACTACTGAACGGATTTACACCATTTAACGAAAAGGCACAAGTCTGAACCAAGGACAGTTTGGGCTGTAGCTGCGGCTAAAGGTTCCTATGGAACATTGCATGGGGAAAAGACGTTTTGGGACCCTCTTTTTTTCTCGGATCCCGTTTGACAAATCACCCCGAGACTTTCAGGATAGGAGCGGACCGGAGCGGGCCATATGTTTTGAAAATTTGTCGAAGATTTGGCAACCAGCGCCAAAGTTATTGGAAATAGAATGTTGCCGATTTCTTATGGAAAATAGGTCTTAACTATAATTACCTACTGGCGACCGCCAGTAAGTAATATATATCACAAAACACAGGTTGCCTCAGTGAGGATGTCACACTCGAAGGGGTATGCACACACAGCCGCTGGCAGCGAGAATATCAGTCAGCCTTCAGTTTCCCATTGGCGTGACTGCCATACGCGTTTTAAGCATGTAAGGCTCTTGATCACTGGCTCTGCTCAACATCGGGACACCAGATTGATATATATATTGATATATATATATATATATATATATATATATATATATATATATATATATATATCCGCGCTCACTTACCTGTCAGTCTCTATACGTCTCTCCACGGCTTTATAACGTTTGAAAGTTGATTTTTGCCACTGCAATCTGGTTAAAGCCGATACACGGCACTATTCTTCTATTATCATAGTCTTTTATAAAAAAACTACAAATATGGCGTCAATATCCTTAAAATAAATACGAGGTCAAGCACTATATTTGATTTGATTCGGAAAGATTCCATAATGTTGCTGAATTAATGCAGCATTAATCTAATCGCAATCTGAAAATATGACTGATTGCGCTTTGAAACCAGATTGCAAACGGGCACTGCAACTTGTATACATTAAGATGTAACCAATGTGATGGGTCTAAAACGGAAGTCCCTTGTTTGTTTCCATTACGAATCGAGAATGATGTGTAGCATAAAATATGGCGCCAAACCACAATGTTTTGTAACATTGAGGAAGGCGGAGCGCCGAAACGCGTCTGTTACAAACGACGAAATAAAATTGTTTGGAGAAAACGACCCGGGAGTGCGTGGTTCCTACAAATCGTGGGGAAACCTTGAGCACAGTAAATACAGGACTTCCAGTCCCATCAGGCACTGAGACATTTGGACTGCCCATTCAGGGGCGTGCCATGGTTTAAAGTAGGCCTGGTACCTGCATTCCCGTAATGAGTTCGCCTTTCCTCTGAAGAAGAAGGCGGGAGCCTTCGAAACGCGTCAGGAACACCATGGCGAAATGGTACTTTTAATAATTATTTCTGAGCTCCTCAGCTATCCAAGCATGCTGTGGCATTAAAGGTGTGTTGAAGAATCTCCCCGCGAGTTTGGTTGTGTTTTTGACACGCGAGCACATACATTTGGATGGAACCATCTCCATTCTGTTAACCGCACCCGCCAGAAGAGTGCAGCAGCGGCATGATGGAATCGAGCCACGCAGTGACCCTGCACAAACGCTGAGCACCGCCATGCAGCCTCACGGAAGGAGCCGGCAAGGGCAAGCATCCAGCTTGTTAGATACACGGATATTTATCCGTTACCCACTCCACCACCGTGATGTCGCCTGGTTGGCGAGGGGATGATATTCGACCGCCCTGGTCCACAGATGGGGCGCACAGTAAATACAGGACTTCCAGTCCCATCAGGCACTGAGACATTTGGACTGCCCATTCAGGGGCGTGCCATGGTTTAAAGTAGGGCTGGTACCTGCATTCCCGTAATGAGTTCGCCTTTCCTCTGAAGAAGAAGGCGGGAGCCTTCGAAACGCGTCAGGAACACCACGGCGAAATGGGACTTTTA